>NC_051068.1:70143805-70858992 GCF_004664715.2 Peromyscus leucopus
TGTGGACACCCTAGCTCGCCTCCTAACCGGTGAGTCAGTCAAGGCTCCTTGGGTCAGTAGAGTGGTTTCGAGCAGCCGAGGCCCTTTCTTCCTCCCCTGCTCATCGTCCCTCCTCAGACATCTCCAGTCCCTCAGCCTGTCAATCCACCTGTCCTGTGGTGTCCGACTTCAACTTCTGTTTCTTAGCTACGGTCCCCAGGCATCCCTCTCCTGCTCCAGCCTCCCCGACTAAGGTTCGGGTGCCCAGCCCCGTGAACACGTTCATAACAAGGAGGCTCAGAAGCCAACCGGGATGAGCTGTTTGGAGCCAGGCTCCTGAGCAACGGCTGACCCCACCCCGACTCACCTCCCTCAGAGGCAGAAGCAAGGGCCAAGCAGGCCAACAGCAAGGCTGCTCTGGGTATGGTCCCCATCCTGGGGCAAGGGCTGGTCACTGGCCACCAGAAGCTGGCTGTCCCGGGGAGTGGAGGTCTGGATCACCTGCTGCAGCGTCTCCTCACTGCTGCTGCGAGCTTCTGGGCCTGCTCTTTATATGCTATCTCCAGCCTGCCCGCCCGCCTGTTTCCTGCCTGACTCAGTCCCAGCTGCTCCTCCTCCCGGCCACTCCTCCCAAACTCATCCCGGGGCCTCCTTAGAAGACTGGGATAATGGAGGGGGGGCGGGGGCGGGGGGGGCACATTCACAGGACTCCAAAGCTGACACAGAGAGTCATGGAGCAAGTGGGTATTTGATCCTTTAATTTGTGCCTCAGTTTCCCACCTGAATACTGTCCTTTGTAGAGGGGGGGCACACTCACAGGACTCCAAAGCTGACACACAGAGTCATGGAGCAAGTGGATATTTGATCCTTTAATTTGTGCCTCAGTTTCCCACCTGAATACTGTCCTTTGTAGAGAAGGATCTGACCACCTCCTGAGTGGGAGTGGGAAATGGCACTGAGGAGTTTACTCAAGTCAGAGGCCTCAGCATCCCTTTTCCTTAGCTCTGGGATAAGAGGGAGACAACACAGAAACCCCTCCCCGTTCCCGTTGGGAGTCACATGAAGACACAGGCTCGGCTTCAGGTTTACTTTTTATTCTCCTCCCATGCAAACAGTACGGCATTCCTTCCCGTGCAGGACCCCCAAACCAAGTGTATGTTCAGGAAGGCAGTTCTGAGGAGTCAGGGACATTCTGGGCTGCCAAGTCGGGTTGGGACACCCATGGTAAGGGACAGATGACTCTCACGAGTCTACGCCTCACCAGTCGACAAAGACTCAGAACATTTCTTCCGCATTGGGGACCCTGGCATTCTGTAACTCCAGCAGCCTCTGCACAGACTCGGTCAGGCCTCGCTCCCCCAGCCGCTGGTTATCTCGGGTCCGTATGTTCACTGTTCTCTTACTCTGCTCCCTCTGGCCAACCACTGCAGGAAGAGGAAAGAATTGCACACCCCGGGCTATTTCCTAACCCTATGGGCTATTTCCTTTTGCTTTGCAGAAACTCCAGTCCTGAATCTTTAGGAAGGGTGGGAGAGCCCAGATATGGCTTAAAGCAGCACACATTTAGTTCTCTTGCTCTGCTGCTGCCTGCCATTCCAAGATGAGGAAATGGTCCAGGCTCCACTTCCCTTATCACTAGAGGTCAGGAGACCAGGGCTGGAGAGTCCAAGACAAACAGATGGAGAGCTAACCATACAGAGAAAACCTATGTGAGTGACCTGGGGAGGGTGCAATGCAGGGAGGGGAGCTGGGCTGTGGCACAGCCTGCTGTTAGCGCGGGCAAGGCAAGGGCGTGTGTGATCCCCAGGCAGGCGGCTGGAGGGCAGTTTCTGCTTCTTGCCTCCAGAGCCCCAAAGCCAGGAGCGACTTCCTTCCTGAAGGCCTTTCTTGCCCCTGGAGCCGCCTCCACCCACACCACAACAAACAAGGCTAATTAACTAATGCCCTGGCTGCTCTGGTGTTGGGATCACACTCACGCTCCAGCACAGAGCTCCGTGCCCGGCTCCGGTTTGTTGATAACCTTGCTCTATATAGCCCACGCTGGCTCCAAACCACTGGTCCTCCCAATGCTGGGATTACAGGTGTGTCTAACGTGCCTGGGCTCGGTTACTGCCTTCTCACCCTCTGCTGTTCCCTTCTCTCTGAAGTTGGCTTGGTTAATTAACTTAATAGAAACATCCTGGGGTAGTTAATGAGAAGAAAACTGTTCTGAGGGATGGAAGAGGTTGTGGGAAGGAGCAACGGAAGGGAGGCAGATCAGTCAGGCTCCCACCCAGCCCAGGTAACGAGCCCCAGTTAACCCCATGTACACAGAGCCAAACGACAGACGTTCTGCAGGGAATGCAGAGCCCGGGGCCTGAGGTCCAAGCTGCCCCTCTCTTACCAAACTGAAAATTGTAGTGGGCTAGCTGAGCCCGGCGGACTCTCCGGCTGAGGGTCAGTCCAGAGTCAGCGTCATCGAGGTCACCGACCAGTCCTGCAGCCTGTAGGCACTGCTGGACCTGGGACACAGGTTTGGTGATGAGTGCATTTCTTTTCTTTTTTTTTTTTTCAGAGACAGGGCTTCTCTGTGTAGTCTTGGCTGTCCTCGAACTCACTCTGTAGACCAGGCTGGCCTTGACCTCACCTGCCTCTGCCTCTGGAGTATTAGGATGAAGGTGTGCGCCACCATCACCCAGTTGTGATGAGGAAATTTCAATGCAGGCTTGAGCTCCGACAGTTGGCCACTAGTCTCCTTCAGTCCCGCGTCTCACCCCAGTGCTCTCCGTGTTTGCTGACTCTGCCGCCTGAGACAGCGAGGCCTCCTTCCCACCCCTGACCTAACACTTCTTGGGGTGCTTCTCACTGGATGAACACTCAGTTACTCTCGGCTCTGTCTGCCTGCTGTTAGGCACCCGGCTTCCCACAGCTGTTTAACTCGGTACTGTCCATATCCTAGTGTTCTTAAAAGACAACCTCATGCAGCTCGGGCTGTGAACCGTGGATGGACGTGGACTCTTACGTGGCAGGACCGCGGCGGGCACGCACCTGGCCCCGTGGCACTGGGAACTGGGTCCACTGCTCTGCGCACACCGGGTAAACGTGCCCCCAACTGAACTACATCCCTAGGCCCACACTATGAAGCCCAGGCTGGTCTCAAATTCATGACCCGTCTGCCTCAGCTTCCCAAGTACTGTTGCTGTGTGTGCTACTACACCTGGCCATTACTTCTCTTTAGAAAGGAAACTAAACCAACGTTTAGATAAACCCGTATTTGTACCCGCTTGGCAACGTTACAGCATCTCTTCATCTGCTTTTCACGCCTCTCTAGAAGGCAGGAATTGGTTTCCGTTCTGAGATACAGAATGTTCGGCACACAGGACGGCTGCCCCAGGCCCTCCCCACTGTCCTGCAGAGCCTCTCCTGCCCAAGGACGGGGGTCAGATGCCCTTGGCTCCAACTCACCTGCCTTGCGTATTCCTCTTGCTCCGTCCCTACAGGGATGACTACCACCTGGACCGGGGAGAGCCACAGGGGCCTGTTGGGAAGAAACAGGGAAGGGAACCATTCATTTGGTGTTAGCCATCAGATGTAGCTGCAGGGAGATCTGAGAAGGAAATACACAGGATAAGAAGGTCAGGACCTAAGGCATGACCTATGTGGCTGGAGAGGAGGACAGAACTCAGGGCAATGACTCACCACTTCCCCCCATAGCTCTCTGCCAGCACTCCCAACATCCTTTCCACAGAGCCAAGCACTGCTCGGTGAATAAGGACCGGACGCTCCAGGGAACCTGCCTGCCTTGGAAGGAAAAGGGGAGTGAGCGGAATGGTGGACGTGCCACAAACTGAGCCCCCAAATCACCTTCCAGTCATCAAGAAGCAGCTCTGATGGGGTAGGGTGTGGAGGGCTGGACTAGTGAGGGCAGTGGTCCAGGGCAGAAAGGGCTGAGGCAGGGTTCTATACCCCTTGTACTGCAGATCAAATCTCAGTGGCAGCTGGAAGTCAAGCTGGATTGTTCCACATTGATGGGGCCGACCCAGGGCATCGCGGAGGTGCACATCAATCTGGAGAAGTGGGATGGAGGGTGAGAGGACAGACCCAGCAGCTTCCATTATCTTCTACCACCCACGTCACAGGCTATGTGGAGCCGTGCTACCCCGAATGCCCATCCCCTCCCGATTCCCTGAGTTCTTCATCGTAGAGACCTGTACCCCACCTCTGCGACAGCGTACCCACCGCTCCCTCGATGGCCGCATGTCTGTCCCTCAGTCTGATTACTCTCTGGCAGGTGGTAATCCTGGCCCTGGATCTGCAGCTCCCCTGTTTCCACCCACAGGCTCACCCCGTTCACCCTCCCCTCGCTGGAACATTTCCAGTCCCCTGTCTCCGGTGCTGTTTTGCTGTCAGATCACGGTGGCAAATCCTACCCAGTTAGTCTTCCATTCTCCTACCACCTTGCCCTGCAGCACTGCTCAGTGCCACCCAACGCGTCACACGCCCAAGCAGAGACTGGTGCCACTATGGAAATCAGTTTCAAGATTCAACTGGTCCCCTGCAAGCCCTCGGCTGCCCTGATCAGCATTCTGCCTTGTTCTCCTTAGGAATTTTCAAATTCGTTCCTCTCTTGGTCATAAGTTTTTTGTTTTTCTTTTTCTTTTTCTCTTTTTGAGACAAGGCTTCTCCATGTAGCCCTGGCTGTCCTGGAACTCCGCTCTGTAGACCAGGCTGGCCTTGAACTCACAGAGATCTGCCTGCCTCTGCCTCCCAAGTGCTGAGATTAAAGGCCTGCGCCACCACTGCCAAGCGTTTTGTTTTGGTACACTGTGCGTGCCCGTGCGTGCCTGTGTGTGCATAGACATGTTCACGGGGCTGGAGGAGCCTCCCTCCTCTTCTACTGTTCTCTGGCCTCACTCCCTTGAGGCAGTGTAAGGGTTAATGTCAATTTGACAGGACCTAGACTCACCTAGGAGACAGGCCTCTGAGCATGCTTGTGGGGGGTTATCTTGCTTAGGTTAACTGTGTGTGGGGCCATTCCTCAGGAGGAAGTCCTAGACTGTATAAAACGGAGAACCTAAGTTAAGCACTGGGTCCATGCACTGCTCTCAGTTCCTGATTGTGTGTGCCGCTGGAGACCGGCTGCTTTGTCGGACTGTACCCCTGAACTGTGAGCCTGAACAGACCCTTTCTCCCTCCCTTAAGGTGTTTTTGTCAAGAGTGTCTGGTCACAGACAGCAGCATGAAAAGAACCTAAGACTGGCAGGATCTCTCCCTGAACCTGAAGATTTTCTCACCTCTAGGCTGTCAGCTAGCAAGCCCTGGTGATCTTCCTATTTCTCCATCCCACAACACTGAGGTTAGAGGCACTTATGAGATCACAGCTAGCTTCAGTGTGTGCCGGGATCCAGGCTCAGTCCTCATGGTTGTACAGTGATCCCTCTTAACTCAGAACCATCTCTCCAGCCCCCTTTTAATAAACAATATCTTAGATTTAAAAAATTCCAAGTTTATCATGACTGCTAATTCTGTAGCCTGGGTGAACTGTTTAACCTTTCTGAATTTTTTAGTAACGGAAAGAATAGTGTAGAGCCTTCACTTAAAAGCCTCTGACTTAAAAAACAAAAACAAAATTCTCTTAAAGATTTATTATATTTAGCCATGAGTGGTGGCGCACACCTTTAATCCCAGCACTCGGGGAGGCAGAGGCAAGTGGGTCTCTGTGAGTTCAAGGCCAGCCTGGTTTACAGAGTGAGTTCTAGGACAGTCAGGGCTACAAAGAGAAACCCTGTCTCAAAAAACCAAAAAATATGTAAAGAAATAAAGTTGCAAACCAATCTATGTCCACATAATGAGATAAAACAAGAGTCACCACAGCTGAACTCACAAGGTAACCTCGTGGTTTGTCTTCTTTGCTTGTGGTGCTGGGGCTCAAATCCAGAGCCTGGGCAACTTGTCAAGTTTCTACCACAGAACCTTATTCCTACTGCCCTGGTTTGAGATGAGGTCTTTTTTTGCTACCCTGGTTGGCTTCAAATTCCAGGGCTCAAGTGACCTTTTTTTTTTTTTTTTTTTTAAATACTTTATTTATTTGTATTTTATGTACATTGGTATTTTGCTTGCATGTATGTCTGTATGAGGGTATCAGATCCCCTGGAATAGGAGTTACAGACAGTTGTGAGCTGCCATGTGGGTGCTGGGAGTTGAACTCGGGTCCTCTGGAAGAGCAGCCAATGCTCTTAACCGCTGAGCCATCTCTGAATCCCAGTGATCCTTCCTGAACCTTCCAAGCAGCTACAATTACAGCCTAGTGCCACAGCAGGCTCCTAACAGCCTTTCTGCTCAATTCAGCAGACACATACCAAGGCCTTTCTGCCCTGAAATTCTTCATTTCTTCTAACTTGCTGTGAGTTTTTACCCCATCCTCCAACCTTTGCCTACACCATCCCTCCCAGAGAGGGCTCTTCATGTATAGACTGAAAACTGATTCCTGTAGAAGGTCTTTCCTGGACCGTGAGTAAGGCTACACCCATTGTAGTCTCACAGGAGCTATACAGTGCACATCCACTGGGCTGACAGGGCCTATTTACCTACCACAGCCTTCATGAAACTCTAAGCTCCACCAAGCAGAAATGTGCTCTTCTTTTTTACAGAAGCTTTAAAACAGTTCTTTGTAGACACAACTGAATTAAACAAGACAGACTAATGCAACTCTGAAGTGTGGTTCCAGCTTGCCTTAGGCCCATAGAAAGCGCCATCTCCAGGGTTAAGGTCCCAGGGTTCTCCAAATTCCTCCAAGGCTTGTTGTAGCACCTTAGAGGGAACAAGATGAGAAGAGGGTGTAGGAGACTAATTAGCAAGATAACCTCCTGGCCTGTGAAAATGAATACCATAGCTCATGTCTCTATCTGAAGACCTGGGCTACCACATCCCCTCCCTCTCTACTGCAGCCCGCTTTATCTGCTCTGCCTCCCTCTCTCCTACTCACCTGCTCGGCCTGGTCCCATAGGCGAGGCTCCCCTAGGAAGCCAGATGGCCGGGTAGATAAAGCCAGGTGGAAGGAAAAACCAAGAACAGCATAAACAGATCGGAGAAAATCAAGGCAGCCTCGGATCTCTGCTTCCAGCTAGAGACACAGGAAGTCAGGATGTTAGGAGTATGCCAACTAGAAACCTTTGGTGATGGGTGGGTAGTTTTGGGGAAAATGGGGCGGGGGCGGGGGTGGGGTGGGGGTGGGATGGGGACCAGAGGGATAGCTGTACTATAGTATAAAGAAGGCAACTGGGGCCTGTGGATGCAGCCTGGCTGGTGTGGTGCCTGGCTAGCATGCTTGAAGCCCTGGGCTTGATTCATAGCACTGTAATAACCAGGCATGGTTGGGCACACCAGTAACCCCAGCACTCAGATGAGGCGGCAGGACCCCAAGTTCAAGGTCCTCCTCAGCTGCATAGTACGTGAGGCTATGTAAGACCCTGCGTTACACCACAAAGAGGCAAGGAAAGCTGAACGTCTGAAGGAGGAGGAAAGCCACCTGGTCTGGTGCACAGAAGATGTGAGCATCATCCTGTTGGAAGCGCCATAGCCTCGTTAATCCTCCCAGACTGCCAGAGGCCTCGGCACGGTGCAGGACTCCAAAGTCAGCCAGCCGCACAGGCAGTTCCCGCCAGGATCTGGGCCGGTGGGCGAACATCAGGCTGAAGTTGGCATGGAAGGGTTAGGGCCACAGGGAAAATGAGCCGCGGCCGGCTGTTCTTCTTCCTACTAAGCTCTTTTTTTTTTTTTTTTTTTTTTTTTTGAGACAAGGTCTTGGTATGAAGCTCTGGTGACCTAGAACTTGCTGTGTAGCCTAGGCTGGCCTTACACGCATGATCTTTCTGCCTCTGGCTCTCCAGTTCTGAGATTACAGTTGTGTTCCACCCTGCCTAGCACCAAATGCCCATGTTCTGTGCCATGTTCTCCCTCTTACCACACTTTCCCACCAAATCCTGCCAATCCTAATCGTTAGTGTCTGGTCAAAAGTCGCGTTTTAGCAGGGCATGGTGGTACATGCCTTTAAAACCACCAGACAGAGACAAGTGGATCTCTGAGTTTGAGGCTAGCTTGGTCTGTGTAGTGATCTATGTGCCAGGGCTGCACAGTGAGACCCTGTCTAGAAAACACTCGAACCCTCAGTCCCACGGGAGCAGGCGTCTCTTACTGTCCCTGTATTCTGTGATGTGCGTGCCCTGCTGTCTGTCACCTAACAAAACCAAGACCCGAGAAATGGAGTCATTTCCTAAAATTCACTTGGGTAAACTTGAATCTACTTCCCAAATTAGATGCCCCAATTTTCTTTCCAAGGTACTTTCCATTTGTGACCGGTTACCCCAGCCCCAGGAGGAGCCAGGCTTCCTGGCCCCCAACTCACCAGTGTGCAGGGCAATTCATGGGCTTGAGAGCAAGTGTGTCTTTGGGACACCTGGCAGGGTGGCCACTCTGGGAGCTGTCGGGACCGTTAGTGCCTGGGGGCTTCAGGGAAAACATGTCTGCCCTATAATGCTCCCAGTGCCCTGACTGTTCCCAGAGTTTTGTAGAAAACAGCGTGGGAGTTTTCACCTCTGAGAAACCACGGCGGGCGTACTCAGCCTGAAAAGGTGGACATAGACACCAAAGTCAATGTAACTAGGAGAGGAGATGAGAGCTTTGTGATTCTCTTGGGACTCAGACCATGCTGACCACAGCCACAAGCTATTAAATGCCACGTCGGCTCTCAGATGCTTCACTGCAGACCGCACCACAGTAATAGCTTGTTAAAAGTCACCAGGACTTTACAAGATTTATGCTGTTTTCCTTTGAGACAGGCTCTTGCTCTGTGACCCAGGCTGTCCTCAATCTCATGATCCTTCTGTCTCAGTCTCTTTGTGCTGACAGGACAGGCATATACCACCATGCTTGAGCCAAACTCAAACCCCTTGGCTTGGTCTAGGCCCCATCCTTCCCCTGCACACATGCCCTGCTTACCCTGATGAAAGCCACCAGGGCATTATAGACTCTTGTGCCCCGTGGCAGGAAGAAGCAGCTCCCTGGGCTCAGTTCATGGAAGAAGAAGAGCTCTTGTTCCTGGGGAAAGGATATTACCTGTCACTCAAGGAAGAGAGAGCTTTGGCACTAAAGAAGAAAATAACAGAGTTGCTCCCTGTGTTGACTGAATCTTTGGGAAAATTCACAATCACATTCTTTGGCCAGGTGTGGCTGTTTGAGCCTGTGATCCCAGTACTTGGGATGTGGAGGCAGAAGGGTCAGGAGCTTAGGTCACTCTTGGCTACAGCAGGAGGCCAGACAAGGCTACATGAGACCCTGTCTAAAAACAAAAAATCAAAACTGGAACAAAAATCAAGACAAAAAAGAAAAAAAAACAAACAAACAAACAAAAAGATCACATCGGGTTGGGGATTTAGCTCAGTGGTAGAGCAAACACAAGGCCCTGGGTTCACCTCAGCTCAAAAAAAAGATCACATCACCTTCCTCCACCTTCCCCGTCCCATCCTCCCCTGGTCCGTGCTCCGCACCTTCCCGATGCGTCTGTGGTCTCTCAACTCTGCTTCCTCCCTCCATGCTTCCCAGGTCCTCAGTAACTCCACCTTGGGGAAAGCAATTCCCGAGACTCTCTGCAGTGTCTCCGGAGCTCCTGAGGACCTCCACGAGGCAGAGGAGTTCTGTGGGAGGGCAGAGGGAGTCACAGAGATGAAGGGATGCAAACACTGCCCTCTGTCAAGTCTCCACAGTGCTGTCGCTGCAGAGGTCACCACTTGAAGGTCAGCTCATCTCTAGGAACTCTCCTCCCATCAGTACCAGTAGGACGGCACCTTCACCCTTGTGTTACCTGGATCCTACCTTCTCCACATCCTGGTCAGGGGTAATCTCACTCAGCCCACTTTTTCTCCACATCCTCACTGCCCCACCAGTGTCCTTATGTTTAGTTCCACCTCCTAACTAATGACTGCTTAGGAGAAAAACTAAACTATGGTCAAATGTGTCTGTCCACTATTCCTTATCAATCTTCCACACAGCTGCTAGAAAAGTCCACCTTCCACACCCCATCCTACTCCCAGCCATATGGAATTCAAATGCCCCTGCTTGCTCTTTAAGAGTATTAATAAGAGCCTGTGCTGTTGTTTTTAAGACAGGGTGTCTCAAGTAGTCAAAGGTGACCCCAGACATGTATCACTCAAGGATAACCTTGAATTCCTAATCTTTCTTCCTCCGTTTCCCAGTGCTGGGATCCAGCATGTTCTAGCATGCCTGGCTTGAGAGGACTGACCTTTATAGTCTTTTCCTCAAACACCGTCTTCTGTGCTGGCTGGCTGTGTTTCTATGGGGTGGCTTTACCAGTCCCACAGGAATAGTCAGTCTCGTTTTACAGACAGGAGCAACAGGTACAGAGATCTGGCTGACACCACACTCCTCATTAGTGACAGAATGAGATCGTGCAGACGGCTGTTCTCAGGAGGTTTCCTCCACATCTGCCTGCCTCTCGCTACCTTCTAGTTCACCAGTTATATGATGTCTAGGAACAGCACTGTCGTGAAAGGCCTGCCCTTGCCTCTGGTGATCTTCCTACTGTCTGCCAAACAGCAGCATCCGTCCTCCTGGACACGGCCCTTCTCTACACGTGCCTTCCTGGTGTGACCCTGTCTAGCCCGCTCATGATCTTGCTGCTTTTCCCTTAATCCAGACCCAGACGAAACTCTGAGATTCCAGGATGGAGGAAACTGTCTTTCTCCTGGACTCCCTCATGAGCCATGAGAACAGAGAAGGGGCTGGAGAGGGTCTCCTTTCCACTCTGCCCTCCTGAGAACGCAGGGCTATCGGTCTGCACCCACAGCTCACCGTCAGCAGCTTCAGTGCCCCGATCTGTCCGGTGTGCCGAAGATGGGGGCCCCGGCAGAGGTCAACTGACATCCCACACCTGAGACAAAGAGACCCGTTAGTGCTTTCCAGGCTCCTGGTCCGTTTTCTCGCTTTCAAGGCCTTCAGCTGACGGAAGAGGTACTGAGGAAGAATCTGTTTTGCTGACAGACAGTGAGGACAGATAAAAGCAAATTCCTCTTCCCACTTTTTCCTGGAGCAACCCAGGTCATCTGTCCTCACCCTCCCTGAGCCCAGTTCTAGCCTCCGAGAAGCGCACTTGGTCCCCTCCTCTTGCCAAGGCTCACCCGTACACTATTGCTGTGGGACCGGTCACTTTCTCCTCGATCAGATGAAGCTTAAAGTGGTTGTCCTAGATGAAGGCAGAAAGGGAGCGTGGAGCTACCCCGGCCTCCCGGTAGTTACCCAGTTCCTCTTGTGCGCTGCCAACTCACCTTGAAGAGCTGGCGAAGCTGATCCCGAGAAGCCTCTAGCCTGCGGAATGGTTGTGCGGCAGCTATGATCTCCTCGCAAGTCCGCTCTAAAAGGGGCAACTCTGCGCTGCGGACTGTCCTGGAAAAGGGAAATTGTTGACTTGCTTCTTCAGAGACACCCGGGTGATGACAAGTTAGCTAGGGAGCAAGGTTCTGCCCTTTGACAAAGAAATCTGTAATTACTGCAGAGACAAACTCAGAAAAAGCAATAGGAAATTAAGTATAGTTTTCGTTTGCTTTTTGAGACAGGGTTTCTGTAGCCCTGACTATCCTGGAACTCACTCTGTAGACCAGGCTGGCCTGGAACTCTGTCTGCTTCTGCCTTCTGATTGCTGAGATTAAAGGCCTGTGCCACCACAGCAGTATAGATTTTGTGCATGCGTGCGTGCGTGCGTGCGTGTGTGTCTGTGTGTGCTTGCATGTGTGTGTGTGTGTCTGTGTGTGCGTGTGTGTGTCTGTGTGTGTGTGTCTCTGTGTGTGTGTGCGCGCGCGCGCGCGCGTCTATGTGTGTGTGTGGGGGTTCTGGGGACTGAACCCAGGTCCATGCTATGCTAGGCAAGCACTCTAGAGGCAAGGAAGGAGGATCATGAGTTCATGAGTTCAAGACCAGCCTGGGCTAGAGGGAGGCAGGAAAGGAGGGGAGAGGGGCAGAGAGAGTGTGTGCCGAGAGAAGGAAAGCTGGATGAACAAAATTACATAGTAACACATTCATGGGACTAGAGGTGAGTGTCAGCAGAGTCAGAAGGGATACCACTGCAGAAGCATGTCAATCTCTGGGAGAAGATCTCTTCCAGCTTCTCCTCTAAACTGAACTTGCCCTGAGACCCCAGAAACCACCCCAGAACCAATCTCCTTCCTTGGAATGCTCACCGTTCTTTCCTCAGGAAGAAATCATGGTAAAAGCCAGACTCTGTACTTGGACCTCGGCAGAGAACAGCACCCAATTGTTGCTCAGCTGCTGCGCCCAGGACATGGGCACTGGAGTGCCAGAATACCTGGGGTCACAAGAACAAAGTGAGCTCACCGACGGCTCACGAATGCCCCAGTGCTGGCGCTTTCCAGAGCTGGCGGGGAAGCTGCTGGGCCTGTTTGAAGACTGACTGCTGCAGAACGGAGAATCTAGACTCTGAGAATGATGTCCACAGAGTAAGAAGCTGTCTTAGGTGGGGGCTGGGGAGATCAGCACCAACGCTTAACCCTTGTTCCTGCACAGCACCCAGGTTTGGCTCCCAGCACCCATATCACTGCAACTTTGATTTTAGGGGATCTGACACTACTTTCTAGACTCCATGGGCACCAGGCACATATGTAGACATGTATGAACACTCAGGTACTGACATGTACACAAAAAAATGAAAATCTTTAAAGAAAGCAGAGAGCCAATGTTTTCTTCTGCTGCTGAGCAGAAGTGTGGGTCCACCCTACACACCCTCAGTGTTTCCTGGACCAGGGACACAGAAGCAGGAGGCGCTGGCCTTCTTTCCTGCTCCTGCAGGCTCTAGAGCTTCACCATATTACTACTTAGAAAGAATGCGGTTCCTAACCGGCTGTGCTGGCACACGTGGACAGAAGGCCATGGCTGGAGGCAAGACACCGTCTTAAAAACCACCAGCACCAGCACCAGCACCAGCACCATCACCACCTCCAGCAGCACCAGCACCAGCACCAGCACCAGCACCAGCACCAGCACCAGCACCCAGCTGCTCCTTAAGCTCTGGTTTTGCTGCTGTTGTTACTGTTGTTTGTGTGTGCGTTGCTACAAACCCGGTCTCAGCCATTAGCTATCCCCAGCTTCTCTTTCGCCTTTTAGTGCCATTGTTTTCTGGTCCCAGAACGAAATGTGACGAACTATTCTTGAGTTTGTTCACTATTCACATTTAGATGTCAAAAGAAATGCATTTTTCTGGATTCTAATAACCAAGCTCTATGATACCTGAGCTGACATGAAATGATCAAAGCATGAGGTCCCCAGGTCCTATGCAAACTGAGTACACATCATGGCTGACTTACACTGTGTGTACTCAGGAGCTGAGGAGGTTGAAGAGGCACATTATCCTTCGGATTCTCAGCTTCGTCTCTCCTTTCACTAGCATACAAGGCATTGCTTAATAGACTAATGCTAAGTAAACACCTTTATCAAGGCTTCCAGCTTCGTCAGGAATAATCAGATGGCCTATATAGTCTGTGATTAAGTCTCCTTCTCAGTTGCAAATTGAGAAACTGAGGCAAAAAAAAAAAATGAGAATTTCCTGTTTAATGATCATGTAGCTGATTAGCCTCTGCACCTGCTATAAAAACTCACCGCTTTGCCTTCTGGGGAATCAAACGTCAGGAATCTGAGGTGACAGTCTGTTTCCAAGGGCCGTTCCAGATCATAAAGTTCTCCATTTACTTCAGCAGCTACTGCGGTATCAGCCAGTGTTGAACTGAGCAGAGGGAGGGCGTAGGGATGAAGAAAAGGAGGGTTATAATCCACAAGGACAAGAGGCTGATACCTCAGCAACCCTAAATTTGCCAAGTGGAAATACGTCTCCAGAACAATAAACTTACTATTCCTTTTCTCAATGGATAACAGAAGGGCAGAGACTCTGAAACTATAAAGATAAATCATCAAAGACCCCCTCCCCCCAAAGAAAGGTCTTGTTATATGGTCCAGGCTGGCCTTGAATTCTGGATCTTTTGTCTCCACTTTCTGAATGCTAAGATTACAGGCCTGTACCACCATGCTTAGCAAGAAAGGTTACCCAGGTATGGTGGCTCACACCTGTAATCCAACACTTGGGAGGCTTATGCAGGAGGATTCTAATAAATTCAAAGCCAGCCAGGCCCAGAGTGAGACTATCTCAATAAAGAGAGTGTGGAACACAGTGCTGTGAGACACCATGAGGTTTGGCTGGGTCTCACCACTATTCTGTGGCCAGAAAGTATACTTTTTCTGACTTCCATGACAATTTAAACAGCATGGTCTTGCCCCCTCTCTCCTCATTCTCTTCAGGCAGCTGCTAAAATTTACTGCTTGACTGCCCTGGAAGTTTTTCTTTCTTCTCCCTCTTCCTCCTCCTCCTCTTCTTTTTTGTTGTTGAGACCGGTTTTTCTGTATACTTTTGGCTGTCCTGGAACTCACTCTGTAGCCCAGGCTGGCCTCGAACTCACAGAGATCCGCCTGCCTCTGCCTCTCCAGTGCTAGGAGTAAAGAACTGTGCCACCACTGCCTGGTGGGAGGTTTTTCTTTTAAAGTAAAAAAAAAAAACTGTCCTAGAACTTGAAAGAAAAAAAAGTATGAGTAGAAGACCTAACTCAGTCCACAGGGTGCTTGCCTAGCATGCAGAAAGACCTGGGTTCGATTCCTAGTCTTTATATAAACTAGAAATGGTGGTGCACACCTATAATCTCAGAGCCCAGGAAGTGGAGGCAGAAGGGTCCAGAGGGCTCAAGCTTGGGCCTCCCAGGATGTCTGTGAGGTGGTAAGGATGCTTGCTGTCGAGTCTGATGAATGAGTGCAGTCCGTGGAATCCACATAGTTGAAGGAAAGAACTTACCCCCGAAAGTTGTTATCTGACCTCCACATGTGCACTGTGGCATGCATGTGTGTGGACATGCACAGGCACACGTGTGTGAGTGTGCGGACAGACACACACACACACACACACTAAATGTAAAAAAAAATTTTTTTTTTTAAATTTTGGAGATACGATTTTTCTACACAGTCTAGGTTGTCCTGGAACTCACGGTATCCACCAAGCTAGCCTCATACTCCAGAGATCCACCTGTCTCTGCCTCGTGAATGCTGGCATTAAAGGCTTGCACCGCCACACCCAACGAGCTTTTTTTTCTTTTCAAAGATGCTTTTTTTTGGGAGGTGTAGGTATGTATTCTCCCTGGGGAGCTATTAACCATGTTTTTAGAAACAGTCTCTCATTGGCAAGGAGCTCCCCCAGCAGGGTAGACTGGCTGGTCCGACAGGACAGGGATCTGCCTGTCTCTGCCTACACACACACACGCTGGGATTAGAGGAACATGTCACCACACCCGCGCTGTTTATTTTTCAACTTAAACTATTTTGGGATTGGGGATTTAGCTCAGTGGTAGAGCGCAAGGCCCTGCGTTCGGTCCTCAGCTGGGGGGGGGGCTACTATTTCATTTATTTATTGGGGGAGCACACATGCTACAGGTCCTTATGTTCTGTGGCAATCACTTAAATGACGCCTCTCCTCGACCAAAGACTAACTTTCTGATAGAAAACAAGGACAAAGAAAAATTTAAATAAAAAAGTGTTTTCTTTTCCTGACCAGGTGCAGAGAAAATAGTGGACAGGAAAAGTACTTCTTGTAGGTAGAGGATGGCTTGATACCTGATCTTCCGGGCCAGTTGGTAAGGGGTTGTGTCCCACGCAACAGCATCTACCTTCTGGCCTTCAGGAAGTGAGATCTTAATAGCCCGGGGGTTCTTCTGTGTCATACTTGCTAACCTTTTCACCTGAGCGGCCCATAGCTCCTCAAAGAGGCCGAATCGCTCTGCCAACCAATGTGGAGGAGTCGGCACAGAGGCCTGAAGAGAAAGGCACACATTAGGTTATCATCGCTGGCCGTATTTGCACTACTCCGCAACGCGGATGGTGGGGGCTGTGGAGGTCTAAGGAGCGCAGGTCTTAGGTCGGGGACTCAAGGGGACCGCACATTTCAGAGCGGGGCTGCAGGGCCCGGGGGAGACTGGATAGCCTGCACCCTGGACTCCGCTGGGCCGGACGGTTGGGAGCCTTGCGTACCTCATGCACTGTGTGGAGCTCGCAGCTGCGGAACCCCGGGAGCGGGAGCCCGAGCCGGCGCCACCTCAGACAGAGGCCCATGCCGCCTCAAGTCGGTGCCTCCGTGCTCAGATCGCCGCTTCTTCCTCACCGGAGTCCTCATTGGCTTCGGAGCCGATAATGTCCCTTCCTATTGGATGAAGTAGCCGCCACTCCGGCCAGGTACCACCCCCAGGAACTCCGCCGAGGCACGTCCCGCACAGCAGCAGTCGCTCTGGGAAAGGTTCCGGTTGACCGGAAGGTGGAAGCTGTTGCACATACCTGCAGCCTGATGCCCAAAGTGGCAGAAAGGTGTCCAACTTTGAGGACAGAGGCAGACATCCTGAAGGCAAGAGTGAGAGAAAAACAGGAGTGGCAGTCAGTCATTTTCCTTTAATCATAAAATTTCTTAAACATCCTTAAAGCAGGCAGGAAACAAGAGCACAGACACTGGAATTAAACGTCTAGTGTAAACGCTGGATCTGGCATTAACTAAGTAGTTTTTGGTAAACTGTTTCTGTAATCTCGATTTTCTCATCTATAAAACAATTAAAAAAAAGTATTTGGTTCAGCTGGGTGGTGGCAGCGGCGGCGCACGCCTTTAACCCCAGCATTTAGGAGGCAGAGGCAGGAGGATCTCTGAGAGTTCGAGGCCAGCCTGGTCTACAAAGCGAGTTCCAGGGACAGCCAGAGCTATTACAGAAAAGGCCTGTCCTGTCTCTGGGGCAGCGGGGCAGTACCTGCTCCAATTGTTGAGGTACATCTGATGTAAACAGCTAACCTCTCAGTGTTTGGGATATGATAACGAGCATCAGCTGCAAGATGCAATTACCACTAGACATAACTCTAAATCGGAAACTATCTGCAGATGCCATTCCATGAGCCCTTCATAGTCATGGTGGAGGGACTTTAGAGACATCTAGATGTGGATTTTAATTTCTATCACCACCGTGAGTGTGTATGAAGCATCTTTGTGGGCATGGGCAGCAGTGTTGTGAAGGTCAGATGCCAACTTTCTGGAGCCAGCTCTGCCCTTTCACCTTATGTGGGTTCTAGGGATCGAACCTAGGTGGCCAGGCTTGCGCAGCAAGTGCCTTTATTTGCTGAGCCATCTTACTGGCCCCAGATATAGAATTTAAAAATCACAGAAGGTAGTTTTAGGTCAAAAAGTGCTGATGAATCTAAGGCTTGCACACTTCCAGCATGCCACGGTCACTCTATAGTTTACTCCCAACAGACTCCCTGATCGCCTTAGAGGCATTCGACTGTGTGTCCCTTACACTGGCTTTGTACCTGCTATTACGACTCCAGCCTCCATCTTCCTTTATTCTTCTCCATTAAATCTAGGGTACAGGGCTAGCTCTATTTAATTAGCTTTACACAGTAAAAACAGAAACATGGTCAGATGTGCGGAGAAGCATAGAGGGAAGTGAACTTGTTAGCACCTGTTGAGGTACAATTAGTCCCCTCACCTGGGGGTGGGGACGCTCAGTCCATTCCCAGACTGCAGTGGTGAGAGGATCAAGGGGTCTTGTGGAAGAGTTGTCAGATAAAGATGCTTAACCTGGGCTTCCAGAGAGGCCCAAAGTTCTGTCTGGGGAGGGCAGCTGACTTGAGTCATAGGGCACTCTGGGGCTCCATCTTCTGGTATGTTAGACATCCTGAAATACAAAGAAAGAGACAAGGCTGTGGGGAGGAAGAGTCATGTGTGTTCTTGTGGTCAGAGCACAGTGTCTCAATAGCATTCAGAAAGGATGGCAATGGCAGACCAAGATTTCCTTGTGGTGCTGTAGCAGAGGCATGGTAGGTGCTCAATAAATCATCACTGAGTTAAATATGTACTGGTCACATACTGACTGGAAACTACCTTTTGACACCATTTTAACTACTATCCAACTGTGCTTTTTGCTAGGGGTGACCGAGGGAGGCCACCTGGATGACAGCTCTTTACACTCATCCTTCAAGATTTACTGTGTGCAATGCACTGGGCTGATGCTGATTGATCAGCTACCACATCATCACGTCTGTAACTGGTATTGCAGTAGAAGAAGGAATGTTGTCTTATTCCCTCACCCATTGTAGCAAACCAGGCAGCTAAGGCCAATACATTAATTATTCATTCTCTTAGTACATGCCACGGCCTCAGGGAATTTTAAACCTTTAGTCTACCTGGAAAACATCTCTGCAACTTTTTTTTTTTTTTTTTTTTTTGCCCACCCCACTCCTGCCTGAATCCTGGGGGGCAGCACTAGTTCATGATTCCATCTCATTCCTAGAACAACTCGGTCAGTAGTGTTCTTTTGTTCCCTTTCAACCATGGAAAATGATCCTAAGGCCAAATCCTAGTCTGTCCAAACCCACAGCCTCGGTTGCTCACAGCCACAATGACTCATAATGGATCGTGCTTGCTAACATGGACTTGCTTCCTTTTCTTTCCTGAGGCACATGACTCAGACACTTGTGGCCAAAAAAGACTTTTAGAGTGAAGAGGTACTATGAAGAAAAAGTCCAAGGCGATGTTCTTCTAACTTGCCTCTACGGACTGGTTACAGAAAATGAATAGAGTGGCCCACAAAAGTATAAGGAAAATCTGCTAAAGGACATTCTAGATCCTTAATCAAATTTTAGGAACTTCTCACCTCTCTAGTCTTAGACCTCCCCAGTTGGCTTAAGTTTTGGCAAAGGATAGTATTGTCTTTATAGTTTTAAACTACTTGCAACGATTTCCAAATGAGTACTTTTCATTTATCAGGTCAGCACATAGCCCTCAAATCCATCTTAGCTCTTAGAGGCAAATTCTGTTTACAGGCACCCACAATGTGAAGTCTTTGCCACTTTTTCCTGGGGACACGGGCTGAGCCTCACAAATAAGAACTTTGCCACTCTTACAGCTCCAGCTCATTAAGCAAATGCTGGGGAAGTCAGGTTTAGATAAATGATTGATTATTAGTATCTGTGAAAGGCCTACCATGGGACCAGTTTTATACTTTCCTAATCTCTACTGCCCTCAGTAAGGACTAGTTGTTTTACGTGAGTCTCGAGTAGGGCAAAGGGCTCTAATATGAAAGGAGAGAAGGAGCGGAACAACTGCATGCTGTCAATGTCCTTTCTTCCCATTCTCACAGATACCCCAAGAAAAACAGGAAGAATCAGGTCTTTTCTTTTCTCCAGATCAGTTGACAAAGGACTTGAATATCATATAAATACAAGAGAATACAATAAGAAACAAAAATTTCTAGAACGTTTAGTTTGCTATGAACCTAAACAAGTCCAGGGTATACTGGCTTAGCCAACCTCCTTTTGAGTGAGACACTAACAGATGTGGCTTTTGTTGCTCAGTTGGCACTACATCTCTCCCTACACCTCCACCTATCTTCTCCCGCCTAGGAGAGAACAAAGGGACAAGGAAAACAAACAAAAAAGGGGAGAGGCTGGGACACATTAGTGTTAGTATGAGGTCCTGAGTTCAAACACATACACACATACACATACACACACACACACACACACACACACACACACACACACACACACACACCAAAAAACAGAAAGAAAACAAACAAAAATTAAACCAAATCCCAACCCAATCCCCTTTGCTCCTCACTCAGGGCCTTTTAAATGCTAAGCAAATGCTCTACTACAAATTAGCCCCACACATCCCCACAAAAGAAAACATGAAAACCAACTTTGCAACTAAGGTAAGGTTTTCTTTTCACAAGTAACTTAGAAGACTAGTTTTGTACCACTTTGTCCTGTTCTCCCCTTCTCCCCAGAACAGGATGCTTGCTTTAAGAGACAGCTTACAGGTGACCATCTAGAAGCCTTGTCTTTTCAGCCTCTGTGAGTTACTCCTCAACTATTGTGAACAGCAACTGATCAGACTTGTCTGTAGTTACTCATAAGCAAGTATGAGAAACACCCTAATACCCCCAAACCCATTCTGACGATGTTACTGTCTACACACAAGAGATGGTAGCTCATTCCTGCTGTGTAAAATTGGCCCGAATAAAACAAGCTGAGGGAGAGGGGAGCAGAAGTCGTGTAGTTTTCAATAATATGCCCAGAGGTCAACGAGAAGACTAAAAGATGTTGCTTCTTCGGGGGCAGAGCACCTGGGTGATCAGCTGAGCTCTTAAGTGGAGACAAGGAAGAAAGGTGAGTCAGATTACAGAGTCAGTGTAGTGGTACACCCTGGGAGCTGGGTGTGCTGCCATTTCTGAGGTCTTGTGACACATGGAACTTGAGGAAACCAGGGCTGCTCTTCAGAGCCTTCTACCCTGCCAGTGACCCAAGCCTGGCCCAGATGAAGTGACTATCTCTCGTGATCCCTTGAAGCCTACATTCCATTTATTAAGCCTCACTGGTTATGAAAAAGGATGGAGTAAGAGAGAAGGGCGAAGTATGGTTTCCGCATGACAGGTCAATCACCAATATGTGACCAAGGACAGATAGTTGACCAGAAGGACCCTTTCCCACACATTCCCCTCAATTCTCTGCTTGCTTACACAAGCCATGGGTTTGATGCTCGGCACTGCAAACTTAACAACCAGAACTGCCTTTTTCTTGGTTCCCAACTGTACGTACAATATTTGGAAACACACACAAATAATCCATACAGTATATTCCACTGAGCACCTTGATCTCATCCCACCTTTTACAATACAGAGGATCAAACAGAACACCCATGAAGCCATGAAGAGCTTACAGGCTCAGCGAGACTTCAGCGACCACAAGCGCACACGTCAAAAGAGAACGGCTGGAAAAGTTCAATGTGAGAGGGGAAAAGTTAACCACACAACAAAGAAAACCATAGTTTATTAAACTGGAAAACAAAATATCGGAGGCAATTTTCTTCTTTCCAAAAAGCTGGGAAAAGTTAAGTGCAAGTGGTATAAAGAAAACAGACGGGTGATTTTCGGAACATATGCCTTAGGTACGTGTGGGTACGTATACCACTCTCTGTCCTTCCCCGGGTGAAAACCCAATCCAGTGGCATCTTCAGGGCTATCCCCCAGCTTTTCTTTCTGCATTCTGTCGCCTGTTTCTCCTTTGCCCTGGACAGTCATGCTGCATCTTCGATGGAGGAAATTTAGCATCTCTAACCACAGGTCTGTGCTACAAAGCTGCAGTTTTGGCTCCTGGAGAAGTCATTTCTGTTTGCAGTCACCAGAGAAGCCAGGGGCCCTTAGTCAAAGCCTCAGTCTCAAAGAAAAATGTCAAACCTTTAGAACTAGTTATTTTATTAAATGATATTAATACACATTCCAAAGGATTTCATTGTCGCCTCTAAAGCATGTACTTGTTTTCCACACTGAACACGTGAGAATTATCAATCCAACATATCTACTTTTTTTTTTTTTTTTAAATCTTAACAGATGTCCCCACCAATTAAAAATATGGAGGTGGGGGGGGAGCAGTAATTTACAGCCGATTTAAACCCTAACAGCTGAAGCCTAACTGCATCAACAGGTACCATTAGGACTGAGTGGGTATTCTGCAGTAAGAAAGCTGAGCCTATTCACATTGTCTAGATAGGCTTGCTGTACCATACACATCACGGTTTCTGGAATCAGAAAGGGTCAAAGTCCTACACTGCTCACAGCACCCTCCAGGGAATCAAACTGAGTTCTGTTGACCTCTATTCTTGGGAGGGCAGAGAGGTGCAGGGAGGAGCTACCATCTAAGCTGACTGGAGAGTAAACTCTCAGAAAACCTTGAAGGATCCTATTTCTGATCTAGCATGACTGAATTCTGTGTGGTACTAGTGTATTCATAGACTTCTTTGTCTGTGGTTTTACAAGGAGCACCAAGGAGCACCAAGGACCTTAGTGACAACTGCTAATTCTGCTTCATATGACTCATGTCCTTGCTAAGACACACTATGTTGTGCATTCTTTAAAAAATATCTTGTTTATTTTTTTTAAACTCAGGGTGAAATACAAAAGTCAGAGCATGGTACGGAGTTTAAATCACAGACACAGAAAGAATAATATCCCTTGTTTTATCTTTATGAATACCAGAAATGTCTTTTGTTTCACTATATCACATATATACAGTTGTCTTCATTTACTGTTGTAGACAGATTTCCTTAAAATATTTGACAGCTTCATACAATCCTCACTTGCACCCTGAAACACACTCAAAATTTTGTGGCAAAAACAAAACAAAAACATCCCACAAAAACCCAACCCCTGGTTAGTCCATCCTTGAACTGTACAAAGTATCCCTTCATGTATTGGCCATTATGCTTTTCAGGACAATTATCTTGCTTCACCATTCCAGAAACCACTTTCCTGATACTCCATGTTTTCTTAGAAAATCAAATGGTCAGAGAGCCTTTTCAAGTAAACAGTATGTTTAGCTTAAACAAGAGCAGTAGAAAGAATTCACATTCTTTTGTTCTAGACTGAAACACCCCCACTTTAAAAAAAAATCCTTAAAGTCACAATTCCCCTGCCCCACCCCCATTGTTTGATGCTTTTATTAAACAAATGTCTGAAGACTCAACATAACTCTACTTCTTTTGCTTTGCTATGCTATATACCCAATCCCCTCACAAGGTCATGGGTATCATGTATTTTTGTGGGGCGAACTACAGGGCCGAGAGGCTTGAGAAAGGGAAAAAAGAGGAGCTGGCTCAAAATGGGCTGTGCACGAGGAAAACGTCTTGCTGCAATGCACCCTTACACAGAACACAGAGCCCGGAACGTGACGGACAGCCTTTCTTCTGAAAATTGGTTTGTTCTGAGACAAAGGATTGTCTTCAATCATGTGCTGCACTTTCCTCCATCTTTGCTACCCCACTGAGGAATTCAAATCACTCCTTACTTCCTTATAGTTCTATTCTAACTTGCTAAAATTCCTTCAAAAGCTCCACACATTGTTTTACACCTACCTGGAGACTATTAGCGTTTACCGTGGTGAACACACCAACAGAAATTGTAGTAAGCAGTATGTGCTTCCCAGATAAAGATAAAAGCACTCCAAGCACAGTGATTGTCTTTCCCCTAAGTATTAGATGCAGAAACACAAACAAGCCTTTCACTGCGGGAAAGAAAGCTCTTCCCTCCATGGCAAAGACTCAGGTAAAACATCAGTTGACAGGGAGGGCTGGAGGTGGGCACTGAAAACATCAAGGTGCTATCTGCTGAGGGCCATCTTGGATTTCTCAGGACCCCACTTGCTCTGTGAAGATGGCCAGCAATACCCACCTGTCTCTAAGACACACCTGCAGAGTAGCACTTAAAGATACCACTCATCTCCTCTGAAATAGCAACAACAGCGGTGAATACATGAATGAGGTGGGAAAAATCTTAAAGACAAAATATTTCCCTTTCTCTAGTAGTTAATGTTTGCAGAAAACCACCACTGAGGCAGCGTAGTACAAAGTGTCTAATTAAACACTTAAGAAGGCAGGGAAAACATTTTTCCTACACTTGTTTAACGATTTAGTCAGAATTAAGAACTGAGGGAGAAAAAGTCAGGGAAAGCAGGGGGCAAGGGCTCAGAACAGATATGTAGAACCATCCAAATGCTTCCCGATTCCTTGTTTACAAAGGACAGTTGGTCACACAGCACCATTAAATGATCCCTTCCCTAGCTTTACACACTGTGATGAATGATCTCATTTTAATATTGAAATTATATTCCGTTCTTTCTTTTTTCTTTCTTTTTGAGACAAAGTTCCACTATATAGTTCACACTGGCCTCAAACTTGCCATTTTCTAGTCCCAGCCTCCCAGGGCTGGGGCTGTGGGTGTGTACCACCACACCCAGCCAGAGAAAACTTTCTACTACACAGAATGAAGCTTGCACTGCCTCAGATTCACTGTCTGGTAATAGTTCAGAAGAGGGTGCTTAAAAAACAAAAGATAACGAACTCCCTTTCAACATGCCTTTAGAATAAAGCAAATACACCTGGCAGGCCTCAGACTGCCCACATTTTGTCCTTCTGCAAACACCTCTTGGCCTTCAGCAGGGGAGAGAACACACAGAAGGGAGCCAAGCTGGTCACAGAAGCTGCTTAGCTGGAGAGGGACAGAGACAGGGACCCTCCCACTGCTATTAGCAAGGCCAAGCCCCAAATGACACCCCAACATTGCACATGTTATTACCTGTACTGACCGAAGTTTTATTTCAAATGTAAGTTCTCTCTCCAATAGATGAGATAGAATATTGTTTACCTCCCCACTCCCGAAACCCCCAGCCAAATGAAGTGACTTTGGTTATGTTTACTTTTTTTTTTTTTTTAAGAAAGAAGAAAAGGAAAAAAGAAAAATACAAACAATTTGGGAAAGGTCCTAAGTGCAGAGAGAGGACTAGATAATAGTAAACTGTCACCAGTATGCTTTCTGAATTTGGAAGGGAGGCCCTTCATTAAAAATAAACAAACAAACAAAATCAAGAGAGGAAACAAATAAAAACAAGAAACCAAACTGCTACTTCCAATGCTCTCTAGACTGTTCAAAATGCCTTCCCTGATTTCCATCAGTACCTGGGAGGGAAGAATGGGCGTTTTGGCGCAAAGAACGGAGGGCCTCTAACAAAAGGTGGCCGGGGTCTCTTTAGACTGTGGAATGGGTCTCTGCCGAGAAAAGCTTCCCTAGGCCGAAAGTCTGGCCGGGGACTCCGTAAAATCATACCACTCCGGCCGATGGCGTCTCTGTGTGGGGGGCCCAAGGGAAGGCCGCTGCTGCTGCTGCTGCCTCCCCCACCTCCTCCAAGGGCTGGGCCCAGGTGCTCCAGAGGGTGGGAGGGTAGGCTCAGGCTTTCTCGTGCCCGGCTAAGACCAGGGCCATTGAGGTCCCTGGGTCCTGTGAGCACCCCGAAATGCTCAGCCAGGGTCCCTTGAAGGAGGGAACTATGGTCCTTGGGAAAAACTGCCACAGGCCCAGTCACTCCATGCTCTGGCAGTGGTGGAGTTGGGAAAGGTACGACCCCAGAGTGGTCAACAGGGGGTGGAGGAGGGGGCGGGGTAGCAAAAGGGACAGCGCTCCCACCACTGCTGCTAAGCTCCCCCGGGGGTGGAGGAGGGGGTGGGGGAGGGAAGGGAACTCCGCTGTGCTCTCCAGGAGGAGGTGGTGGGGCAGCATGGGCCAGAGTTGCCTCCTTTGTAAAGGGGTTCGAAAGATCCACAGAGGGCAGATGAGTGGGTGCCTCTCGAGAGAAGATACCACCATGATCCTTAGGAGGGGGGGCAGGTGGGGCAGATGATGGCCCCACTGGCTCTCTTTGGAAGGGTGTCCCATGTTCCAAGGGGGATGGGGGGAGATGATGCTCAAATGTTGAGTTGAAACTGCTGGAATGAAAGCTGGAGACACTCTCCTGAAACTGGGGTGCCCGTTCCTTGTATGGCGTTGTCTTAAAGCCAGTGAGGCCTCCGCTGCTCCCACCCCCAAGGGATGCCAACTCAGAGGCACTTGAGGGACCATTGTCAAAAGAGCTGCCTGGTGTGCTCAGATCAAACCACCCTACTCTTGAAACCTCACGCCCGTGTCCTCTACTCCCCTTCCCAGGAAGGCGGATGGACTCTACAGTCTGTATCGGCTCCCCTGACGCCCTCCTATTGGCTGCGTTATGATAGCCCAGAGTTTCTATGGGGGCCCCCTTTTCTTCTGTGCTGTCAGGCAGGTCTAAACAGGAGGAGGAGACTCGGGTTTCTATGCGATAGTGTTCTTCCTGTTGCTGGTCAGTGGTGGGCAAGGTAGGCTGGGTGAGGTTTGACAGACTGACACCATCACTTGAAGTACCCTTGTTGGGGGTCTGGCCAAAATGCTTATCATCTGAGGGTTTGCGGGAGGCGTTTTTTAGCATATTCTTAAACTCAATCGTCGATGTGGTGGAAATCGTGGAGGCCAGGACTTTCTCCACGCCTGATGTGGGTGGGTGGCCCGTTGGAGCAGCAAGGGTATTCTGCGAAGAGAAAAGGGAACGATGTGGGACTGAGTGAGGAGAGTCTGGGTACTGCTTCTGTGGCAAAGTGAGATGCCCAGTGGTAGACTGAGACAAGCTACTGTGGTTGGAATCAGGGGTGAAAAATGAATCATTCTTACTCGGTGATGGTGACCGATCAGACCCAGGTTCATTCCCTCTTATGCTGAAGGCACCAAATAGCCCAGGGGGAGATGAGAGATGGTCACAGTTCTCACTAGAGTCTAGGAGGGCCCTTACAGATGGAGGGAAGGCAGACTTTACCCCAAACTCTTGGGCCCTGTGGTTATAACTGGACAGGATTGGCTGGTACTCGGTAGCAGTCAGAAAGCTTGCTTGACTTTAGGATGGATTTGGCTGGTTTCTTCTCTAAGTTCATCATGGCAGAGGGTGGAGGCCCTGAATACTCAAAATCTCGATAATCCTCATCTTCCTGGAAAGAAGTATCAGGGAAGAACTTTTCCTGTGAAGAATCCATCAGGGAAGATGGTCTCTCGACTCCCTCAGACGGCTGCTTGTAGGAAGAGTCACTAGCTAGGCCAAAGGGCCGATATGTAGACACAGAATTGGGGAGCTCTTGGGGGTAACTTTCATCTCTTCCAGGGGGTGGTGATCTTGTACTGCTGGGTGTTGAGGAACCAGGGCTGATGATCTTAGACAGCAGGGACATAGTGTCGACGCTGCTGGACGTGGGCTTGTCCATCATTTCATCCTGGGTGGGTGTCCCACTCCGCTCGTCCCGAACAGGGGTTCCATCAATGTTGTCAGCTGAAGTACTAGTGGGACCACGCTGGAAGTCTGAGGAATGGCTCTCCGACGGGGCACTGGATCCCAAACTGCTCAGGATCGGGATGTTTAAGTTTAAGCCACTGAAACCAGGATTACCTTTTAAGAAGTTGTGGATCTTCATTTCCAGGCTTGGGGAAGTGGACTCTGATTCCAGCTTTGGCTTGGAGACCTCTGAGGATTGGCACATGGCAACTTCAGTAGGTGGGGCAGCAGGGCTAGTATTGTGGGCACCTGTGAATCCTAAAGAACTGGACGGCAATTTGAAAGTAGTGCTTGGGAGCGCTGGGCTCTGGCCCACGGACGCCTTGCTTGCTGAAGTCGAAGAGACTTCAGCAGTTGAAGAATTAGGAGAATAGCTGAAGCTTTTAGAAATAAAGGACTGCGTATTGGAAAGCAGGTTTCGCCCCTTTATGGTAGAGCCTGTGGTGCTAGCAGGGGAAGCTGTAGAGCTCTGGGATGTAGCTTCACTGGCTGGCACCGGGTTCCCAGTAACACTCTGAAGTAGAGATGACAGGCCTGCAGAAACACAGATTAGCAGGGTTAAAAAGAACAACTACCCACATCCTAATGCAAACAAGGCTGGTTTATTAGATACTATCATTCCCTCTGGTGGGAATCAGATGGATTTTCAAATACAGAGTTAAAAGGACTCTAGACTAAACAGGCAACGTCTGGATGTCACAAAAAACATTGGGCCTATTTATCAATCTAAGACAGCAAAGCATTCAGATATTTCCAGGACAATCCAGACACAAGTCCAGTAATAAAAGGTCACAGGAAAGAGGGATTTTTAATGTCAGAATCATTCATAGCTTAAACAAAGCAAAGCAGGAGAGGAACGGAAGAAAATTCTTCTTAACACAACATTCTAAGCCAGTATCTGTGTCTGAGCTGTGGAACTGCTCTAAACACAATGAATATTCCCACCTTTCCATCCTTCACAATTTACTCCAATATGTTAGCATGCACTGTTGTTTTCAAGAACATACACAAAATTCAGAAATCTGCTTCAATAGGGAATACTTTTTTCAAGAAGTCTATCTCTTGCTAGATTAGCATCACATTAAAATCATTTTGTATGTGTATGGGTGTCTGGCCCTCCTACCCTCCTGTACGTCTCTGTACCACAGGAATGGAGGAGGTCAGAAAAAGGTACTGGATCCCCTGGAACTGAAGTTACCAACAGCTGTAAGCTATGTGGGTGCTGAACATTCTCTCTCCAGTTCTGTCTCTCTTTTTTTTTTTTTTTCAGTCTGTCTTTTTAAATTTATTTTATTTACTTTTTCATTTTATGTGCATTGGTGTTTTGCCATGGGTGTCAGATCATTTGCCATGGAGTTACAGACAGTTGTGAGCTGCCATGTGGGTTCTGGGAATTGAACCTGGGTCCTCTGGAAGAACAGTCAGTGCTCTTAACCACTGAGCCATTTCTCAGCCCCAGTCCTGTTTCTTTTATTTGGGCGGGGTGGGGGGGTGGGTGGGGGGTGGGGGTGGGTGATGACTCTCATATAATCCAGGCTGGCCTTAAACTCTAATCCTCTTGGTTCCACCTCCTTAACGCTGGGATTTTAAGTGTGTACCATTACACCCAACTTCCCCCCTCCTTTAAATTCCAACTTATCTATGTACTTATTTATTTTTGAGGCAGAGCTCAACTACATAGCTCTGGCTGGCCTGGAACTTGCTATATAGATCAGGCTGGCCTTGAACTCATGGAGCTCTGCCTGCCTCTGCTTTCTGAATACTGAGATTAAAGGTACATGCCACTACAGTCTGGCTCTCTTTTTTCTAAATTATTTTTAGTTATATTTGTGTAATGAATGTCATGTGTGTTCAGGAGCCTGTAGAGGATGAAAGAAGGCATTAAATATTCTGGAGCTGGAGTCACAGGTGGTTGTAAGCTACCAGATATGGATGCAGGACATGCTCTAACTGCTAGGCCACTGTTAGAGTCCCTTTTTTGGTTTTCTTCTAGTTTTTTTTTTGAGACAACGGTGTTGCTATGAAGACCAGGCTATGCTCAAACTTTCAATCTTCCCTTCTCTTAAAAAATGTGGGGATTATACACGTGCATCACAGAGACAATGCCCTCAGGACCAGGTCTGTCTGTAAAAGACAGCAGTGACAAACAGAGAAACAGGCACCACGAGGACTACAAACCAGACCAACAGAAGTGCTCATCTTTTCCTACAAAAATGCACAATTCCTGTTGTATAGCTAGGAAAACCCAAGGATTATCAATTAGTACAAATTTCAATGATGAGATTCAACCATGTACACTGACTGACAAACCTCAGAACCATGGTTAAAGAATTCTTTGGTACAGGCTGAAGTTAATAAAATCAAAGTGCTCCTGAAAATGAAACAAAACAAACCCTGGATCTCCTTACATAGCCAGAGGGACTCAAACTCAAGATATGCCTGCCTGCCAAAACTACAAATGTATACTGCAATGTTCAGGCAGAAAATAGTCTAGAAGACAAAAAGTTGAAAAGAAACTAACATAAGATCCTATTAAGCCAATCATACTTTGTCAAGTTTACTCACTTTCTAGTCATAAATGAAAATTCCAATTCTTACTAAATCTACCAAAACTATCTTTTAGTAATGAAACATCTAAAGAAAATATTCCTGACACTTCAGTTAGTGCTTCTTCAAAATATCAAATTAAAATCGTATTTACTAAGGGATTAAATTTTTTTTAATTTTCCTTGACTTCCAATTTTTAAAATTAATTCTGTACGTGCACATGCACATGTGGTACCTACACGTGGGAGCCAGAGGTCAACCTCAGGTGTCGTTTCCTCAGGAGCTATCCACCTATTTTGAGGCAAGTTCTCTCACTGGAACTGGGGCTAACTGATCAGCCATGTCGGCTGGCCAGCAGTTTTCTTCTGTCCCGACTTCTCTGGTGCTATGATCACAAGCACATGACCCCAGCGTGGATGTCAATGTGGGTGCTGGTGACTGAGCTCTGGTCCCACGCCTGTGCAGAAAGCAGTCACCACCTGAACAACTCCTAGCACCTGGGCCCCCTCAGGCCATAGTCATATGGCACATGTCAGTCCACTTCACTTCCACCCTCCTCTCCTACTGCCTCCCTTTTGGTAGTCACTTCTCGGCAAACAGCGACTCCATCTGCTTCCATGGCACACCTATTTCACCCCAACCAAGATCTTCTCTTTCGTGGATCTCTGTTTTAACATCTACATAGACACAGACACAATTCACTATGCCTTTAAGAGAAAATATGGGTATTTTCTTTTTGTGTCTGGCTTACTCTGCTTAGCCCAGTAATCTCCAGTTACACCACTTCCCTGTGAATGTTGGGTTTTTCATTCTCTTCATAAGGCTGAATTAAATTAAATGTGCATATGTGCACATTTGATCTATTTGTGGATGGGTATCTAGGCTGGTTCCATTGATTACTAAAAGTAAGGCAACATTAACAAGGACACACAAGAACCTCTGAGGTGTGTTCATTTGAGCTCTTCAGGTGTAGACCCAGGAGCAACTGTATCTGAGCTCTATTTTCAGTCCAGAAAGTTCACCCTGACTTCCACGGTGTCTGTACTTGTTTACAAACCTACAGCACCAGACACACATTTTACCATTATTATTGCTTTTGCTTCATAGCAGCTAAGAAAGTGCTCTCCACTGAGCTACACTCCTCGCTCAGGTCCATCTTTTGGAGACAGTCTTGCATTGTGCCCTGCGATGCACTAGGACTTGCTCCTTAGCCTACACTGGCATAAACTGTGATCCTTCTGCCACTGCCTCCCAGGTGGGAGTCACATGTACCATGCCTATCCTTTGATTATTTATTTTGTTTTTCGAGACCAGATATTCTGTAACTCACCATACAGACCACACAGGCCTGAGACTCACAGAGATCCACCTAACCATGCCTCCCAAGTGCGAGATTAAAAGCATTTGGCACTACATCACGCTATTTGTTTTCTCAAATGGGCATTTGCTACATAGCCCAGGCTAGCCTCGATAATCCTGTCCAAATGCTGGGATTACAGATGTGAGGTATATGTGACTTTTACAAAGAGATTCAGTGTTATATTTCAGATACTGCGGGACATGTTCTTCATGTCCACTGTTCTTCAAAGGTAGACACTGTCAGGCCAGTGATACAGCTCGGCAGGTAACACACTTGATGCCAAGCCTAATGACCTGAGTTGAATTCTCAGCACCCACACTGTAGAAGGAGAGAACCAATTCCCACAAATGTCCTTTGACCTCCATAAGCACTGAAGCTCATGTACCCTACCCCCACTAATAAATAAAAAAAAATTAGATTTCTGTAATATGTAAAATTCTTTTCTGTCACTTTACTACATCTCTTTCATCTCAACAAGCTATAAAGTCTTTTTTTTGAAAAACTGACAACAGGATTATGGATGACAAAAACAGAACAAAGTTCTAAAAAATTTTTTTCTTTACTTTCTTTTTTCTTTTCTTTTCTTTTTTTTTGGTTTTTCGAGACAGGGTTTCTCTGTGTAGTTTTGGGGCCTGTCCTGGATCTCGCTCTGTAGACCAGACATACTGGACTCAAACTCACAGAGATCCGCCTGGCTCTGCCTCCTAAGTGCTGCGATTAAAGGTGTGCGCCACCATCGCCTGGCTCTTTTTTTTCTTTTTTTTTTTTTGAGACAAGGTTTCCAAACTCAATCTGCCTTCCTCTGCTTCCCAACCATTGGGATTAAAGTTGTAAAAAAAATAAAAAATAAAAAAATTGTACTCTGTGAGCAATGGTAGCACAAGCCTATAATCCCAGCACTCAGGCAGGAGGACAGCCTGGTCTGTATACAATGATGCATCTACATAGAAAAACGAAGGAATGACTTTAAATTTTTGTTTGTTTGTTTTTTGAGACAGGGTTTCTCTGTGTAGCCCTCCCTGTCCTGGAACTTGCTCTGTAGACCAGGCTGGCCTCAACTCAGAGATCCACCTGCCTCTGCCTCCTGAGTGCTGGGAGTAAAGGTGTGGGCCACCACTCCTGGCTGACTTTGAAATTTTTACTGTATCTACAGGATGGTGGTAGAAAAGGAGAACTTGGAAGCAGTGGAATCTCTCTTGAGTTGTACCAGATGAGCTGTTGTATATTACCAAACTTTTTTGTGGTAAAAAAATAAAAATAAAAAATCTGATAACAATAACACGGGCTGGAGAGATGGCTCAGAGGTTAAGAGTACTGGCTGCTCTTCCAGAGGTCCTGAGTTCTACTCCCAGCAACTACATGGTGGCTCACATCCATCTGTAAATGAGATCTGGTACCCTCTTCTGGCCTGCAGACATACACGCTGGCAGGACACTGTATACCTAATAAATAAATAAGTCATTAAAAAAACAAACAAACAAAAAACTACAACAAAAAAATAGAATCCCACTGTAGCCTAGGCTAGCCTATAACTTGAAATCTGAGTTTCCTAAGAACTGGGATTGCTGGGAACATCAATTCTTGACTGCTAGTTCTAATAGACAGGGGTTTCAGATGATCACTGAATGGTATTTAGTTCTGTAAAATAAAATTCTTTATTTGAAGATCAACCCAGAACAGTTTGGGAAACAGAAAGGAATACTTACCTACACTGCTCTACTCATACAGCACAAGGTTCCTCACTAGCAACACTGACATTCTAGACTACATACATCCTGTGGCTGGAGACCATGCTATGCATTACAGGATATTTAACATCTGTCTGACCCGGTTTTACAATGCTGCACTGTTCTGGAATCTATGATTAATTGCATAATTATACTGAAATGCTTAAGAAGGGGTTGTTGTAGGTACCTGGAAAGTAAGATTTGAAAGATCAGGTATGATTCATGAAAAATTGAAGCAGTTTTATGTACAAGACATAACTAGGAAAGCCAAAAAGAGAAGTTGAAATGAGGTAGAGATTATAGACAGAAGAAGGAAAAAAAAAAAAAAGATATAGGTCAACATTAGACCTAAACACACACCAAGTGTGGTGGCGAACTCCTTTAATCCCAGCACCTGGGAGTCAAGAGGCAGGTGGATGTCTGAGTTCAAAGACAGCCTGGTCTACAGAGTGAGTTCCAGGATAGACAGAGCTACACAGAAAAATCCTGTCTAGAACGCCCCCACAAAACCAAAAATCTATACTAAGAGCTGGGATTAATGTAACCCCCAGGGGTGCCATGGTGCAGGTCAGAGTATTAAATAATCAAGAAATCTGGTTTTTAGTCTCAGTTCATCACACATCAGACAGACTTATGACCTTAACCAACCATATTACCTCACTGAGCCTAGTTTTCTTACCTGAATGGGAGGTAATAGACTAGATAATATTTAGGCTGTTTTAGTGTTGACATTTTCAATTCTATAAATGCCACCTCTTAAGTGGTAACTGTAATGAGTTAACTATATTGTACATTTCATGGCTTTGGATTCCTTAGAGCTAGAATCCAAGATTACACCAGAGACGAACATTCAATTCAAGTCCCTTTGGCACATGTCCGTTTACCTTGGAGTGCAGGGGCTGACTGTGTCTGGGTTTTAGAAAGAGCAGAGAGAATGCTCTCTGGGGTGATCTCCACCTTTGAGAGGATATTTGCCAGAGGGTTGTGAGATGTTGTTGTGGCAGGTGCAGGTGTTTTCAGGCCACTGGAGAGGTTGCTGGGACTGGTAGGCGTTCCTGGAGAAGGTCTTGATGCAGAACTGACCCCTGGTGGCAGAAAGATGAACTCAAGAAAATGCAATCCTCCATTTATGACACTTTCCACTCAATGAATGATTGTTTAATAGTAATTCTTGTGACTGATCTACAAATAGTGCCCATTTGACACATACAAAGAAAAACACCTGAAAATATCAACTGTTCTATTTGGAATATTCTTAAAACAAAGAAGCACTATGTTATTTTCACACACATTGGTTTTAGGAGCAGCAACTAGCACAGACCAGGCAACCTACTTCTCCTGATGGTATGACTGGGTGTATATGGGGTGTGGTGGTGGTATTATGGGATCAGAGGCACTACCACTACAGAACGCTGCCACTATGAGTCTATGTTATTGGCAAGGGTTTTTCGATTTTTTTTTTTTTTTTGAGACAAGGTTTCTCTGTGTAGCCCTGTCTGCCCTGGAACTCGCTCTGTAGACCAGGATGGCCTCGAACTTACAGAGATCCGTCTGCCTCTGCCTCCCGAGTGCTGGGATTCAAGGTGTGCGCCACCGTCTGGCGGCAAGGGTTTTTCTTTTGAAACAGCCTTTTAAATGACATTATACAAACAAATTCTTTCATACTTTTACATTTCAAAACATTGGGTTGGTTATTAACACAGTAAAAAGGTAAACGCTGACAGGAGAAGAACATTTGATTTCTTTAAAAAAAAAGTCACAAAAACCACTACGAGCAGGTGTTTTACAAAGAAACATAAATAAGCAAATGAAAAAAAGTCTTTAATTAAAAGAATAGATATTATCTTTTCAAGATTGAATGTAACAATGGGAAGGGTTAGGAACAATTAAATTTCCAAATACTATGAATATAAAACAGTATATTCTCTTAGGTAACAATTTAGTTCTAACACGTGAAAATAGTTTTTAAAAAAATCTACATGCTGTTTTTTGGTTTTGTATTTTTGAAACAGGGTCTCCAGTTGTGCAGTGGCGGCGCACACCTTTAATCCCAGCACTCGGCAGACAGAGTCAGGCGGATCTCTATGAGTTTGAGGCCAACCTATACAGCGATTCCAGGACAGGCTTCAAAGTTACACAGAGAAACCCTGTCTCAAAAAAACCTTACCAAAGAAAAAAAAAAAGAAAAGAAAGAAAGAAAAGAAAAGAAAGAAAAAAAAGAAACAGGATCTCAAGGGTCTCACAATAACCATGGCTGGCCTAGAATTCTTAGTCCTCCGGCTTGGTTTCCTGAGTGTCAGTGTTACAGGTAACACTGTATCTAGGTCACATGCTGATCCTCCCCTCCAAAAATAATACAGAGTGGGCAGGGCACAGATGAAAGAATACTTGCTTCCCTATCTTCCTGCAGCTGCGCGTTGCACATTATAGTACTTTTATTGTCGTTGTTAATGTGTAGATAATGGGGGAGGCACGTGGAAATCAGTGACAATTTTGTGGAGTCAGATCGCTTCGGCCACCTTCATGAGATCCTGAGAAATGAATGTAGGGCTCCTCGGGTTTGCACAGCAAGGACCTCGGCATTCTTTATAAAGCAAACGCTGATAACATAGCAGTGTATAACAACAAGGATCACCACACATTACAACAGCTGTTAGAGTTAATGGAGATGCATTCTCTTTTCTGGTGTTTGTGTCATATGCACAGGTACACACGCCACATGTGTGCACGTGGAGGCCAATGACTCTGGATGTCTTCTTCTGTCACTGTGTCATTTCTGGAGATGGTGTCAATCACTGAATCTGGAGCTTTTCGTTTCTTCTAGACTGGTTGCCAACCCTCAATATCTACCTGTCTCCACTTACTCCAAATGGTGGGGTTCTAGACACCTGTGGCTAACCTGGTTTTATGTGGTGCTGGGGATCTGAACTCAATGGATACTCATCCTTATGCACTTCACTCACTGAACCATTTCCCTACCCACTTTCATCTTTTTTTCCAGAAAGGCTCTCATGTAGCCCAGGCTATTCTTCAACTCCTAATTCTCCGCCCCTCCAGTCCAAGTGCTGAGATCACAGGTGTGTGCCATCACAACCGGTCATTCAGATAAGTATAGACAGACAGAGCAGTTAAGGTTTTAAATAAGATGGCTTAAAAATAACATGGACAATGTTTATTTTTTCTTAGTTTGTCAAAACAGGGTTTCTCTGTGTAACAGCTCTGGCTGTCCTGGAACTCACAGAGATCCACGTGCCTCTGCCTCCCAAGGGCTGGGAGGGATTAAAGGCGTGCATCACAGCTGCCCAGCCAATGTTTCAATTACTAAAAGAAGTATTACAAATACCAAATCTGTCAAATCAGCATCCATGCATATGTGTGGGTGGTTTGCTTTGGTGTATTTTTGAGCTTTTCTATAACATCTATTCATTTTTTAATGTAAATTTAATGAAAAAAATTTAAAGAAATGTCACCATCAACAATAACAACAACAACAACAAAAAAACCTTGATGATTCATGAAACCAGGATGGAATCCATGTTTCTCCATCCTCACTGGGCTCACTTACCCGTGTTTTTCATGACTGATGTTAAGCTGCTAAGGATGGAACTAATTTTTGCCAGATCCACATTTGCCAGGTTTGGCAAAACCAAAGCTGGGGAAGGGGACAGAAGCGAAGTGCTCACAGGCTTGGGGAGAGGTGGGGCTGCTGTGGTGGGCACAGGTGCCGGGGCACATGAGGAGGCCTTCGAGACACTTTCTGTTGACTTTGTGGGGACAGAAGTGGAGACAGCTGGTTTTTCCAGAGGTTTTTCTTTCCTGTCTTCCACTGTTTGAACAAACAAAAGAGACAATTTTATGACCTATTTTCTAAACTTCACTTCCAGTATGAACCAATATTATGTCCTAATATTTCCTACTCTGAGGGTAAAAGCCCTACACTCACTTTATGCTTTAAAAACAAAACAAAGCTGGGCGGTGGTGGTGCACACCTTTAATCCCAGCACTCGGGAGGCAGAGACAGGCGGATCTCTGTGAGTTCAAGGACAGCGTGGTCTACAGAGCAAGATCCAGTACAGGCACCAAAACTACACAGAGAAACCCTGTCTTGAAAAACAAAACAAAATAAAACAAAACAAAAAGACAGGGTCTCTCTATGTAGCTCTGGCTATCCTGGAACTGTCTCTATAGACCAGGCTGCCCTTGCCTCTGCCTTCCGAGTGCTGGGATGAAAGGCCTATGCTACCACCACCAAGTGTATATCCAAAATATTTTTATTTCAGTAAGGTATAAAAATAAAAATCATGGCCAGCAGTGGTGGCGCACGCCTTTAATCCCAGAACTCGGGAGGCAGAGGCAGGTAAATCTCTGTGAGTTCGAGGCCAGCCTGGTCTACAGAGTGAGTTCCAGAACAGGCTCCAAAAGCTACACAGAGAAACCCTGTCCCAAAAAACCCAAAAATAAATAAATAAATAGATAAACTAACAAATAAATAAATAAATAAATGATAAAATAAAAATGATTTATGAACACTGGGCATACAGTTCAGAGTTAGTGCCTGTGAAAGGCCCTGGGTTTGCTCTCTAGTACCATGGAAAAGAAAGTCTGACTGACTGATTAGCAGGAAAGCAAAGTCAATACAGAATGAGCTACTATTAACCATATCAGGATTACCAATGATTTTTGATCCGTCATCTTCCACATCTGAGAGCTCCATGTCTTCCACATCACGGTTATCTGTCACGGGCTCAGGTGTGGCAGATTTGTCACTCTCCATGGCTGGTGACTGGGATTCCTCACCTCCCATTCCCTGAAATGGAGACTCAGACCCCGTTGGGGAAGGAGCATCCATACTCGGAGAAGGGACTGGTGATTCCTCAGGGTCAGGAAGGGTGGCCTTCAATTGATCCAACTTCTTCTTCAAGTTGTTTACTCGGTTCGCGAAAGTTTTGTAAGCCTAAAAGAGAAAAAAAGAGCTTGTTTCTCTAAGAAAAGGAACTGCCAGGCACCATTTTGACTGTGATCAGATTTCATTATTATTAAAAATAACTAGCCCCAAACAAGACTATCACCTTCTGTTGAGCACAGAGTAGTCTGGGGTATCTACTGTGCTCATGAGTACTACCACCCACACAGCTGTCTGAGCTAGACTCTTGAAAACCTTCACGATTACTGTGTGTGTGTGTACGATGGTCATGGATGGGCAGGCCACGGGTGCACGTGGAGATCAAAGAAAACTGTCAAGTCAGCTCCTTCCTTCCGTCTGTATGCAGGTTCTAAGGATCAACTCGGGTCTCAGGAGGAGGGCCTTGACTTGAGGAACCTTTGCTCTATCAAGCACGTCCATGAACCAGTACTGGTGACTATTTACTCAAGTCTTTACTTATTCAGAGCTCCTCTCTGTTGCAGTTATTCCTTTTCTAAGTCAGTACTGTGCTTCCTGGGTTCCTCTTGTGTTGGTTTGCTTGAGCTTCTTTGTTTCTGAGGACCTTAACAATTCTGAAGAGTACTGGCCGACTGACTTTGTCATGGTTAGACAGAGGTCATGAGTTTTCGGAGGAAGACCACAGTGGTCACGCCAGCACACTCATGTCCTCAGCACTGCTGCTGGTCCCACACCTCGTGGAAACCCCTCCCCTTTTCCTAAGTCAATGTCAGAGGAAACTCTCGGAAACTGGCTCTTCTCTTCCCACCCTGTGAGTCCTGGGGACCAAACTCAGGCCATCAGGGTTGGCAGCAAGTGCCTCTCTATCTGCAGAGCCATCTCAGTGGCCCCTTTATGCCTTGATCATTTCAATTGCCAAGATCTTAAAGCGGGGTGCTTTAAAAATACTATTTTGTGTGTGCACATGTTGGAGAGCATGTGCAGAAGTCAGAGAACAAACTGTGGGAAATGGTTCTTTCCCTCCACTGTTCAGGTCCCAGAGCTCACACTCAGGTCTTGGCTTGGGAGCAGGTGCCTGAGACACATTGAGCCATCTTACCCCTTCCCCTCCTTTTGCTTTGAGAGAACCATCATCACTTTGTAGGTATTACTTTATTTTGGCTAGACAGTCAAACACATTATTTAAAAGACACTAATATACTGGGCACAGCGGCACATGTATTTCCAGCACTGGCTGTTTCTGATTCAGTTTCCCAGAACCCACCTGGTGGGTCAAAACTGCCTGCTAACTCCAGTTCTAGGAGATCCTCTGAGGCACAGGCACAAATGTCATGGCTGTGTCACCCGCATGTGTAGGCAACAGTGACATACATTATAGGGAAAAAGACAGGGGCTGGAGAGACGGCTCAGCAGCTCAAGAGCACAGACTGCTCTTCTGGAGGACACAGGTTCAATCCCCAGAATCCATATGGCCAATGATAACCATATGTAACTCCAGTTCCAGGGGACCTGACACCTTCTTCTAGACGAATGCAGTGCACAAATGTATATGCATGTACATAAAGTAAAAATAAAGATACAAATGTACACCTATTGAAAGGTATTGGAAAGTGCTGGGCATCCAAACTTGAAGTGAGGAACACCAGTGAGGCCACAAGGAAAGCTAAGCTCATGTCAGCGGGGCTCTTTTCTTTGAGGTTCTGATTTTGGGGAACAGTGTAAAAAATTGAGTGTTCATTCAAAAGGACACAAAATGAAAGTATGCTATTCAGTAGAGCTTTTAACAGTCTTTTTAATGTAGGAAAACAAAAGTTAGAGCCTCAAAAGATAGATACTATGACAAGAGGAAGGATAGAATTGGTTCAAAAAAATTTTTTTTAATTTTGTTTTCCTTCATGATATTTTCTTTTTCCTTTTTTAAAATGAGATTTCCTGAAGGCCTGGGAATTTCAGCAGATAAGGTACTTGCTGCCACACCTGGCACCTGAAGTTTGCTTCCTGGAATGCACAGGTAGAAGAGAACTGACTTCCAAAAGTGCCCCCCCACGCGCACACACGTTAACACCCAATTAAGAATAAATAATTGCCAGCACTCAGGAGTCGGATCCAGGACAAGCACCAAAGTAATTTTTTTTGTTTTATTTGTTTTTCAAGACAAGGTTTCTCTGTGTATCTCTAGCTGTCCTGGAACTCACTCTGTAGACCAGGCTGACCTCAAATTCAGAGATCCACCTGCATCTCTGCCTCCCAGTGTTGGAATTCAAGGTGTGAGCTACCACTGCCCAGCTTTTCTCACACACACACTCACACACACACACACACACACACACACACACACACACACACACACACTCACTCACACCATTCTCCCCCTGCTTCCTCCCTCTGCATATACACATGTATGTATAAATGCATACATATAATTTACAGTGTATTTCTATAACAATAGCTATGTATTTCATTAAGTGCTATATAGACTACACTGACTTTGGGAGTGGGCTCACGGGTGTGCGCACTACAGCAGACACAGAGAGGTCTGAGGAAAACCCGTGGGAAAGCTGGTTTGCTCCTATCATGCCCAGGGACCGAATGCAGGTTATCGGAGCTGGCAGCAAAGGCCTTCATGCCCTAAGTCATCTCACGGCCCCAATACCAATACAGTCCAAGTTCAGAGTCATATGTGTGTTAGCCGCATATATTTCGAGTCTTAATTTTCACTCTATAATACTGTGAACTTCTAAAAAAGAAAAGGAAAAAAGAGGAAAAAAGAACATCAAGGCATGATAAGCAAACAATCAAAAGCAGAGGGACTGTTAGATGAGTTACTATGGTAACCCAGGCCTGTCTAGAGGTTGGAGGAAATCACTTCTTAGTTGAAACTGAAACCTTTAATTAAAACATTCTAGGAAATGATTGCAGGCTTTTCTTAAGGTCTATCCCCTATGGGAATAAAGTCCCCAAACTTCCATATGTTTACGTATTCTGTCTTTGTGAGTATGCATGACTTAGGTGGAGGGATCATGGTACCTCCCCACCCCCGCAAGAAATCCATTTCACTCCAGCACCCTGAATTATCAAATCTTTGCTTCCTTGACCACTTCCACGTTAAAAATTACAAAAATATCTCTAGTCATTCACATGAATGAGTCACGCACGCACGCACACGCACACGCACACGGAAAAGGGGGAAGAAAAAGAAATACTAACGCACAATGGTTAGGACATTCATGAGTGTCAGTGTCTGAGGGACCCATGTCTTAATGTAACCAGCACCACTTTTCACCAGCTACCGTGTCTTCGACAAGGACACTAACATTCAGGAGTACCTCCTTCCTCATCTGTGTCTGGTGTCGGTCACCCTGTGTGACCCGTGTCTGACCCACAGGAAGCACTTAACACAAGACAGCTGCAGTTACTTACATTGGCCACCACTTTCACTTCCTTGTACTGAGCTTCATAGAAAATTCCAGCATTTTCTAGCGCTTCTGTTAGTGAGGGCCCGTTTTTCACCTGCTTATCTAACCCATTCACAAACTCCTCCAGCTTTGAACTTGCTTCTTCAAATTCTTTGGAGAACTTCTTTCCCCCTGTTTTGTCTAAAAAAATGGAGAAAGTATTTATTTCAAAATTAGAAAAGTAAAAACATTAATCTTAGCCGGGCGGTGGTGGCGCACGCCTTTAATCCCAGCACTCGGGAGGCAGAGGCAGGTGGATCTCTGTGAGTTCGAGGCCAGCCTGGTCTACAGAGCGAGATCCAGGATAGCCAGGATTGTTTCACAGAGAGACTTTGTCTCGAAAAACCAACTAACCAACCAAACATTTATTTTTAAATTTTATGTGTATGGGCAACTATTTACATGTATACGTTCCACATGCGTGCCCTTGGATGCCCTGGAACTGGAATCAGAGGCCAATGGTGGTGAGTCACCCAGCATGAGTGCTGGGAACTGAATCCAAGTTCTCTGGAAAGACAGCAAATGCTCTTAACCACTGACCCATCTCTCTGGCCCCACTGGTTACTCGTTTTAGCCATATTCCTCCTCAAGGATATCGGAATGAAGCTCCATCCTTTTCACTTGTATCCACTTTCTGCAGTGCAGAAGGCCTCACTAAGGTGCTCAGAAGTCAAGTCACCTCCTACAACAGTCTGCACTCTTCTCGGAGAGGCGTCCGTAAATCAGGATGATTCCTTCCCAGTGCTTGCTGGAGTAGAGCTGTGGACACGGGCATTCATCCTGTCTTTGCCTTTCATCAGCTATGCGACTTAAGCAAGCTACTAATCTCTTCCAGAGGCCTCAGCTTTCTCGAGGGTAGGACAGAGCTTTACAGGATTGGGATTATATAGATGGCCCATGTTCAAGTTAAAGTATGGTGCAGTAGACAGGGCTGAATTCAACGGGTAATATTCAAGTCACTCTGATCAGCAAGTATATTATCACTGTTCTGCCAAGACTTTTTGCTCATATTCAATGGATACACCCTTAGAAACATTACAGAATAAAAGCCCAGGCATCTTCATCTTTGGTGACTAATGCCTATTACCAAATTCATGTCACTGTTGTAAAACATGAGCAGAGGCAAACACCATCTGAGTTGCTATAAACTGTTTAAAAAGAGCATGTCCTGCTTGTATTCTTTTCCCCCATCATCGTTCAAGTACAAAGCACTGTGGAAGGCAGATAGTAGGGCTGATTATCTACAGGGTACTGCTGATCTTGCTCTAATTTGTCTAAATGGTCTACTTCCCTTCCCCCTCTTTATAGGCCCTAGTTGCAATGGTTAAACACAGCTACCCAGTTCTTTTTTTGTTTTGTTTTCAAGACAGGGTTTCTCTGTATAGTTTTGGTGCCTGTCCTGTAGCTCACTCTGTAGCCCAAGCTGGCCTTGAACTCACAGAGATCTGCCTGGCTCTGCCTCCCGAGTGCTGGGATTAAAGGCATGCGCCACCATCGCCTGGCTAACTAGTTCTTTAGAATATGTTCTCTAGCCAAGTCTAACTTTATGTAGACAGTGTAGGTTCACCATTAGTAGCTTGCTCAAGCTTGATTGTTAGAACCAAAATGGGAACATTAATCAAATACCACAGCCCTCACAATCATTATGACTTTGTTATCAAGTGTAGATTTTCCTCTTGGGGTGTGGTGGGGATGTAGAGTTTATGACTATTTTGTGTGGCTTATCTGGAAACTTCTATAAATCTTATGTTTTACGACTTTAATCCTGGCACTCTAGAGGCGGAGACAGAGGCAGGCAGATCTCTATGAGTTCAAGGCCAGCCTGGTCTACAGAGTAAGTTCAAGGCCAGCCTGGTCTATACAGAAACACCAAAAACCAAACAAACAACAACAACAAAAAACTTATGTTCTAGTAAAATATTGTTATTCTATAAATAATTAAATAAAAATAAAGCACAGTACAGGAGCTAAATAGACATAAAAATGAATATCATCATTATTTCAAAGATATGTATCAAATTCATATTATGTGTATTTGTTCAAGCATTAGAGTACAGAAAGAGTCAAGTAAAAGATAATCTCTGACTGTAGGAGGCTTATCTTCTAATAAATTATGAGTATTATTATATACAACTCGTAATATAAAAAAGGAGAGGAATTAACTAGACTTTACAAGACAATAGAATAACCTTACAAAAAAATATAATCAAACCAATTAACCACAAAGGGGAAGCAAAATTGTTTATATCTAACTCACTATAGCAAGAAAGTGAGAAGAGTAAGAACTGATATACAAAGCTAGGTGTGGTGGTACATGGGAGGTGGAGGTGGGTAGATCTTTTTGAGTTCAAGACTAGCCTGGTATACACAGTGGAATCCTTTAACAAACAAATAACTCCCTGCCTCCAAAAAGAAAAAACAGGGCTGGAGAGATGGTTCAGGGTCTAAGAGCATTTGCTGCTCTTGTGAGGGTCCTGGGTTCTGTTTCTAGCATTTATATGGTGGCTTACAACCACCCTTAATTCCAGCCCAGGGAACCCAATGTCCTTTGGCCTCTCTGTAGGCACCAGGCACAGATGTGATGCACATACAGATATTCTGGCAAAATAGTGATACATATAAAGTAAAATAAATAAATCTTAACCACCCCCAAAAAAGACCTCAGAAAACCTACCCCCTAAGGGGAATTTATTTATTTATGAGGTTTATACAAATCAAACTGCTACCTCATGGAACATAATTGCTTCTGAAAACTGTTTTACCTGAAGAGGGTGGGGATTCTTCCCCCCTTCTCTTTAAACAGAAAAAAAAAAAAAACTTTGAGATATATATAATGTGTATGTGTGTGTGTGCAGTTTTTTTTTCCCCCTTTGTAGCTGAGGATTGAACCCAGGGCCTTCTACCACTAAGCTAAATCCCCAACCCATTTTTTTTGTTTTGTTTTGTTTTTTTACAAGACAGAGTTTCTCTGTGTAACTCTGGCTGTCCTGGAACCCACTCTGTAGACCAGGCTAGCCTTGAACTCACAAAGATTCAACTACCTCTGTCATCCTAGTGCTGGGACCAAAGGTGTGCACCACCACCACCTGGCTCCTTGAGCTCTTTTATTGAGAAGGATGCGTCTGTTACCTTTCAAACACTTGAGAGTTTCGGTGCTGCAAACATCCACTCTCATAGTTGATAACTGTTTCTCCTTCAATTCTATCTGATCTTCTGAGCGTTTGTATGTCAACAACTCTTCAATGAGGGCCTGAGACTGAACACAGACCACAGTCAATTTTTATCAGAGAAGATCAAACATTCTCTCCCTAGATATAGAAGACTAATGACTACCAAAGTCCTAAGAGGGAAAAAAAAATGTTTTTTAATTTTCCTCAGAGCCATAGAAATTAATCTTCAATTCTCATGTCAAAACTATATTCTTAGCTACACACTTAACTTACTTTTAAGGTTTCTGAAGTCTTACTATGTAGCCCTTGCTTCACAGACCAGGCTGGTCTCAAATTTGTCCCCGCCTCCTGACTGCTAGGATTAGCCTTCACAATCACAACCACCAAGTTATAACACAAAACCCTTTGATTGAAATTAAAAATGTTTTTAACTTCTAATTTATTTTATAATCAGCACATATTTGTAGGCACACAGGTGCACGGTGCACGGTGCATGTGCAGGGGTCAGAGGATAACTCTTTCAGAAGTCAGCTCTCTCCTTTCATCGTGCGGCCTCCAGGAATCTCTCAGGTTAGCAGGCTTGGTGACCATCTCCTCAGTCCCTAATTATTCAAGTTAATTCCTGGATACAGGTTAGCACCGAAACAACCCCTCCCACCCTCCTTAAATTTAATTAGATATTTAGTCTTGTGATGTTCTAAGAAAATTTTAATTTAGTAGCACTAAATTAAAAAAGAAGGCTCCCTGGTAACATACACTACACACAGAGCTTAACTGGCAATGTTTTAGAAGGTTGTGTTTCCACTAGAGAAACAGAACTCTAGGTAATCTCATCCTATTCGGATTCCCCATGTGCATGAGAGCAGATGTAAGGATGACGAGAAACTGTGGCTTGAAAGGTGAATAAATGATTTTTGGTATACTTAACAAATTCTGTAACTTACCCGAAACTCAGCAACTATCTTAGATTTGAGAGCAGCTTTTGGATTCGTGGATGCTGTTGAATGAAATTAAAAAAAAAAAAAATCATTATTAAGAATGATTTTTCATTCTTTGTGCTTTTCATTAAGCACAAAGACTTGACCAAATCCAGGAAAAAATCTGAGTAGAGTTAAGGGTGTAGTCTGCAAACATACAGCAGGCCATGCACACATAAATCATAGTATAATACTGCAGTAAAACAATTGACTATGAAATTTAAATACTCCTAAATATGGCCAATAGAAAAATAAACTATTTAGATAAGTCCAACCCACTTACCTCCAACAGAATTGTTAAGTCCCAGAATTAATGATTTGGAGACACGGAGGTAGGTACATGAAGCACCTCCTTCTCCTGGTCTCATCAAGTATAAGAAAAATCTCAATATCTCAATGAAAGAGTGTCCAGGAAAAAGACATCCAATTAATCCTGAGCACCAGCTGAAGAAAATTATTTATCAACTCCCATCTGGTTAAGTTTGGACTTTTTTTTTCAGCTGACTTAGTTCATAGCAACAAAAGGTCTAAATGCATTATCACTGCAATTGAACTTTGGCCAAACTGATGGCTCCCGTTGTTCCTAAGCATGCAATGTATGACAAAAGGATGCCAGGACTCCCTTAACCGCGATGAGTACCATATGCTTGATGGAGGAAAACATCCCAACTCTCGTTTCACCTCCCAAATCTCCACTGTCCTTCACCTTGTCCCCTCCAAACCTTCCAGTCTCTCGATATTCCTCATTTGCCCACAGCAGTCTATAACATGCAGCATTCCACTCCCTCGATATCATGCTGGGTAAATAGGACAAACACAACAGGAGCTCCAGATAGAGAATGAGTTTCTGGCCGAAACTGGAGGCCCATGTCTAATCTGGTAGAATGTATCCCCAAATCTGCAGGCTTTCATGACTCCCAAAGAAATGCTTCTTAATGCCTAGTCTCCTCTTCAGCTCTGTGGTGTAATACCAGTCGCCTCTAACTTCGCACATCTCTGAATGTGGAAATTAGCCTGGGTACTAGAAAGCTTTTTTTTTTTCTTCTTTCAATCCCCCAACTACTCTTGGATCTTCGCTCAATTAAAACCCTTTTTCTGCATTTCCTCTGTTTAAAAGTAGTTTTTAAAAGAAGTAACTTCATGCTGGCTTGATTAGTCTAAGTCACTGGGAACCTCCCAGGCCTGGGAACACATGCTTGCCCATGGTTTATGCCAGGTACGCTGTCAAACGGTCTACATTTTCTTCTGCTCCAAAAGGAGGAGGTAATTTTATATTAGTTGAGATTTTGTTCCTTACTTTGTGATTTCTTCCACTGCTTACTCGGTTTGTTCAGATTTTCTTTCAGCTGCTTCTGAGTTTTGAAAGAGGTACCTGGAAAACATTGCAGTTTTGGCAGTCTGGCATTATGGGGAGTTGTTCTGTCTGTCCACTTCAGTGCCAAAGTTGGAGCATGAAAAAAGGCAATCCAAGACTGTGTAGTTTCTTTCGTTTCTTTTATTTTTATAAAAACAAAACCAGAAAACACCCACCAAATCTAAGAAGCTATTAAATAAATGTAATTTCTACGAGTAATGAAACCTCCAGTTCTGAAAAAGAATAAAGCAGAGGCTAAAAATAAGTTACTTTCAAACAGAACACAAACTCATATGAAGGATTCAACAGCTTCTTAGAAGGTGTTCTTTTAAAAGCAAATTTCTAGTGAAATGATGACCATAGCAATAATTATCATCAACTTCTATTTGCCGATTAATTACATAAATCTTATATGTAAAAACTAGTTTACTTAAAACACACACACACACACACACACACCAAAAAAAAAAAAAAAAAAAAAAAAGAATGGATATGTAATTACTGAAAATCTAAGCCAAATGGAGCTTGGAGAATATACAAGCATGCTCACCACCAAACAACTTAAAAATGTGAAACCATGCCCAAAATTTCCCCAACAGTAAGAAGACAGAGCAGTATTTATTTAACACAGCCAATGAACAGTTTTAAAGACTTAAGGAAAGCAAATACATGAAAATAACCAGATGACTATCATCACCTAACATGTTTGATATTTTTAATCAGCAGACACAAAGATCAAACTACCTATCCCAATCAATTCTATTGAGTCCAGTTATTCATATTTTTATGTATTTAATCTTAAACAAATCAGGCCACATCCCTTCACCCCTTTAGTATTATACAACAGAAATAGAGCTATGGATACAGACAGAATTGTAAAGATTGACTTTAAATTCTTTCAGGAAAGAAAAGGAACTTACTTAATGCTTCTCTCAATGCCACAATCATGTCTTCTGGGTACACATTTCTATCTTCCCAGATTTTAAAGATTCGCTCTATTGACTTAGAGACAGATGGATCCCTGGAAGAAAAGTAAATATAAAATACAACCAGGCAGTGGTGGTGCATGACTTTAATCCTAGGACAGGCACCAAAACAAAGAGAAACCCTGTCTCAAAACCCTCTTTTCAGCCTGGGGGAGTGGAGGGGGGTGGAGTGGGTGTGCACTCAGGAGGCAGAACCAGGCGGATCTCTGTGAGTTCAAGGCCAGCCTGGGCTACAGAGCGAGATCCAGGACAAGCACCAAAACAACACAGAGAGACCCTGTCTCGAAAAAATAAAAAATAAAAATAAAAGGGGCTGGAGAGAAGGCTCAGAGGTTGAGAGCACTGACTGTTCTTCCAGAGGTCCTGAGTTCAATTCCCAGCAACCACATGGTGGCTCACAACCATCTGCAATGATATCTGGCACCCTCTTCTGGCCTACAGACATTTGTGCAGGCAGAACACTGTATACATAATAAATAAATAAATCTTTTAAAAAAATAAAAATAAAATAAAAATAAAAAACCAAAACCCTCTTCCCCTCCAAAAAAAAGCTGACCTACCCTCAAACTTGAAATCTGTGAATAGTTACCAACAATTTACTATCAAGAAAACTTCTTGTGTTGTCTATTTTTTTTATTTTGAGAAGAGATCTACTTATTTATTTTACTTTCTGTAATTTGTCTGCATGTATATGTACCTGCTGCCCAAGGAGGACAGAAGTGGGTGTTGGATATCTTGGAACTAGAGCTACGGATCGTTGTGAGTCACCATGTGGGTGCTGGTAACCAAATCTTGGTCTTCTGGAAGACCAGCAAGTACTATTTACTAAGCCAATTCTCTAGCCATGTGTATACTTTTAAATATTTTTTCCTACATAGTTTGTTGCTAAGGAAAATTTCCTCCTTGTGATGATCTTGAAATACAAAGATTTAGTCAACACTTGACACACTTGGCATTCCAAAGGAAAAGCTGAATCTAACAAAATAAAAACATGGGGCTAGAGAGAGCACAGCAGTTAAGACTGTACTGCTCTTGCAGAGACCCCAAGGTGGGTTCCAGCACGGACCTTGGGCAGCTTACAATTGCCTATAACCAGCTCCAGGGATCCAACACCCTCTTCTGGCCTTCATGGAGACCCCACACATGGTGCATATACTCACACAGACACTTACATGGAGAGCAAGATGTATTTTTGAGACAGGGTCTCACTCTGTGTCACTGGCTGGCCTGTAACTCAGAGAGCCACCTCTACCTCCCAAATCCAGGGATTAAAAGTATAGACCACTATGTTTGGCATAAAAAGAAATTTAAGTCGGCCATTGACAACATGAACCTTTAATCCCAGCACTTAGGAGGCAGAGGCAGGCGGTTCTCTGTGAGTTTGAGGCCAGCCTGGTCTACATAGTGAGTTCCAGAACAGCCAGGGCTACTCAAAACAAAACAATCCCCGCCCCTCGCAAAAAAAAAAAAAAAAGAGAAAAAAAGAAAGAAAAAAAAAAGACAAAGAAATTAAAAAACAATTTTAAAAAGCTTGATCAAAAAAGCAAAATTCAATTAAGTTACGATGGGGTCAAGGGAGGCTGAGGCAGAAGGATCATGATTTTGAAGTCGTGTTGACTACAATGAGAACCCCACTTAAAAAGAAAACAAGGGGAGCAAGATGGCTCAGAGGGTAAAGACAACTCACCAAGCCTGGTGACCTGAGCTCTATTCCTGGGACCCACATAGTGGGACAAGAGAATTGACTCCTGAAAGTTGTCCTCTGACCTCCACATGCATGCTGGGGCACAGGTACCCAATACACAAGTAAGTAAATGTACTAATAAAACAAATGGTGCTGGAGAGACAGCTGAGCAGGTCAAAGTGCTTCCTGTTCTTGCAGAGGACCTGTCCCAGTTCCTGTCACCCACATAGGGCTCACAACTGTCTGTAATTCCAGTCCTAGAGGATCTGATGACCTCTTCTGGACTCCACTAGCACCAGGCGTGTGTCTGTGCGTGTGTGTGCGTGCGTGCGTGCGTGCGTGCGCGCGCGCGTAATATCCATCTACATAAACAGAAGTTTAACAAATCAAAAACGAAGAACTGGGATGAAGCACAGTACAGAGCACTGGTTTAGCGAGAGAGCTCACACAGAAGGCCCTGACTCCATCCTCAGCACCAAAACAAAACAGAATACGAACGAAACCCAGAATAACTGCACTAGGACAGAAATACTGGGCTTTTTCCGTTTAAGGTTTATTGAAAAATAAGCATGAATCAACTCCATACTACAACATGTGTTCTAAGAAGAGGATTCCAGCCTGATCACACACTGCCGTATATACAAGCAAAATACACATATAAAATAAAAATAAATAAATTTTAAAAGTACCACCCCTCAAAAAGAAGAATCAATGAGCAATCATGGAAGTATATGCCTGTAACATCAGCAACCAGGATGCTAGTTAAAGGCTAGCCTGGGATATATAGCAAGACTATGCCTTTAAAAACAAAACATGGGGCCGGGCAGTGGTGGTCACACTTTTAATCCCAGCACTCAGGAGGCAGAGCCAGGCAGATCTCTGTGAGTTCAAGGCCAGCCTGGTCTACAGATCAAGATCCAGTACACGCACCGAAGCTACACTGAGAAACCCTGTCTCGAAAAAACTAAAAAACCAAAAAACAAAACAAAACATGGGCTAAGCAGGGTAGTGTATGCCTTAATCCTAGCACCAGGGAGGCAGAGACAGGTGGAGTTCTAATCAAGGCCAGTCTGTTCTACACAGTGAGTTCCAGGACTGTCAGGGTCATGTGAAGAGACTGTCTCAGAAAAACAAAATGTAACACAGACCCACAAGATAAAAATCCAAAGGAAAAAAAAGAGAAAGAGATAAGGTGGAGGAGGAAGAAGAGAGAAAAGAAAAAGGAGGAATCAAACTGGTACGATCTCAAAACAAAAAATAAGGACAAAAGAATGAGAGAATATTCTAACATCCTACTATATCCATCAAAAGACAAAAAAGAACCATAACTTTTTAGCCCATCTATCAAAGTATATGTACACTAAAGTGTAAAATTAAAAAACTGCCTGGCAGTTTTTTGTTTGTTTGGTTGGTTTTTTTGAGACAGGGTTTCTCTGTGTAGCCCTGGGACTCACTTTGTAGACCAGGCTGACATCAAACTCACAGAGATCCTAACTAGAACAGACAGACTATACTTCCATTTCTTCTCATATTTTCATGCCGAGATTCTTTCATTATTTAAAAAAGTCCCAGCACTCGGGGAGGCAGAGGCAGGTGGATCTTTGTGAGTTTGAGGCCAGCCTGGTCTACAGAGCGAGATCCAGGAAAGGCGCAAGGCTACACAGAGAAACCCTGTCTCAAAAGTCTGTAAGCTGAAGAACACTAAAAATTAAACTACAAATGCGAACAGAGATGAAGAATTGAAATCCCCTCCCCCCCCCCTTTTTTTTTTTTGCTTTTTTGAGATAAGGTCTCATTGTATAGCCTGATAGCCTCAAATTCAAGAGATCCACCTGATTCTGCTCCCCATGTGCCACTACTGGCCATGGACAAAATATTTTATTTGGATCTTGAAATATGCACAACTATTCAAGTTCTTGCTAAATGAATGGAAAAAGAAAAGAAAAAATTTCATTCTTCTTAAATCCCAAAGCACAGTAAGGATTTACTTACTTCACTAGAGCAGCCGCTTCAGGAAGCACATCAGCAAATGATTCTCGGAATATGATTGCATTTTTCCTTTTGCAATTCTGTATGACGTCATTAGCAAGATAAAAGAGATTCAACCGGTGGGGATAAGTAGCTGGAGATGAAAGACAATAAAAAAAGTTACTTTATACTTAGTGCAACTTGTTCCAAATTTATTGTTTTCAAAGAGCTAATCTTTTATTACATTATTTTAAGCTTATGGGTGTTCTGCCTGCTTGTATGTACATCATATGCATGCAGTTTCATCATATGCATGCAGTGTCCATGGAGACCAGGAGAGGGCATCAGAGCAGCCAGTGTTCCCAAACTCTGAGCATCTCTCCAGCCCCAGTTAAGCATTTTTATATGAACTAATTACATGAATGAAATAGTGAATAATAAACAATTAACTAATAGATTAATTTATTAAATGTACTAAAACCCTAACCATTTGAGGTTAAATTTATGTTCATGGTATTCTTCAAGTAGACCACCTCACTCTGTAGATGTTTGGCACTAAAGGAAAAAAAATCCTTTAGTGGCTTTGACATGCTAAGACAAAATAAAGTTGTTTCTCCAACTATGTGAAAACCAAAAAAACAAAAACAAAAACAAAAAAGGGTTGAATAAAAAACTCAGTTTGTTACAAAAATATCAAGGCCAGTATAAAAAGTGCAACACCAAACTCGAATCAGAAATCAATTGTGTAAATAATGTTTAATAGTATGTTATACACAGATTCCTAGATCAACCAATCCAAACACTACTCACATAGCACCTAAGTCCAAGTCCTCTCGTTTACTGGCTGAAGTTACTTTAATTTTCTATGTTACAGTGTTCTGGGGATAATTTGACTCCATATATACATGAAGGGTAAGCTTTTCCAAGGCTCAACCTACCTAAGATTCACTGTTACATGTGGGGCAATTCCAATATTCACACAGATGATCCATGTTTCTCCCCACAGCCCCTTCTCTTTGCATACTCTCCTATTCCCACTACACTGGTTCTACAACTTCATCAGACATCAGTTTGTTTTCAAACTCCTCAGCCTCCTTTAGAATTCACTTTAGATTAATTCCAGAGTATTTGATACATTATTTAAATTACTCTTATCAAATTCCTCATTTTCTTTTCCTTCTCTACCTAATTTAGTGTTCTAGAACATGCATTCAACAAAAACCTAAATTTAGATTAGTCTAAATGAATGCTTTTACTGTACCTTTCTTTGCTGATTTTTTTTAAAAATTAGATTTAATAATTTTATTTTGTGTTTAGCCTGAAGGTATGCACATGCACCATTTCTCTATCCCTTTCTTTTCTGTTTCTCTCTTTTTCTTTTTTTGAGACAAAGTATTGGTGGTTGAATAAGAACGGTCCCCATAGGGTCATATATTTGAATGCTTAGTCACCAGAGAATAGAAATCTTTGACAAAATTAGAAGGATTAAGAGGGGAGGTGGTATAGAACCATGAAGGCTATATATATAGCATGGAGGTCCCTAGGACGACTGTGGCTTATAATAAATTTCGGTTTTAACTCAATTATTGGAAAAAAAAATAGCCAAACAAATGGAAACACATGAACTATGAACCAAAGGCTGAGGGGCCCCCTGCTGGATCAGGCCCTCTGAATAGGTGAGACAGTTGATTGGTTTGATCTGTTTGGGAGGCAACTAGGCAGTGGGACCAAGTCCTGGGCTCGTTGCATGAGTTGACTGTTTGAAACCTGGAGCTTATGCAGGGACACTTGGCTCAGTCTGGGAGGAGGGGACTGGACCTGCCTGGACTGAGTCTACCAGGTTGATCGCAGTCCTCGGGGGAGGCTTTGCCCTGGAGGAGGTGGGAATGGGGGGTGGCCTGGGGGGAGGGGAGGGGTGGAAGGGGGGAGAACAGGGGAACCCATGGCTGATATGTAGAACTGAATGGTATTGTAAAATAAAATAAAAGGAAAAAAAAAAAAAAGAGAGAGGGGAGGTGGTGCACACCTTTAATCCCAGCACTTGGGAGACAGAGGCAGGCAGATCTCTGTGAGTTCGAGGCCAGGCTGGGCTACAGAGTGAGTTCCAGGATAGCCTGGGCTACACAGAGAAACTCTGTCTGGAAAAACAAAAACAAACAAACAAACAAAAAAAGATTAGGAGATGTGGCCTTGTTGGAGGAAGTGTGTCACTGGGGGTGGGCTTTGGGGGTGGCCCAATCAGAGTGAGTCAGTCTCCCTCCCTCCCTCCCTCCCCCACTACCCCTCCTCTCCTGTGGATCAGGCTTTTTCACCACCAAGCTCCCTGCCACAGTGATAAGGGACCAAGCCTCTGACACTACAAACAAGCCTTCACGTGCTTCCAGTTGCCTTGCTCACTGTGTCTCTTCACAGCAACCACACAATGACTAAGACACAAGGTCTCACTATATAGGCCTGGAATTTGGTGGGTAGACCAGGCTGGCTTCAAACTCTAGAGATCTATCTGCCTGCCTCTACCTCCAGAGTTCATTCCTGTTTTTGAGGTAGTCTTGCATAGCCCAAGCTGGCCACAAACCCCTGATCCTCCTGACTCCACCTCCCAAACACCAGTGTTACAGGTGTGTGCTACCAGGTTTTGCTGCACCTTTAATTCTCCTGTTAGATTCTACTTAAGAAAAAGTCTACCAAGAAGGGAACTAAAGTCCTATGAGCTAAGTTTCCTTTCTCAACTGGGACCCTAGTGTTAACAATTCCTCCTCATGACCTTCAGCAGCACCTTCTCTCATTTGCTCTAAGAAGTATTTCACAATATACCATCCATGATACCCTCTACAGTACTCCAGCACTCTCATTCTTGAGACATAAGCTTACATGCTATTTTATAAACAAAGTAGAAACCAATAAAAGGAGAATTATCTTCTGTTAAAACAATTGACGAATCCCCATCTCATTACCCAGAGGAATTCTGACACCCTTAGTGGAAGCCTGAAAGACACTGGACAATTAAACAGTTCAAAACAAAACAAAGACAGACCAGCAGCAGCAAAACTCCCAACCTCCAAATCAAAAAGCCAAACACCCTGCCAAGTGTGGGGGCACATTCCTGTTTCCCAGTCCTAGGGAGTGAGTGAACAAAGGCAAGAAGATTAAAATTGCAGGGTCAGCCTTGTGATACATAGCAAGCGTGAGGTTATCCTGGGGCATATAGGACCCTGTCTCAAAACAACAAAACTCCTAAAATATTAATAACTGGAGAACGTGGGTAAAGGTACACAGTAAAGTGTTTTTAAAATTTGAAATTTAAACTCTTGGATTACAGGTATGAGCTTGAATTTCAAACTTCAAAAGTAACTTCTTAATATGTTATGTTTGATTTATTTTTCACCTGTCTTTCCTCCTCTCAAGAACTTTAAGCCCTCCAAACTGGACTAGAGGTATAGCTCCATGGTCAAATACCTACACTAAGAGTGATGAGTAGGGGCAGGTGGATCTCTGAGTTCAAGGTCAGCCTGGTCTAAGGGTAGCCAGGACTTAGATCTGTCTTTTAAAGAAAACACCAAGATTACTAAGACTCAGGTTTGACTGGGAGCAAGGGTTTTGCCTGTTTTACTTACTGTTGGATTCTAACTAGTTCTCTGTATCTATTTTTTTATTTGTCTATCATGCTTTTTGAGCCAGAGGTCTTGCTAAATTAGCTCAGGCTGTCCTTTGAACCACTGATCTCTAAATGCTAAAATTATAGGGTGTTCTCCTATATCCATGTATCAGGGTCTTGTTCTTGCTAGGTAAGCAATCTACCAGTTATACCTAGCCTAGCCCTTTCAATTTTTTCCCCCTTTTTTGTATCTTGAGACAGACTCTAAATTTGCCCAGGCTGTCCCTTGAATTTGGAATTGTCCTATTTCAGCCTCCAGAGTGTGCCACCATACTTCAGTTTCTATTTTTTAAATGGACAAATGAAGGAAAATGAGAAGACAAATACAGGGAAAAAGACAATAAACAAAATAAGTAGCCTTAATTTATCTTGGTTAGTCACCCCCTAAGGCTTCTGGTAGCATAGGTTAAACAGGGCTGAGACCCTGTCTAAGGTAGGGAAGCTACAGCAGAAATAAATCTAGATACAAAGTCACTGTTGTCACATTAACCACTCAACACTCTAAAGCTAAGCATCAAATCCCAGCACTCAGAGGCAATCTCTGTGAGTTCGAGGCAGCCTGGGCTTTAGCTTACGCATGTCTCGAAAAACCAAAAAAAAAAAAAAAAAGAAAGCTAAGCACTCAAGCGTTTTTTTAATTTTTTTAATCACTATGGAAATGTAGAAAGGGGTTAACAGAAAAATGAGGGTTATTGGTTTTGTTTGTTTGAGATAGAGTCTTATATGGTCCAAGCTGGCCTCAATTTATTATGTATTTAAGGATAACCTTGAGCTGAACCTCCTGCCTCTCTACTTCCCTACCACCCTGCCCAGTTTTATGTGGTGCTGGGGATCAAATCCAGGGCTCTGTGAAGCACCCTAAGCAAGCACATTGGCTACAATTGAATTGGCTACATTCCCAAACACTGGACTACTGATTAAAACTGTTAGCCTGGTAGCAGAAAGACTGGATAACTTTTTTTTTTTTTTTTTTTTTTTTTTTTTTTTTTTTTTTTGAGACAGGGTTTCTCTGTGTAGTTTCGGTGCCTGTCCTGGACCTCGCTCTGTAGACCAGGCTGGCCTCAAACTCACAGAGATCCACCTGCCTCTGCCTCCCAAGTGCTGGGATTAAAGGCGTGCGTCACTGCAAGACTGGGTAACTTTTAACATGGTAATATTAGTATTTTATGTCTACCTGTCAAAAACGTTCAGGGGCAAAACTGAGAGATGGCTCAGCAGCTAAGGGCAATTGCTCCTCTTCTAGAAGACCAAGGTTCACGACTGCTTGTGACTACCTGAGATCTCTTACAGCCACACTTTGAATACTGCAGACACATGGTACATACCTATTCAGGCACTTACACAAACACAGTAAATAAATAAATAAACTTTTAAAAAGAAAAAAGGTCAAGTGGGGGCTAGAGAGATGGTTCCTTGGTTAAGAGCACTGGTTCTTCTTCCAGAGGACCAGAATTAGATTTCCAGCACCCACGTAGCAGCTCACACAACCCTAGGGGATCTGATTTTGGCTTCTATAGACACAAACATGGTACACAGACATACATGCAGGCAAAACACCCATACACATCCAATAATAATAATAATAATAATAATAATAATAATAATAATAGTAGTAGTAGTAGCAGTAATAGTAAATTTTTAAATGGTCAAAGGCAATTAAACAGAAAGAAATCTGGGACCATAGAGAAATACTAATAAATGGAAAAACAAGTATCTTTACAAAGACAAAGAGATAGAGCAACATGAAAATGCAATTTTTTCCCTAAATTTGTTGTTAGTATGCCAACAAATATTTAAGAAATTTAACTGTTTACTTGCTGAATGAATGAAATACTATCAATTACACTGTATATTCTCATATTTCTTTTTCTTTTCTTTTTACTTTCTTTTTTTGGTTTTTCGAGACGGGGTTTCTCTGTGTAGCTTGGCGTCTTTCCTGGAACTTACTCTGTAGCCCAGGCCATCTCGAACTCACAGAGATCCACCTGGCTCTGCCCCCCAAGTGCTGTGATTAAAGCCACCACCCGCACCCCAGCTTATTCTCATATTTCTTAGCAAGATTTTTATGAGAAAAAAATAAACTGGGTATGCTGGCACATGCCTTTAGACCTAGTACTTGGGAGACAGATTCAAGTGGATCTCTGTAAGTTCAAGGCCAACATGACTTACATAGCGAGTTCTAGGATAGCCAGAACTACACAGAGAGACCCTGTCTTGAAAATGAATGAATGAATGAATATTGTGGATACTCTAATTAGCAAACAATTTCAGACACTTTCAAGTCTAATCTCATGTCACATTTATAGAACCTAAGTCCTTAGTTAATTTTAATATACATTGAAAAGGGGAACCATATCCAACCTAAAATTCAAAGTAGTCTAAACTTTTTAAGACATTAGTTCAAGGGCCATCGAGATGGTTCATAGGGTAAAGGTACTTGCTGCCAAGCCTGCGCACCTGAGTCCACTTGCTGGGACCCACATGGTGGAAAGAGAGAACCACCAAGTCATTCTCTGACCGCCACACATGTCTGTCTGTCCGTCTGTCTCTTTCTCTCTCTCATACACACACACAAATGAATGAATGAATGAAACGGAATGAATGAATGAATGAAAACAAAAGAAAACAGCAGTCCAGGGACTAGGGAGATGACTTATGGGTAATAGTGCTTGCTGCACAAGCATGACGTTCTGAGTTTGAATTCACAGTACCCATGTAAAAGTCAGAGATGGCTAGGCACGTCTGTGACCCACCCCAGTGATAAAGACAGGCGGATCTCACACCCGGTAAGTACTAACCCTGCTCTCTCCCATTTAATGTCATGAACCATTCTACATGTTAGCATTGTTTTTAGCTAAGGTATAAATTACTTGGAAACACAATTTCTTTATCACCCCTCTACTTCTCACAGTGCTAAAACCACATTTTATCTTTTCTTTACTTTTTTTTTTTAAGATTTATTTACTTATTATGAATACAATGTTCTGCCTACATGCCAGAAGAGGCACCAGATCTCATTACAGATGGTTGTGAGCCACCATGCTGTTGCTGGGAATTGAACTCAGGTCCTCTAGAAGAGCAGCCAGTGCTCTTAACCTCTGAGTCATCTCTCCAGCCCTCTTTTTTTCTTTAAGGCAGGATCTCACTATGTAGTCCTGGCTAGTCTAACAGGTATTTGCCTGCTTCTGCCTCCCAGTGCTGGGCTACATTTCCTCTTTTTCTCATCTTCAGTGAGTACTATTACTACCAGTATGACATTAGTAAAGAGAAACATAATATGCCTGCTGTAGTACTTTAAATGGAACTGGCCCCCATAATCTCACAGCAAGTGGCACTATTAGGAGGTGTGGCCTTGTTGGAGGAAGTGTGTCACTGTGGGCTTTAGGTTTCCTATGCTCGGGTACCACCCAGTGTCAGTGACTTCCTGATGCCTGCAAGATGTAGGACTCTCAGCTACTCCTCCAGCACCACATCAGCCTGCACTCGCCATGTTCCCCACCATGATGACAATGGACTGAACCTCTGAAACTGTAAGCGAGCCACCCCAATTAATTGTTTTATTGGTAAGAGTTGCCGTGGTAATGATGTCTTTTCACAGCAATAGAAACCCTAAGACAGCTGCTATAGACAAGATAATCCATAAAGCTTTTCCATTGTAGACTTAGAATACATCAATTCTCTTACAAACACCTTGGTAACTACACTTCCCCCCCCCTTTTTTTTTTTTTTTTTTTTGGTTTTTCGAGTCAGGGTTTCTCTGTGTAGCTTTGCGCCTTTCCTGGAACTCACTCTGTAGTCCAGGCTGGCCTCGAACTCACAGAGATCCGCCTGGCTCTGCCTCCCGAGTGCTGGGATTAAAGGTGTGCGCCACCACCGCCCGGCAGTAACTACACTCTTGTGGGCTTTTTTTTAAATGTGTATGGGTGTTTTGCCTGCGTGTATGTCTGTGTACCATGTGCATGCCTGGTGCCCTCAGAAGCCAAAGAAACTGTGTTAGACAGTTGTGAACCCCAATATAGGTACAGGAATTGAACCCAGGTCCTCTGAAAGAGCAGCCAGTATTTTTATTAAGCGCTAAGCACCTTTTTAACCTGGTAACTGCACTCTTTTTCTTTGTTTTGTTTTTTTTTCGAGACAGGGTTTCTCTGTGTAGTTTTGGCGCCTATCCTGGATCACTCTGTAGACCAGGTTGGCTTCGAATTCACAGAGATCTGCCTGGCTCTGCTTCTCAGGAAACTACACAGAGAAACCCTGTCTCAAAAAAAAAAAAAAAAAAAAAAAAGCGTTTACCACCACTGCCTGGCTCAAACTGCACTCTTTTTTTTTTTTTTTTTTTTTTTTTTTTTTTTTTTTAGGTTTATTTATTATGTATACAGTGCTCTGTCCGCATGTATGCCTTCATACCAAAAGAGGGCACCAGATCTCATTCTAGATGGCTGTGAGGCACCATGTAGTTGCCAGGAATTGAATTCAGAACCTCTGGAAGAATAGCCAGTGCTCCTAACCTCTGAGCCATCTCTCCAGCCCTCAATTGCACTCTTAAAGCTTATACATATCACAAGAATCTCACTACGTTTTAGTCCAGTTCTTGGGGATCTGATGTCCCATTCTGACCTCTGTGAGCACTAGGCACACATGCAGTACACAGACATACATGTAAGCGAAACACTCATACACATAAAATTAAATATGTTAGACCCCAAAATCTTGGGTCTCAAATGGGCGCCCCAAGAACCCAGACTCTGGTCCAGTTGATGCAATAGCAAGAGGTGTTTATTGATGCGGCTGTATAGTCGGCAAACTCTGCTTCAAAGAGCAAGAGTCGCCTCTTACTGTAGCCACATGGGGGCTTTTAAAGGAAAACCCCACAAAAGCCATAAGATTACAATTCCCATACAATTTCGTTTCACAAGATCATGGTCTGATCACAGAGTGGGTACAGTCACGACCACATGTACATTCTTCCTAAAACCTCAAGGGGGGTATCAGGGCGGGAGTGGAGTTTACACAAAGGTCACAGTGGTCCTTCCTGGAACACCTGCAACTATCCCAGTCACAGTTGAGCACATCTCTTAACAGAAATCTTTTTACATTGTTACAGGGGTGGTTGAATACTGATTGAGTCAGCTTGCCCCTTGGAACTAGATTTTTAGTTTCTCATTTCCTGGGGCTTGGGGGTGTAAGCCTGAAGGGTTAGGGTCTTTCAAAATAAATCTTTTGAAAATAAAATAAATTAAAAAAAAAAATTCCCTTATCTCTTAAGCCAAAGACCAGGTAGCCCCTCTCGTCCAACTGTATGACCCTTCCAAACACTGTCTCCTCATTCATACCAACAGGATACTAATAACAGTTTCTTTCTGTCCAAAGTAGTTGTCAAGATTATGTGACAGGAAACGTAAACTTTCAAGTTCAGCATCTAGTACATGACTGGTGAAGTATGAACTAACAGTACACAATTCTTTTCAGGCACCCTACAGACGCCAGTGCCATCTAGTTCAAATCTGCTCTCATTATCTGTTCTTCCCAAATTCCCAGCCACCAGAGATACAGAGAACTTATGTTCCAAGTGTTCCTCTAAATTACATCCACAACATTCAACTCTCAAGCTTATCAAGTTCTACTTTCTAAATACTTCCAGGATGTTTCTCCTCCTCTGTTTTAATTCAAACTTGGTCAGATTATGTAACAGTCTCCTAACATTTCCTCCACTTTATGTCACTATGTACCTCTGGCTGGCCTTGAACTCACTATTATTTTTAGAAACTAATATCAGTTTCAGATACTGCAGTTTGTAATCCTCTTTAAATAACAGAACACAGTATTTTTTCCTCCTTTTATTTGAGACAGGATCTATGTAGCCCAGGCTGGTCTTAAACTATGGAATTAAGGCTAGCCTTCCACTCCTGATCCTCCTGCCTCTATTCCCAAGTGCTGAGCTACATAGGCCAGGGGTACATTTGACTTCACGAAATACAAAAATGTCGTTGGTATAACACCGAACAGCTTCACATCTTTCCCACTAACCCACTGTCTAGCCCAGGCTCCCTGTAACTTGGTATGTAACTTAGGCTGGCTCTGATCTTGCTTTGGCTCCCCTGGTACTGGAATTACAAGGGCACACCAAGCTTCATTACTTTCCTGATTTTTTTTTTTTTAATAGAGCTTCACCAAGTAGCCCTAGCTGGCCTCAAACTCAGAACCCCCACCTGCCTCTGCCACCACACCAAGCTTCTTCCTTACTTTAATGTCATCTACACCTACATCTCACCCAGTCTGGGAAACTGCCCACTCACTTCTCTCTACTGTGGTCACCTTTTCAACCTCTAAGTCAAGAGTGCTTGGCATGTGTCTCAGTGGGAGAGTCTGCCCAGCTTTACAATGCCCTGGGTTTAACTCCGGCACCCCTGGCATATCTCACAAAATATGGACCTAAGGAGAAAAAAGGATTACCTCATGATTAGGGCAACTTTTCCTAAATTAGTCAAGAGAAAATTGGAAATTCAGCCTTCTTTTCTTTTCTTTTTGGAGACACAGGCTCATATAGCATAGGTTGGCCCAACTCACTATGAAGCCAGGAATGATCCTGAATTCTTCTGCCTCCACTTAAAGCTCAGCAGTTCTGAAGTGCTGACCAAACAAGAGAGAACCTGAGAGAAGCACTAACTTGGAAAGGTGAAATGTAACAAGAGATACTGAAGTCCAGTGCAGCCAAGTACAGTACACACATAGTAACTACAAAGGTGCTCCAGGCAAAGACCAGAGTCAGGTGCAAAGCCTGCAGCAGCTAAGGACTGATCTTCAGTGTAGTTCTGTTTTTAATTATTTTTATTTTATGTGTATGTGTGTTTTACCTGTATGTATGTGTGTATGTATGTGTGTGTATGTATGTATGCATGTATGTATGTTTGTGTTACATGTGCGTGCAAGGTGCCCAAGGCCAGAAGAGGGTGTCAGATTCCCAGAACTGAAGTTACACAGAGTTCTGAGGCCATGTGGATGCTGGGTCCTCTAGAGAGCAGCAAGTGCTCTTAACTGCTAAGCCACCACACCTGTCCCAGCAGCTAGTGATTTCGATATGATAGTCCATGTTTACTGTTACATTTTTACAGACTCAGGTCTTTATTAGATGGCTAAGAATATGATCGTTTATGATATATTAAATATCTGGGCCTTGCTAGATCAATTTCAGCTTTATGAATTCTAAAGGTTTTCAGTAAAATCCATTTAAAATTTCAGGGATTTGGTAGTATATACCTGTAATCTCAGCCCTGATGCAGATCAGTTCAAGACCAGTCTGGCCTACATAGTGAGATCCAGGATAGTGGAGGCTGCCTTGTGAGACCCTTTCTCAAGACAAAAATCAAAGAGCTTAAGGATAGCCTTGGCTACTACATTAAGACTCTGACTCTCTCTCTCTCTCTCTCTCTCTCTCTCACACACACACACACACACACACACACACACATTAAGCAACACCTTTTCGCTGATTTGGTGCTGTGTGTACCCTCTGGTCTTCTGACACTTAGGCTCATAAGATGCCTTCTTTCACCCCATTTCTGAAGCCCTACAAACAGATACAGTTACTTTCTGCTCTGCCATTAGAGGTCTCTCAGAAATGTTTATGTAACCAAGTTTCCCAGCATATGTGCTATGAAACAACAGTCACATGAAGAAGTGGATTTACCAGGCAGGTGGTACATACCTGGAATCCACTTAGGAAGTGAGACACAAGCATCAGGAGCCTGAGGCTGTTCTTACCTATCTCATGAGGGAGTCCGTGGTCAAATAAGTATACAAAATGCCAAATATCCTAATCTCCAATCTTCGAGGAAGTTCAAGAAACATTTATCAATGGTAATTAAAGTTTCACAGCGTGAAAGTAGGTTTAATTGCAATTTGGTAGCACCTCACTTTAAACTTGTTTTTTGAGACAACATTCTCTGTTTAACAGTCCTGGCTGTCCTGGAACTCACCCTGTAGACCAGGCCGGCCTCAAACTCACAGAGATCCACTTTACTCAGCCTCCAAAGTACTGGGATTAAAGGTGTACGCCACCACCACCTGGCTAGCATCTCACTTTAAAAATAGCATTCTTGGACTGGAGAGATGACTCACAGGCTAAGAACACTGGCTGCTCTTCCAGAGGTCCTGAGTTCAATTCCCAGCAATCACATGGTGGCTCACAACTATCAATAATGAGATCTGGTACTCTCTTCTGGCCTGCAGGCATACATGCAGAAAGAACACTGTATACATTTAAAAAAAAAAAAATCTTTAAAAAAAAATGGCATTCTTGGGCTGTAGTAACTGCACTGGCCGTTCTTCCAGAGGATCCATGTTTGATTACACACACACACACACACACACACACACACACACACACACACACAGTAACTCCAGTTCTTAGAGGTCTGGTACCTTTTCTTGGTCTCCATAAACACTGCTCACACATGATGCACAGACACACGTGTAGGCAAAACACCTATATACATAAAATAAGGGTCAAAAGATGTTTTTTAATTTAAAAAATGGCATTCTCAACATTACCATATTTTGGGAAATGTATGATCATGAATCTTCAATGCTATTCTGTCACTATTTTGCTATATTCTATGCACATTTATTTGTTCACACATGTGCTACAAACTGTAGTCTAAGAAATGTAAGATGATAGAAATAAATTATTTTATTTTCTGCAACTCTAGAGATTGAGCCTAGGTATGACACATGCTGAGCAGTCTCCCTGTGAGCCACATCCCTAGTTCTAGATATTCATAACCTAGGTGATTCTGTAATACATTGTGTGAGAGTGCTCCACAAATGAGTCCCCGGTGCTCTTCACTTTCCTCTATCAGGTTTTTACTTGCCCAGGCTAACCTTAAAACCCTTGTTTCAAACATTCTACATATGTGGAATTACAGCATGTGGCGCCATGCGCAGATCATGTTTTCTAAAGATTTACTCAGCCAGGTGGTGGTGGTACATGACTTTAATCCCAGCTCTGGGAGACAGAGGCAGGCAGATCTCTGTGAGTTTGAGGCCAGCCTGGTCTACAGAGTGAGTTCCAGGAAAGCTAGAGCTACTACACAGAGAAACCTTGTTTCGAAAAACCAGAAAAAAAAAAGATTTATTCGTTTGTGTTTATGCATATGTGTGTTTGCCTGTGCAACTCTCTAGCACCGGAGTTACAGATGGTTGTGAGCGAACATGTGGGTGCTGGGAAATAAACCTGATCCTCTCCAAGAGCAGAAAGCACTCTCAACTGCTCTAGCTACCTACTACCAGGTTTGAACAGTTATTTTTATTATTTACAAACCAGGTGTGAGACTTGGGGCTGTAGTTCAATGGCAGAGTACTTGCCTAGCAAACATGAAGACCTAGATCCAACCCCCAATACTGCCAAAAAAATAAAAAGTAAATGAATAAACTGGTGTGACAGTTTTTACCAGTAAACCTAGAACTAGGAAAATGAAGGAAGCTCAGAAGTTCAAGGTCGTCCTCCACTACATAAATTCAAGGCTAGTCTGGGCTACATAACACCTTCTTTAATTTCAGCACTTGGGAGACAAAGGCAGGTTGATTTAAGTGACTTTGGACCAGCTATACAGTGAGACTGTCAAAAACCAGAAAAGGAGGGGTGACAACAACAACCAAGAACTAGCAAGATGGTTCAGTGGGTACAAGTACTCACATGCTAGGAGAAAACCAACTTCCAGAACACGACTTCTGACCTACACACACACACACACACACACACACACACACACACACACACACACACAATCATTTATACCCCAATAAATGAATAAAGGAAAAGAAACTAAACACAAAAACTAATACATTTAAAAAATAAAATGTAGTATTTTATCATGTATCAAGCTTTCTAAATGTCAAATAGTCTACAAAGCATTTTATGTAAATTATTTAAATTCTTCATTTACCGGGTTGTGGTGGCACACAGAGCCTGTGATTCCAGCACTCCAAGAGAGAGGCAGGCAAATCTCTGAGTTCAAGGCCAGCCTAGTTTACAGTACAAGTTCCAGGACAGCTAGGGCTACACAGAGAAAACCCTGTGTGTGGGGGTGGGGTGGGGATGGGGGTCTCCATTTCACTATAATGTGAGTTTTACTGTTATTCCCATTTAAAAGCATTAAGAAGTTAACTACTGGGAGCTGGGGAAGTGGTTCCAAAGGAACCAGGTTCAAGAAGTTTCTTTTTTTTTTTGAGACAGGGTTTCTCTGAATTGCCTGGCTAGGACTCCAGTTCCAGGAGATTCAATGCTCTCCATGACAATGTATCCACACTGTGCACACACAAAACACCCAGAAATATAAAATAAAAACAGATAGAACTTAAAACAAAAAAAGCTGGGCAGTGGTGGTTCACACCATTAATCAAATAGTCTACAAAGCATTTTATGTAAATTATTTAAATTCTCCATTTAGCTGTGGTGGCACATGAAGCCTTTGATTCCAGCATTCCAAGGGAAAGGCAGGCAAATCTGAGTTTGATCCCAGCAGAGGCAGGTGGATCTGAGTTCAAGACCACCCTGGTCTACAGAATGAGTTCCAGGACAGCGAGGGCTACACAGAGAAACCTTATCTTGAAAAACAAAAACAAACAATTAAGTTAACTACCGACTATAACAATTCAAAGCTCATGTTCTCTACTAGCTAATTAATATACGGGGTATATATCTCCCTTATCTATAAACTAAACACAATTGTTTATAACCTCTATAGTAGTTATTCTCAAAGTGAGAACTGGGGTCAGACTTAAAAATCCATTAATCAAGTCCTTTCTATGCTGTATGATGTCATCTGGGTGCTGAATGCCTCTGCTGAGGACTACCTTTTAACTAGGAGTTAGGGTGCCATGTCTCAGTAAATATGCACATATAAGTAAATACACTAGCATCTTATGAGAAGGCTACTAAGAAAATAAGACAAGGTAATATGATAAGAAGAGCAAGGAAAGACTGGAGAGAGGACTCAGCAGTTAGGAGCACTGACTGCTCTTCCAGAGGACCCAGGTTCAATTCCCAGCAACCACATGGCAGCTCACACCTATCTGTAACTCCAGTTCCAGGGCTTCTGACACCCTCACACAGACATACTTGCAGGCAAAACACCAATGCACATAAAATAAAAATAAATTACATATTTTAAAAAAAAAAAGCCGCGTGGTGGTGGCTCATATCTTTGATCCCAGCAGGGGCAGGCAGATCTCTGTGAAGCCAGTCTGGTCTACAGAGTGAGTTCTAGGACAGGTTCCAAAGCTACACAGAAAAACTGTCTTCTGTCTTGAAGCACAAATTTCAAATAACTCAACTTAATAGTTTGAAGATTTATTTTTATTCTGAGATAATGTGCTTCTAATTCTAATAGTTTGTAAAATAGTAATTCTATCAATGGCAGCATTTTATGCTCTTTGGCAAAAAAAAAAAAAAAAAAAAAAAAAAAAAAAAAAAAAAAAAAAAAACACCTTAAGATTTCACACACATTAGCCAGGCAGTGGTGGCGCATGCCTTTAATCCCAGCACTCAGGAGGCAGAGGCAGGCGGATCTCTGTGAGTTCAAGGCCAGCCTGGTCTACAGAGTGAGATCCAGGACAGGCACCAAAACTACACAGAGAAACCCTGTCTCAAAAAACCAAAAAGAAAAAAAAAAAAAAAAAAGATTTCACACATCAGGAAAAAGAAAAACTAAATTTGGGAGATGGTTCAGTCTCTAAAGCACTTCAGTGGAGGGAGACGGCTCAGCTCTCTAGGGCTCACTGCCAAGGCAACAAGCACCAGGCCAAGGGCAGTGAGGGATCCTGTCTTTAAAAAAAAAAAAAAAGCCGGGCGGCGGCGGCGCATGCCTTTAATCCCAGCACTCGGGAGGCAGAGGCAGGCGGATCTCTGTGAGTTCGAGGCCAGCCTGGGCTACCAAGTGAATTCCAGGAAAGGCGCAAAGCTACACAGAGAAACCCTGTCTCGAAAAACCAAAAAAAAAAAAAAAAAAAAAAGGTGGGGCTGAAGAGATGGATCAGTGGTTAAGAGCACTGACTGCTCTTCTAGAGGACCAGGGTTCGATTCCCAGCACCCACATGGCAGCTCATAACCGTAATTCCAGTTCCAGGGGACCCAACACCCATGGCAAAACACCAACACACATAAAATAAAAAAGAAAGTTAAAAAAAATTTTAAAGGCTTGGGGGAAGGTCGGTTCCTCAGCAGTTAAGAGCACTGTTGCCCTTGCAGAGGACCTGAGTTAAGATTGTCAGCACCTACATGGTGGTTCACAACCACGTGTGACTCCAGTTGAAGAGGTTCTGATGCCACCTTCTGACCTCTGTGGGCACGTCATGCACATAGTACACAGATATACATGGAGGCAAAGAACTCAAATGCAAAAATTAAAAAAAAAATCTTTAAAAAAAAAAAAGGTGGAACACCGCCAAGGATGCTCTCTGAATGAAGGCTACCTAGTATACACCATTCATATGAACACGCACACACACAAGTTAGTGGAGGAGCTGGATACAGTGGTGCACATCTGTCATCACAGCACTAGGGAAGCCAAGGCAGGGGAACCGCTAACAGTTTTGACTAACATGGGTCACATACATAATTCCTCGTCTCAAAATCAAACGAACAAGGAAGCAGCAATAGTGTGCCCTACATACTGCTAGGTCTTGTGTTCAATTCCTAGTGCCACAAAAATAAATAAGGACATAAAAATAAAAAATAAAGAGGAAGCAAGGTGGCTCAACAGATGCCACTGGAGTTCTAACACCTGTACCCTGCCTGCGTGTGGAAGGAGAGAGCCAAAATCCTGCAAATTATCCTCCACATGAACGCCATAGCACGAGTGCACGCATATGTGCAACACAATCAATCAATCAATCAGTGAGTGTGAGCATGCTGTGTGCTGGCCCAGTCTGATATGTGTAGTTCTCACCCTTCATCAATAAAGCTTCTTTCAGCAACAGATACCCACAACTGGTCAAAAAACAGAAAATAAGGGGCTACAGGTTGCCCAACCAACACATCTACCACACAATTCCTACACCTAAGGTTCAAGGAATATCATGAAAGAGAGTAGAAAGATTTTAAGAGCCAGAGGCGCAGGACATCTATTGCTATATAGTATTCCCTAGGAATGGCAGGAAATATAAACCAATAAAACCTCAAAAAAATGGTTGCCTGAACAAGATCAGCATAACGACAACACAGGTGATATGCTAACTTGGACAGCAACATTTCCCTAAGGCCCCACCCCTAGATAAAGAGCTACAGGTGGTTATGGCTACTGAGACAAGAAAAATTAGTTTTCTCCATGGGTAAACTCCCAAATAGGATGTCCAGTTCCAAGTGATCAGCTCCAGACATGTATAAAGGAACAACAGTAACTGAAGTCAGTAGGTATATATAATATACATGTGTACACACACACACACACACACACACACACACACACACACACACACACACCAGCAACAATCAGAGACCATGAATTTGGAGAGGGGAGTTTAGAGGGAAGGAAAAGAAGAAAGGGTGGGAATGATATATGAAGTTCTCAAAAAAAAAAAAATTAGGGGGCTGGCTGAAGCGATGACTTTGAGATTAAGAACACTTGTTTGTCCAGCGGCGGCAGCAGCGCACGCCTTTAATCCTAGCACTCGGGAGGCAGAGCCAGGAAGATCTTTGTGAGTTCGAGGCCAGCCTGGTCTACAGAGCAGAGTTCCAGGACAGGCTCCAAAGCTACACAGAGAAACCCTGTCTTGAGAAAAAAAAAAAAAAAAAAAAAAAAAAACCACTTGTTCTTGCAAAGAAACCAGGGTCAGTTCCCAGCACCCACATGATGGTTCACAACCACCCTAACTACAGTTCCAGGGAATCTGACACCCTCTCCTAACCTCCGCAGGTTCCAGGGACAGACATGCTTAACAGACATACATGCAGGTAAAACACTCATACACATAAAATTAAAAAAAAAAAAAAATTTGAGGGATGATGGGCTAGCAAGAGGGCTCAGGGGCTAAGAGCACTGGCCGCTCTTCCAAAGGACCCAGCACTACATGGCAGCTCACAACTATCTTTAACTCCAGTTCTAGGGGATGCAACAGACACACATTCAGGCAAAACATGAATGCACATAAAAAAAAAAGTCGCCAGGCGGTGGTGGCACACGCCTTTAATCACAGCACTCGTGAGGCAGAGGGAGACGGATCTCTGAGTTTGAAGCCAGTCTGGTCTACAGAGCAAGTGCTAGGACAGCCTGTCTCAAAATGAATGAATGAATGAATGAATGAATGAATGAAGGAAGGAAGGAAGGAAGGAAGAGATGAAAATAAGTCATTAAAAAAGGAATAAGGCATTAAAAAAAAGTATCTTTATCTTACCCTGAAAGTTTTACATTTCAAAGCAAAGAGGAACAGCTGTCTTTCTGAGGGGAGTAACCAGATTCTACTACTACTTTCTGTACGTGTATTTCTCCTGTTCTCCAGTTAAAATCTGAGAGGGTGCTGGAATCTGTAATAACACAAAACCCCAACTACTGTTCTTTTCTGACAACTAGACGAGTCAGCTAGCTGACTTTGTGTAGCTGTTGGGTTGTTTTTACTACCATCTGAGGTCCTTCTACAAATTAAACCTCACGTGTACTTAGTTATCACTGTCAAACTGTTTTCGTGGGGTTTTTAAGTTTTTTTTTTTTTTTTATGTTTATGTGTGTGCTTGTGCAGGTTCATGGGCACCGTGTGTGTGTAGTGTCTGCAGAGGCCAGGCCAGGGCTCGGGATCCCCAGGAACTGAATTACAGATATCGATGAGCCACCATGTGGGTGCTGGGAGCTAAACCCAGGTCCTCTACAAGAGCAGTCAGTGCTCTTAACCACTAAGCACCCAGTCCCATAGTCAAATTTTTACAATAATTCCAAATATCCCACTGAACTTTTAGAAGTATTCCTGTTAAATAATAAACACTTGGGGAAGAATGACTAGTTGACAAAAGCCTAAGAGGAAAAGCAATTTGGATAAAGCTATTATTTATTAATTTGTAAATGGTAAGAAGTCACATCACCAAGAATAAATCAGGAAGCCAGGCACGGTGGCTCACGCCTTTAATCCCAGCAGATCTGTGAGTTCGAGGCCAGCCTGGGCTACACTGTCATTTTGCCCGGTGTAGTGACTGAGGCGCAGCTGTTTCCTAGCTTCAGTCCTGAAGTTAGTGCCACATTATCTGCTGTCTTCCTTTTGAATGTCTGCATCCCCTCTTTTTTATTCCAATGTGTTAGTAAGTTCACGGAGATACAGAGAGTATTTTTCCATGTTTCTTGGCAATGTTTTAAAAACACAGACATTTTTTTCTCCTGTACTTCAGAATGGATCTCAGTGCACGAGCACCCCACCACTGACGTTCATAGCCAGTCCCCGCCCAAGCACGACACTTAATTATTATGGCTAGAATACATTAAACATGTTTTTTGGTTGTTGGTATGTAGCCATGGCTGGTTGCAAATGCACAGTCCTCATGTCTCAACTTCCTAGGTCCTACGGTGATATAAACAATGCACTGAATACACTAAAACAACCTCAAATAAGTGCCTTTTACATCTGTGAATTATATCTCAAGGTATTTTAAAAAGCAAACACCTAAAAACTTAACACATTCAAAACTAAATTTCTGATCTACCTTTCAAAACCTGCTCCGCTTGCAGCCTTCGCCAGTAGTCACTAATTCTTTGTAGTCACTGAGGCAAAAATCAGTCATTCAGACTAGTCTTGTTGCCCCACATTGAATCCATCCAAAAATCCACCCAAAAGTATGTGATAACTTGTATGAAAGGGATTTTATGAAAGCCATCACTACTTACAATGAATATATACCAATAAGATACAAGTGATAAGTAAATATTGTTGGCCAGGTGTGGTGACTCACTCAGCTTTCAGGAAGCTGAGACAAGAAAAGTGATGTAAGTTTGAGGCCAGCCTGGACTACATGGTGAGTTCAGGGCCAGCCTGGGCTATACAATATCAATTCAAATAAAGGTCTGGTTGGATCTCCCTGGAAAACACAAGATCACTTTCCATCACCTCTCATCACAAGCTGACCTACACTACTCACATTCTGCAACAGATCACACTGGTCGGCTAACTAACTGCTGTCCCTGTTTCTGCAGCAGCCAGAGGAACCTTTAACAACAACAACAACAACAACAACAAAAAAAACCTCTTGATGAGGGAGGGATTGGAGAGGTGGCTCAGTGGTTAAGACTGCTTGCTGCTCTTCCAGGACCTGAATTCAGATCCTAACGCCCATGTCAGGTAGCTAGCTCACAACCTTCTAAAACTCTAGCTCTGATGGATTCGATATTTTCCTTTGGCTTCCATGGGTACATTCTTTCACAGGCACACTAAGACACACTCATACTCAATATATAAATAATAAACCTTTTTGTTGTTATTTTTGCTTGTTTGTTTTGTTTTTGTTTATTTGTTTGTTTTGGTTTTTCAAGACAGGGTTTCTCTGCAGTTTTGCGCCTTTCCTGGAACTCACTTGGTAGCCCAGGCTGGCCTCACAGAGATCCGCCTGGCTCTGCCGCCCAAGTGCTGGGATTAAAGGCGTGAACCACCACCACCACCCCACCACCACCACCACCACCACCAGGCATATTTTTTTTAAATAAAGAAGATCTTTGATCTATTTATTGCCCCTGTACCTTCTCTCCCATCATAAACTCTGCACTATTGGCTAATAAAGCTCCATCTTAACTGTTTTCCAGCCACAAATGTTTTCTTATTGTTTTTTTTAATTCACAAGGCATACTCTAGCCTCAGGAAGTTAGTGTTTTTCTTTCTTTTGGCTTTTAACATTTTTTAACAGATTTTTTTTTTTTTTTTTAAGATTGATTTATTATGTATACAGTGTTCTACCTGCATGTATGCCTGCACTCCAGAAGAGGACACCAGATCTCATTACAGATGGTTGTGAGCCACCATGTGGTTGCTGGGAATTGAACTCAGGACCTCTGGAAGAGCAGTCGGTGCTCTTAACCACTGAGCCATCTCTCCAATCTCGCTTTTACCATTTTTTTATTATCTATTTATTTTGTAGGCATATGTGTGCCATGGTACATGTAATAAGGACAGCCCATAGGAGTCAGTACTCCTCTTCTACCATGTGGGTCCTGGGGACAGAACTCAGGTGGTCAGACTTGTGTGCAAGCACCTTAACCAACTGAGCCATCTCCTGACCACACTGTCCCATGCCTTGCCTTTCTACTGCACTGTTACCTTCTCAGTTTCCTTACCACTGACCTGACACTCCAACCCCTAACACCCTGTTTTCCCTATTTCTGCTCTGTAGCATTGTCACCTTCTAACGGACCTCATTAACCCTTTATTCACTTTGTCTGTTGTCTGTCTTGACTCACTAGAGTAAGTTGTCTGACAGGAAAATGCCCTGCCCACTCTGTCCGCCTATGCCCTCAGTGCCCAGACAGTGCCCAGCACAACAGGTGTCCCGTAAATATCTGCTGACGGTGAACAGGTACAGGAGTGCAGCGAGAGGGAGGAATCAATCTTCTGTTCTACGGCACGGCATGGTGACTAACGATGCTCGACAACAACTCACCATATTTCAAAACAGCTCGTGTAAGTTCTTCTGTTCTTTTTTACAGATTCACTTTTATTGTTTATATAGCTGTGTCTATGTGAACGGACATGCATTGGGCGTGCTGGTACCTACAGAAGCCAGAAGAGGGCATCAGACCCCTTGGCTGAGTGGTAGGTGTCTGTGAGATGCCCACTACCGTTCCTGTGATCCAAACTTTGTTCTCATGATAGAGCAACAAATGCTCGCACTGCTGAGCCAACTCTCCAGCCTCTTGTAGAGGATTATCAATGTTCCAAACGCAAAGAAATGCCTGAGGTATCATCACATAAGCAACTACCCTTATTTATTCATTACCTACTATTACGAACATACTGAAATGTCACTGTACCCATAAATTTGTACAATTATTATTATCTGTCAATTAAAAATAAAAATTGAACCAGATGGTGGTGGCATACTCTTGCAGGCCACAAGAATATATTATAGCAATTCAGTTGTATATTAAAGCTAGAAATTATACCTAGAAATTTCAAGGTATAGCTTTCATACAGCTTAATCTCTACAATATTTTCTTGCGGCCTACAAGAGCGTACACCTTTAATCCCAGCACTTGGGAGGCAGAACTCTGTGAGTTCAAGGCCAGACTAGCGAGAGCTAGTTCCAGGACAGACAGGGCTTTACATAGAGAAATGGTCTCGAAAATCAAAAAAGAAAAGAACAGTCTGGAGAGATGGTTCAGTAATCTAACTGCTCTGCCAGAGAATCCAAGTTTAGTTCCCAGAATCCACATATATGGTATACATGCATACATGTAGGTAAATACTCAAACACATAAAAAATATTTTAAAAATAATTAAATTAAAATACAAATATATCACACTATACCAAACAAACCTGTACAATGTCATCAATAATTTACACGTATTGAAAATAATCATTGGAGTAAGCAGATGTAAGTGAAGTGACTGAGTAATGGAATTAATCTTGGAGCTGGATGCTTTGGTCACTCCTCTCACTACTACTTGGGAGACTGAGGCAAGAGAATCCTGAGTTCAATGACAGCCGAGATAACACTCCATCTCAAAACACCAACACAAAAGTACTTGGTAGTAATCCCAGCACTCAGGAGGCAGAGCCAGGCGGATCTCTGTGAGTTCGAGGCCAGCCTGGGCTACAGAGCAAGATCCAGGACAGGCATCAAAAACTGCACAAAGAAACCTTGTCTCAAAAAAAGGGGGGGGAAAGTACTTTGTAACTCAATATCTACTTCACCTGTATTATTCACACTGTGTATGTATATGTGCTGTTATACTCTACAAATCTAGCCTAAATGTCTACTACAATGGATAGATTACAAAGAAGGTAAATAGTTAAGGCAAATGTCAAGCTACATTTCAGAGACCAGACCTGCACAAAATGTCTTTGGTAAGTATAATCAAAGGTAAGCTAGCAGGCAAGAGTTAGCTCAGTAGTACTGGAGATCACATGCCTCTGGCATCTCAAGACTCTGTTACCCCACAAAATATATATGATAGCAGATTGAACTGTATACTGACCAGCATGCACTTCAAACTTATGTGACCAAAACTTCCTTTTATTATTTAATGAACTTGAACCTCACATTCAGAGAGATTCTTATTTACTACACAGTTTAAATATGTTCAACTTGTTTTTCCTTTTTTATTATCAAATAATTATTTTTACCACAGTGGGGAAAGAATAAACAAAATATTAAAACCGCCGGGCGGCAGTGGCGCATGCCTTTAATCCCAGCACTCAGGAGGCAGAGGCAGGAGAATCGCTGTGAGTTCGAAGCCAGGCTGGTCTACAGAGTGAGTTCCAGGAAAGGCACAAATCTACACAAAGAAACCCTGTCTCAAAAAATAGATATAGATAGATAGATAGATACATCCTCAGGACTAGAAAGAATGCTTAGTGGTTAGAGCAACTGATGCTCTTACAGAGGACCTGGGTTCCTTTGTAAGGTCCTATAGTCCACTTGAACCTGAAATTTGAACTGAGAAATCATTGCACAGCTCCACACAGTAACTGTGATCCCAGGCTAGTTTGCGCTAGTCAAAAAAGCAAACAACAACAACAACAACAACAACAACAGACTGATGACAGCACCCCACAGCGGCTCACAACCACCTGTGTCCAGTTCTAGGGGTCATCACGCTCCTGCTCTGCAGGCACCAAGCCCTCAAATGGGGTACACACACGTGTACACACACACACACACACACACACACACACACACACACACACACACACGCAGGGAAAACATACAACATTCCCCACAAAGAAATGTGTTTGAGGAGATAATACTTACCTTGGTTTGAACATTATATACAATATAAATATATATAGTCAGAACATAACTATGTACAATTTTATGTCAATTTAAAAACAAAAAAATTAGGTTCTCAGGGCATGGTGCATGCCTTTAATACCAACACTCAGGAGGCTGAGGCAGGAGGATCTCTGAGTAAGTTTAGCCTCCTGGTCTTCATAAGTCCCAGGATAGCCGACAGCACAGTTTAACCCTGGGTTTTGTTGTTTAAAGGTAGTACACACCTATAATCCCACCACTGGAGGCAGGAGGATGAGGAGTGTAAGGCCAGCCTGAACTGCATGTAACCCTAGCCCCAAAACAAAACAAACCAACCTCTACCACCCTAAAAGATTAAAATGAGACACAGTATCTCAACATTCTAGCTAATCTACATGGCCTAGGCCTGAATGATAAGCAAGTCATCAAGGGTTTTCTGCATTATAGAAATACTGTACGTATAGGAAAGACCATGTAGTATATACAGTGGCTGAAAATGCCTGGTTTATACTCTGGCTTAAATAAGTATTAGCTCTGTAACCAGGGGCAAGTTACATAACCTCTGTTCCTGTTTTCTCAAAAGTAAAATGGGTCTCATATTAACACCTACTTTTAAGAATTATTCCGAGGATTAGTATATTATTCTGAGTTAGTATGTATAAAATGATTCTTAGGACAAAGCATGGAACATAGTAAGGACTTAATCAAAGTCAACTATAATAAAGTCATGCCAGCTTCATGGTCTGGTCCACTCCGGAATCTGAAATCAAACCTGAGAAATCATTGCATAGATCAAAGGCAGTAACTGTGATTCCAGGCTAGTCTGTGCTACACAGTCAGAAAGCAAGCAACAAAGGAGGAGAGCTGCACATGTAAAAATCACACAGGAGACCACTGGGCTGACGAGAGAGAGGCAGCCTTACCCTTTCCCTCTCCTTTCTTCTGTAGACAGGTCCTCCCTTGGCCTTAATCCTCCTAGCTCTGCTTCCTGAATGCTGTGATTACAGGAAGTGCCACCATACCTGGTTGCCTTTCTATTTTTTGTAATTGTAACTAAAAATAGCTAAAGAAAGGGCCAGGGTAATTGCTCAAGTGGGAAAGGAGTTGGCCACCAGGCCTGATGATCTGAGTTCCATCCCTGAACCCACATGACAGAAGAGAACTGACTCCCACAAGGTGTCCTCTGACCATACATGCACTGTATTTACAAATAAATACAAAAAAAAAAAATTGATAGCTGAATGGAAGCCTTAAGAAATGTTGTGGTTTACAACTGTTAATTAGACTTCTACTTTTCCTGCAGGAACTCATCTAAATTCTCACTTTGTTTCCTAAAACATATCAAACCACTCAATGACTAGAAAAAAGATAAACGGTCTGGCTAAGAGTGCATACCGGTGTTACAGAGGCTCTGAGTTCAGTTCCCAGTACCCACATCAGCTATTCACAACTCCAGCTCCAGGGGATCCAATTCACATACCTCCAGACAGACACAGATGTAGAATTAAAAATAAAAATAAATCATTTTTTAAAAAAGATAAAATAGAGGTATTGGGAAACAATGTTTCACTTTTGTTCCACTGGTTGTTCAGAATATCTTCTAATTCACTACGAGGTTGATCCAATTCTCTCCCCCTTACTGGGTAACCCCACCTCTGTACTCCAAGCAAAGCTGTCCTGTAATTCTCCTGAATGCTCAGGGTCTCACAGTAAACAATTCATGTTTCTGTAGGTTAATTCTATACTAAGATACATGTATTATCTCCTTAAACCCTAACCACAGATTCCGAGTACAATGCTCCCTGTAGATAAGAGACAGAGCCCACGGTTTAAGTACTCTGCACGTGCATCTGCCAGGATGAAGCACAGGAGCTAAGATCCAAACCTAGCTCAATTCTAAAGTCTGGGCTCTTCTACCTTTCTATACCGACTCTTGTTTTACACTAAAACTGGGAGAGACAAATGAACTATAGAAATGATAACCTCATTAAACTACACCTCAAGTCCACATAAGAGCCACGTCCTGAACCAGCAAGAGAGCCACCCTACAGTTTTACTAAATTACAAATACTTTCAAAAATAGGAATTAAGAAAAAATTCAAGTTTTTTGGGGTTGGAGTTTTAGGGGGGAGTAGCTCAGGTTGGCCTCAAACTTGTAATCCTCTTGCTTCAGAATCCCAAGTGCCAGGACTGCAGGCATGTGCAACTAGGCTAGGCGCAAGTATTGTATTAGCCACTTTGCAATATTATTTTGGCAAATATTTACTGATCTATTACTGTGCTTGGGAATATAGAGACAAACAAGACACAGCCCTGACATTTGAGAAAAACAGGCAATAAAGATATAACAAGTAAATGCAGTAATTTAGCATGCAGAAAATAAAATGATATGCCTGCCAGGTGTGGTGCATGCCTTTAATACTAGCACTCAGGAAGCAGAGGCAGGAGGATCACAATGAATTGGAAGTCAGCCTGGTAGACACAGCAAAGCCCAGGCCAGCCAGGGCTATATGCAGTGAGACTCAAAAAAACGGAGGAGGAGGAGGAGGAGGAGGAGGAGGAGGAGGAGGAGGAGGAGGAGGAGGAAAAGGAAAGAGATAATAAGAATTAAAGGTAATTCGAAAAGGCCTTCCTGAGGAGGATATATGTGAGATGAGATCCACATGAGAAGGTGGCAGGATCTGGTGAAGCCTGAGAAGCAGGCAGTACAGGTGATACAGGCTCTTGGAGCGACCACAGTACAAAAAATTTAACTTAACTCTGCTGCAACAGTATGTCAATGGAAGGTTAGAAAGTAGAGGCATGAACTGGTGGGCATGGTAGCCCACACATTTAATCCAACACTCCAGAGGCAGAAACAGGCTGATCTCTTTGAGTTCGAGGCCAGCCTGGTCTACACAGCAAGTTTCAGGACAGCCAGAACTACACAGAGAAACCCTGTCTTAAAAAAAAAAAAAAAAAGAGCAGAGGCATAATATCTGTTCATATCATAGGAAGATCACATCAGAAAATAAGGATGGTGGTGAACAGCTACAAAACCAGTATCAGGGAGGCTGAGAGAGGATGCTGCTGCAGGCTGGAGACCAATGTGGGCTCTATGTTGAATACCAAACCAGCTGGGTAACTCAGACAGAAGATGATGAATGTTACACACAGGCCTAGAGCAAATCAATGGGACCTGCCTATGGAATCCAGGAGGCATGCTTGTGCATTAATTTTTTTCTTTACAATGCATAAAGTCTGTCACTGTTACTACACATCATAAGATTAGGATACAATGAAAACACCTCTGAGGACTTGAGCTATATATAAGGAGTCCAGTGGAAGTGTTTGCACAGAACTCGGGAGGCCCTGGGTTAGATGCATCATAAAATGAAGAAAGAAAACAGGTCTTGAATATCCAGCAAAGTCACTTAAATTTAACTGAGGTCTAAATGACTAAATACTGCATGTCAGAAGAAAAGGGAGAGGCAAAAATGGCTTCAGGAAAATGCAGAGAGATTGGGAATGCCCAGTATCTACCTCACAATTTTGCCTAAGCAAACTTAGCAACAAAACTCTGTCGAGATCTACAAAAAACTGCAGGCCTAATACACCAACTACTTGTGTCCGCCTCTTCACCACTCAGGCGGTGTGAGGCAGATACCCATCACGCGTACATACCAATGTCCACAATTATTCTTAGCTATTTAGAAAGCTACATTCCACTCTGCTATGACATTGACAGCAGGTTTTAGAAAGCCAAGTGCATTTAACTTTATTTAAATTATGCAGAGTGCACTTTTTAGATAAAATATTGCCCTCCTACTCTTAGTTCCAACAAAGGAAATAAGCTCAGACACAAAACAGCAGCAGGGCAGGAAAAATTCTGGTCCCATTGCTGACTAGGAAAAAAAAGTATTAACTGTCACTTGTGATCCCACAAAGCAGAGACAGGAACCAACTTATTCTCGAAAATAATGTAACCATCGAGTTAAAACACCAAAGACCAACAGCAGGGAATGTAAAAATGCTTCCTAACTTAAAACAGGGTGGAAGATGTTCTCAGCACATCAGCACTGTTGACTACCATGACATACCAAATACATCAAACACTGTTTCAGAGGGAATGACAGAGTCAAATCCTAATACAACATTTTCCTGAGTAACCTTTAGCAACGTGACATTTCTGAGCCCTAGTCTCCTCATTTGCAATTCTGTAGATTATAATATATTCTAAGGTTTAGGGAAATGGCTGGCATGTGGCAGATACTTAATGTTAGTCTTTGAAGGTGATAGCATACTTGATATTGCAGATTCTAATTTTCTCTCCTGGCAAGAAATAAATGAAAAGATCTGATAAGAGTAAACAGACACCTAAGCCTGTCTTTTTTCTTCAACATCCTCCTCAGCACTGCATTTCAAAGAACCAGAGAACAACTGTCCCATCAATAACTTTAAATACAAAAGGTTTCAAGTTTGGGGACTTTAATTTTGAAGTTTTATCCATCCGTTCACGAACAAGTAAACTCAAAAATATTACAGAAGCAAAGACAGCCACACAGTAAGAAACCTGTAAATGGGTAGACTGGCAAGAGGTTCTAAGGATAGAAAGGCAACTAAAACTCAAATATGTATGGAGTTGGGATTAAGGCTGCTTGGAATTTAAAATGTAGCCCAAGCTGACCTCAAACTTATGGCAATCCTCCTGCCTCAGCCTCCAGAAAGGCGTGAGCCACCACGCCCAGTTTAACAATCCATATTTTTAGAAGACCTCTTTTCTATATTAAAGCGGGGTTGCGGGGAGAGCCCCGCAAGTTGTGGGTAAAATATATATGGGGAAAGTGTTATATGCTAAAATAAATAATATGAAGAAACCTAGACTTCCCATTTTGATTGCCTATGCAAACAAACTCAATTCTATAAAATGTGCTTCAGGTGAGTAGAAGTGGCCGGAATCATTCTATGCTTCAGTACCAATGAAGATACTGATTGCAGTTTCTCAGTTGTGTCTCGTCAGTATCCCCAAGTCCTTATTTTACTGCTGCAAACACAGGTCAAGAGAAAACAGGTGGCCGCCTCACAGCTCGGTCGGAGCGCCTAGTGCTTCACATTCAACCTCCTTACAACACACGCCAAGTTTCACCCACATTAATCGGGGGAAGGCCCCTCTTCATACCCATCACGAGTGTCACGTCGGCGCAAAAACACTGAATGGGCCAACATATCCCCGGGACGTGGACGGCTCACACCCTAGCTCGACTACCAGGAACCCCGGGGATCACCACCACGCCACGGCCTCTAAGAAACAAACGGACGCTCCCAGCTCCGTGAAGGTTCAGAGACACCAAGAGCACACCTTCCAGGGCCCGGGAGGGAAACCCGGACATCGCCGTGGGTCTAGGCCCAACGGCCCAAGGTCACGCCAGATGAGACGCCGAAAGAATTCCGAGCGAGGAGCCCCTGCAGAGCAGGGCCGGCCTGCCCGGGAATGGAGTCCGGGCTGGGGCACACTCGCGTCCGGGGCGGCTTGGATGTGAGCCCTAACTGAATGCAGCGGCTCGGTGGGCACAGCCCCGAGCCCCGGGGGCCGCGTCCCCTCCACCTCCCCCGCCAGGATCCCCCCTTCCCCGGCCGCCCCCACACTCACATCGCCGCAGCCACTTCATCCAGTGGTAGACGATGGTGCTGTGGTGCTTCTTGTTCTCGATACACCAGGACGACAGGCCTTGAATGGATTCCATGGTGTTGGTCACCGACTGGAATTTCCGATCCAACGAGGACTCCAGGGCCCCGGCGGACGAGGCCGACGAGGAGGAGGCCTTACCGCTGCCTCCGCCGCCGCCGGCCGCCATCTTCCCGGTTTGCACAAGCGCCGCTGCTCCTCTGACGGCGGCGGCGGCGGCGGCAGCGACGGCGGCGGCGGGAGCGGGCAAAACAATCACTGCGAGTGCGTGAAAGCAGCAGGCGGGGAGGGAGGCCGGGGGGTGGGGACGGGGCGCGCGCTGGGCTCCCCTGAGGCGGCGGGCGGGCGGGCGGGCGGGCGGGCTGGGCGAGCACGCCGGCGGCTCCCCCACGCTCCGAGGAGGGGCTGCTGCGGGTTTCGCAGGGTGGTCACTGTGCTTCGGGGGTCGTGTGTACACCGGGAGCCGGGAGAGAACCCGCGCGGGAAGCAGGGCCTGCGACGCCTTTCCAAACGCCCGGCGCCGGCCGACACGGACAGGTTTTCCCCTGGCGGCCCTCAACGCTCACGGCCCTTCTTCCCTCATCCCGCGGGCCAAGCCTCCGGGGAGCCAGGGAGGCCTCCGTGTCGGGGACGTAACACTACCAGACTGTCCCTTCGGGTGCAGAAGGCTTTTCCTTTGGAGTCTCTGCCACCGCGGAGAGGCCCAAAGCTACCTAGGCAGAATTTTTTTCCTTTTTTTTTTTTTTGCAACGCAATAGCAGCAATGGCCCAGCCAAGGGCAACGCGCACGCGCGCGGCGGCCCCGCCCCTCCGCTTCCGTCCCGCCCCGGAGGGCGGAGGGAGGCGTGATGGCTCGGCCGTCTGACCAATCCGGGGGAAGGGTCGGGAAAGCGCCCGCGCGCGCGAGACTCCGGCCGGGCCTGGGCTTGTGCGCCTGCGCGTCAGGTCTGCGCGGGGCGGGCTGGGAGGAAAACCCGGGGAGGGCAGGAGGAAGGAGGCAGGGGAGAGGCCTGGGATGGGGGAGAGCGGTGGGAGTGCCGCGCCCTGCCTCTCGCTGCTGCGTGGCGGCGAGGTGGCTCACTCGGAGCCTGTACTCGCACGAGGCTGCGGAGTCCCCGCCGTTTCGCGGCCGCTGTTTTCTGGCAGCATCCCCTTCAGCCGGGGACGGGCGCGCGACAAAATGGCTGGCGTCCCTCCTGCGCGTGGTGGGAGGTGCGCATGCGTCAGGTCCCGTTCGCCGGGCTCCGCGCAGACTCCCTGAGTCAACGAGGTTACACGCCCGACTCGGGTGGTGGTCGCAGCCTGTCGGCCGGCCGCGCTCTCTAGAAAGAGGGAAGAGGGAAAAGCACACGAAATTTCCCTGTGAAGTTTTCGAGGCGAGGGGATGGCAGTTGACAAGATGCGGCTTCCCTGGTCGGTTATGATAATCTCACAGCGGCGTGATGCGCTGTAGTTTACAAGTCCCGCGTATCGCGTTTATTAGCGTAGACTCAGATTAACCATTACATCTCATCATCAGGTCCACATTTAGTATTCATCAATGTCTTGGTGCCAAGAACCGTTTTAGCATTGGGAATATGATGGCAAAAGAGACAAAATTCTTCCGGCTTGATTTAATATCAGGATCAAACCACGAGTATGTGTCATGGAGTAAGGAGTCAGAGAGGCATGGAGTAGGATTAAGGGAGAAAGACTGAGTATATAAGTAAAAATGGTGTGAACTAGTTTTTCAAAGATACTTGCCAGGCGGTGGTGGCGCACGCCTTAAATCCCAGCACTCAGGAGGCAGAGGCAGCGGGGGATCTCTGTGAGTTCGAGGCCAACCTGGTCTACAGAGCGAGGTGCAGGAAAGGCGCAAAGCTACACAGAGAAACCCTGTCTCGGGAAAAAAAAAAAAAAAAAAAAAAAAAAAGGAGAGATAGTTGAGGGAAAAGGCACCAGGTCCAGGCACAAATGGGAAGGGAAGAGAAAGGTCTGGGAAAGAACACCACGTGCCAGATCCCTAACCAGGACTGTCTTAAACACACCGAGGAAGAACAAGGAGACCAGTGTGACTGGAAGATAGTCAGAAAGCCAGGAAGACGAGAGGCAAAAGAGGGAGGAGGGCTCCTGTACGGACTCGAAGCCTCTGTAATGACCCTGGGTTTGTTTCCTGTTTCTTTTGAGACAGGGTTTCTCTGTGAAGCCCAGACTGTCCTGGAACTTACTCTGTAGACCAGGCTGGCCTCAAACTCAGAGATCCTATCTGCCTGCCTCCCGAGTACTGAGATTAAATGCCTGTGCCACCACTACCTGGCTGACTTTGAGCTTCTTAAAAGAAAGAAATTATAGCAGTTTTAAAGACCTTAATTTTTGGGAGAACCCAAAACAGCTTGACCACACAACTGCCATGACAGGCTTAGAGGCCCAGAACAGCTTCTGTGAGATGCTTACTGGCAGGCAAAACCTGGATCCAGGAGAGGCCATGAGCTGACCCCAGCCAGGGAGGGCCTGCATCTAAGGGGAAATACCTGACAAACCAAACATTCCCCTAGACAAATGTCAGCCAATCAGGGTCCTGAACCCTGGTAATCCCCTCACCACAACCTCTGCTATGATAAAAACCCTACCCTGCCCAGGCTAGGGGCTCTCTGCTCTCACCACTGCATCAGAGAGAGAGAGACCAAGCTCCAAGCTTGAAATAAAGGCTCTTTGCTTTTACATATGTGATTCAGTCTCTGTGGTGGTCTTTTGGGGGACCCCAAGATCTGGGTATAACATTAATGACTTTGAAGATCCTAGAATAAGGCACCTTCTCATTCTATACAATGAATATTCTGATGAGCTGAGCAAAAGCTTGGCATCGCAGATAGAAAAGAGCCGTGGAAAGAAGAAACAGTTATTTTCCTTCCAAAAGGTTAAGCAGGACTTCCTGATGACAAGCTGCAACTGACCTCCTTAGGGATTTGACTATTAGCTCTTTCCTGGTTTCTCGGGAGATCAAAATAAACAAGTTTCACTTGATCACATGGAGCTTTCACATGTGACTCCATTTGTCTCGGTTGACCAATAGCCTTCTGTAAATTCTAACAGTCTTTAACTGAAATAGTAAGCAAGCCCTTTTAATCAGGGGAGCACTGCTGGTGTGTGTGTGTGTGTGTGTGTGTGTGTGTGTGTGTGTGTGTGTGTGTGTGTGTGTGTGTTCACTCTTAGAGGCAAGAGAGGACCTCGGGGGTCCAGCTCTGTCTGTCTCTACTTACTGTTCTGCCTGTGTCCAGCAAGCTCCAACAATCCCCCTGTCTGCCCAACACAAGCTGGGGTTCTGGGTCTGCAGAAGCAGCTGTCTCCTTTCCTTTTTCCTTTTCTTTTCTTTCTTTTCCTTTCCTTTTCTTCCTTTTCTTTTCTTTTCTGAGAAATTATCTCATTTCATAGTCCTGCCGGGCTTGGAACAGTGTAAACCTGGCTGGCTTCAAAGAGATACACCAACCTCTGCCTCCTGAGTAATGGGATTTATCAAGTGCTTCACTATGAATGGCTGTTTATGGTTTTAACTTTCCATTTTTCTGTTGGGTAATGTAATGGTTTCAGAGGAATATTGTCAAATCCCACCAGCCCCTGAGGTTAAGTATCCTAGGATGGAAATGACAAAGATCTGCATGGGTTAAACAGGTGAGTCCAAGTCTTTGAGTAGTGTGAACAAAACCCATTTTTACTATTAAAGCAAGCCATCCTGGAGTTGTATCCATGCCAGTGGATGCCCATACGCTCCAGAAGAGAATTTGACATTGCTGCTGCCATTGTTGCTGTTATAGCAGTGGCGGCCACCACTGCTACTGTTTCTGAGATTGCCATTTCATAATTGCTTACTACAGCTAGCATAGTAGAGACCCTGGCATCAAAAGTAGCTACCACAGTCAGTTAATCTTTCATTCTATTGGGCATGATAAAATTAATTCAATAGTTATATACATTTCGATTGGCTTTGAAAATTATAAATTTATAGTGAGTCCAAGGCCAGAATGGACAACTTAAGATACTTTCTCAAACTAAAAAGAGGACTGGGGATATACCTACTAAAGTAGTTGCCATCACCAGGCAATGGCAGTGCATGTCTTTAATCCTAGCATTGGGAGTTAGAGGCAGGTGGATCTCTGAGTTTGAGGCCAGCCTGGTCTACATAGTGAGTTCCAGGACAGCCAGGGCTACTCAGAAAAATCATGTCTCCAAAGACAAAACAAAACAACAAAATGTGTTACTATCCTCATCCTACCCAGCTTTTCCCCAAAGGACACTGCAGTTTCACCAAACACTTGTATCTTGGGATTTTTTTTTTCCTTTTCTTTTTAATTTTTATTTAATGTGCATTGGTGTTTTCCCTGCATGTATGTCTGTGTGAGGGTGCCAGATCCTCTGGAACTGGAGTTACAGACAGTTGTGAGCTGCCATGTCAGTGCTGGGAATTGAACCCAACTCCTGTGGAAGAGCAGTCAGTGCTCTTAACTGCTGAGCCGTCTCTCCAACCCCTGAAGGGGTTGTTTTTGTGTTTGCTTTCTGAGACAGGATTTCTCTGTATAAAGTGTAGTCTCTTTTCAATTAAAGGCTGCTGGCAGCCGTTCCGATTCACCCTCAGAGCGTGTCCAACTCCTCCTTGTTCTAGGAATTTATCAGAACCACTGGGGTAGATATTAGGACAAACAGCTGTTTTTTTCAGAAGGACTTTGACCTTGAAGAATCCTTGTGGAAAACAGTGATAGTTTTCCTGAAGGGGCTTTGCTCACAAGACGGCTCAGGCACCCCTGAGACTCCTGTCTTAGTGTATATTGCCCACGATACATAATAAAGACTAGAGTCATGGGGGCATGTGATGCTCTCCTTTAGAAGTTGTATAAATTGGGCTAGAGAGATGGCTCAGAGGTTAAGAGCACTAACTGTTCCTCCAGAGGTCCTGAGTTCAATTCCCAGCACCCACATGGTGGATCACAACCATCTGTAATGAGATCTGGTGCCCTCTTCTGTGTACATAATAAATAAATAAATCTTTTAAAAAAAATAATAAGAAGAAGACGTGTAAATTAATTAGGGATCTTGGTATGAGGAAATACTTCAATCAATAATATGCTTTTGTACATCTGTTCAGGGTTCAGAGAGGCTGGACCTTCCTCCTGCCACATAGGCCTCAAAATTTCATCTTAGAGTGCCTTCTTGCTTCAACTGACCTGTGCTACACAGTGCACCCAACACCTCCTTCTCTCTGTCCCTCCCCCCCACCCCGTCCCCCATCCCCATGACTCCACACATCTGCTTTGGGAATTGAATACCTACCACCACCACCACCCCCGCCCCCACCCCCTGCCGAAGCAGGTCTTCAGCAGAAATTACTTGTGTATGTGTGTGGGTGAGGGGCTCTGGCGTGCCTCAGTACACTTGTGGAGGTCAGAGGACAACTTCAGTTGTCCTCTCCGTGTGGATTAAACACATTAGTGATTAACTCCAAGTTACCAATAATGTGTTGATTTTGCATTAAGAAATCAAAGCACTTCCCGTTTGGGGTCATTTAACCAAGAGTAAGTCCAGATTTGGATTCTCCCCTTCCTGTTCCCTGTGTCTTTCATCCTGTCTGTTGAATGAGCCTGCGTCTGTGCCTGCCTGAAGGCTGTCTTGTGAATCTGTTTCTGAATCTGTCTCTGACAAAGGGCTTTGCTGTCTTTCCTGAACAGCATGGAAAGCATCACATGGGGAAGGACTATGGAATACTTACCAGAAACCTTTACCAGAGCTTTACAAGGGCTTATGTCATTGACTCCAAAGACCCCAGCTGACCCAGATAACAATATTACAAACATCACTGTTTATCATCCAAATTGTGTGTCACAACATTTATGGTGGATCTTCGTTTTAGAAAATTGCTTTCAACCTCTGTTTTTGCTGCTTTCAGCAAATGATACACAGGCACTATGGGTCATAGGCATGGTACCTAACTTAAGTTTATAGCTATATATTGGCTTCGAATGTAAAAGTTGATTATGTGAAAAATCCAAGGCAAGTACAGTTGGTTGTTATATTGTTCTCTTAAAGGCAAGTTAAACAGTCTGAGTAGGTTATCAGTCTTAAGTGACCTCAAACCGTATTGTTAACTCTGGCTGTGCGGTCCAGCAAAAGTTCCAGTCTCTTAGAATGTAAGAGGTATTTTCATAACATTGCATCAACATACTTTCCTTCTACCATGTGAGTCCTGGGAATAGAACTCAGATTATCTAGGCTGGGCAGCAAGCCATTTCGTTCTCTTTTAAAAACAAAACAAGGCTGGGCAGTGGTGGCAAACACATTTAATCCCAGCACTTAGAAGGCAGAGGAAGGCAGATCTCTGTGAGTTCGAGGCCAGCCTGGTCTACAGAGTGACTTCGAGGACCACCAAAGCTACACAGAGAATATCCTGTCTCAAAAAACCAAACCAAACCAAATAAAACACAGGAGCTCTATTTAGCCCAGATTGGATTCAAACTCATGATCTTCTTGCCTCAGCCTCCTAAATGTTAAGATTACAGATATGTGATTAACGCGAAGGACTGTTTCCCACAGATGTGGTCTCCAGTGCCCAGTGTCTGTCATCATGCCTCGGAAAATTGAGGAAATCAAGGACTTTCTGCTCACAGCCCGGCAGAAGGGTGTCAAATCTGTCAAGATCAAGAAGAACAAGGATAATGTGAAGTTCAAGGTTCGCTGCAGCAGGTACCTTTACACCCGGGTCATCACAGACAAGGAGAAGGCTGAGAAGCTGAAACAGTCCCTGCCCCCTGGTTTGGCAGTGAAGCAACTGAAATGAACCAGACCTCTCTGTTTTGACCATTGAAACCCCTGAAAAGTCCAAAAAAAAATTACACATATGTACTACCTTCTATGACTAGGGTTCACTCCTGAACATTCTATGTTTGGACACATGTTTATGACATATATTCTCTTAGCTCTTCACAATTACTAATCTTTATAGTTTTAATTTGTATTTTAGTTTATTATTTCACATGCAAGAGTGTTTGCCTGTATATATGTGCATTATCCTTATTCAGTGCCCATGGAGGTCAGAAGGGAGCAGTAGAATCCCTGGAACTGGAGTTAAATATGGTTGCAGTCCATCATATGGGTGCTGGGGATTGAACTTGGGCCCTCTGCAAGGGCAACAAATGCTCTTAGTCACTGAGCTAACTCTTCAGTCCCTGATGTTTACTGTTCTAGAGTACATTCACTGTACAAAGCAGTGGGTTTCATTTAAATGCAACCCATGCTGCATTCCTAGTACTCAGAGACAGATGCAGAAGATCTCGGGTTCTAGGTCAGCCATCAGAGGAAACAACAGAAACACAGACAAGAGAGGCTTGTCTTTCCATGTTTACTCTATAGGGCCCTCCCATGAAGCAGTGTTTGGGTGCTCTGCTGAGTTTTGGTTGGAGCCATTCCTGTTACATGCTCAGCTGGCAACATGAAGTGGTAGGAGAGGTACAGGAAGTTCTGCCTTGTTAAACTGGCTCATCATATACAATCAGATTCTGAGGTAAGGAGAATGTATGGATGTGATTTGATTTTCTAAGATAGGGTCTCATGCTGGATGGTGGTGGCACTTGGGAGGCAGAGGCAGGTGGATACATACTGTGAGTGCCAGGACAGCCTGGTCTACATAGTGAGTTCCCGGAATACACAATGAAACACTGTCTTGAAAAACAAAACACAAATCCCAGCAGTTGGGAGGCAGAGGCAGGAAAATACTGTGAGTTCCAGGACAGCAAGAGCTACACAGAGAAACCACATCTGGAAAAAAACAAAACCAAATCTACCCCCCCCCAAAAAAAAAAGTTAGGGTCTCACTGTTTAGCTCTGGATGGCATTGAACTCTTAAGATTCACCTACCTCTGTAGTGATATATTGTGTACCCTAATAAACTTTGCCTGAAGACCAAAGAAGCAGAGCAAGCCACAGCCACCACCTCTTACCTCACCAATTCAGCCTGAAAGGCCTCAGCCAATAGGCCTCTAGCCAAATGAGCTTCTTCGGCCGAAAGGCTTCTAGTTCCTGTCTCCTCAGGTCTTATATATCTTTCTAGGACCACCATATCACTTCCTTCTTAGTGCTGGGATTAAAGGCATTTGGTCTCTGACTATACATTAAATGGTCTGAAAATGGAACAATGAAATGAGATAATTAATGTTGATAGGATAGATGTAATGTCAATTATAACTATTATGTTTGGTTATTTTTGTTTTATGATTTAAAAAGTTGGTTAATATGAATGCCAAGATAAAAGTTTTAGAAAAACTTGTTAAAACAGATCATAGAGATATTCAGACCCATTGCATTATAAGGTTACTGCCTAAGGCTTTCAAACAGCCAACCTTAATCTATCCAGTAACCTTACAGGAACTACCCAGTGATAAACATCCTCAAGGCTGTGTAAGAGCTGATTGGACTCCTGTACAAATGTTAGATTTGAGGAGATTCAAAGAAGCAATAGTCACATATGGCATCCACTTATCTTTTGTGAAGCAGATGTTAAACTTGTGGTCAACTTGTAATAGATAGAATTAATCCGCAAGACTGGAGAGATTTGGTTGCAGCTGTCTTAGAGGCTAGCCCCCAATTACAATGGAGGACCTGGTGGAAAAATGAGGCTAAGACCATTGAACAATGGAGTATGGCTAAAGGTATTGAAATTTGCCAAGATCAATTTCTTGGAGAGAGCAAGTATGTTTATATTATATACAAAGACAATCTTTATATGATGACCACACCCTATCTTTATGTTGAATGGCAGCCTTGAATGAATTGGGACAGAACTGAAAAAGTAGGAAAGAAAATTGAATCATTTACAAAAGTTATACAGGGTCCAAAAGAAACCTTCACTGGACCAGCCAGTGGTGGCGCACGCCTTTAATCCCAGCACTCGGGAGGCAGAGCCAGGCGGATCTCTGTGAGTTCGAGGCTAGCCTGGGCTACCAAGTGAGTTCCAGGAAAGGCGCAAAGCTACACAGAGAAACCCTGTCTCGAAAAACAAAAGAACAAAAAACAAAAACAAACAAACAAAAAAAAAAACCTTCACTGATTTCTTACAAAGATTGACTTCATCAGTAAATAGAATGTTACCAAATTCAAAAGCTTGACAGATAATAATTGAATCTATGGCTTTTGAAAATGTTGACACACAATGCAAAAGGATAATTAGGCCATTAAAGGCAAGATAAGCACCCTTGGAGGAATGGATCCAAGATATAATTAGTGTTGAATCTCATGATTATGATGATGCTTGGATAGGAGAGGTGATTTCCAGAGGTTTGAAGAAAATTTGAAACGTCAAATGTTTCACAGTAAACAAGGTCACATAAAAAGGGACTGTAAACAGGGCATTCCTAGAAACAATGTTTTGGCTAGAAATAATTCCATTAGAATGCCCCTCCCTTCTGGATTATGCAGAAGGTGTGGCAAAGGCAGACATTGGACTAATGAATGTAGATCAACAAGGGACAGACAAGGTAATCCTTTCTGTTCAGTCCTTTCCTATCACCATGGAAGGAACTCTTTCCTAGAGTAATTAAAGAACCTAATGCCTATTGTAAAAAAACAAAAAACAAAAAACCATACAGCAGGAAGTAGCCTAAAAAACTACACCCACATTCCCCAAAAAAATGGATTATGGATGTTTGTCTTTGTTTAGGGGGTGGTTAAAAATTGTTGTTGGTCATAGTCAATCTCTTTGTAAAAGAAGGGAGAAATTATATAGAAATGTATTATACAGAAATGATTGGGCCGGGCAGTAGTGGTGCATGCCTTTTATCCCAGCACTTGGGAGGCAGAGCCAGGTGGATCTCTGTGAGTTTGAGGCCAGCCTGGGCTACAGAGCTAGATCCAGGAAAGGTGCAAAGCTACACAGAGAAACCCTGTCTCAAGAAAAAAAAAAAAAAAAGAAATGATCAGATAAAAAGGTAGATTATTGAATCTACTCTTTAAAAAAGATACAGATATGATAGGATGAAGGGTAGATTATTGAATCTACTCTGAAAAGAAGAGATATAGAAATAATAAGATTAAAGGGTATATTTTTTAATTTACTCTGAAAAGAAAAAAGGGAGGATATGGATATGATAAGATAAAAAAGGTAGATTACTGAATCAACTTTTAAAAATCAACTACTAGTTTTAAATATTTTACACTGGATTGGAATTTTGTATATTGTATATAAATTTTGTATATTGATATATTGATGTGATATAAATTTGAGATTATTTTTGTTAGAACATACTGTACATACACTTACACTCTTGTTCAAGATATTGTACCTATACAATTCATTTAACAATGTAATAAAATTTTCTAGTCCTCAAAAGTTATTACTACCAATTAGGATATAAAAAAAAAAAATGCAAGTTAGTAGTTAGTTACCTATTACAACTGAACTTGTAGTCATATTAGGTATGTTTTCAAGGTCAAACAGAAATATATTTTAGATAGGTCATCTTCAAACACTTCAAAGATCTACAGAATATGGCATTAAAGATGTTTTATTTTTATTTTTATTTTTTTTTTTTTTGGTTTTTTGAGACAGGGTTTCTCTGTGTAGCTTTGCGCCTTTCCTGGAGCTCACTTGGTAGCCCAGGCTGGCCTCGAACTCACAGAGATCCGCCTGGCTCTGCCTCCCGAGTGCTGGGATTAAAGGCGTGTGCCACCAACGTTCGGCCAAAGATGTTTTAATAACAGATTTTTTTTTTTTAATGACGAGACATGTCTGCTCCTAGAAGCACCAATCTACTTCAGACAAGATGATGGGCATTCAGCCGGCGGTGGTGGTGCACGCCTTTAATTCCAGCACTTGGGAGGCAGAGGCAGGCGGATCTCTGTGAGTTTGAGGCCAGCCTGGGCTACCAAGTGAGTTCCAGGAAAGGTGCAAAGCTACACAGAGAAACCCTGTCTCGGGGAAAAAAAAAAAAAAAAAAAAAAAAAAAAAAGATGATGGGCATCAAAGAAACTCCATATGGAGTTTACTTTCTTTGTGGCAAAAGCTAGCCACTGGGCAATAAAATGACTTTGCCTTGACTGCTGACAGTATGCTGTCCAAAATGGACAAGCAGGACACAAAAGTAAAGGACTGCCAAACCTTGCCAAGACAAGGCAGGAAGGCCCTTCAGAAAATCCTGCTTCACAGATGAGTCTGTCAGGACATGCTAGGCCTATGGGCTGAAGATGGATGCCCCAACATTGCAGAGGAACCTCGGATGATTGTCCAGGCAGCCAGCTGTTTCTGTCATTTCTCATATTTGAAAATTGCTTGTTTGTTCTTCCTGCTTACTTAGGTAATTTTTTTTCCTTCTCGGCTCTCTGAGGGAATTAAAGACTAGATAGTTATAGTTTTCCTTGTTAACAAATTCTTAAAAGAAACTCACTAAAGAGGTATAATGTGTATAAGTTTGAAAGACATCAAAAGATAGTTTTCAGTTGGTAATACAAGTTAGGATAGAAAGTGAATTAGATACATTTGGACTCACCAAAATGTTGTAGATAATGGAATATTTTCTCTGAATCTGTCAAATGTTAATGGACTGGACATTATTAATATAATTCTTGAGTTATATATTGTATATACTTATTGTACTTATATTATAGTTTTCTTATATTAGTTATGATCTTCTTTTATTATTTTAGACAAAAAGGGGAAATGTGGTGATATATTGTGTACCCTAATAAAATTTGCCTGAAGACAAAGGACAGAACAAGCCACTAGATTAAACACAGAGGCCAAGCAGTGGTGGCACAACCTTTAATCCTAGCACTTGGGAGGCAGAGATCTGTCTGGATCTCTGAGTTTAAAGCCACACTGGACTACATGAGATTGACACAGTCTAGGAGAGAAACAGAGCCAGGTAGTGATGGCACACACCTTTAATACCAGTACTTGGGAAGCACACATGCCTTTAATGGATGTGTGGAGAAAGGTATATAAGGCATGAGGAGAGCCTTTTAGGCTGAAGCCCTTTCAGGCTGAGGAGTTGGTGAGGTAAGAGGTGGTAGCTGTGGCTTGCTCTGCTTCTCTGATCTTCAGCAAATTTTATTAGGGTACACGTATATCACCACATACTTCTGCCTCCTAATGCTGGGATTAAAGGCATCTTTTTATTTTGAAACAGGGTCTTATTCTGTGGACCACTTTTATGGGGTCCTAGACATCAAACCCAAGACTATATATTCTGTACAAGTATTTGCCAAGCTACATTCCCAGACCATCTTTTAGAAAAGGATTTGGTTGGGCTTAGGAATGTGGCTACATCCAGTATGGGGAAAACAATTTTGTATTAATAAAACAAACAAAAATGGGCTAGTTTTTTCCTAGATAGGGACTTATCATGAACCTCAGTTACCCTCAAGTTCTGATGTTCTTGCTACTTGTCACCCAAGTGCCGGACATACACATAGGCTCGTGTGCATCACTATGCATGGCAAAATGGACTAAGATTTCTTTTTTTGAGGGAATGTTCTGGTTCAAGTGAGAAATGTCTCCGTGGGTTTATGTATTTCAATACTTGGCCCCTAAGTGGCGGCACTGTTTGGGGGGACCAAGGAAACTTTAGAGCTTGGAGCATTGCTGGAGGAAGAATGTCACTTGGGTCCAGCCTTGAGAGTTTTGCAGATTTCCCTGCTTCCTGTGTGCAGGTGAAATGTGATCAGCCAGCTTCCTGTCCCAACCACCTGTTGCCATGCCTTCCTCAATAGATTCCTCCTTTGAAACCATAAACCAAAATAAACTTTGGTCATGGTGTTTCATCACAGCAACAAAAATTCCAGACAGATTCCAGGCTGTCCTGGAGTCATGCATATCGGGCCTGGCCTTGAATCTGTAGGGATCTGCTTGATACAGCTTCCTCAGTGTAGATCACAGACCTAAACAAACCATGACTCCTGACTTTTTGTGTTGTTTTAAAGAGAGATGTTAAGTTAGGGGCTGGGGATGGAACTCAGCAGGTACAGTGCTTGTGTAGTAAGCACAGAACCGAGTTCACCATCCCCAGCTCAGCAATAAAGGCTGCCCTCCCAGTACATGGGAGGTGAAGCAAGGGCAAGAAGTTCAAGGTAACCTTGAGCATAGCAAGTTTGAGGCTAGTCTAGGTTACATGAGATCTGAGCTTATTATTATTGTTGTTGTTGTTATTATTTTGATTTTTCAAGAGGGTTTCACTGTGTAGTTCTGGATGGCCTGGAACTCGAGTCTGTAGACCAGGCTGGCCTCAAATTCGAGAGATCTGCCTGCCTCTGCCTCCTGAGTGGTAGGATTTGATAGGATTGAAGGCGTGCACTACCACTGCCCAGCTCAGTAAAATTTTTAAGAGTTTGTATTTAGAATATTGCCAAGAAAGGAGTCACATGGCACTAACAGATCCACCTGTGAAAATTGAGCCAATTTCTTGAATCCTGTCTTAAGTTTACAAATTAATGCCCTTGGAATGTATGTGTTTATTTCAATCAAAATATCCATACCTGTTCGAAGAACTGATTTCCTAGAACCTGACCTTAGGAGACCAACATATTACCCTGTTACTACAGCTATGAAGGTTAAGAACTATACACTGTATTTTGTCACTCATCTCAGAACTGTTTAACATCACCTTCTGATTTACTTGCTCCAGAAAACTGTACTTACATTTGTACTTCATGATGAGGTCAGATATTTATAGACTTCAACTGCTGGGATCCTAGGTAAAAGGAAAATGACGTACAGGACCAAACCCTAATACCCACGGCTATATGAAAACTATCACACTAAGTTTAAAAATAACTCTTTAATCATATGCACATAAGGTTGAGGGGTAGCACCAGGCTGACTGGGTAAACAAGGTAGTCTCTTTGCCCCCGCGACTGCCTGGCACAGTTCTGAGATCACACGAGGTGAGGGAAGGCTGGGAAGTGGGAAGACGGAAGAGACGAAGGCGAAGGAGATCCAGGGCTAGCAGTAGTCTCAGTCAGTGGACTCCAACACAGATTCACTCAGTGCAAGGTCCCAGTAGTGTTCAGCCCCATGTTTTTTGAAATGCTCACGAGCCATGTTCTCTGTAGGGCACTGTTTGAACTTCATCTCTCCAAAGCTCCGGTCTTTGGCTGTACCCTAGGTATCAAGCAAAACTTTTATTTATTTGAAAAGTCTAACTTGCTACTAGACCACACTGCCCTTGAAGTTGAAATCCTACCTTAGCATCCTAATGCACCATCATGCCAGGAGAGACAAGAATTTCAATAAGCTTTCTATTTTACCTCTTTTCCAGTGCTGGGAATTGAACTTAGTGCCTCATTTATGTTAGGCAAGCGCTCTACCACTTCAACTTACTTAAATAGACAGAATAGTCTTTTTTCTCTTTTTTCCATGACAGGGTTTCTCTGGGTAGCCTTGGCTGTCCTGGAACTTGTTCTGTAGACCAGGCTGGCCTTGAACTCACAGAGATCCCCCTGCTTTTGCTGCTGAGCACAGGAATTTAAGGTGTATGCCACCACTGACCAGCTGACATAATATTCTTTTAAAATACCTAATAACATTTGTGTAGCAATATGCCTTACTGAAATATGATTCTATGATAAAAAATTATAACCCTATGTCTTAGATATTTGCATTATTATATATAAGGATTTCTGTTTTGTTTTGTTTTTTCCTTTGTTGTTACTGTTTTTAGAACCAGAGACTAAAACACCTTTTGTGGTTTTGTTTCTACAGTACCGGGGATTGAACCTATGGTGTCAGGCATGAAAGGCAAGCACTCTATACTGAGTAACATTACTTACTAGCCTTAAAAACTCTTTTTTAAAGATTAAAGAAATTGGGGGCTGGAGAGATGTCTCAGGAGTTAAGAGCAATTGCTATTCTTGCAGAGGACCCAGGTTCTGTTCCAAACACCCACATCATGGCTCACAACCATCTTTAATTCCAGTTTCAGGGGATCTGACAATCTCTTCTGGCTTCTATGGGCATTTAAGGCATGCATATGATGTAGATACATACAAATATATATACATGCAGGCAAAGCACACATACACAAAAATATATCCATCTTCTTTAAAAATGTGTTTATGTGTTCAAGTGAGTATAGATACCTGTCAGACCCCTTAGAGCTGGAGTTACAGGAGGTTATAAGCACCCCCAATGTGAGTATAGGGAGTTGAATTTGGGCTTGCTTTAATTTATTCTCAACTACACCAACCAATCAGGGAGATCAAATAACACCCCTATTTCACAGCTCCGGCAATGGACTCTGACACTGTCTGACTCAGATCAAAGCTGACACTCTAACTCGGGATCTAATGCATGTTAGATAAGCACCCTGTCACTGGGTTACACTCCCAGGCCCCACCCATCCGCCATCAGATTCTTAGATCTAGTGCATGTTTCACTACACCTGGGGGGAAGGCACATAATTTACTCCCCTCTCACGTTCAGGCTTGGAAATATGTAATTTCCAACTGAGAATCTGTATTCCTAATACCAGCATTTTCCATACTTTTTTCAGTTGGTATATACTAAAAATAGCTCTAAATGTTCCAGCTAACTTTCTACTTCACCATTTTACAAAGATTACCAACCTCCCATACTAGCACACATTTGTTAGTTTTCTTCACAGCTTCTTCATCAGATTCCTCATCATCTGGAAAAGACAAAAAAAGCTCAATCTTTGTTTTATTTGTTGAGACAGGGTCTTACTATATAGACTGGGCTGGCCTCCAACTGACAGAGATAGCCTACTCTGCCTTCCAAGCCCAATGCTAGGATTAAAGGAGCGTGCCACCACCACCAGGCTTTTTTCTTTTCTTTCTTTCTTTTTTTTAAGGCCTGTAGTTTCAGCTAGCCTTCAATTTGAGACCACCCACCTGACTCCGTCTACTGAATGCTGGATTACAAGCTTCAGCAATCAAACCTCACTCAGTATCTTTTCTTTCTTCACCGCCCCGCCCCCCAGCCCAATGTCCAGGGCTTTGAACATGGCAGACAAATGCTTAACCACTGAACTCCAGTGCTAGCTCCAAACTATCTTTTCTGGGGCCTAGCATGATGACCTATGCCTTTAATCTAGCATTTGGGAGGCAGAGGAAGATAGACCTCTGCTGAGTGAGGCCAGCCTGGTCTACATACAAAGTTGCAGACCGACTAGGGCTACATAGTTAGATCCCGTCTCAAAACAATAAAACCCAAAGTATGTTTTCCTGATTAAAGTAGGGAGCTGCTCAACAACAGCTTTCTGAAAATCTGTTTTTATACAGGCAATACTTTAAATTTTTTGGGGGGGTGGGGAGGGGAAGACAGGGTCTCTGTATGCAGTCCATATCTGTGTTAAATTGGCATGTGTCCTCAGTAGTTTCAAAGCCAAGATCTTCCTACCTCCATATTCTGAGTGCTGGGTTATGGGTGGATACCAGTAGCTCTTGAGCAATTAAAAACAGGAATTTTTTTTTTTTTTTTTTTTTAGATGGAACTCATGTAGCCTAGGCTGCTTTATAATTGCTACATAGCTCAGGATGGCCTTGAGCTCCCAGGAAATCCTCTTTTTTTTTTGTTTTTTGAGACAGGGTTTCTCTGTGTAGCTTTGTGCCTTTCCTGGAACTCACTCTGTAGCCTAGGCTGGCCTCGAACTCACAGAGATCCACCTGGCTCTGCCTCCCAAGTGCTGGGATTAAAGGCGTGGGCCACCACCGCCCGGCCCAGGAAATCCTCTTAAGTGGTGGGATTACATGTGTGGACCACCATGCCATAGCTAATAAGAAACTTTTGACTAAAGAATAATACAGGATAGACACTGTATACATGAATGCATAGCTTGCTGATTTTAAATATACTCTTGTAACCAGAACTTACAATCAAGACAGAGAGAGAAGCCAGCTGGGAGGAAATCCTTAAAGGATATGTAAAAGAACAATTTTAATACTGGTTTGTATGACAATGCAATAAATATTGCATAAGCACTTAGCAGTACTGTCTAAGTAAGTCAGGCTAGCTGGGCAGGGTGGCACACCCCTTTAATCCCAGTGCTCAGAAAGCAGAGGCAGGTGGATATTAGGACTGAGGTCAGCCAGAGCTATACAGTGAGACCTTGTCTCACAAAAACATAGCAAAACAAAATCAAGTAAGTCTGTCTGAAATTCTCGAACACTAGAGCATTTCAGAGGGGTGAAAGAGGGACAGACAGAACTATTCCCCCGCCTCCCACGCTCTCCCATTTAATCCCTTCTAACCCCAATTCACCATCTCCCTTCGTGTTAGATGTCTGTTCATCCCACTTTATCCGATGTAGCATGAGACGCTTAAATTTCTTCTGGGCCTTGGGGCCTGGAAAGAGAATTTGAGAGAGTTATAAAGACTACAGTAGAAAGAACCTCCGAGTTTGTCTATGCTCAGACAGGGCTGGGTAGGTGAACCAACCCTGGGAACCAACGTGTGGCCTTCTCCTCCAGCACACAAAGAAACGGACAAACATCAGACTCACGGACATCTTTAAATCCCACACTTCTCCCCCTTTCCCCTCGGGACAGCCCCTCCCCCTGCTCTGCACACTCACCCTTCTCCCCCTGCTCTGTACACTCACCCCCTTCTCCCCCTTCTCTGCACACTCACCCCCTTCTCCCCCTGCTCTGCACACTCACCCCCTGCTCTGCACACTCACCCCCTTCTCCCCCTGCTCTGCACACTCACCCCCTGCTCTGCACACTCACCCCCTTCTCCCCCTGCTCTGCACACTCACCCCCTTCTCCCCCTGCTCTGCACACTCACCCCCTTCTCCCCCTGCTCTGCACACTCACCCCCTTCTCCCCTGCTCTGCACACTCACCCCCTTCTCCCCCTGCTCTGCACACTCACCCCCTTCTCCCCCTGCTCTGCACACTCACCCCCTTCTCTGCACACTCACCCCCTTCTCCCCTGCTCTGCACACTCACCCCCTTCTCTGCACACTCACCCCTTCTCCCCCTGCTCTGCACACTCACCCCCTTCTCTGCACACTCACCCCCTTCTCCTCCTGCTCTGCACACTCACACCCTTCTCCCCCTGCTCTGCACACTCACCCCCTTCTCCCCCTGCTCTGCACACTCACCCCCTTCTCTGCACACTCACCCCTTCTCCCCTGCTCTGCACACTCACCCCTTCTCTGCACACTCACCCCCTTCTCCCCTGCTCTGCACACTCACCCCTTCTCTGCACACTCACCCCCTTCTCCCCCTGCTCTGCACACTCACCCCCTTCTCCCCTGCTCTGCACACTCACCCCCTTCTCCCCCTTCTCTGCACACTCACCCCCTTCTCCTCCTGCTCTGCACACTCACCCCCTTCTCTGCACACTCACCCCCTTCTACCACCACCACGTTGACATCCTTGTGCAGCACCACCACCCCGGTCAGGTACAGCTGCCCAGCGTTGGCCTCGATCTTGAACTTCTTGGCTGGGTTGCTCAAATTTCGAACTCTAGAGGAGGGAAATTTTAGTTACATCTTCAGTTTACCAACAAAGCTGCCTGAAGGGAATGTCAAATAGAGGGATCTAAAATGTTCATCTTTCTAAAGTCAAGACCTTAAACACAGAACTCTATTTCTACTCTCCTATAAATACATTTCTTTCTTTCTTTTTTTGAAGACAGGATCTCATTGTGTAGGTCTGGCTGGCCTGGAACTCACTATGTAGACCAAGCTAGCCTTGAACTCAAGAGATTTGCCTGCATCTGCCTCCCAAGTACTAGTCCATTATTTTTTCATATTAAGTAGTTAGAATTTACTCTATGAATGAAGGAGAGGTACTTACTATCATCCAAAAAGTATTTATAAGTTTATTGTTCCAGAAAGTATAAAAAGCATTAAATTCTGTCCCCTCTAGATGCCTATACTGTAGATGAAATTGATGAAATTTTTCTGGCAGAGACATCAAAAACTGTAAGTCGTAATTACCTACAGACAGTGGTCTAAGAGATAAGAGAACAGGGAGGGGACTCTTTCAGTAAGTGCTCCTCTATTTTATTAGCATTTGTCTTGTTGTTTTCCAGCCTGGACCAGCCCAAAACTTGCTAGCACGGGTTAGCTTCAAATTCGAAACTATCTTGCTTTTCCAAAGTGCTGGAATTACAGGTTTGCACCATCCCATCTGGTCCAAAAATGTTAATATGAATACACCAGTTTTGTAATAATGCACCACTTCAGATAAAAAACAAGTTAATAGAAATATGCACATCTACAAAATAGAAGGCACACATGAGCTAACCTAGAAGAATAAAATTAAGACATGAAATCAATACAAATGGAAAACTATATTCCGGGGTGAGGATGAAAGGCTTACTACAGTACTTCAGCATGAAGACAGAATACTGAAGAATAAAAAGTGAAAGCTCAGGACAGCCAGAGCCGTTACCAAAGAAACCTTGTCTCCAAAAACAAAAACAACCAAACAAAAATTAATGCTTTCAGCTGGGCGGTGGTGGTCCACGCCTTTAATCCCAGCACTTGGGAGGCAAAGCCAGGAGGATCTTTGTGAGTTCAAGGCCAGCCTGGACTACAGAGTGAGTTCTAGGAAAGGCGCAAAAATACACAGAGAAACCCTGTCTCCAACTCCCCTCCCCAAAAAAAATTAATGCTTTCTAGAGAGATTACGTATTTTTTTTTTTTAAAGATTTATTTATTTACTATGTAAACAGTATTCTGCCTGCATGTGTCCCTGCAGGCCAGAAGAGGGCACCAGACCTCATTACAAGTGGTTGTGAGCCACCATGTGGTTGCTGGGAATTGAACTCAGGACCTCTGGAAGAGCAGTCGGTGCTCTTACCCACTAAGCCACCTCAGTGGGTATTTTATACTTCACAAAGGATGGATAGTGTGGTAGGTATGCTTTAAGACCATAGTGACTGTGCCTTAAGCATTGGGAAAACACTGAGAATTCAGGTGCAAAGAGGGTGTAATGGAGCATTCCTTTACTATCAGGCCTGTGGAAGCAGAGGCAGGTGGATCTGAGTTCGGGGCCAGCTTTGTCTACACAGTGGGCTCCAGGACAGCTGGGACTATGTAGAGAGACCCTGTCTCAAAAAAACTCACAAACTTTAGGGACAGCTGTCTATGTGGACACCTACCTATACACAGATATGTGCACGCCCTGTGAAACGTCTTCTTTAAGCTTTTTAATTTTCTTGACCTTTCTCTGTTCTGCTGTAAGTTTCCGGGCAGCGTTGGCCTCTTCGTGCGCTCTGTCGTGACAGGAAGGACATCCAAGTGAGAAAGGCATTGCAGGTCAGAGGCAGGGCTAAGGGAGAGAGAGAGCAACGGAGGACTCCCCCTCCCCTCCAATACGACCCGGGCGGGTCTGCAAAGGCAGTGTCCTGCCCCGACCCACCACACTTACTTCTGTCTCTTTGCCATCTGAGCTCTGACGTGGGCTTCTACCTTCGTAGGGTCTTGGACTGCTTCTGTTCCTAATACTCGCATTAAATTTGAGATTCGCACTACACGGAGAGAGGACAGCAATCAATCTCCTAAGTGTTTTCTCTAGGTAGGACAATTTTGTTGTTGTTTTCTGCACACAAACGTTGCTTATTTCAAATCTCTACTCAAAACTCACTTTCTACAATAGTTTCTACCTTGAAAATCCCACTCACTTAACTCAGATTTTGTAGAAGGTCAAACTATCTGAAAAAATTCAGTATATTATTTTACCATGAAAAAGCATGGTAAAAAATTCATTCATCAGCATTAAAAAAAAATAAAAATAAACCTTATAAGCCAGGTAGTGGTGGCATATGCTTTTAATCTCAGCCCTTGGGAGGCAGAGGCAGACAGATCTCTCTACAGAGCGAGTTCAGGACATCCAGGGGTACACAGAAACCCTGTCTGGAACTGGCCCCCACCCCCCAAAAGACTTTAGTCTTATTTTATGTAGAGGAATGTGTTGCCTGTGTGTATATAAGCACACCATGTGTGCAGTGTTTATGGAGTCTAGAAGGCATCAGATCCTCTGAAACTGGAGTTAGAGATGGTTTGAAATTGCCATCGGGAATTGCTGGGAACTGAACCGAAGTCCTTTCCAAGAGTGGCCAGTGCTCTTAACCACTGAGCCGTCTCTCTAGTCTCTACTTTTGTTTTCCTGAGACGGGGCCTCCCTACACAGCCTTGGCTGGCATCAAATTCCCCACCCCCAAGCCCCTGACTCTCACGTAGTGGGAGTACAGATGAATGTCCCCACGCTCAGCTCTGTATTTCTATTTGTTCATTTTTGAAAAGACCTTTTTTTTGTATTTTTATGAGACAGGGTCTTTTTCTATGTAACCATGGCTGTAGACTGTAGACGAGGCCAGCCTCTGCCTCTTGATTCCTGGGATTAAAGGTGTTCACAACTATGCCTCCTCGAACTCACAGAGATCCTCCTGGCTCTGCCTCCCAAGTGCTGGGATTAAAGGCACGCAATACCATCCATTTTCCTTTTTTGAGATAGAGTCTCACTATGCAGCTCAGATAGGCCTGGAACTTCCTGTATAATACAGGTTAGTCTGGAACATGAGATCCTCCTGTCTCACTGTCCCAAGACCTAGGATTACCAGTGCTGTCATGCCTGTCTATATACTAAGAATTATGTATAAAGTCCCACAAATACTACAACTATTATCTTCATGATTTTTATTTTGTTTTTTTAGACAGATTTTCCTATGTAGCCCTAGCTGTTCTGGAACTCACTCTGTAGACCAAGCTGGCCAGAGATCTCCCTGCCTCTGCCTGTGCTGGGATTAATGGCATGTGCCACTACCGCTTGGCTGTCTTCATGAATTTTAAGACTAGCATCCTTTCAGTAAACTCTGGGGAGTCAATACAGCAAATAATGCTTAAAAATAAACTCTAAATGACTTCTGTAACAGAATGTGTCAATCTGTCATAAGGAAACACAGCATAGATTAAAAATAGTAACAACAACAACAACAACAACAACCTGTGAATGATTCAGAAAAAAAACCCCCACCCCCCACCCCCAGTTCAAGTGCCCCTGGGTGGAAAAAGGACTGACTGACCGACTTTCCAGTGGCAGCAGGGCCAGCCAGACACGCACCTTTGGGTTCCGGAGGAGGCATCAGACCTAGCCTGACTTTCTCCTGGAGCTCCTTTTGTGCTTCCCTCCTCGTTTGCCTCCGAAGTTTCTTCTGTTCCTTTTTTGTAAGATAGACCCCAAGGGTAACTGGTGTATCATTGTCGACTATGAGAGAGAAAAATGAAAGCCTAAGACTACAGAGGGAGTTAGGTGAGCACCCATCATTGAGAAGAACCGTTTGAGGAGGAGGTCAGACAGACTTGCTTTATAGCCCAGGCTGATCTTGAACTCAGAGTCCTGCTGCTTCCACCTCAAAACTGATGGAACAACAGGCATCCATTGTGCTTGGCCTAGTAGTCATTTTTAAGTGATGAGAGGGACAATACAGTTATGTTTTACTAAGTAAAAGTATTAATCTCTCAAAAATAATGTTTGCAGCTGAACACTTTTACCAAATGTGTAAACAGTAGCCCTGGGTAAGCATTGGGAGAGGCAAAAGTATATAGATTTCCACTCAAGTCCTACTTTCTGAACTTTGCTGTTTCCATGAAATACAATTTAAAAACCATTAACCTACATAACAATAAATTTTGTCTTTGGAATGAAGCTATGCTAACCACTATACAAACAACACCTCAATTTTAGTACTAGGAAATGGGGGGGGGGAATCTTGTGGAAGGGGCTGGCTAGAGTTCAGTGGTTAAGAGTACTTACTGCTCTTCCAGAGGACCTGAGTTTAATTCCCAGTACCCATATTATGCAGTACACAAATGCCTGTAAACTCCAGTTCCAGGGGACCTGGCTTCCAAAAGCACCCCTGCTCTGTCTCCATATATATGGAGATATGTGTGTGTGTATGTATATAGAGTAAAATATATATGGCATACACACACACACACACACACACACACACACACACACACACACACACTCCAAAACCCCTCTCCCGCACACCTAAATAATTTTTTTTAAAATTCATCTTTACTTTATGTTCTTTGGTATTTTGCCTATATTTATGTCTATGTGAGGGGGTCAAAAACACTGGAGCTAGAGTTACAGACAGTTATAAGCTGCCACATGGGTGTTGGGAATTGAACTTGGGACCTCTGGACAAGCAGACAGGGCTCTTAACCATGAGCCATCTCTCCAGCCCAATAAATTTCTTTTTTTAAAAAAGTGCACCATGCCAGGCATGGTGGTGCACACCTTTAATCCCAGCACTCTGGAGTCAGAGGCAGATGGATCTGAGTTAGAGGCGAGCCTGGACTACAAAGCAAGTTCTAGGACAGGGCTGTTAAACATAGAAACTCTATCTCAAAAAACAAAAACAAAAACAAACAAACAAACAAACAAACAAACAAAAAGTCTGCCTTTAATCACAGCACTCAGGAGGTAGAGGCAGGTGGATCTCTGTGATTTTGATGCCAGCCTGGTCTACAGAGTGAGTTCCATGACAGACAAGGATACACAGAGAAACTGTCTTCAAAAACAAACAAAAAGTGCATAATGCTCTTACAGAGGACCCAAGTTTGGTTTACAGCACCTACATTGGGTGGCTCACAACCACTTGTAGCTCCAGCTTCTGACCACTGAGGACATCTGAACATACATACCACCTCCAAACAGACACAACACACACACGCACACACCACTCTTTTTTTTTTTTTTTTTTTTTTTGGGGGGGGGTTCTCTGTGTCATTTTGGTGCCTTTCCTGGATCTCACTCTGTAGACCAAGCTGGCCTCGAACTCACAGAGATCCACCTGCCTCTGCCTCCCATGTGCTGGGATTAAAGGTGTGCGCCACCACTGCCTGGCCCATTCACTCTTCCATTCACTCTTTTTTTTTTCCTTCTGGAGCTGAGGACCAAACCCAGGGCCTTGCACTTGCTAGGCAAGCGCTCTACCACTGAGCTCAATCCCCAACCCCCAATTCACTCTTTTTTTTTTTTTTTTTTTTTTCGACATTTCTCTGTGTAGCTTTGAGGACTCACATACCCAGGCTGGCACTTGCTACAGAGATCGCTGCTCTCTCCACTGGAAAGCGTCATCCCCAACGCCCCCCAATTCACTCTTAATAAAAGATAAATCTTTACGGACACCACAGTCTACCCAACTGAACCAATGGGCTTGATGGTAAAATGAATCTTAAAAAAAAATAAAATAAAATTCCCTTTACTCTCAAAACATGCTTACTCAACAGTTAAAAAAAAACCAAAAAACAAAAACTCACATTCCAGCCGGGCGGTGGTGGCGCACGCCTTGAATTCCAGCACTCGGGAGGCAGAGCCAGTCGGATCTCTATGAGTTCGAGGCCAGCCTGGGCTACCAAGTGAGTTCCAGGAAAGTCGCAAAGCTACACAGAGAAACCCTGTCTCGAAAAACCAAAAAAAAAAAAAAAAAAAAAAAAAAAAAACTCACATTCCTCTGATACATACTTATGACAGTTAAATAGACTCTGATGAAGCTGAGTCCCTGATTTTAACTTGTATTATAGGTTGAATGTCCCTAATCTTAATACCTAAACACTTCAATACTCCAAAATCCAAAATGTTTTTTTAAACAGGGTTTTGTGTACATAAGTTGGTCTGAAATTCGGCATGTATCTGAGGATGACCTCAACTTCTAATATTCTTGTCTCTCTACTTTCTGAGTGCTGGAATTCCAGTGTATGGCATCACATGTGGTTTATACAGGGCTGGGGATCCAATCTAGGGGGGCACACATGCACATCCATACGAGTCTGCTGTGTGTGTGTACACCAGAAGTCGACTGGTATCTTCTCTGACTGTTCTCCACTTTACGAAGTAAGACTCTGGAGATCATCTCAGCCTCCTAGGGACCACAAACAGGCCCGCACACCTGCTGGGCATTTATTTATGCAGGCACTTAGGACCCAAACTCCAGTCTTCACATTTATGCAGCAAATGCTTTACCTGATGAGCTACCCTCTTGCCCTTGAAATGAAAACCTTTTGACTACTACTAATACGTTTCACGTTTCCACATCAGAAATGTTCAATGCTATGCAAACCTCAATGTATGAAAAATTAGTATCTGAAACACTTTTGCCCCAAGCATTTTAGACAAGAGATATCTGACCTTTATCTTATGGTGTCAATATATTTTTATAAACATATTGGAACTATTGCCAAGTGAATTTGCCACTACGGTATTATCTCAATTCATCCTGGGAAAGAATTAAAATCCTTTAGGATCTACATTAACTCTCTTCTGGTTTTTCATGTTTGAGACAGGGTCTTTCTATGCAGCCCAGCTTGGCCTCAAACTTGGAAGCAATTACCTGTATCAGCCTCCTCGATGCTAGAATTACAACAGCATATGCCATATGCCCAGCTAGAAAGCAGAGAACTTTTGTTTGGGTTTTGGAGACAGAGTTTCTCTGTGTAGCCCTGGCTGTCCTGGACCTCACTCCATTGACCAGGCTGGCCTCAAACTCATAGATCCACCTTGCCTCTGCCTCCTAAGTGCTGGCATTAAAGGCGTGCGCCACCACTGCCAGGTCTCAGTAAGCACCTAACTTTTAAAGAAGGCTTATCCAGCTGTTCTATGAGAAAATTCTCAATGCTCCAAGTGACTTACTGAAGACATTCAACCATGGGAAACAGCGGCAACCACAACCTCTGCTGTCTCTACCTTACACTAACTACACACTTTACTCAAGTAAACAACAAAAAAATCTCACCTTTTTGAGACAGGGTCTTCATACGTATCCCATACTTGCACTGAATCACAAATCTCCACAGTGGTGGGTTTATAGGCATGTACTAACATACCTGGTTAAACTACCTATCTCTTTTGACTGAACTAACGGACTTTTACTAATTTAAAAAAAAAAAGTAAGGAAAAAAACTGAATAAAGCCAAAGATCACAAGTGGGGACCAGCAACATGTGATTCACAAGTTATACACTGACTGCCACATGAGTGCTGTGGCATTTGTGTGTCTACATGCATACCCACATGGCGGCCATTGCTAGGAAAATTGCCCAAAGAAATTCGTGATGATTTGGGGAAGTGAGTGAATGAATTAGCACACATCTCCCATTTTTCAGTTTCTCAGCCTAGGACATCTTTGCGTCTCCAGCAGACTCTTCTCCACTCCACACCCTGACCCTGACCAGGGCACAGGAACAAACAGGCTTGCACTTGGTAACAAACAGCATAAGTAATGGAATAGTACGTCTGAAGGGCATCCCAAGACTTAGATTTTGAATGCTAACAATGCTAAAGGAAGCCAGGATAGAAAAACAACCAAAGAAAGGGAAGAGTGAGGGCCCGATGGCGCACACCTTTAATCCCAGCACTCAGGAGGCAGAGGCAGGAGGATATCTACAAGTACCAGGCCAGCCTGGTCCACACAGTGAGGCCCAGGCCAGAAAGGCTACAGAGAAAGACCTTTCTTTAAAACAAACAAACAAACAAAAGTAAATAAATAAATAATAAAAGCCACACCAAAACGATGACAGGTGGACAGTTTTCAGTGGCTGTAGAAGCGGCATAATGACAATAGTCCAACCTGTGATTCTACCAGCGATGCCAACTGCAGACGAGGCCGTGATCTGGTGACCACTGACCTCCACACTGCCCAGGAGTCATTAGCAGGCTGTACTCTTTAACTCAGTACAAGGCTTTCAGCTTCATTAATGCAATGATTCTGTTTTCAAGTGTACACCAATCACATGTGGACAGTGGCCACAGGCTGGGAAGTACAGTTAAAGAACTCATCCATTCTGTAAGAAGTTCTATTGGCTAATGCTGCTCTAGAATCATAATCTGTAATACTGGATAATCATACCCTATTAGATAATATATACATTACCTGGAGGGTTAAGCTGGGCTGGATGTTCAACAAGATTTGTGATTCCAAAATAATCTTCTCTCTTGGGATTTTCCTCTGTACTAAAATTGGAGGAAGAAGAAAAAACAAGATATGTGGGTAGAGATGATATCAAGACTAGCCTAGGGACACAATGAGAAAAATATCTGTTCTCTATGTGTTCTAGTGTATTTATTACATACTATCTATACCAGGTACTTAGGTTACACATTATTTTCAAACTGAGAAAAAAGGGTCTCAAAAAAGGTGAACATGTTCTCTGTACTAGTCATTCCTAATCTCGGTATGAACCCTAATACCCTGACAGGCCGAATATTTGCCTTTTCTGATTTATTTTTATTTCATGTACACTGGTATTTTGCCTGCATGTATGTGTATGGGCTCCAGATCCTTTACACAGATCCAGAGAGCTGGAGTTACAAACAACTGTGAGCTGCCAAGCAGGTGCTGGGAACGGAACCTGGGTTCTCTACAAGAGCAGCCAGCGCTCCTAACTGGAGCCGTTTCTCCAGTCCCAAGCTATTTTCTTTGGTTTTTGGAGACAGGGTTTCTCTGTGTAGCTTTGCGCCTTTCCTGGATCTCACTCTATAGACCAGGCTGACCTTGAACTCACAGAGATCTGCCTGGCTCTGCCTCCCGAGTGCTAGGATTGAAGATGTATGCCAACACCACCCGGCTCCAAGCATATTTTCTTATTAGTAACAAGGAGTTACTAAGAAACAGGCTGACAAACCGTAAAAAAAAAAAAAAAAAAAAAAAAAAGACACACACTCCTAAAGTAATATATCAGAATGATGAACAAAGTTCTCCAAAATTTTTGTCTATGTACATGTTCACGTGTATGTTATGGTGTGTGTGTGTGTGTGTGTGTGTGTGTGTGTGTGTGTACACATGAGGGGAGGCCAGAGGTTGACACCGAGTGCCTTTTTCAATTATTTGACACCTTATTTTTTTGAGGCAACTCCACACTTACTGAGTCTAGACCTTGCTTATTTGGTTAGACTGGCTTGCCGGTAGCTAGAAGGATCCTCCTGTCCCTGTCCTCCCTCGTGCTGCGATTGCTGGCTTCTACCATTATACCATGCCTGGCTCTTGTGCTGGCTGTCCTGGAACTCACTCTGGAGACAAAGCTGGCTTTGAACTCACAGAGATCCGCCTGTCTCTGCCTCCAAGTGCTGGGATTAAAGGCATGCGCCACCACCGCCTGGCTTTGTTTTAGTTTTTATTTGATGTGCTTTGTGTTCTGCATGCATTTATGTATATATGTACACCATGTGTCGGTACCTACAGAGGTCAGAGGAGGGAGTCGGATATCCTAGTGCTGAAATTGCAGGTGGTTGTAAGCCACCTTGTGGATGCTGGGAACTGAACCTAGGTTCTCTGGGAGAGCAACAAGTACTCTTAATTTCTGAGTCCCCATATCTGGCTTTTTAACTGTTGAATTCAGGTCCTAATGCCTAACAGCAAGTAGTATTTTACCAACTGAACAAGCTCCCCAGTCTATGCTAATAAAGCTTTATTATTTCACCCATTAATTAAGAACTAGGCAGGGATATAGCTCAATGATAAAGCACTTACTTAAACTATGTAAGGTTCTGGGTTCAATTACTAATACTTCAAAAAGATGCCAGGAGACAGAGGCAGGTGGATATCTTTGAGTTCCAGGCCAGCCATGGCTACATAAGTGAGATCCCCTGGGGTGGGGGTAGGGGAGCTGCAAAATAAAAGGAATAAAGCCAGGCACGATGGAACACTCCTTTAATCCCAGTACTTGCGAGGCCCGAGACAGGTGGATCTCTATGAGTTCAAGGCCAGCCTGGTCTACAATGTGAGTTCCAGGACATCTAGAGCTGTTACAGAGAAACCTCATCTCGGAAAACCACAAAACCAAACTAAACCAACCAACCAAATGAAAACAAACAACAAAACCCAAACAAACAAACAAAGAAAGAAATCAGTTATAAAATGAAGCAAGAGGGCTGACGACTACAGAGATGCTTTTCCAGAGGACTTGGGTCCAGTTCCAAGCACCCACACAATGACTTGTAAACAGCTCTAACTCCAGGCCAGGGCATCTGACACTCTTCTGGCCTCGACTAAGCAAACGTGGTGAACATACACACGCCTACAAGCTATGCAGGCAAAAAGCTCACACACATACAACAAAGATAAGTCTAGGGGAAAAAGCTAATTGTGGCCGCACACACCTGAAATCCAACACTCCTTCGAGATGGGAGTAGAGGAAGAAACAGGCTGGCAGAACCCTATCTGTGACACAGTGGAAGTCAAGAGAGACCTCCTCAACAATGTGGGGAGAAAAACTGACTCCATAAATTGCCGCTGACCTCTACATATGTGCAGTGGCATGTGCTCACCTGCACATGCGCTTTTATGTGCACATGCATGCATGCATGCATGCATGCATGCATGCACGCGCGCGCGCGCGCGCGCGCACACACACACACACACACACATACACAAAGGGGAAAAAAGCCAATGGTCTTTTCCCCCCTTCCTTTCTTCTTGTTTTTTTTTTCTTTTTTTGCAGTTCTAGGGATCAAACCCAAGTGCCTTCTACATACTAGGCAAGTTCAACCACTGAACTGGGTCCCTAGCCCTATAACTGGATCTTTACAAACATGTAAAATATATAGAATACAGTAAGGAAAAAAAATGTAAAACCCTAAAAGGTGTCAAAAGAAAATGGGTCCTGAGTTCATCTCCCAGCACTGCAAAAGTACAGAAGTAGATACATGTTCTACACTCACTCTTGTGTTATTTATCTGATTCTGGTACACTAACCCCAAAAGCTAAAAATAACTCAAGAAAGTTTGAGAATATATGCTTGTGCAGTTATCTATTTCCTTTGGATTTAAAGTGTTATTTAACGAGTATGTACCATCTTTCTAGTAGGAACTAACAAACTCACAGGTCAAAGCCATTGGGTATGATGTACGAGTCCCACCACTCAATTTCAGGGATATCGCCTTCCTTTAGCTCCTTCTTAGGAGCAATGAGGGCAAGCCTAGTCGAAGTATGAATGCCTGTTTTTCTAGCAGCCTGTGAAATCTCTGCTTGCAGCTTCTCCAACTGAGCCTAAAAGCAAGATAACACAAAACAGGAAGGTAAGCTGGAGCAATGCAAAGTCTAGTGTCACAAATCTAAAAAATCCCCCTTGTTAAAATCTTTATATCCAATACAATGAATTCATGACTTCTGAAAGAGAGTAATTCTGCTTTATTTTTATTTACACGTTCACTCTACCCTCTCCCTTCACTCTACAGTGTTTGCAGCAGATACGCATTAGTGGAATTCTATGAACACCACCTCACTCTGAGAAGACAAAAAGGTCAATTTCACTAACTATGCAGTCACTTCAACTTTCCTAAGTACATGGATTTTATGTAGTAAACTTAAACACCAGGCTATCTTTCACTAAAAGAAGTCAAGACAATGTTTTTACATTGTTTTCCTCAACTGTCAGTCTATGCGAAAAATTTCTATACAAGCAGAAAGTAGTCAGGAAGAGAAATATGCTAAACATCAAATATTCTAGGAAAATAGCACTTAAATCAATCACTCATTGTTTTAAATTATATATCTAATTCCCCAAAATACGGAAGCTGACAGCGTCTTAACTTCTAAATTACCTTTGTCCGTAATCGTTGAGCAATCTTTTCAAATTTGCCCTTGTCATGGAATTTAAAAGTGCGTCTCTGGCGCTGGGAGGGGGCGATTGAAACTCGGGGGTCAAAAAAGGTGTTCGACTCCATGTCTTCTGACGGCTTCTCCTTGAGCTGCTGCTTGAACTGCTCCCTCTTGACAGCACGGATGTTTGCCTTGAGGGTGGGCATCCGATGCGTCAGCTCGATCTCCTTGCCTGTTGCATCCACCGTCCGACCTTGCTCATCCAGGATCAGGGGTGTAGGTTTAGTTTGATCCTTTAACTCTACTTTCCTGAAAACAGTCCACAAAGAAATAAATCCTACACGGAACATTAAAGCAAGCAAACCCCACAGGAAATAAGAGAAACCAGCCTACAAAGACAACTGTGTAAAGTACTTCTAAGGGAAGTCGACTGACCCCCTTAGTGCTTACTAAAATCTGATTTAAAAACATCAAGGGTGGGACTGGAGAGATGGCTCAGCAGTGGAGAGCACTGGCTGCTCCAGCAGTGGGACTGGGGCTTTTTTCCAGCATGCTCTTGGTGTTCAACGGTCTGTAACTTGAGTTCCAGGGAATCCAATGCCCTCTTCTGACCTTTGAGGACACCAGGTACCCATGTACTACACAGATATATATGCAGGCAAAACACTCATACATGTAAAATAAATAAAGCTCAAAAGAAAACAGTAACAAAAACAAAGGAAATTAGTTCAGTTTTTTTTTTTAGCTAAAACACAAATCAGGCTGGGGCTGTATCTCACTATTAGAGCACTAGCACATTCAAGTCCCTGGGCTCCAACCCCAGCACTGAGGGAAAAAGTCCACAAAAACTTTATCAAACTGAGTATCTGGATACAGGGCATAATCAAATGAAATTAATTCTAAAATCATGTGAGAAAATTTTGTTATCTAGTCTTATTATTCCTAAATTCTTTCTTTTCTTAAATTTATTTTCAGGTCCTCTGGAACTGGACTTATAGATGGCCATTAGCCATCTGGGTGCTGGGAACCAAACCCTGGTCCTCTGGAATAGCAGCAAGTGCTTGTAACTACTAAGCCACCCCCATTATTTCATATGCAATGGTGCTTGGCCTACATGTATGTCTGTGTGAGAGAGTCAGGTCCCCTGGAGTTGGAATTATAGACAATTGTGAGCTGCCAAGTGGATGCTAGGCATTGAACTTGGGCCCCCTGGAAGAACATCAGTGCTTCTAACTGCTGAGCCACCATCTCCCCAGCCCCCGCCCCACTTTTGTTTTTGTGGTGGTGATGGTGGTACTATGGATGAAGAACCCAGGGCCTCCTGCATGCTAGCCGAATGTTCTACTACTGGGAGACATTTCTAACATCTGCTCCTAAATTCTTCAATCAGTCTTAGGATGCCAGACCAATCACAAACGAGACAGGGTCTTGCTATGTAGTCCTGGCTGGCCTAGAACTTGTTATGTAGACTAGGCTAGATTCATATTTACCTCACTCTTCTTGCCTCTCCCTCCTTGAGTAATAGAATTGCAGGTATGTGCTGCCACGTCTCACCCAAGTCTAACATCTGGTCTCACTCAATATTGTGTAATGGCTAAAGCTCTTGAGTGATAATTCCAGAAACCTGATTCTATTCTTACCTCCAATAGTAGCTGAAAACTATTATTTTAGTTCCACCAATTATAAACAGACAACAATATCTGTAACAAAGCTAAAAATAAATGTAATTGATATTTAGATTACATATTAAAAATACGAAATGGTAAGAAATTATTTAATGTTCTTTGGGGGGAATCAGTAACATTCAAGTAAATTTCCTTTAATTTACTACTCCTAAAATTTCAGAAGTGAGCCAGGGGGTGGTGGTACACGCCTTTAATCCCAGCACTTGGGAGGAAGAGGCAGGTGGATCTCTGAGTTCGAGGCCAGACTGGTCTACAGAGCGAGTTCCAGGATAGCCAGGAATACACAGAGAAACCTTGTCTCAAAAAACCAAAATAAATAAATAAATAAATAAACAAAATTTCAGGAGTGATAAAGTATTCTGTGAAAGATACTCACGGTGGAGCTATGCCCATGGCATGGAGATTAGCCAGGCCCACCATGTTGGCATTACCAATAAGCCCTGGCTTCAAAGCCAGCTGGGCTTGGATTCGGGCTTGTAGTTCAGCTGCTTTCCTTGCCTTCTCAATGGCATCATTCATAAAAGTAGCGGCCTGGGAGGGCTGAATAGTGTTGCCAATTGGAAGTCGCTCTGGTTGGGAAGAAGAAGGTGTCTTTGGCTATAAGATAGAGATTAAAGGGTTTGAGATAGATAGCACACAGATATATACATACCATGGTAGATTGTGGCACTTTCTGGACTCTCACGGACTGAATGACAACAAATCTGTGCTAACTGTTCTTTTCCGAGTAACCTGGACGTAGTACCTGAGGTGTAGGGGGGCTGATGAAGCTCAGCTGTTTTTTCCTCTCCTCAATCTGTCGTGTCGCTGCCTCCATCATCTGTTTGATCTGTTCTCCAGAGGAAAATTGGAAGATTAATTTCTCCAATCGATGTTTCCAATAAAAAAGCATTCAGTTCTAGACTAGACCTAAGAGTTCGTGAATGTCTGCGCACGCACGCACACACACACACACACACACACACACACACACACACACACACACACACACACACACACCCTGCACCATAGACTAGAAAATTTAGTAAAGATAAGCCTATACACATTTAGCACAAGAGTTTTTCAATCTTTTGTCCCCAAAGTAGGACTGGTATATTAGGTAGTCCACATTATAGTGACTGAGACTCAGACAATATGAGTTTAGAACTGTGCTACCTCCTGCCTGTATTAGGTTGGAAAGTACTAATATCTTAACCTCCCAAGAATCTAAAAGGGAGAAAGTAGTGCATGCACACTTCCTACCAAATTATTACATTAAAGGGGGCAGGTTGGAGAGACGGTTAGGAGCTGAAGCACCACTGCCCTTGTGGAGGACCTGAGATCAGTCCCCAGCACCCTCACGGTGGCCCACGACTGTCTCTAACTAGTTCTAGTGGATCTGACACTTCCGATTGCCACAGGTTCCTGCATGAACATGGTACACACATACGTACTTAGGCACACAGACATAAAATAAAATAAATATGTATTACTTTTTAAAAATTATGTTTGCCAGAGGAAGGCATGTTGGCACAGACCTTCATCTCAGCATTTGGGAGGTAGAGGCAGGCAGATCACTGAATCACAGGCCAGCAAGGGCTAAATAGTAAGATCTTGTCTCAGAAAGGACACAGTCAAGCCCAGGGCTATCGTTTCATTAATTTTCCCAATGATCATGAAGCAGACAATTGGGCAAACAGTGAGGTTACACACTAGCTGCTCAATCATTACAATTTCAATCATCTTGAGCTGGACTATTTCTGACCAAACCAAGAACTATTAAAATATAAAGTAGGAAATAAAAGTTCCCCAAATGGTTAACACTGATTCACATCAAGTTCTCAGTGAACATGGACCCATATGCCTTTTGTTTTCAACTCACAAAATCACTTTGCTTCTTTTAACTAACCTGGAGCTTTGTTAGCATGCCAGGGCTTTCTGATGGAGGCCCGGGGATCACCTCTGGCTCCTCTTCTACCTCCTCAAAACGGGGTATTCGCCGCTTCTTTACTCCTGATGATTCCTTTGAGATCTCAGAGTCATCACCAAACACCTCCTAGAGGAACCCAAGATGAAAGAAGAATTGTATCCCTCTCCAGGGGAAAAGGGGAGAACCATCCCGACCCTACTAGCACCTTGTGGTTTTCCCAGGGGAATACGACACAATCTTTTAAATAACTTTGAAGGGTCTTCTAGACTCTCCACCAAGTGGACCATTTCACCCAACTTCATCATTCTTCTATCCCATTCAAGCAAATTGCATCCCCACGTTCTTATAATTGTTCCCATCTCCAGATCTTCACCAATGCTACTGCCTACATTGTAGTGCTCTTTCTCCAAATCCTTTCCCACAAATCCTGTCTAAAACTCACCTCCTCCAGGAAGTTTTCCTCATTATCTCATCCCACTCTGATCAAACTGTTCTTTCACATCCTCTTAGGCACTTACAGCTTGTTCATATTAGATTACATTACTACATTGCTGACACTGTTTGCCAAGTGTTAGGTAGTACTTTCTCCCAATTAAAATCTAAGTTCTTCCAGAAAAGAGGCTTGATCTTTTTTAGTATTCCCCAATAACATTTTCTTCTTATCATACAATGGGAACTCAAATATGTTGACTAATTTGCAAAATGAATTTAATAGGACCAAGAGTGGCCAACTGGAAGGGACAACGGGAAAAAGCAAATGTACACACCGGTGGTAGGCTTTGGGTGACATCCCCTCTTCACTAGGAGGGCTCGTGTTTTGCAAGGACATATCCTCAGCCAGGGGCGAGCGCTTCCTGGAACTCCTACAGTTCAAGAAAAAGGACTCTCCCATAATATATTGTGTGGAGTGGGGACTTGAATGGACCAAAAATGGGACCCATATCCCATGCTCTCTAGACATCTCCCTCAAGAAACCATTTCTGCTCTCCCACCCAATGTAGTCAATTCATTCAGAGTGTGAGCTTGGCACTGACAGTGGCATGTACTATCATAACATAATCTTTACTGTGTGGATCTGTACAGTATGTGGACTAAGCATCCCTCTTAAGTTTAACACGAGTCTGAAATTCTATAATCAGCTCTAACATTTATACAAAACTGCTACTCGGATTTTATGATCTGTGGCTGATTTATGGCAACTCCTCACTTCTACATTGCAGACTGGTTTAAGGCAAGGACTATGTCTGATTTCTCTGATCACTCTATAATGCCATAAAAACAAAAGGGAAAGGAATTTCTATTATTTCTTGGTCCAATAACATGGCCACGCGCCCCAGGAAGACACTGCCTATATTTTTTTGTGTCTCATGACAAGCAACCGATATTCAAGGTATCAGAAACACTTTATAGTGAGTATGATGGTACGTGCTTAGAATCTCAGCACTCAGGAGACTGCGCCAGAACCTCTGATTTTGAGGTCAGCCTGGGCTTGGTGGCAAGATCTTGTCTCAAAAATCCCAAACAAGGGCTGGAGAGATGATTCAGAGGTTAAAAGTGAGTACTGTTCTTCCAGGGACTAGTTTGGTTCCTAGCACTTCTGTAGTGGCTCACAACCACCTGTAACTCAAGCCCCAAGAGATTTGACACCCTCTTCTGACCTTTATGGGCACCTGTGTGCATACACATACATAAATAAAAAGTTTAAAATGAATCTTTAAAAAATCCATAATCAAAAGAAAGCTTATTAAAAACAAAGACAAGCTGATCATGGTGGTACACACCTGTAACCCTAGCACTTGGAGCATCACAGTCCTGGAAAGGTTGAGCTAGTTATATAGTAAGACCCTATCTCAGAACAAACCAACCAAAAATCCAAGAGAGACAAAGGGAAGTCAGACAGAGAAATTGGCTACATTAGTGAACTGAGATAAGAGATCACTGCTCCAAATAACAAAGCCATGACTGCACAGCAACCACAGAATATAAAGGGAGCGTTTCTAACTCTTTTACACATCCTGCTCCTGGAGTCAGTGACCCTCAACAGGGCGCACAACAAATGTAGACTACACGGCAGTTGGTTTCAGGCCTCTTATCTACAAGTACATTAAACAGAAATCTCTATTAATGAGCAAGAATCTACAGTCAGGAAGCAGTGGAGACATCTTGAAGCAACTTACTAGACTTTAAGCAACCCAAGATTCTTAGAGCAATCAATTTATAGGGAGTAGTAAAGAGGGAATGCTGAGAATTAAACGATGTATGAAAGAAAGGACAAAGTTACCAATTACTTCTTTGGACTATTTCAAATAAACTGTGCTCATAACCGAAAGATGGTGATAACACTAATCCTACCCCTCTACTTTAACGTCTGAGGATCCCTCTTGAACACTCAGTGTTCTATTTGGTTGTTATTTTTAACTTTTTATTTGTTGCAGTACTAGGATTGAGCCCAGGGCTTCATGCATGCTGGGCAAGCACTCTATTACTGAGCTCTAACCCTAGCCCCAACACTAGGTGTTCTAACAGTAGATGTCAAAGTGTAAGCAGGTAAGCTCAGCACATTTCTTATTCCAAATACTCCTGAGTTTATTAGATAGTGATCGCAACCTACCTTTAATTCTCGTTTTCTGCTTCTGTCACTGCTAGACTTGGAATGTCTAGAGCTTCGGCCTTCCTCCACAGCCTCAAACAGCTTATCCACAAATCGGAGAGTAGAATCATCAAGAAAAGGTTTCAGGTGATCTGGCAAGAAAAAAAGAGGTCAAAGATTGAAAAGGTAATAGTATATAGTCCAATACCAAACATGTAATAAACAACAAACTAGAATAGGAGAGGAGAAAAAAATAATAGGAAGTGAAAAGGTTTTATTTTTAAGGTAATCTTATGCTTTGACTGCCCAGGTCACCTTGCTGCATGAGCGAGGAGTCCAGAGGACAGCACTGGATCCCTTGAACTGCAGTTAGACGGTTGTGAGCTGACACGTGGGTGCTGGGAACTGAACCTGGGTATGCCACAAGAGCAGCCAGTGCTCTTAACCACTGAGCCATCTCTGTAGGGGACTAGAAAAATGGTTAAGATATTGCTCTTGCAGAGGACCCAAGTTTGGTACCCAGAATCCACAATGAGCTGCTGACAACTGCCTATGACCTTAGGGGACTCTAATCCCTCTGAGGGCATCCTCCCTCCCTCCCTCCCTCCCTCCTCCTCCCTCCCTCCCTCCCTCTCTCTCTCACACACACACACCCCATAAACTGTAGGGGCTCAAGAGAAGGTTTATCAGTTAAGAGCATGAGCTGCTTTTCCAGAGCACCTACATTGGATTCCCAGTACCCACGTAGAGGCTCACAACTGTCTGTTGTAACTCCATCTGACTCTTGCTAGCTACCTGCACACTTCTGGGGCATATACATAAATGTAAATGAAACACTCATGCACATAAAAAATAAAAAGTTTTAGGCATGATAACATATGTCTTTAATCCCAATACTCAGGAGACAGAGGCCAATTAGGGCTAAATAGTGAAATCCTGTTTTCTTAATAACTAAGTAAATAATTTTCTTTTTGGTATTCCCAGTTTCTGATATACTTAATGACTCTGCTATATGAGGTAAAAGGTTCTAATTTTTTTGGAGCAGAAAGCAGTTTAGCCAGAGAAATCTGCTTAAATTGAGTATCAAAGTTGAAGATGAAGGCAGGGAATGTAGCTCTGTGGAAGAGTACTTTGTTTGGCAGGCACAGGGCTTTGGTCCAATCCCCAGCACCCTAAAAACGGTTTAAGATAAATATCACCTTAACTTTTCCTACACAACAAATCATGGAAGACTACTAGAAACCCACCTCCCTGCACCTGATAAGACTTCCACACTCTGAGATGTCAATCACATCAGGCTCTTTGACTGCAGAGTGTTTCCTAAGCAAACTTATGTGACTTGGTATGGTGATTCATTATGTGCCACAAATAATAACGAGAGAGAAAAAGATTGGTTGTTTACACTCTTCCCATTGTAACAGAAGAAAAAACAAGGAAAGGACGTGGCTCATTTGGTAGAGTGCTTGCCTAGGTCCTGGTTTCCTCCAGCACTGCATAAGCCAGGTGTGGTGCATGCTCACAGCCCAGACTTGAGGATGTACAGCCATGCTTCTCAGCCTTCCTAAGGCTGGGACCCTTTAAATACAGTTCCTCATGCTGTGACCCCTAACCATAAAATTATTTCACTGCTACTTCATAACTGTAATTTTGCTGTTATGAATTATAATGTTAATATCTGATGTGCAGGATATCTGATATGTGACCCCTGTGGGGTCGAGACCCACAGGTTGAGAACTGTTCATGCAGAGGCATGAAAACAATAAGTCTTAGGCCATCCTCAGTTACACAGTGAGTTGGAAGCCAGGCTGGGCTCCATGAGACCCTGTCTTTAAAAAAAAGGGAAGGGGGTAGTACACATCTTTAATCCTAGCACTCAGGAGGCAGAAGCAAGTGGATCTCTGAGTTCAAGGCTAGCCTGGTCTACCCAGCAAGTTCCAGACCAGACAAGGCTACATAGGAGTCATTGTCCCCCAAAACCAAACCAAACCAAACCAAAAGGGGTGTGGTGGGGGGCGAGGAGAGGTTCACTTTAACTTTAAGGTTCTGACCTTTCTTTGATTTGCTCCTAATGAGACAATCTGGAGAAGTTCAAGTCAATGTCTGGAATGAATTCACCGCTTAAGTCAGAAGACTCAGAAGGGTACATACCAGCCGCCTTCTTCTTGTCCATGCCCTTCCCCACACAGTTCAATGCCGCTGTGACCACCGTGGGCTCTGAGAAACCCAGCACTCTCTTCACCGTCTTCTCTATCCATGGTTTCAGCTCATCCAGCTCCCGCTTAGACAGCGCCATTTGGGGGAGGGGGGAATGACAGCTCAATGGGACGAAATACTACACCTAAAAATAAACCAAGCAAGAGTCAGAGAAAGGGAAATAAACAAGTCAGGATACTAGTTAGTAGCATAGGAAGGAGTGCATTCCCCATTCCGATTTTCAATCCCTAGTCACTACACTTCATAGGGAGGGAAATGCTTTCCCCAAAAACCAAGCTTCAAGGCAGAGGGAAGCTGTCCCATTAGCTTTCTTGGTGTTTGAGATAGGTTCTCACTGTGCAGCTCATGCAGAACTTAACACGCACTCTTCCTGCCTCTGCTTGCCCAGTGAGGGGCTCTGGAATACACCACCATGCCTCACTCATTTGATGTTTTAACTCTAAGTCAGTATTAGTCATCAATGCTATCTGAAGAATAAACAAACTAGGAATAACCTAGTCTGAGGAATGAGTTCTAACTCCTGACCCTGTTATACAAAGGACAGACAAACAGAACATTTAAAGAATCAATCTAGAAGTCAACTTCACTATTTCTTCTACTTCTGGAAGGCACTCTCTAACCCAGCTCTGACCTAAGACTTTTCTAGGGAGTGCAAAAGAGGGTTTATCCAAGTCAGTCCTCCTGTGTTAAAATCTCCTAATCCTTAAGAATGCTGTCACATTTCTCTGTAGTTATTCATGGTGGTGTGCATTCTATACATCGATAACTCAATATCGTACTCTATAGGACTTGTCAGCTGACTTAATGAGAATAAACCCTAAACTCAGAAAAAGGCTATTTATGTTTTCAAATTCTCTCCCTTCTCACTTTTATTCTTTTTTTTTTTTTTTTTTTTTTGGTTTTTCGAGACAGGGTTTCTCTGTGTAGCTTTGCGCCTTTCCTGGAGCTCACTTGGTAGCCCAGGCTGGCCTCGAACTCATAGAGATCCGCCTGCCTCTGCCTCCCGAGTGCTGGGATTAAAGGCATGCGCCACCACCGCCCGGCTCACTTTTATTCTTTTACTTATTAGTGCTAAACTCTCCACAACAAACTTCTACTATTTAACGCAAGTTGGTATAAAAATTTCAACACTACTCATGCTTACATTTGGATAAAACACAAATTTTAAATCTCAAACATCCTCATAAGCATGGAGAAAACTTCACTTCTACTTGATTTATTTTTATTTTATGTACATTGGTGTTTTGCCTACATGTAAGTTATGCCTGTGTGTCGGATCCCCTGGAGGCAGAATTACAGGCAGCTGTAAGCTGCCATGTGGGTGCTGGGAATTGAACCACTGAGCCATCTCTCCAGTCCCTTCCAAGATGTTTAAAGACATCTAGATCATACAAGCCTGTAATCCCAGCACAAGGGAGGTAAAGACAGGAGAATCAGGAATTCAGGTCTAGCCTTGGCTACAGAGTCCAAACTCACCCTTGGCTACAGGAGGCCTTGTCATAAAACAGAAAGATGCAGTCTAATTAGTTCCTACACTCTTGACAGATTGATTTCTCATAAGATCTGCAACTATGCAGTATTAACTTCGATATGAATGAAGCTGGAAGGCTGTGCCTCAGTAACACGTTTTATGAATAATCCTGTGATAGCGTTTTTTTGGGTCATCATGAGATAGTATACTTACTGCCTATCAAAAAGAAAGCAAACACAAGCACTAACAAGAGCGGAGAAAAAAAGCTCACGAAACAGATAGTATATATACTAAGCACCACTATTTATAAGCCCTTAGGCGAATAAGTTAATTCCAGAAAATGGGAACATTTGACATAGCATTCCATTCAATAAATACTTAAGTAACTATTGTCGAACAGAATACTTACTGCATGTAAGGACACATACAGCAGAGATCAAGATAGTCAAGAATGCTCATGTTAATGGGACCCACTACAATTGAAAAATAGGCTACAAAGTGTAAGCAATTTCAAAATCCAAATAGGCGAAGCATGTTATCAGACTGGATGTGCGCCCAAGCACTACGCCAACACATGGATGTCTTCAAATTCGACCCGATGCTTCATAGATGTGCAAACGAGACAGTCAACGGGTAAGAAAGTTTCAGTTACCAGAGTTGCCACTAACCAAATGTTCAATCCTGACAGCGGGGAGGCGGCAGCGCCGGTGGGGGGTTGGAGGGAGCCGAGGGAGGCAGAACGCTGTCTTATGAATGAGCAGGTAGCAGAACGCCAGCTTCCGAAGGAATCCCTTACTCCACCGAGCTCGAAGCCCCTGGAACCCCAAGGCTGATTTTCCAACTGGCCCCCGCCGCACCGAGTCCGACCTAACTCCGCACCGGTCTGCCCACCCTGCTCTTCCCGCCCCCGCCCTTTTCCTCCAGCAAGCCCATTCGGACTCGTTCCCCCCAAAAAGACCCGGGCGCTCGCTCCTCTCAGCCTGCTTCCCGCCCAGGACTCCCGCCCGGTCCTCCCCCGGGACTGCGCCCGGTCCAGCCGCTCGGACCGGAGGCGAGCCTCTCGGGGTGCGGGGCCACTACTCACCTCACAAACTTCAGCCCCTGAGACGGAGCCCGAACGTTACACCGGAACCGGAAGCCTTCCGGTCGCCCTACGGCCCGCCGTCGCTACCGCCACAGCCGCCGCCACGCTGCGGTCCCCATCGCACGTGACCAGGGAGGGCGGGGCCGCGGCCGCGCAGCCGCGGTAACCCTGTGCCGCCGCGGGCGGCGCGGCGCATGCGCAGCGAGGCCCTCCGGCTGACTGCCCGCGGAGCGATTCCCACGTTAGTTCGGTCCTTCTTGCCTGGAGCAGAAATCGGTTGGAGGCGAGAGTTAGTGCGCTAAGGTTGCTGCTGGAACTAAAGGCGGGGGCTTCCACATTCGTGCTCAAAATGGCCTTTCCTGTACAAAAAAGTTATAATCCCCAGGATTAGCCCTCCCTCCTTAAATTTGTCTCCCTAATCTAACACAACAAAAAGAACACACACGCAGACCTGTCCCCCGGCTTTCCACTAACCAATGGAACACCAGCAAGACCTGCCTTGCCCGGACCTGTGGGGCTCACACTTAGGATTCCCGTTGCTTACTCAGCCTCAGAATCTGGACCGCTTCCTGGCCTGTCGCTTTCCATCTTGCGGTGCTCTTTACGCAGAAATCTGCAATATTCGCACTCTACGCTCCTTCGCGTAGAATTCTGTTCATTCTGGCCCCGGAGAAGCCTTTGTGGCCACTTGATTTAATTTTGATACTTGACACTCTTGGTCGCTGTTTTCCTTTTCGTACTGTACTACTGTAAGTATGTATGGTATGTCCACCATATTTATACAAGTTTGCCTAGGCTTAGGGCTAGGCCTCTGACGCCTCTGTTCACTGATATGTCTTAAATACTTAACACTCGCACAATAAGTACTTAATAAATACTTTGTGGCAGTTCCTCACTACATCCCCCCAAAAGTGCACTACAAAAATTTATTTTATTAAGATTTACATTTTTTTTTTTTTTTAAGAATGGAAATTCTTCTGGGAAAGGTGGGGGAGTGGATATCAGTTAGCTAAGAGACATCAAAATGCAGTTAGGTAAGAGAACTTACTTCTGGGGTCTACTGTTGTGCCACCATCTCCAGCTTTAACTTCATTTTTATGCTTGTGAATCTCCAGTTTCCCAATACTATTGTTTGTCTGGTGCTGTCTAGGCTGGCATCAAACTCAATATGCAGCGGAGGAAGACCTTGAACTCCTGATGTTCCCACCTCCACTTGTTTTCTTTTCTTTCCTTTTGTTTTTTGTTTGTTCGAGACAGGGTTTGTGTAGCCCTGGATGTCCTGAAACTCACTATGTAGACCAGAGATCCGCCCGCCTCTGCCTCCTGAGAGCTGGGATTAAAGGTGTGTGCCACCACCACCCTCCACCCCCCAGCTTCATTTCTTAAATACTGAGATTCCTGGCCCGAACCACCAAAGCCGGCTCTCACAGTATTTGTTTATCAGGCCATCCTCTCCCCTTTGAACAGCTTTAGCAGCCTGGTCTCTGTAGGCAGAAGAGTCTGACAACGGCCAGAGTTTGAGTTCAAGATACAATAAGGAGGCCGGAGAAAATGACCCCTAAGAGTTGTCTTCAGACCTTCACATGCACATACACAAATTTTAAAGAAAGAAATATTTTAAGTCAGTAAACCAGAACGTGGGGTGTAGCTCAGTGGTACAGCACTTGCCTAACATGGTTCAGCCCTGGGTGTGATGCCCAGCACTACAATAATATCAACAATCTGACCATATATGAGTTTACTCTGTTCTGCTCATTCACATCTTTCCTTCTGCCAGTACCCCCGTTTAGTATGTTTGAATAGGTCATTTAATCCCCCTGAAGGGATTCCTACTTCCCCCTTCTCTGTTTGAGGTCTGTTTTCTCCATATTGGCTTTGAATTCCTGGGCTCAAGTGACCCTGGTTCTTCCGTTTGGGAAATTAGGACTCCATGTGTGTGTCACTGTGCCTGACTTCTTTTATCATTTTCTAATGGAGGAAACAATTCAGAAAAATCATATGGAGGAAACACAGCCAGTGACCAAGAGACTAATAGTTATTTTAAACTCATCTGATTAAATACTGAAAATAAAACCAGTTCCTCTAAAAACATTTCCCATAAAAAATTGAACTCAGATTTTTTTTTTCTTTTTTCCTTTTGGTTTTTCACAAGGTTTCACTGTGTAGCTTTGTGGCATTCCTGGGACTCACTCTGTAACCCAGGCTAGCCTCGAACTCAGAGATCCTCCTGGCTCAGCCTCCCAAGTGCTGGGATTAAAGGCATTCGACACTACCTCTGGCATAAATGTAATTTTTTAAAGTTAGTTTTTGGCTAGGAGTGGTGATACATGCCTTCAATCTCAGTATTTAGAGACAGAGGCAGGCAAATATGTTGTACATAGTGAGTTCCAGGACAGCCAAGGCTGTACAGTGAGACACTCTCTCTCTTTTTTTTTTTAAATTTTTGTCTGAAAACATGGAGTTGGATGAAGGAAGATTAGGTGTTCAAGACTAGTCTCAACTAAATGTTGAGTTTGAGGTCAGTCTGGGCTACAAGGGATACTGAAATCCAACACCCCCAAAAATGTAGTTAAATTCTCATTAATTTGCATGGTTCAAAGATCTAAATTTTAAAAACTATACTAAAATTAAGAGTGAAAAATTATAAAACTCTTAGAGGAAAACAAGGTTAGTCTCCACGACACTGGATTTGGCAATGAATTCTTGGATGGGACATCAAAAACAAAGGCAACAAAGCAAACTGTATTTCATGGATGTGGAAAACATCTGTGCATTGTGCTGGGCATGGTAGATGCCAGTAATCCCTGTCCTTAGGAGGCTGGGACAGGAGGGTGGCAAGTTCCAAGCCAGTCAAGGACACATCACAACAAGCGAACAAGCAGCAAAGGAACCCATCAACAGAGTAAAATGGACAACCCACAGCCAGGCGGTGGCGCACACACACCTTTAATCCCAGCACTCGGGAGGCAGAGCCAGGAGGATATCTGAGTTTGAGGCCAGCCTGGTCTACAGAGCAAGATCCAGGACAGGAACCAAAAAACTACGCAGAGAAACCCTGTCTGGGGGCGGCAGGGGCGGAGATAACCCTGTCTGGGTGGGTGGCAACATCTCCATGTCAGGTATCTGATGAGACCTTGTCACGAGAATGAAAGAAACTCCAACTCGGCAGGCAAAAAAATAATTTCAGAGGTGGCTAAGGACTTGAATGCCCCTTCAAAGGGGGAATGGTGAATAAAATCCGGAAAGGCTCAGCAGCACCAGCCATTGGAGAAGGCACAAACAAACCCGCAACACCAACTGAAGAGGATGAGTCGGGTCAACTGCACGTTTGAGGCCAGCTTTCCTATCTCCAAAGTAAGTGCCAGCGAAGGCTAGAAATCTAGAAAGCCAGTGCATTCCACCACAAGGGGCCGTGTGCGCACACTAACCCTAAATGCTACCCCTCAAGTCCATGCGGAGAAGGCAGGATCCTGGGAGACAGGCTGCTAGCCTTCCTGCCTCTTCTCTGACTTCTTCAGACGCTTGTGTCAACCCCCCAACACTGGAGGCGCTCCACTCGGGAGACCAAGACCGGGGAGCAGATGCAGCAGATAAAGGACAGGTTTTCTTACTGGCCAGGATGCTTGCTGTGGGAAGATGCCGACACAGTGGGAACTTCCAGCTAGAGGCGGAGTGCGTGCAGGACAGAGGTTTGCTGGACTTGATCCCCAGGCACTGCAGTTCTGATGCGCCACTACTTCTCACTCTGAGCACCGCTCTTTCCTTCTTCCTGTTCATTTACTGCTCGATCACCCACCCACCTGAGCATTTTCCCTCTGCCTTCCTTAGTGCATTCGGGAAACCTCAAGGGCGGAAACAGGAGTTAGCCTTGTTAGCTTTGTTCTTGGGATTCTTTTGGACAAGGATTTCAGCATTAGTTTACATACATACTTCTCTACTCAAAGGGTGGAGGGTAGCCTAATAAAAAAGACTCATCTGCATTTCCAGTGAGACTTGCTTTGGGGCTCATAAAAATTGGGTAGGAAACGCAGTATATTTTTTTACAGGTGGAACTTTTCCTTGCCTCCCCCAGACTCTGAAAATGGGCTTTAAACTTAATGTAGCTGGGCATGGTGGAGCACATTGTTAATCCCAGCACTGAAGGAGGCAGAGGCAGATGGATCTCAGAGTGTGAGGCCAGCCTGGGCTACAGAGTGAGATTCTGTTTCAAAAAACAACAAAACACCCCCCCCACACACACACCAAAACAACCACCAGACCAAACCAAACCAAATTTAACCAAGTGTACCATTCAGCAATATTAAGTACATTCACTCACTTAATTTGATAAGTATTTGGCTTACATGTATGTCTATGTACTACATGTGTGTCTGGTGCCTGTCAGGGTTAGAAAAGAAATTCCCTTGGAACTGGAGTTATAGACAGTTGTGAGCCACCAGGTGGGTGCCAAGGTCCTCTGAAAGAGCAGCTAGTACTTTTTTTAAAAAATATTTATTTTTTATTATGTATACAGTATTTGCTTGCATGTATGCCCTCAGGACAGAAGAGGGCACCAGAGCTCATTACAGATGGTTGTGAGCCACCATGTGGTTGCTGGGAATTGAACTCAGGACCTCTGGAAGAGTAACCAGTGCTTTTAATCACTGAGCCATCTCTCCAGCCCAGCCAGTACTCTTAAAAAGCCAAGATATCTCTCCAGTCCCACATTCACTAAAATCTTATATTTTTTGTGTATAAAGTATTTTGCACACAGAGAAACCCTGTCTGGAAAGACCCTCCCCGCCAAAATAAGTTTTGCAAGTATGTGTGCTACATACATGCAGAGGCCAGAAGGTGGCAACAGATCCCCTGGAACTGGAGGTACAGACCTTGTGAGCCCCCAGTAGGTGTTGGAATCCAACCAAGGTCCTCTATAAAAGACCAGCAAGCTCTCTTAACTGCTGAGTCATCTCTCCAACCCTAATATACACATTTTTTTGTTACCATGGTTTCTAGAACTTCTACAAATCTTTATAAACAAAACTGTACCCATTATATATAACTCCCAATTGGCCCCTCTTCTAGACTGGCAACCAATATTATTGCTCCTGTTCCAGTTTTTGATTAACTTTTTCCTATCAATAAAAGAAAGGGTCCACTGTGGACTGAGATAGCTTCTATATGTTCAAGCCTTCTTGTTCACATGTGATTGAGTTTATTGTACAGAAAGGTAACAGAAAAGAATTAACGTGGGTCTTCTATCCACAAGCCTTAGCAGCCCTGCCACGGATCCGCCCGGTTCTTTCGCATCAAGAAGTTAATCTTCCGAGCCATTTCCATGTTGTAGATCCTCCGGCACGCTTCATAGCTCTCCCGCTGGCGGCGGCGGCAGGGTTTCTCATAGTAGCGCCGGCGCTTTATGACTTCGGTGAGCCCGTCGGTAGTGAGGATTCTGTGTAACGACAAGTAAGGAAGGGAGATGCTGCGGCTCACTACGTTCTTTACCAGTTTCACAGCCCAGCAGAAGTCAAGGACAAAAGCAACCCGTGTTTGTATACTTAGAGTGGGAAGTAGTAACAACACAGCCCTGACTTCTTTCCAAAGGCCCCGGTAAGAACCCATGAGGTAAATTTAGAAGGCAGCCACAGTTCTTACTCTTGGGGAGCTTATAGTCATGTTCTCAAACTTTTGACTCCCACAACACACCGGAGGTATAGGACAGCTTCCCACGGGAACAGTGGCTCCCTGCACAGTGCGTTTTAACCATGGGAGCATTTCAGAAACTACACATGAAACCAGGTGTATGGAAGGAAAAGTAGGCAGATCTCTGTGAGTTGAAGGCCAACCACAGCCACATAGAGACTGACTTAAAAAACCAAAACCAAAGCAAAGCAAAGCACAAACGGGGTAAGCCATCTGTAATTATATACATGTAGAAGTGACTCCTATCTGATCTTAATGAGGAATGCAGTCCCTTCCTCTTTGGATTTAAGACCTGACATGGACCGGGCGGTGGTGGCGGCGGCGCACGCCTTTAATCCCAGCACTCGGGAGGCCAGGCGGATCTCTGTGAGTTCGAGGCCAGCCTGGGCTACCAAGTGAGTTCCAGGAAAGGCGCAAAGCTACACAGAGAAACCCTGTCTCGAAAAAAGAACTGACATGGTAGTGGTGCATGTCTGACAGCCCAGGACTTGGGAGGCTGATGCAAGAGAAAAAAATTGGGGGGGCATGATTGAAGTCTGAGTAATATTGGGGGCCTACCGAAATGCAGGCCCTCCTCATATCAGTGATACAAATGGGAACATTATAATAGCCTCACTCACCATTTTCCCATGAATCAGGTGCTCCAATCATATGACTTTGTGTGGACAGCTAGGGGTCAACCCCAGGAGTTATTCCTCAGGTCCACCCACCTTCCTTCTGTGGAGTGTGTACGTGTCCTATATGTGTTTTTGAGACAGGATCTCTCATTGGCCTGGAGGGTACCCAATGCTTGGGCCAGGCTGCACAGACTTATTAGACAATGAGGACAGCTGGGTGAGGCTTCTCAACCAGGGAAAGAGAAAATGGAAGCCAAGAAGATGAGGTGCACTAAAGAAAGGAATCATCTGGGGGTGGGTGGGTGGGGTAGGGGCACAGAGTACAATTTTTTACCCAGCACTTGGGAGGTAGAGGCAGGTGGAGCTCTGTGAGTTCAAGGCCAGACTGATTTACATAGTGAGTTGCAGACTAGCCAGGACTACACAGTGAGACTCTGTCTCAACCAAAGAGAAAAGAAAAAAAGAATTTCAAAGCACAGATTAAGGTGGGAGATAGCTGAGTTGACACAGATCTGAGTTCCATTCCCAGAATCCACGTAAAATGGATGGGTGCGGTGGTACTCACTTGTAATCCCAGTACTGAGGAGGCAGAGACAGCGTTTCAAGCAAGCAACAAAAAAAGGTGAATGGTGCTGGAGGCAGAACTCCTGACGTGTCCTCTGGCTCCACACACATGTGCACGAGTACTCACATTAACACACACATGCATGCCCACACACAGCAGAAGCACTTATTCATCTTCATCTCTACTAGGCAAGGATGTATGTAGGTCAAGGTTTGTAGTAGAGCTCAAGTATGGGGCTTGGGGTGTAACTCAGTTGATCGAACGCTTGCCTGGTGGGAAGGAGCCCGGGTTTGATCCCCAGTACAATATAACCCAGTGTGGTATTATTGCACACTGTAGTTTGCCAGCACTTGGAAGGTAGAGGCAGGAGTTCAAAGGCATACATAGCCAGGCTAGGATACATGAGACCCTGTCTCAAAAGAAAAAACAAAACAAAACAAAAAAAAAAACCCCTAAAACCAACCAAATAGGCAAAACCAAAAGAACTCAAGTAATAGCAAAAGGGCTGTGGGTGTAGTTTAGTGGTAGAGCGCTTGCCTATCCTACATGCAAGACCCTGGCTCGAGTTCCCAGGTCAGGCAGCAGGGGTGGGGAAGCAACTTGAAAGCTGAGGATGTAGCTCAACGGTAGCCTTTGGGAAGGTGTTACTGGTGCTGCCTCTGTTTGCAAAGGTAGTTCAAGGACTAGCACATGAAGAGCTCAGTGTAAACAGATCAGCTTGGAGTTCTGGCGCCTGGCAACCTTACACGAAGGGGAAACCAGCTGCCAGTTTTAGTAAAATTCAACTGATTATGTAAAAGGAGTTGCACTGCTTACAAAGGGAAGCTGGGGGAGGCAGATCCACATGTCAGTGTAGCCAGCCTACGTCAACAAGCGTGTATCCAGAAGGAGCCCAGAAGCTGGCCCATCAGGAGGAAAAGGGGTCAACCGGGCATGCTTCCAGTGTGCTTGTCTTTCTAGTTTGGGGGTCAGCCAATCACACGAGGCTTCCCAGCAACCCCCACTCTCCACAGCCTCATCTCGGGGCTCCAATGAGCCCCTGGTTACATAAGAGGTGTTTTGTGGCAGTCCCCCGGACAGACACATAGGTTTTTCCTTTATAGGCTTCTTCTGTGCTCCAAACACAGTCAAGTTTAAACACTTCTCTCTCACTTGTGCTGCTACTGTAACCAGATCACAAAACAAGCGACTTGTTTTTAAACCACAGCCATCAGAAAGCGGAGAAAGAACAGGGCAGACTGGAGTAGGACAGGTGTGTAGAAAAGGTGACCCGCAGGGAAGACGCTCTCTCACGTGTGAGCGCCAAGTCAGGAAAGATGCATTAGCGGGCAAGGACGACCAGGCACTCCAGGGCTCCACACGCACATGTGAGTTCACAAGTTCTTGCCTAGAAAAGCACCCTAGGGTTGGGGATTTAGCTCAGTGGTAAAGCACTTGCTTAGTAAGCACAAGGTGCTGGGTTCAGTCCTCAGCTCCGGAAAATTAAAAAAAAAAAAAAAAAAAGTACCCTCAGAGCAAAGTATCTGCTCACTCACCACCCCCGCCCAAAATATAATTTATAAGACATTTCTGTAAAATTAAAAAAAAAAGGAATAGAAATGCATCTTTCTTCTTCTTTGCAAATATATTTTTACACTAAAAGTGTAGCTTCTTTTGTTGTTTTTGAGACAGGTTCTTAAGTATCTCAGGCTATCCTCTGACTTAATATGTAGCCAAGGATAACCCTGAATTCCTTACTCTCCTGCCTCAGCTTTCTTGTGCTGACTGGGTTACACACATGCACCACCCTAACTAGTCTACTATTCTGTTGTTGTTTGAGACAGGGTTTCTCTGTGTAGCCCTGGCTGTCCTGGGACTTGCTGTATAGACCAGGCTGGCTTTGAACACACAGAGATCCACCTGTTTCTGCTTCTTTGTACTGGGATTAAAGTCCTGTGTCACCTTCGGCCTGGCCCAGTCTATTTCTAAAACACAGCTTCCTGAGAGGGGCTTTCGCTGCCAGTACCCTCCCTGCACTGCTTTGCAAGCCACAGCTTCGAATTTTCAAGTTAATAGGGAAGCCTAAGAGATTCAACATCAGAGTCTGAGTCCAGGAGCCTAGATTTCATGGAACTGAAGTCCTCCTTGTCCCATGGAATCTCTCTCCTTCCTTCCTTTCTTCTGGTAGTCTATGTAGCCCAGCTTGGCCTCAAGCTTTCGATGTAACCAAGGATAACCCATCTTCCTGTTTCCGACTCTGAAGGCCAGGGTTAGAGGCACAGGCCACCATGCAGCAGTTTTCTATGGTGTTGCTGGCCAAGAACCGTTCTATTAAGTGAGCTACATCCCCAGATCCTTCTTTTTCTTTTTAGGTAATATCAACTGCCCTCTGCCCCTAAACTTGTAATTTCCTTGGTGTTTTAATAACTAAAGTAAGAAAAAAGTACTTTATGTCCTTTTTATTTCATGAGACAGGGTCTGTACAGCTCAAGCTTGAGATTCTCCTGCCTCAGCCTCTCCAGGGCTGGGACTGCAAGCATACGTCACCACTCCCAACTGCCTTGTACTTATTTATTTATTTTCTGAAGGAAACAGATTTCTAGGCTGGGGAAGCAACTTAAAATTGGCAGTGTGCTTCCCTGGCATGTATGGAGCCCTGCGTTCCATCCCCAGAGCTGCAGAGAAGGGGGGTGGTGAGTGGGACACAGGCCTATAACTCCAGACTTAGGAGATGGGGCAAGAGGATAGGAGCAACCAGGCACTGGTGACGCATGACTTTAATCCCAGCACTTGGGAAGATCCAGGTAGAGCTCTGTGAGTTCGAGGCCAGCCTGGTATACAGAATAAGATCCAGGACAGACACCAAAACTACACAGAGAAACCCTGTCTCAAAAAAACAAAAACCAAAAACAAAACAAAAAATAAACAAATTAAAAAAAAACCCATTATATGGTAAATTTGAGGTCAACCTGGACTACATAAGACTCTGTCCCCCAAAAAGAAAGAAAACAGATTCCTTAGAACAAGATCTGAAATAACACCAAGCCAGATGGTAGAAGGTATCCACACAGCATCTACTTTTGAAACTTTATATTTATATTTTATGTATGAGTGTTCTGCATGTATACCTGCAGGCCAGAAGAGGACATCAGATCCTATTACAGATGGTTGTGAGCCACCACGTGGTTGCTGGGAATTGAACTCATGACCTCTGGAAGAGCAGTCGGTGCTCTTAACTGCTGAGCCATCTCTCCAGACCCCATAGCATTTACTTTTAAGATTTTTATTATTTTATGTGTGTAAGTGTTTGCCTTCATTTATGTCTGTGTAAGTGGTATGTGCCTGGTACCCATGGAGGCCAAAAGATGGTGTCAGATCCCCTGGAACTGGAGTTACAGAATGTTGTAAGCCAGTCTATAGGTGCTGAGAATTGAACCTGGGTCCTATATAAGAGCATCTTGGTCGGGCAGTGGTGGCGACGCCTTTAATCCCAGCACTCGGGAGGCAGAGGCAGGCGGATGTTCGTGGCCAGCCTGGGCTACAGAGTGAGTTCCAGGAAAGGTGCAAAACTACACAGAGAAACCCTGTCTGGAAAAACAAAACAAAATACAAAACAAGGGCTAGAGATATAGCTCAGAGGTTAAGAGCACCGACTCCTCTTCCAGAGGTCCTGAGTTCAATTCCCAGCACCCACATGGTGGCTCACAACCATCTGTAATGAGATCTGGTGCCCTCTTCTGTATACACAATAAATAAATAAATCTTTAAAAAAAAAAAAAGCCATTTCTCCACCCTCTACTTCTTTCTTTCCTCCTCACCAACTACTTACTTGCACCTAGATTGTATTTTTATTTACTCTTTAATACTTTTACCTCCCACCACCACTTTCTAACTGCTGGAATTCTAATTGTAATCTGTCGAAACACCCAGTTTATAGAGTACTAGAGAGGAAGCCCAAAGCCTCCAACATTGTACCATCTGAGCTACAGCCTCAGGATTATAATCCAGCTCCAGGGGATTCCACACCCTCCTCTGGGGGCACCCAAACACACAAGGCATAGATATACATACATATAAATAATTTTTAAAAAAATTTATTTCATGGGCTGGAGAGATGGCTCAGCGGTTAAGAGCGCTCACTGTTCTTCAAGAGGTCCTGAGTTCAATTCCCAGCAACCACATGCTCACAACCATCTATAATGAGATCTGATTCCTTCCTCTGGTGTCCCTGAAGACAGGTCACTCACATACATTAAATAAATAAATAAACACATAAATAAATGCTATTAAAAATTTATTTCATGTGCATTCATGTTTTTGCCTGAATGTATATCCATATTGGATCCCCTGGAGCTGGAGTTACAGACAGCTGTGAGCTGCCATGTGGGTGCTGGGAATTGAACCCAGGTCCTCTGGAAGAGCAGCCGGTGCTCTTAACCACTGAGCCATCTCTCCAGCCCTTTTGTTTTGTTTTTTTTGACACAAAGCCCTGGTTGTCCTGGAATTCACTATGTAAGGCACAGTGGCCTGGCACGATGGCCTTGAGTGCACAGAAATCAAGTGCTGGGATTAAAGGAAATAAACTAATCTTAAACAAACAAACCCCTAGTAATGATTAAGTAAGACTGTAACTTGATGGCAACGAAGGGACGATCACCTCCTTCAGGCAAGGGATGACAAATATTTTATTTCTCATGTTTCTTTTTTGTTTTTTTTTTTTTTTTTTTTTTTTTTTTTTTGGTTTTTTATTGTCCACTGCCTCGACTCACAAGATCGCTGCTCTGCTCGAGTGTATTAGCGTGCGCCCCCGGTGCTTTATAGTTTTGAAGTAGAAATGAGGAATACATTCCATTACACAAAATGGACAGAGGCAGAAAATGCTGTTGGAAATGAATGGAGGAGGGCTTGGTTGCAGGGTACTGCCCTCTACATAAGAAAATTCTCAGGCAGGTGATAGGGGCGAACGCCTTTAATCTCAGCAGAGGCAAAGGCAGGTGAGGCTCTGTGAGTTCGAGACCAGTCTGGTCTACAGAGTGAGATCCAGGACAGGCTCCAAAACTACACAGAGAAACCCTGTCTTGAAAAAAACCAAAAAACAAATAAAGAAAAGAAAAGAAGAAAAAAACTCTCTCTTCAAAGCAATCTTCAAGTTAAGACAAAGCCCATTGTTTTCTTACAGACCGATAACCAAGGAAATCGGAGAAAAACCAGCTAAAAAGACAAGTATGGTGGCATGCATCCCAGCACTCAGGAGGCAGAGTGGGTGGGTCCCAGTGAGGAGCTCAAGGACAGCCCGCTCCACACAGCAGTTCCAGACCAGCCAGAGCTACACAGTGAGTTCTACCCACCCACTCCCCAAATCACACTACAACAAAACAAAGCGAGGGCTGGAGAGCCGCTCACGGGCTTCCAGCGCGCATGTCAGCGGCTCACAACTTCCTGTGCTCCGGGGTCGCCGCTGCCGGCCTCCAGGAGTGCTAGCACTCATGCACATACCCCACATACACACATAATTAAACTGAAACTGGGAACGAGGCATGCCGGACTAGGGAAGCCTGAAAGAACTACAGCGGAGCGGCGCCATTAGGACCGCTGTCTGTCCCACAGTCTAGTGCGCAAATACCGTTCCGTGGAGCCCTCCGCTCCGGCTTCGCCAGTTTTTAAGTGTACGTACGCATCTGTTTTTGTGTGTCACCTGCGTGGGTCCTGCAGAGGGCAGAAGAGGGTGTCCGATCCCGGACCTCCTAGCTCTCTAGTTCTTTTGCTTCTGCTGTAACTTCCCTTTGAACCCGTAATACAGTCTCATCTTGACCCGTTCCTCCAAGAACAAAACCGGAATTCATCTTTTCTAGATGGCCATGTAAGTGATAACGGACACATAATCTCAGGACTTGGAAGATTGAGGCAGGAGGATCGGGAGTCAAGGTTATCCTTAGCTATCCTGCCCATCCTAGGCCAGCCTGAGCTACATGAAATGAACAAAATCACAAAGGAACTGATCTTCACGGACGTGGTCTCAGCCATTTTTCAGGCACTATGCTGGTTCTTCTTGTTCTTCGTCTCCCTTCTACCTTTTTTTTTTCTGAGATGGGGAGAGGTCAGCTGAGACAGAGTCTAGTCGATGTAGCGTACAATGTTCTCAAATTCTTCCTGTCTCCACCTCCCAGGTGCTGTACACAAGTAGGCACAGACTTATGGGCTCTTTCCAAAACCTCAGAGAGCATGCAGGTTAGTCAAGGGATGATGTCTGCAAGCTGGATAAACTCATGAAGTTTGATTTGGGAAGAACTTCATTTTTTGCAATAAGAAATTGAAGGGCTACAGTGTCCAAAGCCTAAACACTGGGCTGGGACCAGTCTGAGAACAGTTTATGAGGGGGTAAGCTCGGTAAAGGATAATCCCACATTTCCACAAGCAAAACTCTGATTCTTTTTACCTGTTCAGGGTTCTGTATGCACCTTCCACATTCCCCTCCTGAACCATCACAGTCCTGGCAATGAACTTCAGGTGTTTAGCCATGGCCTTGCTTTCAAATCTTCATTCTTCAGGACCTACAGACTGACAAGGAGCATGGAAACCGGAAAATCAGTAAGAAAACAGCCCAACAGAGTCATTACCACAGGTAGTTTTATTCAATCTAGAAATAGAACCCACGGAACCAGGTAGGAAGGACTCCTCACATCTTAGAAAGTACAAGCAGGTCTGCAGAGATGGATCAGTGGCTAAGAAGACCCAGGTTTGATTCCTAGCACCCACATGGTGGCTCACAACCATCTGTAACTCCAGTCCAGAGGATCCAACGCCCTCTTCTGGCTTGTGTTGCACACACATACACGCAAAACACTCATACACATAAAATATAAAAACTTTTTAAAAAAGAGAAAGTAGGCCGGGCAGTGATGACGCACGCCTCTAATCCCAGCACTCGGGAGGCAGAGGCAGGCGGATCTCTGTGAGTTCGAGGCCAACCTGAGATAGAGACTGAGTTCCAGGAAAGGCGCAAAGCTACACAGAGAAACCCTGTCTCGGGGCGGGGGGGGGGGATTGGTTTTCTACGTCTCTAGGAACCAGGTCGGCACGCGAAATCCTGCCCTCCCGCCACACCCGCTTTGCTGCCCAGGTCCCCAGCAGCGCCTTACCCGCCGCCTCAGCGCTCGGACACCAGGACGCCCCGGGCCGGAAGCGGAAGCTACGGAATCCCCGCGGCGGGAGGAAGCGGCGCTGAAGGGCGCCGCCGGCTGCGGAAGCCGTGCTTACGCTCTGTCCTTGCGAAGGTTGGCTCCTGAGCGCAGGCGCTGGACTCTACGCCTGACCAAGTCGAAGGAACAGCTTCCTCGCCTTCCTATGGAGTCCTTGGGTCTGCGAGAAGGTCAGCCCGATCCGTAGTAGCTCTAACCCGCTAAACCTTTACTAGATCTGAGCGATTTCGTTTTCTGGATGGGAAATGGGAAGCGTCCTGAGAATGTTTTCTATTTAAAAAGGACAGATCTGCTCACCCGGTGAAAAACAGATTCACACCCTTCTTCCGCCTAAAAGTTAAGAAAAAGAAATTACTTACTGCGAGTTTCCCATTTCATCATCTACCTAAGCCATTTCACTAAATAAAGTGGAATCACTAAAGAAAGAAATAGGAAACGCCTGCAGGATTTAAAATAGAAGTGTTTTGTTTGCTTGTTTTTAAAGGCCAACGTTGTCATTTGTTGCCTAGTAAGACCTGGTAGAAATATCTATTTTGTTTTGTTTTGTTTTGTTTTTTTCACACTGTCTTGACAACCTTATGTGTATACTGTCCCCACATATCCATGTACAGTTATTTGCATGGGTTCAGAAGTAATGAATGCAGAAAAATGTCCCCACAACACACACAGATACATCCTCATCTGTTATTTCTTTAAAAGATTTGTTTTTATTTTATGTGTGTGTGCCTGAGTGTACGTATATGCACCATGTGCATGTAGGAGCCCAAGAAAGATAGGAGAGGTCTTGGATCCCTGGAACTGGAGTTAACCGTGGTTGTGAGCTGCCATGTGGTTATTGGGAACTGAATCTAGGTCCTTTGCAAGAGAAATAAATATTCTTAACCACCGAGTCATCTATCCAGAACATCATCAGTTAGTAGGTACTTACACAAAACTTAAGCCTACCTCGTAGTAAGACAAATCCAAAGTACCAAAGTGAGGCTAGGCTAGGACACTCTTATGCTTGTCAACGAACCTTTAATGGAATACCTGGCCTCTGCCAGGCACTGTTGACACTATTCCAGTGTCTGTAGCACTACTGAAAGTACGTACACTCAAATTTAGACTGGGTAGCTTATGATAAGTGGGAAATCAATGATATGGATAGTTGCATAATGCGGTGGAAAGGAGTCCTGGTTTCCATTCAGATACTGGGAGCCTTGAGATATATGACTTTGAACTAGTTACTCACACTGGGAGTCTGCACTTTTTTTGTATTAATAAAATATTGGAATACTATCACATTTATTTGTTGATTGTGTATGGTTAATTTGGGCTACAGTGGTAGAGTTGGGTAAAAGAAATGGGGATGTATGACCTACAAATATTTATGATCTGGATCTTGTTAGGTGGACTCTCAATCTTCTTCCTTATTTGTAAAATGGCCTAATAGCTACTCTGTTGATCTCACAGAATTTGTCCTAAGAATCCAATGGGATAAGATATAAAGGTACTTTGTGAATTTTTGTCTTATTTTTAAGGTTTATTTTCTTATTATATGTGTATGAATATTTTTGCCTACATGTATGTGTGTGTGCTGCGTATGTGTCTGGTGCTCATGGAGGTTAGAACAGGGCCTTGAATCCCTTGGGTCTGGAGTTACAGACAGTTGTGAGCTACCATGTACGTGCTGGGAATTGAAGCTGGGTTTTCTGCAAGAGCAACAAGTGCTCTTAACTGTTGAGCCAACTTTCCCACCCCTTTCTTTTTTACTAGATTAAAAAAAATTTTTTAATGTGCCTGGGTGTTTTGTCTGCATGAGTGCCTGGTTTCCAGGGAGGCCAGAGAGGGGGGCATCAGACCCCTGGATCTGGATTTACAGATGTCGTGAGTCACTGTATGGGTGCTGGGAAACTAACCTGAGTCCTCCGGAGGAGCTGCCAGTACTGTTAACCTCAGAGCCGTCTGCCCAACCTCAGTGCCCCCGAGTTTTGAGCCTAGTTATCTAGAAAAATGTTGGCACCCTGTATTTCACTCTTAATTTAGTGAAATTAATTTATTTCACTATTATTAAAAATTAACTGTCTTTCACCGCGTAAGGAGGTCAGAGGACATCTTGCCCAAATGGTTTCTCTCCTTCCACCAGGTGGGTCCCGTGGTTTGAACTCGGGTCATCAGGCTTGGTGGTGGCAGGGCCTTTACCCACTGAGCCATCCCACCAGGCTTTTTACTTTAAAGACAGGGGTGTGTGTGTGCTTGCATGCCCATGTGTGAGTGTATGTGCAGACATATGTACAGGTGCATGTTCCTGCACATGTCATTCCAGAAGAGGTCATTAGATTCCTCAGAGCTGTATAGATATTTGTGAGATGCCCATGCCTGGCTTATTAACTGGTTTCTGGAATCCCAACTCTAGTCCTCATGATTAGATAGCAACTGCTCTTGGCTGCCTAGTCATCTCTCCAGTGCTCCACACTTGTTTTTAAGACAGTCTAAGGTGGTCTGGAAGAAGATCTGTACCCGAGGATGACCTTAACTTTTGATCCTCTTGACTTACCTCACAAGTGCTGAGATTACATGCATATGCCACCATACCCAGTTTTATGGAGGTCAGAAGAGGGCATCAGATACATGGCATTAGATACCCTACAACCAGAATTTCAAAGGGTTGTGAGCCACCGTGTGGGTGCTGGAAACCAAACCTTAGTCCAAGAGTGCTCTTAATTGCTGAGCCATCTCTCTAGTCCTAATAATTAAACAACAACAACAACAAAAATACTTAGTGTGTGAATATGTGCCTACATGGGTATGTGCACATGCAGAGGCCGGGTAACAACTTGTGGGAGTTGGTTCTGGCCTTCTGCCATATGGAATCGAGGTTTCAAACTCAGTAAGACTTGCCTATAAGGATCTTTCGATAAAGGCCATGAGCCTTGTTACTGGCCCCTTTGTTAATTTTTGTATAAGCAGTATATGAATAAAACTTCCCAGCAAAAATGTATACATTCAGTGTGCCTTCTTAGGGCAAACGTTAGAACAGGAGATGAAAGTTTAGCATTTATCTAATTTGAGGAGATAATAAAGGCAATAAAAAAAATGCAAAGTGAACGTGATTGGATGTATGTAGAGAAAAGCCAAGCCTAGCACCTCAGAGAACACCCACACTCTGGGGTGGGTGGAAACGGGGCCATTAAGACACCTAGAAAGTGCTGCCAGTTGGGTAAGAGGAGAGTTGGGACTGTGTGTCGTCACAAGATCCAAGGTAGGAAAGTTTCCGAAGGCAGCGTTGCGCCAGGTGATACTGCGCACAGCCTTTGTGGAGGCTCCTGGGTTTCACTATTGACTAGGTGGAAGGTATGTGCTAAAACACTTGTGCTCATGTTGTGGGCGCACTAGTTACTTTGGAAGGGGCAACAAAATGAAAGGAGTGTAAGCTGGGCTGCCAGCAGTTAGCTAGAGTGGTAAGGAGGTATCGGAAAAGCCACTCTGCGCAATTATGGAGCTCGCTGGGGGTGAAGGCTTTGGTAGAGCACTTGCCTAGCGTGCATGGGGACCAAAGTTCAACCCCTAGTACTGAGTGGGAGTGGGACTGAGGAAGAACTGCCGAGCAAAGAAGAGAAAGAGGTCGTGTAGGCTCGGGCAGTGTTTCCAGTAAGCCAGTAACTGATGACACCAGGGAGTAATTATTGTGGATAGCAAGTATAAATTACCAAAATTTCACACATAAAAGGAAACCCAAGGGGCTGGAGAGATGGCTCAGCACTTGCTGCTCTTGCAGAGGACCTGAGTTCAGTCCCCAGCACCTACATGGTGGCCCACAAACATCTGTTATTCCAGTTCCAGGGGATCCAATGCCTTCTTCTGACCTTCTTGGGTACCAGGCATGCATATGGTACACATACATACATGCAGGCAAATAATCATACACATAAAGTGAAAGTAAATCTTAAAAATAAAACGAGGGGCTGGAACACTGACTCAGTGGTTAACAGCACTGGCTGCTCCTCCAGAGACCTGGGTTCAATTCCCAGTACCCATATGGCAGTTCAAAACTGTCTGTGGCTCCAGTTCTGGGGATCCAACACCCTCACACAGACATACATGCAGGAAAAACACCAAAGCACATAAAATAAAAATAAATAAATTTAAAATAAATAAATAAAACGAGCCAGACATGGTGGCTCATACCTCCTTTAACCCCAGCGCTCAGGATGCAGAGGCAGACCTGGTCTGTGTAGCAAGTTTTAGGCAATCAGGGTTACATAGTGAGACCCTGTCTCAAAAATTGTGTGTGTATATCAAAATCACAAATAGAGCTAAGAGTGGTAGAATTACACACATGTAATTCCTGGGGCACCAGAATCACCTTGATTTCCAGGCCAGCAGGAGTTACGCAAATAAGGTTTGCCTTAGAAAGGAGGCCATATTTTCTGAAATAAAGGGAGGTGATTTACTTACCAGGAATGGGAGAAAACTGTCTGACTAGTGAGAAGCATGCTGAGCAGCTGAGAAACGATGACTGGGGTGACAGAGCTATCTGATGCACTCAAAAGGCTGAGGATGACTTGGGTGACAGAGCTATCTGATCACTCAAAAGGCTGAGGATGAGAGAGGAAATGGTTTTGCTGGAAACTGGGACAAATCAGAAAGAAAGACACAGAGAAGGGGAGCGATCCATCCATTCATGGACTTCACTCAGTGACACTTGAATAGCTTTGCGTGGCCTGCTTTATGTTCAGGGATTACTGTTGGAGTAAGGATAAGGCCCCGAGTCTGAGTGCCCCTGTCCTGACCTCGGCAATCCTCAGGCACTCTGCCCTCTTCCACACTGGCGCCCCCGTGGCTGTTCTGGCTTTGGCTCTTCTGGAGGCAGCAGCAGGTTACATAGGCATTTACCCCCAAGCATCAACAGCACCCATCAAAGCAGGGCTGCGCCAGAGCCGAAGAACCTGCTTGTCTGCCCAGCTGGAAGATTCCACAGGGAGAGACAGAGGGAAGGGCACTCGTTTCTGAGTGCGACAGAAAAAAGTAACAACAAATCCACCTCCAGTCTGAACCTCTTAGTGTCCCAAGGGTGTTCCCTGTGGAAGCAGCAGCCACAGTGCCCCTCACAGGTTTTGTCTTTTCCCAGTCAGGCTTGGCCTTGTGGAGCTCGGCTTCACAAACACTCTGTCCCCATCTTCTTTTCAGAAGCCCAGTGGGTAAGGTTTATGGTATTCAAGGCCGGATTTCAATTCACCACAGTCGGCAGTGTTTAGGTAAAAAATGTCTTTAATCAGAAAGGATTTATTTCTCCTCACCACAAATACATTAAAAGTAAAAAAAAAAAAAAAAAAAACAACCAAAAACCACAAACATATATTTACACAGACTGGAGGTCAGAGGACAGCTGAAAGCCTGGGTTAGGGGCTGAGGGCTGGGGCAGCTGCAGGAGGGCTGCTCATCTGTGGGTCTCGGGGTCCTGCCGTCACCTCTCCGACGGTGGTAGGGGGGACAGGGGGGCAGAGGCTGCAGCTGCAGCCTGAAGGCAGCGGTGCTGGCAAACTGTGGCAGCAAGGCCCCTCTCCATCTCCAGACGGTTTCTTCAGCTCACCAGGGGTGACAGGAGACAGGGTCGTCGTCATCGTCGTCGGTGGGATGGGAGTGCCTGGAGCGGAGTGGGTGAAGGGCTGGCCTCCTTTCTGGAGGACGAGGATGACACCAATGCTGCCTCCAGAGCCTGAGGAACTGTGGCTGGAGGTGGAGCCCGGGGAACTGAGGGGAGGGTTACAAATCGGAGTGCTGTGAATCCAGGTGAGGTTCATCGCTGGCCATTCTGTAAGATGCCAAGGCTGCTCTGGTTTCAAAACGAAATGTCCTGGTTGTGTCTGGCCAGTCTTCTCCACGAGAGGTGCAGGAGAGGAAGCAGCTGAGTCACTCTGGTGGCTGGGAAAGTGCTGGAGAGTGAGGAAAGGAGAAACACGTCGGGTGAGGAGGCTTACAGATTAGCTCCCCTTAGCCGGGACCTTTGCTAGCCTTGAGAACCCACTGTGCAGTGCAAACACACGCTGTTTTGTGCAACAGGTGTGTTCTTGCCAGGCGATGATTAAGTAAAAATTTTAGCAAGGAAGGCTTCCATTTATTCAACAAACAGTTGGGAGGGAGGTGGACTCTTGTGTCACACGTGCTATTAGGCTACCCGAGACGGACAAGGTAAAGCTTCAGTTCTCACTACGCACACGATTCCTTTCCATTTCTTTATAGTATTTTTTGTGGTGTTAAGAGAATCAAACCCAGCCTGTCATGTGACTGGAGAACACTCTAAGAGAAGTGTAAGTGAATTAACCACACCCCCGCCAGAGACCTGTAAGTGAATTAACCACACCCCAGCCAGAGACCTGTAAGTGAATTAACCACACCCCAGCCAGAGAAGTGTAAGTGACTTCATGTCCTGATTTCTGTGTTGAAAATCCTCATTTTTCCATGTTTAGTTCTTCAAGAGGCATGATCCTGTTACTTATTTTTCAGTCAATTATTTTCATATCATTAAAAACTAGTTGAGGAGCTAGGGACATGGCTCAGTTGTTAAGAGCACTGGCTGCTCTTTCACAGGACCTGGGTTCAATCCCCAGCACTCACATGGCAGCTCACAACTGTCTGTAACTACAGTTCCAGAAGATCCGATACCCTCACAGTCATACATGCAGGCAAAACACCATATTTTGCCTTTTTAACCCAAGCACTCAAGAGGCAGAGGCAGGCAGATCTCTGTGAGTTCCAAGACAGCCAGAGCTACACAGAGAAACCCTGTCTTGAAAAAAAAGAAAAAGAAAACAAACCAAACAGAACTAGAAACCCACTGTAGACACATAAGGTTTGGCCAGGAATATTCTGACGGGAGTCAAAAGACGGAGAGGGAGGGGTCTGGAGGGTGCAAGGAAGAACAGAGCTGTACAGAGAACCGAGGCCTCTTCCTGTGTGAGTCACGTGGCCAGATTCAAAAGTATCTTCAGAAAGCAGGTAAGCCAACACAGGAAGGCAGGGTAAATTTTGTGGATCCCAACAAAACGGAACCGGCACCTTGGCTAAATCTAAACATCACAGTACCGCACAAAACTAGGCATTTCCTTCCATGGGGGGCATGGGACGGGACGGGGGACGACAACACATTTCTCCATGCACAGTCCATTTCTGGATTCTTCTCCCATGGCTTCCTTGGTTTCTAGGTTCTTACCTTGCTTATCTGATGCCTGCTACCTCCTAAGGATGACTTCTGGGCAGCCACATGAGGGAACCATGTCTTTAACATCGCTTCCACTTGCAGCAAGGTCCCTAGATACCGTTCTCTGTGAAAACAGGATAGTTTTAGACGTCATCAAGTATGAGAAAAGAGATGTGGAGAATTGTACAGGTCTCCCTCAATCCGACACCGAGGAGAGGAAGGAAGAATTAGGGAGACTTACCCCATCTGAGGCTTCCGTAAAACCCCCACGATACGCTGGATCCGGTCCATGGCCACACTCTGCTGGAAGCTACTCAATCCTACCGTGAGAGAGAGAGAGAGGGTGATCAGAGGGTGTGGGATGTAGCTCAGTGGCAGAGAGCTTGTCTAGTGTACACAAGGCAGTAGGCTCACTCCCCAGCATGAGAGAAAGCTGAGGTGGGGACTGAGGGATAGGTAAAGACAGACAGATGGGGGTTAAAATGGATTCACCCAAAGAAATTAAGTTACAGATGCAATCAGGGAATAGCCCAGGGCCAAAAGAGAGATTTAAGAGACATGTACATTTCACACAGGGAGGGGAGCTACTACACCACCACCCCACCCCCGCAAATGTACCAATCAGGTTATTAATCACCTTTGTCAAAGCGGCCCATTTTCAGTCCATTCAGTAGATCCGTGAGGGGCCGTATGAACCCTTGGAGTTCTTTACACTGTAAAACAGCACAAAGACTAAGTAAGGGACCAGCAGTGGTTTTTCTGCTGTCATGTATGTGGCAGCCAACCAATCAGGTGTTTGCCACTGCGCTACTGTCTCCTGCTTTCTTACCTTTTGAGCAAAAAGCAGGTCTCCCTCTGTGGTACATCCCCGGGTGTGCAGACCGGTCTCCAGTTCACCCTCTCTTGATCTTCTGATTCCAGATCCTCTCTGTTCCAGATGAGAGGCTGTGTGCTGGTTACTAGAAATCCTGGGTCGATGTCTGCAGCGGATAGGGCCTGGACTGGGCTGGGAGCCTCCCCTTTGCCCAACAGCGTCTGGCCTGAGCCCTTGGGTGCTCTTGCCCTCCCTCTCATTATCAGAGGGGAAGCCAGAGTCACTGTTCACAGGGGATGTGGAAAATGACGAGGAGAGAGAGGAGGAGGAATAAGAAGAAATGCTAGATGGAGAATCCATAGGCCCAGGAGCAGGGGCTGAAGAGCAGCTCTCCTCGTAGTACCAAAGATCAGAATCCGCAACTGAAAAGCAAAGAGAGGGAGTCTGAAATGAGTCCAAGGATTTGGAAAGGGACTGGGAGACTGGGGCGTTCTGAACACGATTTTTTCCGTCCTCAACAGAAACAAAAAGACTTGCTTTTCCACCCCCATTCAAAACCCGGACCGCCGGCCCACACAGAGCTCTTGACCCCACACAGCCTTTCTCCCTCTGGGTTCAGAGTGAATACCCGACTTTACACCTTCCCCTGCCTCGGCAGTTCTGGGCTGTTCCCTTCCAGACCTCATAGTGAGCTTAGCGACCTCAAACGCCACCCGCTAGCGGCTGATCTGCGCACCAAACCCCCCTAAGGTCCCCACGGGTACCGCCCCCATGGACACCCATCTCCATAGCTCTCGCATCCCTCACCGGCAGGCGCCCCGCGCCGGTCCGTCTGTGCTCGCGCGGTGATGCAATTCCTCTCAACACTCAGATCTGCGGTCTCCCAAGCCCACTCTCTCCGTCCGGGGTCCGGGTCCGTCTTCCGGAGCGCTCCTCCGCTCTGGTCGGCTCGCCTGGGTCTGTCGGTTCAGCCCCGGTGCGGTCTCCAGCTCTCCTTCACGGTCTGTGCCTGTGCTGGTCTGGCCGACCCACCTCCGCCTCACTCCGTGGGTCCCGCCCCTTCCCCCTCCCAGACACGTGCGGCTCTGCACGTGCCTCCCCCGGCGTACACAGACCCGGTGCTCTCATTGGACAGCTTGCCGGCAACACGTGACTCCAGAGACAGACACTCACAGCCCATTTGCCACCGCCCGCGGGGGCTCGGCCAATGGAGAGGCAGCCGAGTGGGGATTGGCTGGGAGGGAAGCAGTCGATGCTCCGCCCGTACATGCGGCTCCTCCGGTGATAAAAAGGAGGATGGAAAAAAAAGTGAAAATGAAGGAAGGGGCGGAAAAGGGTGGAGCTCGTCGCCTTAAATAGGACGGCGCTGCGCGGGAGACGGCGCGGCTAGGGTGCGCAGAGCGAGACCATGCCGTGGGGGCGGTGCCTGGGGACGTGGGCCCCTCCGAGCGCCTCCGCGCACGGGCGCAGCACGTGGGAGCCCTCTGCAACTCGTGTCCGCAACGTGTGTGACAACGGGCGTGTGACGCCGGGCATCCGTTCCCTCGTCGGCGGCTCGCCCTCGTGACTCCCCACTCTTTCATCCTCCCCTCCTCGTCTCCTAGTTGGGTGCCTCCTGCCCTGCTGGGCGAGGAGGGTGGGGACTGCAGCCGGAACACCGCGTCCTCTCCGGGGCTCCCGCCGAGCGGCTTCTTGAGCCGGTTCTTACATAACCTGCCACGCACGTTACCATCTCAGACGCCAGCCCGCCAAGACTCCAGGGGTCAAAGCCGAACTCGTCCCTGACTTTTCTGCCCCGGGCCCTTTCAGACCCTTCAACTCAGAACTCTCTGGTTCTCAGCACAGGGAACAGAGTAGAGTAGATCCTTGATGCTCAAGGTTATGGCTTTATCTGGCTCCGGTTTATTGGAAAGACGTTGAGGAAGGAAACGAGCCAGTCCAGAGTCACCAACAGACGTTCACATCCGTTTCACCATGTCGTAGTTAAACAACCAAGAACAGGACCCTGTAGGCTGAAGACAACATTGGATCGCAAGGGGGCACTCTAGTTCTGATTAGGGTCGGGAGAAGAGACAGGAATTTTCATTTCTTGTATGCATATTCTTACTAAAAGAAAAAGTTGGACAGGGATTTAAGTTGGGAATTGGAGAATGCGTGATTATTTTAAATACATTCGAATACTTTTTACTTATATTTAGCAATATGGTTATTTTAGAAAAAGAAAAGGGTTTCTAAATTAAACCTCAGCACTGTTTTCCCAAACACAAAGTTTCAAGACAACATCAAATAAAGTATAATTAATCTCGATATGATGGCTCGCTCCTGCTGTAATCCTGGAGGATGGACACAGGAGCTCGGTTCAAGACCAGCCAGAGCCGCATGGGACCATTAGAAACCTGTTACCTGTGAGTATTCTCTTTTCTACCCTAAACTCTAGATTTATTTATAGGGTATGATTCCTGCCAGTTAATTGACGAGTAATTCAAGTTTGTTTGTTTGTTTTCCGCGATAGAGTTTCTGTGCGTAGCCCTGGCTGCCCCGGAGGAACTCTCTTTGTAGACCAGGCTGGCCTTGAGCTCAGAGATCAGCTTGCCTCCTCCTCCTCCTGAATGCTGGGCACATGCCACTACACTAATTTCTAATTCTCTTTCTAATCTGCCCTTCATGCCCCCCAAGTTTTGGTGTACATGTCAGTGTTGACTTTAGAACAAACCATCAATAAGAAGTAGACATTTTTTTTAACTTTATTTTTCATCCAACTTCTTGCCAAAGTCTAGTCTGAAGAGTCGTAGCAGCCTTCTCTCACCTGGAGGGAGGGGCATAAAAACAGGATCAGGTGGTTGACTTGGTGTTTAAGAAAACACATTGCTTTCTGTTTTGTTTTTCAAGACAGGATTTTTTTGTGTAGCCTTGGCTGTTCTGGAACTAGCTCTATAAACCAGAGCTGGCTTCGAACTCACAGAGATCCGCCTGGCTCTGCCTCCCAAGTGCTGGAATTAAAAGCATGTGCTGGCCGGGCGGTGGTGGTGCATGCCTTTAATCCCAGCACTCGGAAGGCAGAGGAAGGAGGATCTCTGTGAGTTCGAGGCCAGCCTGGGCTACAGAGCGAGTTCCAGGACAGGCACCAAAACTGCACAGAGAAACCCTGTCTCGAAAAACAGAAAAACCAAAAAGCATGTGCCACCACCGACAATTGACAGTCTGCCAGCTAAGTTCAGTTCCTAGCACTTATGCCAGGTGGTTCCCAAACACCTGTGACCGCATTCCCGGAGCTCTGGTGCCTCTGGCCTCCTAAGCACCCCATTCCTGTATCCACACCCCTCCTCTATACATACACATAATTAAAAACAATAAAGCCAAAGCACAAGATCAAGAGGCCAAGAAGTCTGCCCTCGCTCCCGTCTCTGTGCAGACTCCGCGGAGTTCATGTTCTAAGATGGGATCTCCACTCTTTGTTGAGAAAGACGTGTCCCTTTCATGCTTCCTTCCTCCTGCTGAACTTTGCCTCTTGGCTCTTACAGGGTTGTAGCACACACCCATTTTGACCTCTGGCACCTGCCATAACTTCAAACCTGGCCAGAGTGGAACCAGCCCTGGTTTTCCAGTCTTGGGAGTTTGGGAAAGTCTCCCTCATTCAACCTGCCTTCTCCTGGGAGGTCTTAAGTCCTCCCAGATTAGAATAAAAAAAAAATGACATCACAAAAGTCTTTGTTTCAATTTATTACAAATTTCTTCAAGGTTAGATGGTTAGATATTTCTAAATGTGATCCCGTTTCTTTCCTTAAGCATAGGAGAACTGAGCAGGTTGGTAAGAATTACTTCGGAGCACCCCCACAAAAGCAGTGGCTGGCCTCTTACCTTCTACATAAGATGCATCCCCCCTTGAAGGAGGGTCCATAAGAGAAGACAGGACACAGCACTCTGCAGACTGGACACAGCACCATTCTGATCTGGACTCTGCTAAAACACACACACAATAGGTCATTGTCACCTTCCTAGTAATTCCCATCCCACCTCCAGGAAGATAGACACTCCTTTACCCAAACCCCTTCTCCCCTACCTTTGCTCTGAAAGGAGATTCAGCCCTCCTCCCCATCACTGTAAGAATTCTTCCTACTTGGGAGGCCACAATTCTCAATGACATTCGATGTTTTATCTTTTGTGTACATGGCTTTTTTTGCTAGTCACTGTGCTGGGTGTTTTGGGGGCTATAAATAAGACGTAGTTCCTGTGCTCAGGAGAGGCTTACCGTCTCTAGAGAACCCACTATCCATTTAAAAACACGGGTGGGGTATTTGCTGTCAGGCTTTGCTTGCCCAACCGACCAGTCGCTCCCATTTGTGTTCCACTGCTTCTCGGCTGCTTTTATGCTCCCTTTGCCTCTTATAGCCATTGGTGTTTGGTGGGGTTTTTGTTGTTGTTGTTTTCGAGACAGGGTTTCTCTGTGTAGTTTTGGTGCCTGTCCTGGATCTCTCTCTGTAGACCAGGCTGGCCTCAAACTCACAGAGATCCACCTGCCTCTGCCTCCCGAGTGCTGGGATTAAAGGCGTGCGCCACCAACGCCTGGCTTTTTTCTTATTTTTTATTTTTCAGATGGCTCTATATTTGTTACATTTCCTCATAATGTTCATCATCACACACACCCACCATAGAGATGAAAACCAGAGCCTTGCAAATGTCACACAATGACTCTACCACTGAACTACATCCCAATCTCTTCTTTCTTCTTTCTTTCTTTATTTTTTTCAGACAGAGTCTCTCTATATAGCTCCAGCTTTTCTAGTACTCACTGTGTAGACCAGGCTAGACTCGAACTCAGAGAGATCTGCCTGCCTCTGCCTCCCGAGTGCCAAGATTAAAGCATGCACCTTACACAAGCCTTCCTTATTTTTGAGATAGGTTTTGGGCTCTTGGTAGCTTTTGAGTGATTATATCAAGCTTTCTCTTCTAGTCCCTATAATGCAAAGTTGGCTGTCTGCCTGTCTCTTCCATTTCTTTGGTTGATTTCTCTTCCTCCACTGACTTAGTCACTGGCCTTCCTACTTTCACAACTACAGCTTGGCCCTTAGGTCTACTGATCTAGTTCAGTTTCAGGACACCCACAGGACTGGCAAAATGATCACTTCCCTCCTAAGCCACTCTGGTCTCCAATAGTTCCCATTTTGGCTAACCATTTCCCCCAAATATGTTTATTAGATTCTGTTTCTGTTTCGTGGGTACATGTTTGTTGGTGTGTGTATGTGTGCATATGCAGAGGTCAGAGGACAACTTGAAGAATCGGGTACATTCTTTCCATCACATGGGACCTGGGGATTGAACTCAGATCATCTTGGTGGCAGACATCTTTACCATCTGAGCCACCTCTCTGGTCCTCTCCAAACATGGTTAAAGTCTGTAAGTTATCTTAACTCTCCTTTATAAAATTATCACTGAAGAGAGGCATTTTCTTCTAACTTTATTTCTCTATTCTCAATTTATGCGCTACTCTCCTAGTCCAGCCCTTTAGCAGATGTTTCTGGGACAGCATAAACTTTTCCACTATGCATCTTGCATATAACCAGATGAAGACTTTTCCTAAATTTTGATTCCATTGTCTTCACCCTGCTGCAGTCCTCACCAGGCTCCTTATTGCTTATCAGCCTGAAGTCCAGCCCAACATTTCAGACTATCTATTTTTCCCTAACTTGATGTATATAATATTACTACACAAAACGAAAGGACTTGTGCAGTTTTTCACATTTATCTATTTAGGTGGGAGGGCATGGGAAGTCACATGTGTGGAAACCAATGGACAACTCTTGGAATCTCTTGTATCCTTCTACCAAGCAGGTCTCAGGGACCAAACTTGGCCGAGGTCCTCAGGCTTGTTAGCAAATACCTTTATTTGATGAGCCAGCTCACTGCTCAAAAAAGTTTTCTAAGACAGAGTCTATGTAGCTCTGGATGTCCTGGAACTTGCCGTGTAGACCAAACTGGCCTGGAACTTACAGAGATCCACCTGCCTCTGGCTCTAGAGTGCTGGGATTAAAAGCATGTGCCACCATGCCTGGCCATTTTTTTCCCCAATAGGGTCTTGCTCTGTCCCTCAGGCTAGTCTGGCTTCCATCCAACATCCCCACAGATGGCTTATTTCGAGTTTTTCTCCTCATCACCCTCTCCTGCAAGGAAGCCTCCTGTCCCCCAACCCCACATGGCAAAAACTTAATTCTTGAGTTTCCTTTGCAACCCAGCCCTTGTAGATATTGTAGGTTCCTACTGTTCCCCTCTGCACAGGTTCCTTCTGTCGTACCCTAATCACCAGACATAACTGTCTGTTCCGCTTCCCTCCCTCAGCAGCTTTCACTCTCGTAGTAACTATTCTTCCTAATCGTCTGTCCTTTCAGAACACCTAACCAGCAGAAGCTGTTTAGTCTTGGTCTTGAGTTGTGTCTAAAAACAAAATCTGGACCAGCTCAGCAGGTAAAAGCACATACCACTGAAGCCTGACAAACTGACTCCCCAGAGGGGTCCTCTGGCCTCCACACATGTGATATGGCCCAAGGGTGATACCTGTTCTCCTGGATAGTTGACACAAACTAGAGTCACTGGACAGGAACCTCATCTGAGGAATTATCTCCACCGGATTGGATTGTGGGAATATCTTTGGGGGAACTTCCTTTTTCTTTTTCTTTTCTTCTTTTTGGCTTTTCAAGACAGGGTTTCTCTATATAGCTATGGAGCCTGTCCTGGAACTCACTCTGTAGCCCAGGCTGGCCTCGAACTCACAGAGATCCACCTGCCTCTGCCTTCCAAGTGCTGGGATCAAAGGCATCTGCCACCACGCCCGGCGAATTTTCTTGATTAGTGATCGATATAGAAGGAGCCAGCCCACGGTGGGCAAGTGGCATAAGAGAGCAAGCCGAGCAAGTCATGGAAACAAGCCAGGAAGCAGTGTGTCTCCAAAGTCTGTGCTTCAGCTCCTGGCTTGAGTTCCTGCCCTGACTCCTTGCAGTGGCGAAGTGTGACCTGGTAGTCGTAAGATGAAATGAACCCAAGTCGTTTTTGTCAGTGTTTGAGCACAGCAACAAAAACCAAAATGGAGTCCCTACGTGGAAGAATTCATTGTGCGGTTCTCCCCCCTACCAATACCTGCCCTGTTCATTCAGGGTCCCTAGGCATGAGATCCGTCAGGACAAGAGCTATGGTGTCTCCCTCCTCCTTCATCCATCCCCCTTTGACTCACTGGCTCTGTTGTCGCTGGTCTCGTTGTTGGTCTCGTTGGTCTCGCTGGTCTCGTTGGTCTCGCTGGTCTCGTTGTTACAGGGTTCTGCTGGTCCACAGCTTCTGTCTGAAGACTGATGGTGGTCTCTACGGCCTCTGTTGTCACCTCCTTCTGTAGCCTGCTCTGACCTCGGCAGGATTGGGAAAGAGTTTTCAGTTCTTCCAGCTAACGTCCCCACAGACGCTCTATTTAGGGTTTTTCATCTTTTCCTTCAAGCAAGCCTCCTACCCCACATGACTAAAACTGAAGATGAGGGATTGTTGTCTGGGCCCAGCGCTAGCATGGATTGTGTATGTATTCCATTCAGCATTCCCTTGATTGCCTGCCCCTTCTTCATGTGTTAGTAAGGCCATGAGGTTCTGGCTTCCTTCACCCAGCTACAGTTAACAGGTCCGGTGGGGACCCATGTTCTCGTTTCTATCCACCAGGTTTTCTCTTCTCACTTACTTTCTTTTTCTCCTCAGACAGCCTTACTCAACAGTCCTGGATGGACTGGAACTTGCTGTGTAGATCGGGCTGACCTTCAGCCCACGGCAACCTTCCTGCCTCTGCCTCCTAAGTGCTGGGGTTGTAGAAGGGAACCGCCATACCCAGCCTGCTTTCCATTCCTGCTAGTCTGTTACATGTCAGCACTTCCCAGCACTTCTGTCGACTGTATTGGTCCTGACCCTCTTAGATAGAGAAGTCACTCACCAACCTGTCCTCCGACTCAAACATGGAGTAATCAACAGTGAAGTTTACACTAAAGTCATCTGGAGAAGAGGAAAAAGAAAAAAGAAAAAGAATCAAAGGGGAAGGCACTGCTCAGAATACTTCATGCTCAGAATACGTGACCTTTCCTAAGCTGTAAAAGGTGTTGGTACGATCTACTTTTCGTTATTTTCATTGTGAAAAATGTTTGTGAGGCCAGGCGGTGGCGGCAGCGGCGCCTTTAATCTCAGCACTTGGGAGGCAGAGGCAGGTGGTTCTCTGTGAGTTCGAGGTCAGCTTGGTCTACAAATCAAGTTCCAGGACAGCTAGGGCTATACAGAGAAACTCTGTGTGAAAAACAAACAAACAAAAAGTTTGTGGGGCTAGAGAGATGACTCAGCGGTTAAGAGCACTGACTGCTCTTCCAGAGGACCCGGGTTCAATTCCCTTCAATTCCCAGCACCCACACAGCAGCTCACAACTGTCTGTAGCTCCAGTTCCAGGGGACCCGACACCCATGGCAAAACACTAATGCAGATAAAAAATAAATAAATAAAAATAAATAAATAAGAGAAAAGAGGCTTGTGAGTTGGAGCTGACTTAGCAGTTAAGAACATGTATTTCTCTTTCAGGGGACCTGAGTTTAATTTCTAGACCCCATACTGAGTTGCTTTCAGTCTCTCGTAACTCCAGCTCCAGTGGGATTTGACACCTCTGATCTCCATGGCAACTTCACTCATGTACAAGTACACACCCCTCCAATAGACATAATTGAGAATTATAATGAAAACTAAATCTTTTTGTTTTGTCTTTAGAGACAGGGTTTCTCTGTGAAACAGCCTTAGCTGTCCTGGAACTTGCTCTGTAGACCAAGCTGGCCTCAGACTCACAGAGATCCAACAGCTTCTGCCTCCCAAGGGCTGGGATTAAAGATGTCCATCACCATGCCTGGCTGAATCTTTTTAAATAGATTTATATTGTCAATGTAGTATCTAAAGTAATTTACAAATTGAAAAATTTCCAAATTGCTCCAGACATTTTCCAAAGAATAAAAATATCATGATCTTAAGGGGCTGGAGAGACAGTTTAGAGGTTAGGAGCACTGGCCATTCTTGCAGATAGACCTGAGTTCAGTTCCCAGCACCCACCTCTTTGCTCACAACCATCTGGAACTCCAGTTGCAGGGGATCCAATGCACTCTTCTGACCTCCGTAGGCACTGGGCACACATGCGGTGCACACACACACACACACACACACACACACACACACACACACACAGGCAAAATATTCATACACATAAAATTCTTTTTTTTGTTTCCTGTTTGTTTGGTTTTTTGTTGTTGTTTGTTTATTCGTTTTTCTGAGACAGCATTTCTCTGTGTAGCCCTGGCTGTCCTGGAACTAGCTCTGTAGACCAGGCTGGAGTTGAATTTACAAAGATCCACCTGCCCCTGTCTCCTGAGTGCTGGGGTTAAAGGATTACGCCACCACTGCCCAGCATGAAATAGTTATTAATTAAAAAAAAAAAAAATCACGGGCTTGAGAAAGAATACCAAGAGTCTCGGTAGGTTTTGCTCACAGCCAAAATTTTGTCTGACCCTCTTGTTCTATTGCAAAGTGAAGGGCAATCTTTGAATTAAGTATTCCCCAAATCTCTTCCTACCCCACCAAGACTCAGATCCTTTCACATACGCACCATAATTAGGGGTAACTGTGTAATAATAATATGCCACTTGATAGTAATCACCCTCTTCCAGCTCTTCTTCATCCTCGTATTCCTGTCCTGCAAAGGGACAAGAGCTACAGGTCAAAAGCATCTGGAGCCCCTTAGCAACAGCACATATGGAGCTGGGCATCTGGAGCCCCTTAGCAACAGCACATAAGGAGTTGATCCCAGATCTCCTAGTTTTCCTTCTTTCTGCCTCCGCTCCAGAGGTCTCAGCTCCCCGCTCTGCCCCTCCAAACCCGCCCAGTCTCCTTACTCTGCTTTCAGGGCGAAACTCCCAGGACAGAAAGCAGATCTTTTCACATCCTCTAAGCCCCAAGGGAGATGACGGAGACCAGAAACTTGGAAAAGCATATAGATTCCATATGCTCCCAAATTTGTTATACTTGGGAGAGATCTTATCAGCATCTCTCAGAAAACACTAACAATCTCAGGCTTTTGAGTTTGGGTTTAGTTCCAGCTTCCCTGCTAACTAAGCGGAAGTTTGAACAGTCCGTTTATATCCCTCCCCCTTTTCTTTTCTTCTTTTTCTTTTTTTTTTTTTTTTTTTTTTTTTTTTTTGAGACAGGGGCTCTGTACGTAGCCTTGGCTGAAACGCATTGTGTAGACCAGTCTAGCCTTAAACTCACAGAGATCTGTCTGCTTCTGCCTCTGCCTCCCAAATGCTGGGATCAGAGGCATACACTACCACCGCTGGCCTCACATCCCCTTCCTTCAAATGAGTCAGCTGGACCAAACGACCCATCATACCTTTTCTTCCCTTCTAGAACTAAAAATGTGAGGCGTTGACAATTGAATCCAGAATTCTAGGCCTTCTGCTAAACACATCCCTCCGACCCCAGACTGAGGACACAGGATTTAAAGGAAAGGGAAACAATGACCCACCTGGCAGACTGGAGAACAAAGAAGGGAAGGAGCCAAGCTGCTCTTGGGACTCTGTCCCCAAAGGCGGCCGGTGCTCGACTGTCCTATGAGCCAATCCATTTATATCTTCTCCTTTTTCTTTTTAAGACAGGGTTCGCTATATATCCCTAACCAGCCTAGAACTCACAAAGACCCTCCTGTCTCTGCCTCTGGTGTGCTGAAATTAAAGAAGTGAGCCACCACACCCAGCTTGGTTTTGTTTCTTGCTATAGGGAGTATTTGTTTATTTGAGACAGAGTTTCTCTGTGTGTAGCCCTGGCTGTTCTGGAACTTGTTTTGGAGATCAGGCTGGCCCCAAACTCAGAGATCTGCCTGCCTCTGCCTCCTGAGTGCTGGGACTAAAGGCGTGTGCCGCCACCGCACCTTGCTGGGAGGTGAGGGGGGTAAAGGGGGCATTACATGTCTGGGGCTAGTCAGGAACTCACTGTGTAGTCAAAATGGACCTTGACTTTTTGATCCTTTCCCCTCTATGTCCCAAGAACTGGGGAGGTGTCAGCGAGCTTGGCTCTCTCTCACACCTGTGTCTTTGCTCATAGAAGTTGGTTTTTCCTTCTGCTCCGCGGGAAGGAGCCGCTCTTGCCTCTCTCACTGCCTTCACTCCCCGGCACCCAAGAGCCCCCCTTGTCCCTTCCCCGCACCTCACTCTTCTGTTCAGCTTTGTGGTGACAGTGACAGAAACCTGAGCCCAATCTGCTGCAGGGTCTCTCTTTAGGACTCCGGCCTCCACCAGTCTTCTCTTCTTTGACAGGACTTGGCGTTGCTTTGCCCTTGGTTTCCCGGCTCCACCTTCCAGATCTTGACGCTGCCCCCAAGCCTGGACTCCAGCAGCTGAGAAAGCACCATCACTCCCCGCTGACATGCCCACTTGCCTCCTCTTTATATCTTTTCTCTCATCCCACTGACCACAAGAGGACGAGTACAAAGGCTCAGGATCAGAAGTGGACTTACCCAGGATGAGGGGTACCGCAAGGAAGGCTACGAAGAGGACATCCATCCTGGGTCGTGCACCGCCGCTGTGAGAGAGAAAAGAGGAAACTCTGCCGTTTCCCACCACACTAACCCAGCCTCCCCCGCTGCTGGGAAGGAGCAGTGATTCCTCTCCCAAGGGACAGAATTCTCCGCCTACTTGCTCGGCAGATCTGTTACATAGCAGCTGGACTGAGGGGCAAGCCTGTTGATGGAAGCAAACTTGTTATTCCTGGGGAGCCCCCCTAGATAGGTCCACTCGGGACTCCCGCTGCCTGCGGGGACCAGCGTTTTGACTCTCTTCTCCTTCCCATGCAGACTTGTCTTGACTCATAATATCCTTTATCACCGTGGGAATGATGAGAGGAAAGGGTGAGGACCTGTTCTAGACAATAAATAAATGGTGCCTCTTCTCTGCCTGTCTTGGCTATGGAGGATGAGAGTGATGTTTACGAACCATTGTTTGACTCCCAAATTTCCTTCTGCATTGCCGCTGATAAAAATCTGTCAGGTCCAAAGGAAACTCCAGTTTCCCAACTTCCAGAAGGCAGTTCATATATCCAGAAGTGAGCTCATCCTGGACTATAGGAGGATTTCTGGAAGGTAGATAAAAGCCAGCAATCCACAGGAACTTGTGAAGTGGGTTCCCATCTGACCAATGGAGTCGTTGCCCTTCCCTCTGGCAGAAGGGACATATGGCTACCAGAGGAGACCATCAGTGTATTAAATCCTATGCTGGCCTCCAGGCTCCCTCAGTATCACAAATACCTGTTACACATTTCAAAGTCCACACTGGCCTGGCAGTGATGGTGCACGCCTTTAATCCCAGCACTCGGGAAGCAGAGGTAGGTGAATTTCTGTGAGTTCGAGGCCAGCCTGGCCTACAGAGCGAGATCCAGGACAGCCAAAGCTTCACAGAGAAACTCTGTCTTGAAAACAAAAACAAAAGTCCACACTAACATCCTAGCCTTTCTCACCTTCTCTACACTGTGCTCCTCTAGCTCATGGGCTCCCCACCCCCACCCCCCACAGTTCCCTCCTCCTGTCACTGTTCTCACTGTGCTCACTCTATTCTCTCCCCCCCACTATTCTCCCTCCTCCTCCTTTTTTTTTTTTTTATGGTTTTTCGAGACAGGATTTCTCTGTGTAGCTTTGCACCTTTCCTGGAACTCGCTTTGGAGACCAGGCTGGCCTCGAACTCACAGAGATCCGCCTGGCTCTGCCTCCCGAGCGCTGGGATTAAAGGCGTGCGCCACCACTGCCCGGCACTCTCTCCTCCTCTTGCAGATAGCCCTGGCCATGTCTGGACGGCTGGCCACGTTCCACCTACTTCTCTTCTCTGAACTCTTCCTGATGCCTCTGGCGATTCTCTCCTAATAAAACCTTACCCATGCCAGGAAACGGCCATGTTGGCAGTTTCTTTACTGTACCCCTTTGCCTGCAACAGCCAAAGCCAGTTATGTCTCTCCACTTTGTGTTGCCCTCCCCCCCAGCTTTTTGGATACAGGATGGAAGAAGAGAGGAAGCAAACATCACCCTTCCTCCTGTTAGGCGCCATACCTGTCTCCCACCTTTCAGACACAGGCACCTTCCCTATCGTTCTGTCTGCTCTGGTATTTCCTATTTTCATTCGGTTCAATTCAGAAAGCAGCAGCATATTTATTAGGCATAATGAACTAAGTTTAGTCTGTTAGGCAATTGAGACCTCACAAGACAGTCAAAAAACAAAAAATACCAGGTGTAGTGTTGCGGCCCTTTGATCCCAGTATTTGGGAGGCAGAGGCAGGCGGATCTCTGAGTTTGAGGCCAGCCTGATCCAGAGTGAATTCTAGGACAGCCAGGGCTATTTCACAGAGAAACCCTGTCTCGAGAAATCCCACATATGTAATACATATCTGCTCAGCATCTAAGATGGGTCCCTGGAACACATAAGTGTCTGTGGAATCACAGTTTTACAGGCGGCTCTCTCTAGTCAGGAGATGCCCCGTTGACAGCTCATGAAGTGAAAGAAGAATTGTCTTGTTCCTATTTCCCCTAACTCAGGCTGCTGAACTCAGAAGCAGGACACTCTGGCCAGGATGCTCCCATCCTCTTAACCCTCCTAACCATGGGGCAAGATGTGCCTGGTGTCTTTTTGCACAAACCTGTTTCTCAGTTTCTTTCCAGAATTTCTTGGGAAAAAGAAGTGTAAGATATCCTCTGTCTGAGTGGCACACATGTAGAAAATTTAAAAAACCACTCCAGGGAAGCCTGGTTTTCTTCAGACAATTTCTGTAGTTTGTTGCTGCTTTGATTGCACTCTCAAAAAACAGTTTTCCAGATCTGATCCTATCGTAGGATTCCTTTGCTTAGGCATCCTCCTAAGGATCAATCTGTCCTCATACAAATGATGAAACCGTTCTAATGTGAAATCCCCCTCCCCAGCTTAAGGAAAAGACACCACTTAAGTTTATTTTCCAGAATATAAATAGAGGAAGTATGACATCAAAGGAACTAAACGGCTGGGGTGGGGGTGGGGTGTCATTTCCCTTCTGTCTCCTTGCTCCAGTTGCGTTTTGACTCCTGGACTTCCTAAGCCTTTTCCTAACATTTCTCTCCTGGCTCCTCTTGCTTCTCCGATTCTGTCATTATAGAATACTGGTGAAGTCTTCAACTGAGACAGACTGTACCACATAATCCTATACGAGACTGCCAAAGAGCTCCAGTTTTTAAGCCCAACTTTGATTCCTTAGGGTGCTTCTCTGGGCCATTTCCTCTAATTCAAGTTAAGAACAATGCCCGTCCCTATCTTTGTACAATCCCTATCCTGGCCTCTCTTTTTATTTGTCTCTAGATGCAAACAGGATCTTTCCCCACCAAAGCTCTTCTAGAAATAGGTAGAGGTGTCATCACCCTTCTCCACAGAGTAATGAAAAGAAACTGTCGCCAAGGCACTAGAGAACCCAGGAATCCTTGCCCTGCCCGGGGCCCAGAGCCGACCCCACTGTTCCGCACCAAGTCGAGGGTTCGGAGAATTGGGAGACTACAACTCCCAGAAGGCCGTGCTGCCACGACCCCGCCTCTGCAGTTCCGCCCCATCAAGTATTCATCGGCCTTCCGGGGGTGGGGATTAGATGGGAGGTGGCCATGGGGCAGCGACCGGGGGTTGTTCCCTCTTCGGCTTCCGTAGAGGAGGTCGGGCGGACCTTCGTCCGGGGTTTCGGTGCCCCCCCTTCCCCTTCCCCGGGGTCCGGGGGTGACATTGCACCGCGCCCCTCGTGGGGTTGCGTCGCCGCCCCGCGCGGACTCCCCCCGCCCCGCGGCGCGCTGCTCCCACTCGCCTCCCTCGGCCGGGGCTCCCTCCCGCCCCCAGCTGCCCAGTCATGGGGGCTGCTGTGTTTTTCGGGTGCACCTTCGTCGCGTTCGGCCCAGCCTTCGCCCTTTTCCTGATCACTGTGGCTGGAGACCCGCTGCGGGTGATCATCCTGGTCGCGGGGTGAGTAGCGAGTGGTGGAGACGGGGCCAAGCGTAGAGAAAATGATGATACGGACAGAGCTGGAGGAGCCGGGGCGAGCATGGGAGCCTGAGTTGGGGGACAGAAGTAGGAACAGGTTGGCCAGGATCAAATCGTGGTTTAGGCGATTTTCCGCAGTCGGCTTCCGCCTTCCAGGGATTTCACAGATTCCTCCTGTAGTCCTCCCGGCAACGTCAGAGAAGGCCCAAGGCCGAGACTAGTGAGGGGGCTGTGCTGACCTCGGCCAGGCGAGGACCCAGGAACGGATGGATACCTTGCCTGTCGGTCCGTGCCCGCACACCGACTCCCATCGCACTGAAGACTCTAACCAGATTTCCTCCCCTTCTGCTGCTTGCAGATTCCTACAGCGGAGTCTGTTGGTGGAGACACTTATCCTGTTTGGTCCCTGTCTCCCTGACCATCCGGAAGTCTAACTTCCACTTTTCATGCTGCAGCCTTGGCTGGTTCCCTCCTTGACTTTCCTGGCTGCCCCTGTCCGTGCCTCTCTCATTGCCTTGTGTCTCCTCAGAGCCTTTTTCTGGCTGGTCTCCCTGCTCTTGGCCTCTGTGGTCTGGTTCATCTTGGTCCATGTGACAGACCGATCAGATGCTCGGCTCCAGTATGGCCTCCTGATTTTTGGTGCTGCTGTTTCTGTCCTTCTACAGGAAGTGTTCCGCTTTGCCTACTACAAGCTCCTTAAGTAAGGAGAAGGTGGGGTCTGGAAGGGAGAGGGGACAGTAGTCTGGTGGGAAGCGGGCCAGCCCTTGGATGGTGGTTGGAGTATGGGGCATTAAAGGGAGGGTCTTAGAGGGAAGGGAACGTTTCTGCCCTCCCTTATATTTCCTCTCTTTTATCCCAGGAAGGCAGATGAGGGCTTAGCATCGCTGAGTGAGGACGGACGATCACCCATTTCCATCCGCCAGATGGCCTATGGTGAGCCGAGGGAGAGGGACCAGAGGAGGGGTCGGACACCCCCCTCCTCCCTTTCAGGGTAATCTAAACATCCGCATGTGCTAAGTGTTTTTCTTCATACTTGACATCCAAGGAGAGGCAGTCTGGAGGGAGTTGTAGGTATAGCAGAATTTCCGCTGGGCATGGGGAAGGAGGTACTGGTAAGGATGCTGTGGTGATCTCGGATGTTGACGAGAATCTCCCTTCCCCCCAGTTTCTGGTCTGTCCTTCGGTATCATCAGTGGTGTCTTCTCTGTTATCAATATTTTGGCCGATGCACTTGGGCCAGGTGTGGTTGGGATCCATGGAGACTCACCCTATTACTTCCTGACTTCAGGTAAGGCTCACTTGTAATCCGAACTTTCTGCCCCGTCCGTCCCTGGCCCTGATCTGACTTACTGACCTTCCCTGGGAGACTCCTCTGGCTCAGCATCTCAGGAGGCTGGGAGAAGGTCAGGGACGCATCTCCTCCCCATCTCCCTCCCTGCAGCCTTTCTGACAGCAGCCATTATCCTGCTCCATACCTTTTGGGGAGTTGTGTTCTTTGATGCCTGTGAGAGGAGACGGTACTGGGCTTTGGGCCTGGTAGTTGGGAGTCACCTGCTGACTTCAGGACTGGTGAGTTGGAGATAGGGAGGGGCCGGAGTCAGGGAGAAACCATTTCATGGTGAGTGGGATGGGGTAGGTGTTCTCACTTCGTATCATTAACTTACCTGGGTGGAGGCAGAGAGGTGAGTCTCTGGGTCCTGTCACCTCCACACCAGTTAGGCCACCTGCTCTGGGGAGGAGCCTGACATGCTTAGTCAGACCAATGCAGAAGGCCTGAGGTGAATAGGAGGAGCTGAACCCTTTGAGGGAATCTGCAATTCAAAGTTCCCTTAGCTACAAGATGTTGGTGCTTTGAAGGGAAGTCTGGGGGAGATTCGGTCAGAGGCACAGAGTGAGTGTTGGGGTTCGATGGGGGAGAGAAGCTCACTTCTTTTCTGTCCTCCTTCTCAGACATTCCTGAACCCTTGGTATGAGGCCAGCCTGCTGCCGATCTACGTAGTCACTGTGTCCATGGGGCTCTGGGCGTTCGTCACAGCTGGCGGCTCCCTCCGAAGTATCCAACGCAGCCTCTCGTGTAAGGACTGACTACCTGGACTGATCGCCCGACAGATCCCATCTGCCTGTCCACTGCCCATGACTGAACCCAGCCCTAGCCCGGGTCTATTGCCCACGTCCTCCGTCTCCTCGCTGATGTGTCCCGCTACCTTCCGGGTTTGGCGTTGTCCATTTGTGACCTGTAGTCTCTAAGCTCTATCAGGAACAGCCTGGGTGCAGCCCGTCAGGGACTGGTGGGTTTGAATCTGTGTTTCTCCCCACCACCTGGGGAGCCCCTTGTCCAGGTCTCCCCATGTGTCAGTGCTCCTGAGTCACCCTGCCCATGACTCACCCCGCTTCCCCTCTGCAGGCCGACGGCAGGAGGACAGTCGGGTGATGGTGTATTCTGCCCTGCGCATCCCACCCGAGGACTGAGGGAGCATGGGGGGGACCCCTGGGCCTGGGGTGCCCTCCCGACCTCCTCCCGTATTTCTCCATCTCCAGTTCTGGACAGTGCAGGTTGCCAAGAAAAGGGACCTAGGTTAGCCATGGCCCTGGTGACGAGGTTACCGGAGGCTCAAGGGTAGATGAGTTCAGTTTTCCAGTATCTCCTGCCCAGACTGGACATCTTGGTCTTTTTCTCAGGTCTGAAAGGAACCATTTTTGGTATGATAATGACCCCAGAAATGCCTTTTTTTTTTTTTTTTTTAAGTGTGTGGGGGAGGAGGTATCCTGGGAGCTTCCTAACCTCTGTGGGGCTGTACTTCGCTCCTGAAACTGCTGATCATGGCTCATTTCTATCCCACTTTCCCCTTGGTCCCAGGCCCTGGGGAAAAGGAAGGAAGTGCATGTTTGGGAACTGGTACCACTGGAACTCGTGTTTTAACGTCCGTGACCATCAGCACCCCTCCGCTCCCCAAGGTGAAGTGGAGGGTGCTCTGGGGGTCGGTCCATTCCATGGCAGCGCCCCTGGAGGAGTCAGACTACCATGGCATGCAGGCCAAGAGGGCAGACATTTTTTCTAGTTTTTAATTGGGGTGTGGGAGGGCTGGGGAGGTTTTCTATCACTGTGTCATTTTTCTGCTGAGGGTGGGATATCCCATCCTTTTAATCAAGGTGATTGTGATTTTGACTAATAAAAAGGACTTTATAATTGTGGGGGAACTTGGCTTTCAAGAGAGGGGATAATGGATTGAGATTTCTAGCCCCTGGTGGCTCTGGTCCAGCCTCCACCCCAGCCTGGCAACCGGTGTTCACCATGGCAGTTTTGTTGTAGTATCAGAAGCATCGGTTGGTGGTTTAATGTGTAGAAACTGGGTTAGTTTTTCCCAGAAGTAGATTCCTCCTTGTCCAGGAATAGGATACAAGGAGTTAATCCCCCAGTTTTCTTCTCTGTGTCTGTCTCTACCACCCAGAGGACAGGGGAACTCTCCCACCCTTGAAAGGCACAAAAGACAGACCAGAATTAAGGTCAGAAACTTGAGTTTTCAAACATTATTGAGCAAAAAAAATAACTAAAATCCTAGCAGCAGCTCTTTTTCCTAGAGGAAAGAAAAAAATCCACGACGTGTGTCTAGGTGAGGGGCAGTGAAACTGTAAGGTGAGGGACATCAGGGCCTATCCTCAGCTAAACATTAAAACAGGGATCTCCCGACCTTCGTTGTTGAAAGGCCAACAGCTCAGCTTTTCCTTCAAGAACTGGGTCCTGGCTTCTCTGGTGTATGAGTGGGGAGGTGGTATGTAGAAGGGCATGTGTCTGCCTACTACTGGTAGTTCAGTCCCTGCACCCCCTTAGAGAGGCTCTCTAACAGGTATAAGGGGAAGGCGTCCATGGCATCTTGAGACAGCTTACGCCTCTGTGGCAGCCCGTGCTGAGGTGAAGACCACACTCTTCCTGTTTCCTAGCCTCTTCTTCCTGGAAGGATAAACAGTGGTTCATGGGAATGACTAGTGTCCCAAGTGAAGATTAGGACAGGAAATAAGTATCTGATTATGACCCTAACTTTTCTCCTTCCTTCCCCTTCTGAGTATTGGGATGACAAGGGTGTGCCAGCATGCCAGGTTTAATGTGGTGCTAGGGGTCAAACCCAAGGCTTCGTGCATGCTAGGCAAGCACCCCACCAACTGAGCCATAGCTCCAGAGACATTTTTTATTGTTTTTGAGACGGGGTGTCTTTCTATGTAGCTCTGGCTGTCTTGGAACTCACTCTGTATACCACGATGGCCTTGAACTCACAGAGATCCTTCTGCTTCTGCCTCCCAAGTGTTGGGATTAAAGGTGTGCACTACCATGCCCGGCTGAGAATGCAGTTTTTTTGTTTGTTCTTGTTTTTTGTTGGCTTGTTTTTTTGAGACAGGGTTTCTCTGTGTAGCCCTGGCTGTCCTGGAACTCACTCTGTAGACCAGGCTGGCCTTGAACTTAGAGGTCCACTTGCCTCTGTCTTCCAAATGCGAGGATTAAAGAAGTGCACCACTGCTGCCCAGCCTCTGAGAATACTAGTGAATCAAAGTAAAGGACTGCAGGGATAGAAAGGAGGACCTCACCTAATTTTTCGAGCGATGAAATAAACAGCCAGCAGAAGGCAGAGACATCCAGCCAGGATTCCCACGCCTAGACCCAGCATCTCTCCTGGGGAGATAAAGATGTCAGCCCAGTGTAACAGGCGCTAAGCCTTTCCAGTTTTGCTGGGAACCAAGACCCCTCATATTTCCATCCAGGGCTGACTTACCTGTGGTATACAATGGTCCCACTGTAGAGGAAGAAAACTTGGGTTAGGGGAGTTTCAGAACATCTTCCCATTTGGGAGCTCTGCTTACACACCAGGAAAATGACCTGGGCATCCATGGCTAGGAGTGGTTCCCAGTCTAAAGTATGAGAAACCCGCCCTCGGCCTTCTTCTGCCCAGGGCTTGACTGTTTCATGCCTTGAGTTCCTCAGTTTCCCACCTCTTCTGAGCCCTGCGAGTCACCTTGGGTGAAAGAAGCAAAGACGGTCCGCTGGTTGAGAGGCTGGGGGACTCTGTAGTTCCGTATGAGGGGCTCAGGGGGCGCCTCTTCTGTAGAGGACAGCATCTCCTGGAGCTTTTCTAACTGAGGAGCAGCAGTGTAGAAGTCACTCTGGGGCCTGGGCAAGGGTCTCAAGTTAAAGTAGCTCGTTGCCTCCCCACCACTCACCTGTCCCATTGACATCTCGACCCTTCTGTCGAAGACTGTCCAGAGGACACTCTGGTAGCAGGGGGGAGTTGTGAGTGAGCCGTTGTAACGGAAGAACTGCTCCAGCTCTTGGGGAACAGCTCTCTCACACTGAAGGCAGGCACGAAGGTTACATCATCTGGGGAGAACAGGGCAATGGTCAACCTTCCTGGACCGGCTTCCTCTAGGCAGAGTGCACTGCCAACCCACGGCCTGCTCCCAAAGCCTCTTCGGTCAGGTTTCGAAAGTTTCTCTGCGGTTGAGTTCTTGCTGCAGGTTTTTAGGGCTCACCTTTGTGTCTTATTTTATGCAGATGACTCAGGATGTGCTCATAAGCTGGATTCTCAGTCTCACCCACCTGTGAAGGGAGCGTATGGTTGAAACAAGCATGTGTTTGGAGTAAGAGTGCATGGGCTAAAAAGTACAGAAAGGCCGGCAAAGAACAGGCCTGAGGAGTGTACATAAACGGAGAGAGACCTGGGAGGGCTAGGGGGACTGACCTCAATTAAGATGCCTAGGACAGCCAGGCCCTGGGGCTTCTGGGCAGCCTCACTCAGGCTGCCATAGGACTCCGAGTCATAATGGACCACGTGGAGCTGTGGGGAGGAAGAAGGGGACCGAGTTACCTGGGGCTTCCTCATTCTCCCCAGGGCTTTGACTTCGGTCACCACCTCAATCCCCCAACCCAAGGCTCTGCCCCCAAAGCCTTGCCTTCTCCCCTCAATCTGACTTTTCAAGGGCTCAGCCCCATCCTTTCTCCAAGATCAATGGGACATGGAACGGTGCCCTCTAGATTCCGAGTCCTAGTCGGTACCTCTGCGGCTGTGGCTTCACTGTTGATCTGGTGCTCTGAGCCCTCTTGGGATCCTTTCTGACCCCAGTGCAGGTGGAGCTGGGCTGCTGTGTATTTCCGGGGCAGTCCCCCCAGGTGCAGGGTAGGGGGCAAGGAGAGCTGTACTGTGAGGAAAACAAGGTAGGATCGGTGGGGGAAGTGGACAGTCCCCACCCCACCTGCCACCGCTTGGGACACTTGACTCTTCTCTTCCTTCTCCTCCCAGAATTGCCTGGCTCCTCTACAGGCTGTGGCTTTCCTGACAGGGTGGCCTCTCTGCTGATGATTAGTCAGTGCTACAGCACTCTCCTACACACTGAACTTGATCATAGACATTCAATCCCACCTTGCCTGCAAAAGCCTGAAAATCTTTTAGACAGGGTTTCTCTGTGTAGCCCTGGCTGTCCTGGAACTTGCTCTGTAGACCAGACTGGCCTCAAACTCACAGAGATCTGCCTGCCTCCACCTTCGCCTCCCAAGTGCTGGGATTAAAGGTGTGGACCACCATTGCCCAGCTCTGAACCTCATTTGTCCTTGTTAATTAATGGCGTATTCTAATATTTTGCAAATTAGGGGTCTTTTTTTTTTTTTTTTTTTTGGTTTTTTCAAGACAGGCTTTGTGTCCTGGAGCCCAGACTTAGTAAAGGCGTGCTGCAAATAGGGGTCTTATTTCCTCTGGCTCTTTTAAGATCTGAGCTAGAACCTGCAGTCACTTGGAGTAAGGTCTTTTACCTGTGTGGCCATTATTGAATAGCTCCAAAGGTTCACTACCAGGCTGGTCATATCCATGGGGCTGTATAGCAGGCAGATCAGGGTCAAATATCACACTGTCCGTCTGGATGTCGATGGGGGACTGGGCATTGCCTCCACACTCAGGGTAAGAGGTTGGCCAGTGGTCCTGACCATGTGGGCCTGGTGGAGGAGTAAGTTACCATGGGCATTTGGCCAGCCCACAGCCCCTGCCACCCTTTAGTAACACACCCCCCTACCCACCCCACCCCACCCTACCCCACCTCCGCATACTGCGCATGTTATAGTGGAGGTAGAGATCTGCTCTGCTCTCACCACCCAGTAGGGTAAGGCTGGGTGAGGTGGGAACCCCCACTGCACTCTAGGCGGCAGCGCCCCTGGCCTCCCCAGAAGCAGGGGTGATTCTCCAGCTACCCAAATTAGTGGGAGAGTGGTAGCTTTCACTCACCTGGAGTTTGAGCACAATGCAGCTTGAAAGGGGGGGAAGAGGAAACAGAAAGCCGGAATACCCGGGTACCCGGGGAGGTAGAATTCGAGGGGACAGCTGACCCTAACAACTGCTCCCTGTCAAGTAGTCTTGGGGTCCAGATATCCTTTCTATCACTCACTCCTTGCTCTCACACCGGACCTGGCTTTGACTGCAGATAGGTCATTAATCAGACGTTCAAAGGGATTGAGTTCCACTGTCCCTAGAGTCATAGTATCCCGCCAGCCTCTTCCTCCTGACCTCACGCTCTGTCCGGTTTCAGACAGGTGGGGGGTAGGACTGTTGGGGAGAAAGCCAGAAGAATGGCCGCTGAGCGCAGTGCAGTGCGCCTCTCCCCACCCAGGCTGCTTCATTCCCACACAGATTGACGGCGGACTCATTGGCCTTTTTGCTGAATCAGCAGACGTGGGATTTAATGGTTAGAGCAGGGTCTAGCAGCCACATGTGCAAACCCCAGGGCATGTGTCTGTGTGGTGTCCCGCAGAAGACAGGGGCTAGTGTGGGAAGCTCAAGGGAAGCTCTTCCTCCTCCCCAGGACAAGTCTCCGAGTCAGGTGAGGGGGTCCCAGGGTGAAAGGTGTGCCGGGCCATCTGGAATTCTGCTCTCACCTTCATATGTCCAGTGGTGACCTGCAAGAGAGAGTCATGTGGGCTGTGGCCAGCGCAGCCGGGAGCGTGCGGAGCGTGCGCAGCCGGGAGCAGTGCCCGGGGCTCCCTCCGCTCTCCACTCTCTCCAGCGGGAGGCCCCCCTCCTTTTCTGCTCTCTCCCCCTCCACTCCAGCACTTCCCAAGTGAAGCCCTGAAACTGGACACCACCGCGGTGGAAAGGTCGGGGGTCCTATTTAAAACAACTAGCCAGGCTGTGCCCGGGGTTAATGAGTAAAGAGGGAGGGGCAACGGCCAGAGATAACGCCGCCGAGAGACTAAAATTAACCTGGATCCAAATGTGCAGGCGGCCCAACCCTTACTTTTCTCCAGCTGGAGCCGAGTCAGTGTAACACTTAGAAAGAAGATCGGGGTGGGGTGGGGTAAGGGTGTGGGCAGAGGGCTCGGAAGGACAGGGAACAAAAGAGGACGGAAACACGTTCGGTGTGTGGCGGCACTACTGACGGCAGGAGGGTCTGTTGACCCTTTGCCGTGATGCACCACGTGGAGACGCAGGACTTGGATTGATCCTTCCTTTCTGGTCTTACTAGCTCTACAGGGAAGTTGCCTACCCTCACGAACCTCGGCTCCTGAACTCTCAGACAACGAGGGGGCAGGAGGCAGGGGATCGTCTATTCTAGGTTGAGGGTGGTGGGTGGGCAAGGCAGCCGGGCTGGCAAGGACGGGATGAAAGTGAAGCATTGTGTGTGGAGAGGAGAGCTGCCAGCCGGGTCACATGCAGGCTCTCTCATGCAGTTCTGCCTCTGGCTAAAAATCTGGGGGTCTGTGGATCTAACTACCCCCCCCCCATGGCTAACCTGCTCTGAGGAGAAGAGGAAATCTAATTGTAGATTGGCTTGTACTGTTTAAATCTAGGAACTGGGGGACAAAAATCCCAAGTTCCTTTTCGTCTTTATTAGTCCTTTACTTATTTTGTTGTTTGAGGCAAGGTATTGCTCTGTGGTCCATACTGGCCCAGTATTCAGCATGTGGTCCCGGCTGACCTCGCACTTGGGACAACGGTGCCTCAGCCTCCTGAGCGCTGGAATCACAAGCATGTGGTACAATGCCCAGCGTCTCTATCATTCCTTTAACTGCTCAGACTTGTAAGATGTTTTAGGTCTCATCCTTGGTCTGTCCAGCTGGCCCATTCCTCAGCTCAAGAGACTCTGCAATGTAGCTCAAGTGGGAGGAGATGGTGGCGCATGTCTTTAGTTCCAGCATTTAGGAGGCAGAGGCAGATGGATCTCTGTGAGTTCGAGGCCAGCCTGGTCTACATAGTGAGTTCCAGGACAGCCAGGGCTACACAGAGAAACTCTGTCTCAAAAAAAGCCCAAATGGGGTTGGAGGCATCCACTCATTCACTATCTCTGTGGGATACTACAACAGCTAGCGTTCCCTGGCTTTGTGAAGGTGCCCTGCCCTTCCTGTTAAATGCTCTGCACTGATTCTAATATCTATTTCTCCTCTTTCCCCGTTTCTTCTCAACAGAGAACTTTGACTCTCCGTTTTCAGTTTTCACTTGGTTCCCTTGGTCCCATCTGCTTCCTGCCTCCTCTTGCTTTCTAGAGACTCCTCCCGCTTAGTGCTTCCAACAAATGATCCTTCACCTACTGCGTGCTGGATACTGAATGCGACGTGGGAAGCACAAAAAACAATGTAGAAGCCAGGCATAGTGATGCAGACGGGAGGCAGAAGCAAGTCTCCCCTCAGCTGCATAGTGAGCTACCCTCTGGCTCCAGGAGACCTTGTCTCAAAAACAAAGAAACAAACAAGCAACAACAAAAAAGCTGTGGGCATGCCTGAAGCATTCCTGGACTCCAGGAACACCGTTTCCGGAGTCTTTCCCTCTCTTTCCCACTCCTGAAAGTACACTGTACGCAAAGGGCTGGTGACCAAGGGCCAGTAACTCAGTCTATCATCGTGATACTTTCAGGGAAATGGAACCAACTGGTTAGTTTCTCTGGACACCTTGGCAGGTAGTGGGATTATCATCTGTCAGCTGGGCATCGGGGTCTCAGCGGGCAGCCTTGGAGTACGTGTGACTTTGCACCCCTGCTCTCCCTAACCAGCAGAGTGCATAAACAAAGGCGCGCTGCCTGGGACCAGGGCAGTAGGGAAAGGGCTTTGCAGAGAACTGTAGCTGGCCAAGTTTCCTACACATGTGAGCGTTCACACGCTGGCCCCTGCCAGTTCTCCCCTGCCGCAGCAATAGCTGGGCAAGAGAGGGAAAGGAAAAGAATAGAGGGGCTCTCCTCCATACTCTCCCCCCACCCCACCCCCAGCCCCATGCCTTTTCCCCAGCCCCTAGGCTTCCCTTTACACCTCTCCTCCCCCACTTAAGTACACATGGCGTGGCCATTAACCCAGACACAGTTGTACCTACCCCCGTCTGCAGCCAGGATCCAAGCCACCTTTAACAGGAGAGCGAAGAACAACATAGTATCTCCACAGCGGTGCACCCGGGGGGCCAGGAATTTGGGAGCTAGGAGAGAGAGAGAGAGGTGGAGAAGGAGAGAGAGAGGAGTTTCTGGCGTGTTTTCTTCTTGTCTCTGCGAGCTTCCAGGGATTTGATTTTCCTCAGGTTAGAACGAACTTCTGGATCCCAGGATAAATTAATCAATATCTCTCTCTCTCTCTCTCTCTCTCTCTCTCTCTCTCTCTCTCTCTCTCTCTCTCTCTCTCTCTCTCTTCTCTGTTTTCCTCTCTCAGCTCTCTGTCTGTCCCTCCACCACTTACTGGCCAGCAACTCGACAGTTGCCTCCGGCTTTTAAGGTGGCTCTGAACCGGTGTATGTGAGAAGGGGGGTGGTGCCGGGCCTGCAGGGGAGCAGCTAGCTCCTTAAATAGCGGATTAGGCATGCAGGATGGCCCCGCGGAGCGAGCGTCCTGGCCTGGGTTCAGGAGCCCAGCAGGCGGGAGCTCTTCCTTTGCCGTTCCCTCCGCCGCTGAGATGGGTGTCCCCTGGAACTCTACCGGCAGGGAAGGGGGGTTTTGCACCTCTCTCTCCAAGGTCAATGTGTTCTCGCCGGCCTAAGGAGCACATCCCTGGGTGGTGTGGGACGGCTGGCGGGGAACCTGTTTCCAAACCCAAGAGAAGTTGAGCTGGTTGGGACCAGAAAGGGAGTCAGACTTGGGAGATAGGAGAACAGAAGTTGGGGGCCCAGGGCGCTGGTGGGGAGAGTGGGAAGTCAGGGTTTAAAATCTGGATTGTGGAGACCAAGAAGTTGGGGCGAGGGGAACTGGTCTCCCGTGCTTTCTCTGGTGCCTGTCACTTCCCACCCCCTTCCTTAGGTCCACGTGCCTGCGTAGCCTGGGGTGGGGGTGCGGTTTTGTTTGTGGTATAAAGCCCATTTGTGTGCACAGCGGGGGAGGGGTTGTCACAGCACCAGGGAGAGACAGCATTCTAACTACCAGACCCAGCCACCTCCCTCCCCGGGGAGCCCAGATCTAGGGCGCCTTTTGTCACTGAAGAGGACACTGACCCTTAGCAGAGAGGCCTGGGCAGGAGGGGCGAGGGGTGACTGTGGAAACAATTACTGTCACCATGAGAAAAAGGCGGGACTCCAGAGAAAGAGAGGGGAGGGGCCAGAGAGAGGCCATGTGACCAGCGGGGTGAGGGGGTCCCGGGGCTTCCCGCCCACCCGACAAAGGGTCGCTGCAGGTCCGACGGGACCGGGTGAAACCTGCCACGGTGGAGTTAGCCAGTGGAGCGTGGAGGCTGCGTGGCGTCTCAGGAATTTGAGCTGTTGAGCGCTCCCCCACGGGACTAGAAATCCCGATCGGAATGTACGTCCTAAGTCCCTCATTAGTGAGTGTGAAAGCCACAGATAATTTCAAGCCAGATGGTGAAATCTCTGTCTCCTCCATACCCTTCGCTCACTAGCCTAGGGCATGCACCTACGTGAGGTCTTTCTGCCCTCCTGGTTCCTAACAAGTAGCAATAAATGGCCAAAACAAAGGGAGCCGAAGCCAAACAAGGGCACAGGATAAAAGCCAAATGAACAGAATAATGCATGTGCTGGGTCATCACTCCTGCGGAGACGGTAGCTCCGAGCGCTTTCTGTCCCGTGACTAAGCTTCAGAGCAAGCTTGATGTTTTTTTTTGTTTTGTTTTGTTTTATGTAACCTTTTTTATGCTTTCATCGCTTTGCGAATTCTTCATTCCCCTATAGAAAAGTTTCCGTCTTGAAGTCGTTCCAAAGCTCCATCCATGCCATCTAGGAAGAATAAAAGATGTAAAATGTAAGTTAAGACGTCTTTGGAATGGGGGAAGTTATAGGAGGTGGGGTCGGGGAGGGAGAGCGGATACGTATTTCACAAGGTAGGAAAGAAGGGGTTGGGATAGAATGACCGGGTCAGTCCGGAGCTCCCCTGGAGCATCTGCGACCGAGATTCAGCTTCCCAGGCAGGAAGTGCGTCTCGCCTGGCGCCACCTCCCGGCTTACCTAAGAATTTTTAAATTTTAAAATGTGGGATTCCTTCTGGACAGCAGTCGGTGCTGGACGTTTGGGGACTTTGCCTACATGATTGAACGTTGCTTCATAAAAGGAATCTTAGCTCCTAGTCAACACTTCGGCTCCCCGAGCAAGCAGCCTGTCCGGGAGTTCCGAGTCCCCCAAACGAACAAAGGCTGGTTTCTAGGAGAGGGAGAAAGAACTGCCCTCCTCCGACCTGACTTTTTGTTTGGCTCTCTGGCGTTACTGTGAACACATTGCTTTCTTTCTAGCTGCGTTGATTTGGAGCAGGTGCAAGGGAATATGTGAAAACGGGGAAGGAAAAGAGGAGAAAGGTGACTGAGTTATTCGACCTCCTCCAGGTAGTTTCTTCTCAGACTCCCGAGTCTTTGTTTGGGTTTTTCCCTTCTCGCTCCCAAGCCCTGGGCTCACCCCGCACCTGGCCCGAAGCCCACCAAACCCGAGACATTCCTCTGCCATATGGCGCCATCTCCTGTCCTTGCAAGGCAGTGAGACGTGAATGTCAGATCACAACTGTTTTCTTAAAAGTTCTTAACTTGGATGTTTAAACTCACTGCTTTAGAATGCTTCTGTGGCAAACCCTCTCAGTGCCCTGAGTTGGCGTGGTAGGGTACAAGGTCCAGGAAAGGATGGAGTTAGGTTAAAACAACTGAGGAGACAGATTAGATGAAATTAGATTTTCTAGAAAAGCTAATAACAAAAACAAACAAAAAGAAATGCTAACAACGTTGTTGCTGAGATGATATAATGGAGGTACAAACATTCTAATTTTATAGGGAATCACATTTAGTATTACATGCTTGCCTTCTGACCCTAAGTCCTGAAGGCCCTTCAGCAAACACAGAATTGTTTACAAATTACAGTTTTCGGTAAATCTGTTGTCAGAAATATTGCAGGTGTGTGTGTGTGTGTGTGTGTGTGTGTGTGTGTGTGTGTGTAATTTATTTGTATTTTATGTACATTGATGTTTTACCTGAAGGTATGTCTGTGTGAAGGTGTCGGATCCCCTGGAACAGGAGTTACTGACAGTTGTGAGCTGCCACGTGGGTACTGGGAATTGAACTCGGGTCCTCTAGAAGAGCAGCCAGTGCTCTTAACTGCTGAGCGACCTCCTCTGCAGGTTTTTTTTTTTTTCTCTTTTAATTAAAAAGTAATTTTCTGTCATGGATTGATACATGCACAGAACACTGCTAGGTCTATGGATGCTCGTGGATTAAATGAATGACTCTATCTCGTCTGTGGAACAGTGTTGGTTGTTGTTCCACCTCTGCGGTTTCACAGACCATTAGACCAGCAGGGCCCTTGGGCATCCATCCAAACTCCTTGTTATGCTCAGTGGAGAATGAATTTGGAGGGATTTAGGGATTCAGCTGGGGTTGATGAGAAAGCTGCGGGGCTAAATCAGTGAGAGAGTGCAGGCCTCCATGAGCATTCCCTTAGACCACTGGTTCATAGCATCGGGGAGCGCTGGGGTCGCCTGGAAAGCGTGGTAACTCAGATTTCCAGCCTGCGTCCTCATAGCTTCTTGATTTGTTTGTTTGTTTGGGATGGGGTATCTCTACACAGCCCTGGCTGTCCTGAAACTCACTGTGTAGACCAGGCTGGCCTTGGACTCACAGAGATCCACCTGCCTCTGTCTCCCGAGTGCTGGATTAAAGGTGTGCACCACCACACCTGGCCTATCTCAGTTCTGTAATTTGCATTTCTTTTTACATTTATTTATTTAGTGTGGGTGTGCATGTGCACACTCATGCCAGGTATATGTCTAGAGATATGCTTTATTTATTTTTACATTTACTTATTTTTGTGTACATGTGTGTGGGCACTCATGTAGAGGTCAGAGGACAACTTGTGGAAATTAGTTCTAACGTGTGTGTTTGGCGTTGAACATAGGTCTTTAGGCTTAACAGCAAACACCCTTTCCCACTGAGCCTGAGCCGGTTTGCTGGTCCCCAGAGGTCTACATTTGTAGCAGGTTCCTAGGTGAGATGAAGATGGTAGTCTGCGGGACTTCCCCTGAGAGCACCTGCCCCATCCCACTACAGGAGCAGATGTGGTGAGTTGGCTGTTTTTTTTTTTTTTTTTTTTTTTTTTTGGTTTTTCGAGACAGGGTTAGCTTAACTCACCAGTCACCAGCCCGGCCCAATTCTTACCTTTCTTCCTCCAAGCAGTTGGTTGAGATTAAAACCACCAATTCACTCTGCAGCCACCATATTCTCTGAGCTTAGCAACAATTCCCTCACAAACGTATTTTAGGTACTTCTAGGTACTGGGTACCAGTCATGACTTAGAAATGAACAAGTGAGTAAGACATGATCTTTGCCCTAAAACACCCCCGAATCTCGAAGGGATGCAGATTTTGTCCAGTGTCTAAACTAGACAGTGTGAGTGTCCATATAGCATCGGATGGAAGTGCGAGGGAGCCGGGGTGCTGCAGGATGATGAGCATTCAGACTTCTTTTACCTACACCAGTCTTTCTGTGGATGGCGATGGAACATTGTGATTTAACCAGACCGGATCACCCATAATAACATAACATTGGCCACTTGAAGGTGGGTGGCACCTGAACCATCCTCTCTGAGAATAACGACAAAGGATAGGCTGTCAGAGGAGGGTCCTCCCTGATCGAGGCAGCAAACTGTGTCCTGTGGGAAAAGGCTGTCAGGGGCCCCGGAGGGTGATGATGTCTTCCCCCTGTTCTGGTGGCTGCCTCATCCTGCCTGTCTTCTCCACTTCCTCCTTATTCTCTGCCTTCCGTCTAATTCAAGCTTGTGCACTAACCCTAACAAAGTTCTTTTTGCAAGGAGAAATCCAACCCCCTCTCCTCATGTAACCTAGGCTAGACACAAACTCTCTGTGTAGCTGAGGCTAACCTTTAATTCTTGATCCTCCTGCCTGAGTTCCCAAATACCAACGGTGTGTAATCTGTGCCTGATTGAAACTTTATTTTATTTTTTTAATTTTTAAAGATTAATTAATTTATTTTATGTTTATGAGTATTTTACCTGTAGGTGTGTAGAGGAACATGTGGATAGAGTGTCTGTTGAGGCCAGAAGAGGGTTTTGGATCCTCTGGAACTGGAGTTAGAGACGGCTGTGATCCACTTGTAGATGCTAGGAATTGAACCCTGGTCCTCTGCAGGAACAGCCAGTACTCTTTTTTTTTTTTTTTTTTTTTTAAAGATTTTTATTTATTTAATATGTATACAGTGTTCTGCCTGCATGTATGCCTGCAGGCCAGAAGAGGGCACCAGATCTCATTACAGATGGTTGTGAGCCACCATGTGGTTGCTGGGAATTGAACTCAGGACCTCTGGAAGAGCAGCCAGTGCTCTTAACCTCTGAGCCATCTCTCCAGCCCATAGCCAGTACTCTTAATCACTGAGCATCTCTCCAGCCTTTTATTATTTATTTATTTATTTATTTATTTATTTATTTATTTATTTATTTATTTATTTATTTTTCCAGACAGGGTTTCTCTGTTCAGGCCTGGCTGTTCTGGAACTCACTCTAGACCAGTCTGGCCTTGAACTCACAGAGATCCGCCTGTCTCTGCCTCCCAAATGCTGGTATTAAAGGCGTGCGCCACCACTGCCCGGCTTATTATTTCATTTATTCATCTATCTACATCTTTTATTGAATGCTGAAAGGAAGCACATTACAAAGATTGACTTTTCACTCCTGATTTCTCTCTCCCTCTGCTCCACCTGCCCCTCTCAGTGCAGGAACCAAAGGTAGGACCTCGCACACGCTGGGCAAACACTCTCACACTGAGAGCACACTCCACGTCGATACCATTCCCTTCCTCCGTTGTTTGTTTGCTGTTACTGTTTTTTTTTTTTTTTTTCTTCGAGACAGGGTTTCTCTGTGTAGCTTTGCGCCTTTCCTGGAGCTCACTTGGTAGCCCAGGCTGGCCTCGAACTCACAGAGATCCGCCTGCCTCTGCCTTCCGAGTGCTGGGATTAAAGGCGTGTGCCACCACCACCCGGCGCTGTTACTGTTTTTATATTATCTCCCTTTCTCAGATGAGGCCCTCACTGAGTAGCTCAGATCGGCCTTCAACTCCTTTTCTTCTGCGCATGCTTCCTTAGCGCTGCGGTTATAGCTGTGTATCAGCACGCCTGACTCAATTTACTCCTTTTTCATTTTTATTTTTTCGATTTTGGGAACTGAACCCAGCGGCCTTGTGTGAGGGCCAAGGGCTTAAACACTGAGTGTTAGCCTCAGCTCTCTTGTTACTTTTTTTTTTTTTTTTTTTGGTTTTTGGTTTTTCCAGACAGGGTTTCTCTGGATAGCTTTGGTGCCTTTCCTAGAACTCACTCTGTAGCCCAGGCTGGCCTCGAACTCACAGACATCTGCCAGGTTCTGCCTCCCGAGTGCTGGGATTAAAGGCATGCGCCACCAACTTCCGGCTTCTCTTGTTACTTCTTATTTTGAGATAGAGTCTCACCAAATTGCCCAAGCTAGCCTCTCCAGTGGCGGGAATAAAGGCTTTTTCAAAAAATAAAAAGAGCCCAGGAGATAAATAGTGCAGGAGAGAAAGTGCTTGTCTTGTAAGCATGAGGCTAAGGGTTCAGATCTCTGGAGCCTGTGTAAATATGGACAGGTTTGGAGGCTGGGAGCAATCGAGGCAGACCTTGTAAACCTGTGGTAAACTTTGGACATACACACAAACACACACAAAGGTGCACACCATACACCCCCCACACACAAACATGCATATCCCCCCAATAATAAAAAGAAAAAAAAAAAAAAAAAAAAAAAAAAAAACGGGCGGTGGTGGCGCACACCTTTAATCCCAGCACTCGGGAGGCAGATCCAGGCGGATCTCTGTGAGTTCGAGGCCAGCCTGGGCTACCAAGTGAGTTCTAGGAAAGGCGCAAAGCTACACAGAGAAACCCTGTCTCGAAAAAACAAAACAAAACAAAAAAGAAAAAAAAAGTAGTACTTGGAGTTGACCCCAGAATAGTGGGGAACTTCAGATCTCAGCAAAGAATAATTAGTTTTTCCCCTCCTTTGTTATTTAATTAATTAATTTATTTATTTAAAGATTTATTTATTATGTATACAGTATACTGCCTGCATGTGTCCCTGCAGGCCAGAAGAGGGCACCATATCTCATTACAGATGGTTGTGAGCCACCATGAGGTTGCTGGGAATTGAACTCAGGTCCTCTGGAAGAGCAGCCGGTGCTCTTAACCTCTGAGCCATCTCTCCAGCCCTGTTATTTAATTTTTAAAAAGGAAAAATATTTTCATTATAATATTCTTTAAAAATCATTAACAATGTTATAAAATATTTTTAAAACTTGGTTGGAATAAAATTTATTTCATCTGTATGTAAACAAGATATTTAATAGTTTTTTTGTTTGTTTGTTTTCTTTTTTTAAGATGATGTCTTACCACATAGCCCTGGCCTGGAACTTACTATGTAGATCAGGCTGGCCTGGAATTCCCCAAGATCCAAGTGCTCTGATTAAAGGCATGCACCCCCACACCCGGCTAATTATGGCATTTTGGAAATGCATGTTAAATCAGGGGCTGTTGAGATGGCTCAGGCATTAAAAGCACTTGCTGCTCTTCCAGAAGAGCAGAATTCACCGCTCAGCACCTATGCTGGGCTGCTCACTGCCTCCTCTAACCTAGCTTCAGGGACTATGACCCCTCCTCTGCCTCCATGACACCTGCACACACATGCAACATGCATTCATACACAGACACAGTGATGCTGTTTTCATTTTTTTATTTTTGTTTTTTGCTTTGGTTTCTGGAGACAGGATTTCTCTGTGTAGCTCTGCCTGTCCTGGAACTCACTCTATAGACCAGGGTGGCCTCAAACCTAGAGATCCCCCTGCCTTTGCCTCCCAATTGCTGTGTACCACTACCACCCGACCATGAATACATTTCTTTTTTTTTTTTTTTTTTTTTTTCTTTTTTCTTTTTTTTTTTTTGGTTTTTCGAGACAGGGTTTCTCTGTGTAGCTTTGCGCCTTTTCCTGGAGCTCACTTGGTAGCCCAGGCTGGCCTCGAACTCACAGAGATCCGCCTGGCTCTGCCTCCCGAGTGCTGGGATTAAAGGCGTGCGCCGCCGCCGCCGCCGCCGCCGCCGCCGCCGCCGCCGCCGCCGCCGCCGCGCCGCCCGGCTAATACATTTCTTAAAATGTGCGTTTATCAGATAAGTTAGACTGTGTGCCAGACACAACAATTGTACAGAGGAAGAAATGGACTACTTAGCAGCAAGATTTGTTTTTTAAACAAAAAACCCAGGATAGCTAAAAGAATCCTGTACAATAAAGCAACCTCTGGAGGCATCACCATCCCTGACTTCAAGCTCTACTATAGAGCTACAGTAATAAAAACAGCTTGGTACTGGCATAAAAACCGACATGTGGACCAATGAAATTGAATTGAAGACCCTGACATTAATCCACACTCATATGAACACCTGATTTTTTTATTTTATTATTATTTTTAAAGATTTATTTATTACATATACAGAAAAAGGTGCCAAATCTCATTACAGATGGTTGTTAGCCACCATGTGGGTGCTGGGAATTGAACTCAGGACGTCTGGAAGTGCAGTTGGTGCTCTTAACTTCTGAGCCATCTCTCCAGTCCTTTTTTTTTTTTTTTTTTTTTTTTTAAGATTTATTTATTTAAGTATACAGTGTTCTATCTGCATGCATGTATGCCTGCACGCCAGAAGAGGGCACCAGATCTCATTACAGATGGTTGGGAGCCACCATGTGGATGCTGGAAATTGAACTCAGGACCTCTGGAAGAGCAATCAGTGCTCTTAACCTCTGAGCCATCTCTCCAGCCCCGAACACCTGATTTTTGACAAAGAAGCCAAAACTATACAATGGAAAAAAGAAAGTATCTTCAACAAATGGTGCTGGCATAACTGGATATCAACATGTAAAAGATTGCAAATCCATATCTGTCACCGTGCACAAGTCAAGTCCAAGTGGATCAAAGACCTCAACAAAAATCCAGTTACACTAAACTTGATAGAAGAGAAAGTAGGAAGTACTCTTGAACACATTGGCACAGGAGATCACTTCCTAAATATAACACCAGCAGCACAGACACTGAGCACAACAATTAATAAACGGGACCTCTTGAAACTGAAAAGCTTTTGTAGGGCAAAAGACACAGTCAATAAGACAAAAAGTCAGCCTACAGAATGGGAAAAGGCCTTCACCAACCTCACATCTGACAGAGGACTGATCTCCAAAGTATATAAAGAACTCAAGAAACTAGACATCAAAATACTGAACAATCCAATTAAAAAGTGGGCTATAGAACTAAACAGAGAATTCTCAAAAGAGGAATCTCGAATGGCTGAAAGACATTTAAGTAAATGCTCAACATCTCTAGTCATCAGAGAAATGCAAATCAAAACGACTCTGAGATACCACCTTACACCTGTCAGAATAGCTACGATCAAAAACACTGAAGAAAACTCATGTTGGAGAGGATGCAGAGCAAAGGGAACACTCCTCCACTGTTGGGGGGAATGCAAGCTTGTACAACCACTGTGGAAATCAGTATGGCGGTTTCTCAGAAAGTTGGGAATCGATCTACCTCAAGACCCAGCCATACCACTCTTGGGCATATACCCAAGGAATGCTCAATCATACCACAAAGATACATGCTCAACTATGTTTATAGCAGCATTATTTGTAATAGCCAGAACCTGGAAACAACCTAGATGCCCGTCATCTGAAGAATGGATTAAGAAAATGTGGTACATATACAGCAGAGAAAAACAGTGATATCATGAGATTTGCAGGAAAATGGATAGAACTAAAAAATATCATCCTGAGTGAGGTAACCCAGATTCAGAAGGACAAACATGGTATGTACTCATAAGTGGATACTAGATATAAAGCAAAGAACAATCAGACTGCAACCCACAGATCCAGGGAGGCAACATAGCAGGGGGTACCCTAGGATGACTGTGGCTTATAATAAGTTTTGGTTTTTCTCAATCACTGGGCAAGCCTCAATGAAACATTTCACTGTTATGATAAGAATTTGGGGCTGGAGAGATGGCTCAGTGGTTAAGAGCACTGACTGCTCTTCCAGAGGACCTGAGTTCAATTCCCAGCAGCCACATGGTGGCTCACAACTGTCTGTAACTCCAAGACCTGACACCCTCATACAGGCAAAATATGAATATACATAAAATAAGAATAAATAAGTATTAAAAGAAAAGCTGAAAAGCCAAAAAGGAACACTGTTAAGAAAAAAAAAAGGATAAGAAGTTGTACTATATCAAGCTGATGAAAGAAAATGTTGTCTGTACTTTCAGGAGGGGAGGCTAAAATGTTTTTAGACTATGGATTAGCCTATAGAAAAATGTCTGCCATAAATCAAACAGAGAAAGGGAAGATAAATAGGAATCTCACTTACACAACGTAAGTAAAACATAGCTCTCTGAACAGATGAAGTTAGGTTTAGTCTACATCCCAGAATCTAATCAATATTTATATGTATAATTCAGCTATCACTTGGCTTAAAAGGGCTTATTGGGAAGTGTTATCACGCTATTTTCTACAGAGAAAATATTTTACTGTTTAAAATAACCCTGGGCTTTAAATTATAACCTGTTTTTATGTTCAAAACAAAACAAAAATTTAAAAAGAAAAAAGAGAAAAACTAAGGTGGGGACGGGCAGACGGCTCCGTGAGTAGAGGCGTTTGCCACCCAGGCTGCTGAGTTCCCCGCTGGAACCCACAGGGCAGACCGTGGGAGCCAGTTCCTGTGAGTTGTTCTCTGATGCCTACTCCCTCTTCACAGCACTCACATGCTCACAATAAACAAACAAACAAACTAAATTTAAACATATCTTTGTTTAGCTAAACAGCTAAAAATGGGCTGGAGAGATGGCTCAGTGGTTAAGAGCACTGACTGCTCTTCCAGAGGTCTTGAGTTCAATCCCAGCAACCACATGGTAGCTCACAACCATCTGTAATGAGATCTGGCATGCAGGCAAAACACTGTATACATAATAAATAAATAAATCTAAAAAAGGAATTGTTTTTTAAAATTTTGTGCATTATAAACATACAATTTAAAAAAAAAAATATGAAAGTGCTAAAGAATCAAAAAAAAAAAAAAAAATGGCCAAGATACATGGTGTGTCCTTTTAATCCAGTAGAAACTCTGATTGAGCAGCCTGTCTACATAGGAACTAGGCAGCAGCTACATAGAATAGAAAGACTCTGTCTCAAAGAGAGAGGCTTGGTCAGTTGAGCATATCTGTCTTGAGAGGCTAACATTCAATTCTCACACCTACTGATGACCGCATCATACAACATTACACAGACTGCATAATTAAAATCAAAAAAAAAAAAAATAGAATAGAACAGAGCAATCATAACAAACGTGCAAATATAAAAATAATATCGAAAGCATAGTAATACAATAAAAAATAAAAAAATAAATAAAGTGTCATGCCGGTGTGCAGCCTTTAATCCCAGCACTCGGAGCACAGGCAGGGGATCTCTGTGAGTTCGAGGCCAGCCTGGGCTACAAGTGAGTCCAGGAAAGGCGCAAAGCTACACAGAGAAACCCTGTCTCGAAAAATCCAAAAAAATACAAAATAAATAAATAAAGGTTGGTCCTGTAAAGAATAAGCTGGACACGTTCCAGATGCTTTACGGGGGAGGGCAGTGCTACCTTTTACAATTTCATTAGAGTAGGGCTGGTGAGCCAAGAAAAAAACCGGGCAAAAAGCCCTTCTGAGCTGTTGTGGCCCTAGGGATGCCGTGGTACGGGTCCCTGAGGCCACGGGAGGAAGGGCTGTTATGGCTGAGACTCCACAAAGGCTCTGTCTCAAGGGCAACCACCGCAGCCCCTCATACCAAAGGGGTATTAATCGTGTTAAATAAACAGGCACGAAAGCGGATGGAGGTAACCCAGACACCTCATGTGCAAAGGGAGGGGATGAGAACGGAGGGCGGTGGAGACCCAGGCCCTTTTCCGTCCCGGTAGTGCCTGCCGCAGGAAGAGCGAGCCAAGCTAAAGGCTGGAAAAGACGTGGATCAAACTATAGAGTGTACAACTCGTACCTTGCCTAATATAGCTGATTTTTGTAATCAGTATCCCTCTAATTGCTAAGAAAAAGTGAAGTCACATTTGGCATGTCCTCTCTTCCCAGTTTCAAAGTATCAGGTGGATCATAACTGGGTTGCGGTTAGGAGCCAGATAAAGGTTGGTTATGTGCAGTGGTTAAAATACAAATGACCTTTTGGGCAAACAGAAACCATGACACTAGAAAACAGGTAAGAAAGTTAGTTTCTGTCTATATAGTCTGGTGGCATCTTGATCATAGTGGGGGGGGGTGAAGAAGACATTTGCTAGGTAGGTGGGGAAGGGCTGCTTACTCATCAGACCTCGTCACTCATGGGAATCCACACGATTTCCGGTTATGTGTGCCTCCGTGGACACTTCCCTTTCCCATGGCCATGGCTGATGCTGGTACACAAGGAAAGGAAACACAATTGTTTAAGGAGAGGGAGGTTGACAACTCTCCTTACAGGTAGACAGGGAAGACACAGATTCATAACTAACCACCATGCATTACTAATAAAATGTCCAGATTCAGCCAGGCGTAGTGGCAGGTGCCCTAGGTGGATCTCTGAATTCGAGGCCAGCCTGGTCTACAAAGTGAGTTCCAGGACAGCCAGAGATGTTACACAGAGACACCCTGTCTCAAAAAAGCAAAACCTGCTCTTGGCCTTAGCATCATCTTCCTCGAAGCTCCCGCACCATGAGAGCGGAGTGGAGGAAGAAACGCATGCGCATGCGCAGCGCAAGAGAAGGAGGATGAGGCAGAGGTCCAAGAAAACCAGCCTGAGCACCCGCGGGGCTGAAGGAGCAGACAGGGATGCTGAAGGACGTGACGCTGGTACAAGTTGTTGGAGCGTGTGCTGTTGTTGGTGTAAGTCTCAATGGACCTGAACATCACCATCTGCTCGCAGAGACCACCTGAGAGACTTGACTGCCTTCAATAAAACCCAAACAGTCCCGCTGGCCCTCTGCCCTGGACCTATGGCGTTCCAGACTAGTTCTGTTCTCACTTGCGGCCAAGTGTAACTCGTGTACAATAAACCTTCTTTCTCAGCTGAAGAATCCAAAGATAAACAAACAAACAAACAAACAATTAGATAAACAAATAAATAAACCAAAACAACAACAACAAAAACCTCCCAAACCCCCCCCCCATAAAAAAAAAGAAAAATCCAGATTCAAGACTTAAGCTTATGATTAGTAAAATTTGAGAACATTTGCCCGGGGCTGGAGAGATGGCTCAGTGGTTAAGAGCACTGGCTGCTCTTCCAGAGAACTCAGGTTCAATTCCCAGAACCCACGTGGAAGCTCACAACTGTCTGTGACTCCAGTTCCAGGGCATCTGCACCCTCACACAGACATACATGCAGGCAAAACACCAATGCACTTAAAATAAAAATAAATCAATCTTGAAAAAAAAGCTAAAAATAAAAGAATAATTTATCCCTAATGCCTAACAGTTGGCCTGGCAGCTTGAACCCAGAGTCTCTCAAGTATTTTGCCATTGAGTATGCCTTTTTTTTTTTAGAAATAAAGATTTATTTACTATGTATACAATGTTCTGTGTGCATGTATGCATGCCTGCAGCCAGAAGAGGGCGCCAGATCTCATTACAGATGGTTGTGAGCTGTCATGTGGTTGCTGGGAATTGAACTCAGGACCTTTGGAAGAACAGCCAGTGTTCTTACCCACTGAGCCATCTCTCCAGCCTGAGCATGTCTTCTTTTTCTTTCCTTTGTTAAAATTTGTTTCTTTTGTTTTCTTTGAGACAGGGTCTCACTATGTAGCTCTGGCTGCCTTGGAACTCACTACTCTGTAGCCCAGGCTGGCCTCAAACTCTCAGAGATCTGCCTGCCTCTGCCTCTCAAGTGCTGGGATTAAAGGCCTGTGCCACCACACCTGGACTAGTATGTATTCTTTCTCAGTCCACCTCCTCTGACCCATTCTTGGCCCAATACTCTTCCAAGACCAAAACTCACCACAGGTGGCAGAATATACCTTTTAATCCTAGCACTCAGTGGAGGCAGAGGCAGGTGGATATCTGTAAGTTCAAGACCAGCCTGGTCTACATAGTGATTTCCCGGCCAGTCCGAGCTGCATGGTGAGACCCTGTCTCAGCAAAACCAAAGCTCTCTCAGCTCTGCCGTCAGTAACTGTTGTATGTGGGCACCACACAGGGACTCTGGCATCGTGCAGTCACTGTTTAGCTCAGGTACAGATCCTCTGGTCACTGATACTTCTTTGCATCCGGTCAGACTGTGGGTGAGGATGCCTCCCTGTCTTCCTGTTTCTATGGCAATACTCTGGAGAACGCTCTGGCCAGACTGCTCAGTCATAGTTGGTAAGCCAGAAGCTCACACTGACTGGCTCCCGGAAACAGCCGTTGAATATTAGGTCATTCTTCCTGTGGCTCTGCCAACAGGCCACCTTCAAGCCCTTCCCACTGTAGAGGGGGCAGTGAGGACCCAATACTTAAAAAAAATATTTTATTTATTTACTTGTGTGAGGGTGTCAGGTCCCCTGCAAGTGGATTACAGACAGCTGTAAGCCGCCATGTGGGTACTGGAAATTGAACCCAGGTCCTCTGGAAGAGCAACCAGTGCTCTTAACCACTGCGCCATCTCTCCAGCCCCTGGACCCAATACTTTGTTGTTGTTGTTTTGAGACAGGCTTTCCCTGTGTAACAGTCCTGGCTGTCCTGGAACTCACTCTGTAGTGTAGACTGGCCTCAAACTCACAGAGATCTGACTGCTTCTGTCTCCCAAGTGCTGGGATTAAAGGCATGTGCCACCAACACCTGGCATGAATAAGTAATTCTTTACCAAATAAAATAAAATAAAAATTTCAAGTAACACTCAATTAGGAGAAGCTGAAGACTGTAACAATGAAAAGTCGGGCACTGTGGTGCAGGTCTGGGGTCCCAGCAGGTGGGAGTTTGCGGTAGGTAAGAGGATCATAAGTTCGGGCCCAGCCTGGACTACCTAGCAAGACTATCTAAAAAATAAATAATAGTAAAATTAAAAAAGCAGTAACAGAAATAAAGGTGACACCTCTCAAAACACAAAATTTTGGTTTGAAACAATCACTGCTCACGTTAATTTGTTAATTTGAGTCAAAAATCTCACTATGTACTCCAGGTTGGCATGTAACTCTGGATCTTCCTCCACCTCCCAGGTACTAGGCTAGATGGCTAGGCCACCATGCCTGCCTAACCTTCTGATGGTGACCTTTATCTTTTGATCTTCCTGCCTCCACTTCAGGGTGTATCATCATGCCCAGTTTATGTGCTCCGGGAGATCAAATCCAGGGCTTTTCACAGACTACACAAGCGCTCTACCAATTGCGCAATATATGTCCACAGCCACATTCTGATGTCTTAGGAAATGTTTTCTGTGATGCTGCATAGGAATGCATATGTTTTAGGTGCATAGACATTTTCGATTTTATAAAAACAGGACCATATCATATGCATAATTTGTGAAAGTTATTCTATATCAATACATATAAGTCCTTGCCACAATGACTTCATAGTATTGAAATAGCATAATTTTGGCAGGCCTGATGTGGCAAGCTTGGACTCAGCTACTCTGGGTGGGTGAGGCAGGAGGATGGAAAGTTTAAGACCTGCCAGGGCAACTGTGCTGCATAGTTTTATGTCAACTTGACACAAGCTAGAGTCATCAGAGAGGAGGGAGCCTCACTTGAGACAATGCCTCCATAAGATTGGGCTGTAGGCAAGCCTATGGGGCATTTTCTTACTTAGCGATTGATGTGGGAGAGCCCAGGCCACTGTGGGTGGGCCTTCTCTGTGTGAAGGAGGACAGGCTGGTGGTCCTCCAGTCTATAAAAAAGCAGCCTGAGCAAGCCTGGGAGCAGCCTGGGAGCAGCACTCCTGGAGGCCTCTGGATCAGCTCCTGCCTCCGGACTCCTGCCCGGTTTGAGTTCCTGTCCTGGCTTCCTTTAAGGATGGACTACAGTGCAGAAGTGGAGCCACATAAGCCCTTTCCTTCCCAACTCGCTTTTTGGTCATGGTGTTGTGCCGCAGCAAAAGTAAACCCTGACTAAGACAGCACTTAGCGAGACCCTGTTTCAGAAGTAAAGTGTAGGTTTGAGGGTAGAATCAGTGGTAGAGTCCTTGCCTGGCATCGAAAAGTCTGAGGAAGAAAAAAGGTAATAATTTTTATTCATTCATTCATTCATTTATCTGTTCACTCATGTTTGGTGCTATGGATTGAATACCAAGGCATTTCGCATGCTAAGTATACGCTCTCCCACCAAACTACACCCCTGCCTCAGGCTGATATATTTCACTCCTGTTTTGTGTCTGGACCAAGTCATTTTCAGTTTTTACCTCTGACTAACAATAATTAGAATACTCTCACTCAGGCTGGGCGGTGGCGGCGCACGCCTTTAATCCCAGGACTTGGGAGGCAGAGGCATGCAGATCTCTGTGACTGTGAGTTTGAGGGTAGCGTGGTTTACAAAGGGAGTTCCAGGACAGCCAGGACTGCTTCACAGAGAAACCCTGTCTCGAAAAATCAGAAAAATAAAAAAAAAAAAAAAACACTCTCACATATATATTTATAAACTTGCCCAGTTTTGCTTAGAAGTGGACTCTCAGTGGGTACTGCAGTTTTCCCTTTAACACTTTACTGTGAAAAAAAGTTAAGTCAGGCTTAAGGAGGGATAATTTATATGCAGTAAAAACCACCCTTTTTAGTGTGCACGTCCATGAGTTTTGACAAATCCATTGGGTAACTACCCCATAATCAAGATAGAGAAGAGTTTCATCACCACCACCCCCGCAATAAGTCCCTTGCGCCCTTTGTAGTTAACCCCTGTTCCCACACTCGTCCTTTGGTAACTGCTGTTTTCTGACCCTATAATTTTGGCTTTCTCAGCACATCTTAGGGATCAAATTACACATCCTTTGGATGTGGCTTCTTACACTTAGCATCCATCCGTGTTGTCGGGTACCGGGAATTCGCTTCACTTTATCACTGAGTTTCTGTGTGTGTAGACCAGATTTATTGGCAAGCTGGAGAACGAGTGGGTTGTGTCTAGATTTGCAGGATGGACCCACTTTCGATATTGACACACGAGTCTGAGTGTACGCACCTTTTTGTTGTTCTTGTGGGTCATGTGGTAACTGTACGTTTAACTACACAAGGAACGCCCAACTTTCTCGGAGTGACTGCAGGGTTTGCTGTCCCCTCCAGCTGTGTATGAGAGCTTTAGCAGCTCATTCTTGATTCTGTGCATGTGTGGATGCTGTGACGCAAGCATGTGTGTGTCTACATGTGTGGGGAGGCCAGAAGACACCCTTAAATGTCGTTCCTCCTGGCCTTGCTTTAAAATAATTATTTAATATTTCAATACCAAGATAATATCAGAGAGATGTAAATGTTGCTGTTAAGTTGACTTTCTCCCTTTATTCAGTCGGGCATTCCAGCACATACGGTGACACCACCCAGGCTTTGGTGGTGGTGATGATGATGCACACCTTTAGTCTCAGCACTCAAAAAAGCAGAGGGAGGCTGATCTCTGAGTTCAAGGCCAGCCTGGTCTACCCTTGTCAGTTAAATCTCTCTGAAAACACCCTCACAGACACACCCAGAGGTGTGTTTCTATGTTGATTCTAAATCCAGCCAAGTTGAGGAAGATCAATCATCATAACAACCTTGGCAAAAAATAAATTTATTAATAAGTAGGAAAATATTAACTCTGTAACAGAAGAGCATATCAAAATTCTGTAGCTAGATTTCTTGCATGAACGTGTCTATGAACTGTGTACATTGGATTTGTATGCTAAATTTCTGTGGAACTATCTTTTAGCATAGGCCAGGAAAAGTAGATATAGGTTTAAAGACCAAAGATTCATTTATCATGTTTTGTTGTGTTAATGGATGGTCTATAAGGTCAATGTCTAGTTATATAACTTATTGTTATGTATCCCAACAGGGGTTAGATGAGCAGATATCTGTTTGTTGTATCTTGTACATTGGTAGGAGTATGAGGACTGTAGGGGATGTCTAGACGGGTCAGCAGGCCAAGAGACTTGTGCCAAAGCTGGTAGCTTGAGTTTGATCCCAGGAACCAGCATGGTGGAGGAGAGCACCCGACTTCTGCAGGCTGTCCTCTGACCTTCTTCACACCACAAAATAAATAAAAAAGTGTAAAGGTGGGGAGAATCCTTAGTGTTCTCTAGGAATGGCTCACTTCTGAGCCAGCAGGGCCGGTACCAGCCTTGTTTCCCGGGGAAGGGTTTTACCAGAATCACTGGTGAGAATTATTTCTTGGGGCTCCAAATCACTTTGGACTCTGGGGAAAAAAATGCTTTAGTAGCATTGGCTTTGCTTTATTTTGTGAGTGACCACACATTAATCAATTTGTGTTTCTGTTTTCTTACCTTTTTGTTTTGATGTGTGTGTTTTGTTCAGTAGTTCAGGCTAGCCTTGAACTCTCAACAATCCTTCTGCCTCAGTCTCCCAAGCACTGTGATTATAGGAGCATGTTACTAACTCTGCTCGTAGTTTGGAAAAGGGAAAGTTAAGAGGAAGAACAACCTACAGTTATTATTTTATTTAAAAAAATTTAAATTACTGGGTGCTGGCCGCACACCTTTAATTCCAGCACTCAGGCGGTAGAGGCAGGTGGATCTCTGTGAGTTGAAGGCCAGCCTGGTCTATATAGTGAGTTCCAGGATGGCCAGGGCTACACAGAGAAACCTTTATAGGGGGAAGTTTCTGTCCTGCCAGATCCCACAGCTGCTCAGTTCCAAGTAAACACACAGAGGCTTATATTAATTATAAACTGTTCGGTCTATTGCTCAGGTTTATAACTAACTAGTTCTTACGCTTAAATTAACCCATAATTAGCTGGGCAGTGGTGGCACACACTTTTAATCCCAGCACTCGGGAGGCAGAGGCAGGTGGATCTCTGTGAGTTTGAGGCCCGCCTGGGCTACAGAGTGAGTTCCAGGAAAGGCATAAAACTACACAGAGAAACCCTGTCTCGAAAAAACAAACCAAACCAACCAACCAAACAAACAAACAAAAAAAACCCTAAAGAACAAACAAACAAAATTAACCCATAATTATTGTCTATGTTTAGCCATGCACTTGACTTGGTACCTTTTCTCAGTCCGACATTTTCATCTCACTTCCTCTGCGTTTGACTGACTACTCTGTCTCTGCCTTTCTTCTCCCCATCCTTCTCCTAGTCTGGTCCTTGTCTCTGTCCTAGCCACCCCTCCCCGCAACTTCCTGCCTGGCCACTGGCCAGTCAGTGTTTTATTAAACCAGTAAGAGTGACAAGTCTTTAGAGTGTACAGGAGGGTTATCCCACAGCGTTTCCCCTTTCTATCTTTTCAAAACAAAATCCCTGAGTCTAATTTCCTTGTTTAGTTTAGCTTTTTTCCTGACTATTATCCATAACAATTTCTAACTAACATTTTAAACAAAGACAAACATCCATAATCCATTTTTTGGGAATGTGGGCACAGTTTTCTAGACTACTTCCCGCTGATTGGGGGCACTGTTAATCTTATGGGGCCCAAAGAAAATTCAGGATTATGGTCAAGTCCAGACTAGAGAGTTCTGTGAGGCTAGATTGTCTCAGCCAGCAGCCTTGAAGGCTTTCTGGATGCAGAACTCAGAGGAAATTGCAACAGAGGCACTCGGAAATGTTGGATCATCTGGGCCATCTGTTCTCATTGGAGATTTTTCAGGGGGTCTTGCTCGATCAAACCATATTAACCTGGAAGCCATCCACAGGTTCTCATCTTCTGTGGAAACAAAAACAGAACCTCTTTTCCAAAGCAACATATCCTTAAACCCAAATTTTGAAGTCAAGATACCTTTAAAATATATATGTTGGTTTAACTTAGCAGCCCTCATAATCAAATGTCTCTCTGTAGTTAAAAATCCCCAAGACAACACAATAATATACAGTAACAAGATGCAGTAGACTGGTAACGCCACAGCCATATGGCAAAACACAGATTAATAGAAATGGGTTAGTTTAAGATGAAAGACCTAGAGTCGGGCGGTGGTAGCACACACCTTTAATCCCAGCACTCGGAAGGAAGAGGCAGGCAGATCTCTGTGAGTTCAAGGCCAGCCTGGTCTATGAAGCGAGTTCCAGGAAAGGCTCAAAGCTACACAGAGAAACCCTGTCTCGAAAAAAAAAAAAACAAAAAACAAAAAAAACAAACAAACAAACAAAAAAGATGAAATACTTAGCTAGTAAGAAGTCCGAGCAACTTCTTTATTAACCAATGGTAGCAGCATATATTCACAGCATACAGAAAGACCATCCCACAGCAAACCTTGTCTTGAAAAAGTTAAATATAAAAACTTTAAATTACATTTATTTGCGCATTTATACACAGGTACATCTGAGTGCCACAGCTACTGTATTGTAGTCAGAGGAAAATCTGAAGTAGTCAATTTTTTTTCTCTGTCTTTCTTTCTTTCTTTCTTTCTTTCTTTCTTTCTTTCTTTCTTTCTTTCTTCCTTCCTTCCTTCCTTCCTTCCTTCCTTCCTTCCTTTCTTTCTTTCTTTTTCCAAAAGACAAGGTTTCCCTATATAACAGTCCTGGCTGTCCTGGAACTCTATCTGTAGACCAGGCTGGCCTCAAACTCAGAAATCTGCCTGCCTCTGCCTCCCGAGTGCTGGGATTAAAGGCGTGTGCCACCACCAATGCCTGAAGTAGTCTATTCTTTCCACTGTGTAGACCAAAATGTGGAAGGCAGGAGAAGGACGATGAATCTAAGCAGAGGGAGACAGGCAATGCAGACCTAACAGAGGCCTTAGAAGGCCCACAGAGTGCTTCCAGCTGAGACATCCCTTCACTTTTTGTAAGTCTAGCTAGATGACAGGCTAGGCCTTCCAGATTGGTGTTGATTTGGACTTCCTCCAGAAAGAGGTGGAATTCTGAGCAAGGCAATCCCCTCCCGGGGTGTTGCCTGCTAGGATTATCTTCCAGCTGCACCCTCAGTAACTGGGGGACTAAGTTCTTCAGTGGCACATCCTACAGTACCACAGGATCTGTGGCTTTCAGGAGAGGGACTCAGGCATCTTGTAAGGGCCTGGGAGGGAGGGGTATAAACATCCTGACCCTACTCTCCTAAGTTTTGATTTCCTCCAGGACCAATGCCAGTGAGCTGTTAAGACTCAATGCAGTCATGGATGGAGGATGGAGAATAAGTTTAGAGAGGGATTCTTAGTTACTATTCTATTGCTGTGAAGAGACACTATGACCAAGGCAACTTATAGAAGAAAGCATTGAACTGGGGGCTTACAGGTTCAGAGTGAGTCCATGACCATCATGGCAGAGTGTTGGCATTGGGAGGGTGGGCAGGCAGGCAGGCATGGGTCTGGAGAAGTAGCTGAGAGTTTACATCCTGATCCCAAGTCAAGTAAGACAGTCAGTGACTGAAGATGAGCTTAGGTCTTAAATGTTTTTTGTTTGTTTTGTTTTTTGTTTTTTGAGACAGGGCTTCTCTGTGTAGTTTTGATGCCTGTCCTGGATATATATATTACACCCCCCCCTTCTCCCTCTGTTCCTCAGTCTCTTCAGTGGACAGCTCTTTAGTAGAAGACCCTTCCTCTCTCTCTCTTTCTCTCTCCCTCAATCATGTTTTTCTGTTCTTTTTGCTATCATGTGTGTCCTCCTGGGATACTACCCTCCCCCATGGTCAGCTCTCAGGTGGGATCAGAATTCAGGATATATTCCCAGGCTGGTCCTAAAATGTGTTTTTTCTTTTTTATCCATCTCCAGCCTGTGCCCAGCTCTTCCCTGACTTTGTTGTCTTGTGTTTTGTTGTTGTTTGTTTTGTATTGTATTGTTTATGAGACAGGGTCCCACTATGTAGCTTTGGCTGGCCTGGAACTCCCTATATAACCAGGCTGGCCTTAAATTCATAAAGATCTGCCTTCCTCTGCCTCCTGAGTGCTGGGATTAAAGGTGTGCGCCATCGGGCCCTCACTCTTCCCTTCCTTTGGTTGTTTTTCTATCCTGGCTTCCTTTAGCATTGTTAGCATTAAAATCTAAGTCTTCGGATGCCCTTCAGACGCACCATTCCATTACTTATGCTGTTTGTTATCAAGTGCAAGCCTGTTTGTTCCTGTGCCCTGGTCAGGGTCAGGGTGTGGAGTGGAGAGGAGTCTGCTGGAGACGCAAAGGTGTCCTAGACTGAGAAACTGAAAAATGGGAGATGTGTGCTAATTCATTCACTCACTTCCCCAAATCATCTGGAATTTTAAAGGAATATGGCAGAATATAACCAGAACTAAGAAAAGTTTAGAACTTTAAGATAAAAAACAGGCCGGGTGGCAGCGCGGGCACATGCCTTTAATCCCAGCACTTGGGAGGCAGAGGCAGGAGGAATTCTGTGGGTTCGAGGCCAGCCTGATCCACAGCGCAAGTTCCAGGACAGGCACCAACACCACACAGAGAAACCCTGTTGGAAAAAAACAAAACAAAACAATAATAATAATAATTCTTATCCCAATATCTGTGTTTTGTTTTTGTTTTGCTTTGTTTTATTTTTGTTTTTAGAGACAGGATTTTTTTGTTAGGCTTGACTGTCTTAGAACTAGCTCTGTAGGCCAGGCTGGCCTCAGGCTCACAGAAACCCACTTGCCTCTGCCTCCTGAGTGCTGGAACTAAAGGCATGGGCCACCACCGCCGGGCTCCCACTCATATCTTATTTAAATTTTTAGTTTTTGTTTTGAGACAGAGGCTGGCCTGGAGCTTACTGTGTATACCAGGCAGGCCTCAAGAGATCTGCTTTCCTCTCCCTTCTGAGGTCTGTGATTTAAGGCATGTACCATTATGCTGGGTCTTAGAGAGATATTAAATAGAATTTTTATTTTTAGATTTATTTTTTTTTTTAAACGTATTTGAGTGTTTTGCCTGAATGTATGCACACACACACACACACACACACACACACACACACACACACACACATCTGTGCCTGGAGTCTGTGGAGGTCAGAAAAGGCTATTAGAATCCCTGGAACTGTAGATATGGATGACTGTGTGCCATCATGCTGGTACTGAACCAGGGTCCTCTCCAGAGGACGCTGTCTCTCCAGCCCTTCACATACACTTTAAAAGGACATTTTAAGTAGATTACTGTAGGAAACTTACCGAAGGGAAATTGGAAAGGAGAGGCCTAGCTGTGGGGTTTCTGGCAATCGTGTTTTCCTTAGGATTGTGTTGCTTTTCCTCTAACGTCCCAACTTTCTGCCAGCGACAAATGACCTCAGTATCACCTCCTCCGGGACGGTTGTATTTAAAGGTTTCTGACTCAACGTGCTAAACTCAACTGCTTTCAGAGTCGTTCTGCCTTTTATAGTGGAAGTTAAAATACCTTGCTTATCACGCTCTGGTTCTACAACTCGCAAGGGCAGATCGACGCGGGGGCGCAACGCACTCGGGGCTCTGGCGTGGCGTCCCTCGCTCAGCCCGCAGCCACAGAGCACAGAGCTTGTGTTAAGAGCCCCGAAAGCTCCGGAGTGCGGTGTCAATGACCCCCTTACAGCCCGGGGCCGCCAACGACGCCTTTCCCCTCCCTTTAACCCCGAAGCCAGAGAACCCCCCAACAACAACAAATTCAACAGACACCCAAACCGTCCCACGACCGAGGGAAAGCGCGCCAACCACACAAAGAAAAGGAGGGGGGCGACCGGGATTCAAAATCATTTCTCCGGGACGTACATCCTCCCGGACCAATCGGAATTAACTGCGCGCTTGCTCCGAGCCAATAGACACGGAGCTTCTGGTCCAGGTCCCGCCTAAAGACGGACGGACAGTCCTCTCACCCAATGGAGTCGTGCGACACTAAAGACCCGGCCAATGCCGTCGGGAGGTGGGCGGGGTGTAGGCTAGGGGGTTGGCGGTGCCGTGTCATGGAGGCTCAGTCTCGCAGCAGCCATTGAAGGGGAAGGAACTGCGGGCGCGCGCGTGTGTGTCTCTCTCTCTCGCTCTCTCCTCTCTCTCTCTCTGTGTGTGTGTGAATGTGCGTGCGTGCCCGGGTGTGCGCGCGCGGGTGTGTGGACTAGAAGGTGGGGGCAGCCGAGTTAGTCCCAAGTCGTCGGACTCCATTTGCTATTCTTTTCTTTTCTGCCCCGCACCCGGGTGGTGGTGGGCGTTCGTCTCTGCGTCTCTTTTCATTCATCTCCAGACCTTTAGAGGTTTTTTTTTTTTAGGGTTGGGGGTAGCGGGGAGGGCAGGCGAGGGGAAAAGGAGGAGGACATGGAGATGAAGAAGAAGATTAACCTGGAGTTGAAGAACAGAGCCCCGGAGGAGGTGAGATGACTCAGCCCCCACCGTGCCTCCCGCCCGGGGTCGGCCGGGGTGGGCTCCGGGGGTCCGGGTGGGCGCGCCGGGCGGGCTGGGACACGCGCCCCCACTCGGGGTGGAGGCGGGGCGTTTTATTTTAAGTTTTAAATCGCCAGGCTCTCGTGCTTAAAATGGCGAAGGGCTTAAGTTTCTAGGGGGGCATTTTCGCGAGCGCGCGGGGGCTCAGCCCCTCGGCGGCCCCGCAGCCCAGCGGCCCGGCCTCGCGGTGGGGCCGGGCGGCGTGGGCGCGACCCCCGCCGGGCCCTCGCCGCCTGCGAAGTTGGTGTTAACTTTGCCGCGGTGCCGCCGCTCGGCCGGCCGCGGCCCCCGGGCGTGGGTCTCGGGCCGACGTGCGCCCCGCGCTCCCTCCGGCGGTGCCCACTCGCGCGGGCGGCGCGCACCGGGGCTGCGGCGGGATCCCGGGACCCGACGGCGCCGGCCGCGACCCTCGTGGCGCACGGACCTCTAGGCGAGCCGCGCGGTGCTCCGTGCGGCCGTCGGCAGGAGTCGCGGGCCGGGAGGGGCCCCGGGAGGCGTCGCCTCCGAAGCCCCCCCCCATCCCCCGGCCGTCGGATTCCTTCGCGGTTCCCGCCAGGTTCACGGGCCTGGAGCCTGGGCCGCGGCGGCGCCCGGGCGGTGACGGCGCCTGGGGCTCGCTGGTTCCCTGCAGCATGAAGTCGGGGGGCCAGGGATCCGCGCCACGGTGGCCCCTTGACGCCCGAGCAAAGGCGCCGGTCTGCCCGGCCTTCGCGGTTGCCTGTGCCCGAGTCTTTTTCCGTGGCCGGTGTGCGGGTTTCTCCCGACTTTAGCCGAGAGCGAGGTGGAGGAAACATTGTTGCTGTGAGGGTTATCTCGAGGGAGAACTAGAAGTTTTCTAGAGCTTGTTAGAAGATTCCAGAATAACTCAAAGTTGAAAAGCTGCCCATCAGCGGGACGCGGGGACTGAGATCTGTAATTCTGTATATCTGTAATTCTGCTATCTGTAATTCCCAGCCCTTGGAGGCCGAGGTAGAGGGGTGGCTGCAAGTGCGACTCTGTCAGACGAGGCAAAACAAATCAGAACGAGCGGTTTCTCAGAAGCCTTAGGGCACAGAAGTTGGCCTCTCCCCGCATCCTTTCGCCTCCACTTTGGAGGATTGCTGGACGATACCGTGGTGTAGTAACAGGTTTATGGAGACTGTTTTTGTTTATGTTTTTAGCTTTTTAAGACAAGGTTTTTCTGTGTAGCCCTGGCTGTCCTGGAACTCCGCTCTGTAGCCCAGGCTGGCCTTGAACTCAGATCCACCTGCCTCTGCCTTCCAAGCGCTGGGATTAAAGGTGTGCACCACCACTGCCCACTTAGTGGACAGTTTATAAAGTACCCTGTTTATTTACTTTCTCCTTGGTAAAACTTGTAAACTGGGTTGTATTGTTTTAGAATCCAAGTCGGCGAACAGGAGTCTCAAGGCAGTGAAGTGGCTTATTCTAGTGGAAGAACTGGGTCTCTGACACCAGATCTCCACGCCCTCTTGCTCAGCTTTCTTCGCTTTGGCTTGGAATCCAAAGGCTTAGAGTTGCCTGGTGTGATAGTGCACGCTTTTAATCCTGGCATGTAATCTGGGCACCCGGAGGCAGAGGCAGATGGGTCTCTGAGTTTGAGGCCTACCTGATGATCTACAAAGCAAGTTTCTGGCCGACCAGGACTAAATAGTGAGAAGGAATAGTGGTGGTTGCTCACTCCTTTAATCCCAGCACTTGGAGGCAGAGACAGGCGGATCTCTCAGCTTGGTCTACAGGTGGAGTTCCTGCACAGCCAGGGCTACACAGAAAAACCAAAAAATAACCCCCAAACAAACAAACAAAAGGTTTAAGAGTAGGACACCCTCTCATACACCAATGGTGTGACCTAATGCAAGTCGTTTTTTCTGGGTCTTGGCTTCCTGGTCTCTAAAAGGGATGTCATGGTGTCATTTCTGCTCATTGAAATAATGATGCCAAAGTTACACTCAAGTAGAGAAGATGGCATTTGTTGTTTCTGATTTTTTTTTTTAAACTGGGGATAGAGAACCAGGATCCATGATTAGATCTATTCAGGTAAGTTTTGTTACTCCGTTGTGGATCTGGGGCTGGATGACTAGTTAAGAGCACAGCTCTAGTTAAGAGCACAGCTCACTAGTTAAGAGCACAGCTCTCTAGTTAAGAGCACAGCTCACTAGTTAAGAGCACTTGTTCTTGCCCACACTCACATGGTGGCTGCCAGCTGCCAGGGAGTCGATTCCCTTTTCTGGCCTCAGAAGGCAGCAGACACGCATGTGGTACACTTATCTGCAGGAAGAACACCTGTACACATAAAATAAATAAACCTACAACTCAGATCTAATAAGAAATCCTGTTCTGAGCTGGAGAGAGGGCTCAGGGATTAAGATCACTGGCTGCTCTTTGGGGGATCAGGTTTGAATTCCCAGAACCCACATGTCGACTCACGACTGCCCCTAAGTCTAGTACTAGGGATCCAGGCCCATTTCCTGGCTTCCATGGGTACTGCATGCACAGAGTGTACAGATATACCTTCAGGCAGAAACGCCATATACATTTAAAAAACAAAACAAAACAAAAAAAAAAAGTCCAGTCCCCCGTCGCTCCAGGATTGGGAAAGTCCACAGAAGTGCGCTTGAGCATCAAAAGGAGAAATAACATTTGTCAAGGATGTTGTTTTGTGTGATGGTGCCTGTCTTCAGTCGATACCCCAGAGGTGGGCTGTTCTAGAAAGGACTTCCAGAACATTACTTCCTGAAGGGTAACAAGATTGGACTTCCACTGACATTTATCACCAAAGATACAGAGGCTTAAACCGGAAAGGTCATGGACAGTTCCCCTTCTCCCTCCTGTAGCTCACTGCGTCTCCCTGCAGTAGCCAGGAGTCCCCCGTCCCCCGTCCCCCATCCCCCCGTCCCCGTGGAAGTGCAGGTCAGGTGGTGAGGCTCTTGCTCAAGAGTCCAAATGCATTTCAGTAGCACCTTTTCACACTTGGTGTTTCTGCCTCAGTGATTTGAAGCGGGCATTGCGCTTGTTAGTCCAGATTCACTTGTGAAGGATTGCTTAGGGTGATAGCTAAATCCCACGTCAGGTTTTACTAGTATGTTAATTATATGCAGTGATTCATGCCTTTCATACATGTGCCCATAGTATGTTGTGATCGTGATCACTCCTTACCCTCCCTTCTCCCCTCCACCCTCTGATTCCTTCCTTCCCAGCTAATCTCCAGAATGCCTTCTAGTCTTTTTTTTTTTTTTTTATGAACTCAGTTCCACTAGGGTTGCTTGTTGATTGTTGTCTGAGATTGTTGCTCTGGTGTTCCCAGGCTGGTTACAGACTCCATGGCTCAAGTGACCCTTCCCCTGCACTCCCAAGCAGCGAGATTTCAGCCTCATGCAATGCACTCAGTGTAGGGATTGGTGTTTGGGTTTGGTGCGTTTGTTGTTGGTTTTGAACAGGGCGTTTCTGTTTTGTAGCTTTGGCTGTCCTGGAATTCACTATGTAGACCAGCTTGGCTTGGAGCTCACAGAAAGCCTCCTGCCTCTGCCTCTGGAGTGCTGGGACACACACTCCAATGTTTGGAGTGCTCAGACACAGATCTGTTACTATGCAAACTAATTATTGATATGTTTCTTCTCTCAGGTGACAGAGTTAGTCCTCGATAATTGCTTGTGTGTCAATGGGGAAATCGAAGGCCTGAATGACACTTTCAAAGAACTGGAGTTTCTTAGTATGGCCAACGTGGAATTAAGTTCCTTGGCCCGGCTTCCCAGCTTAAATAAACTTCGAAAGGTGAGTTGGAAATAGTTTGAGGATACCATGGTTTTTATGCTGAGGCTTATCAAGTTCTTCGTCAAGGGAAATGACCATTTCACCTGCTAATAAGAAATGCTTTTTTTTCTCTTCTTGAGCATCTCTGCATAGGCGCCTGGAGCTACTGGTAGCCAGTGGTCAATCAAGCGATCGCCTGGTCTGCTCGAGTGATTAAGCGGTCCACCGGCAAGATGAATCAAGGAAAGGCGCAAAGCTACACAGAGAAACCCTGTCTCGAAAAAAAAAAAAAAAAAAAAAAAAAAACAGAACAAACAAAAAAAAGAAATTAAGTTCCTAGAGATAAGAAAAGGGAAGGAGCTGGAGAGATGCTCAGTGGTTAAGAGCACTGGCTGCTCTTCCAGGGGACCTGGGTTCAATTCCCAGCACACAATTCCCAGTCACAACTCTCTGTGACTCAGTTCCAGGGCATCCAACACCATCATATGGACATACATGCAGGCAAAGCACCAATGCACATAAAATTAATTAGTTAATTAACTAATTAAAAAGAAACAAGGGCTTGGGGCTTTAGCTCAGTGGTAGAGCGCTTGCCTAGCAAGCACAAGGCCCTGGGTTCGATCCTCAGCTCCCCCCCCCCCCAAAAAAAAAAAAAAAAAAAAGAAAAGAGCGGGCAGTGGTGACATACGCCTTTTATGCCAGCACTCAGGAGGCAGAGGCAGGCAGATGTCTGAGTTCAGGACCAACCTGGTCTATAGAGTGAGATCCAGGATAGCCAGGGCTACACAGAGAGACCATCTCTAAAAAAGAAAAGAAAAAAACTGTAGGATTTTGGAATTAGTTTTAGTGTTGCTTAGAAATTTAAATTAGAATTGTTTTATGGCACAAGTTGGATTTAATATCTGCCACTGGCCCCCATCATAAAATGCAGACGAACACACTGGAGCCTCGGCTAAGCTGCCGGGTAGGGTCTGCTCTGTTTGCAGGTAGATGGAAACGGGTGATCTCATAGAGAATGACAGTTGCTCATCTTCACGTTGAGGGGCTTTTCAAAGTGCTCAGCTTCCCCGTTCTTGGCTTTCTCTCCATGTTGACTATGTAGTTGGAACTCAGTGACAATGTAATATCTGGAGGCTTGGAAGTCCTGGCAGAGAAATGTCCCAATCTCACCTACCTCAATCTGAGTGGAAACAAAATCAAAGATCTCAGCACAGTGGAGGCGCTGGTAAGTGGAATAATTTGCTTTGGATTCATTGATCTGAGGTTTGTTCCTATTCTATCTCTTTGATCTCTGTTTAAGTCTGGACTTCTCTGAAATATCTCTTGTGATCCAGATAGCTGTTTTTCTTTAGCATCTAGCTGGACTTGCCACTCAGCACTGAGGCAGAGGAGGGATGACTCCAAGTTGGAACCTGGGCTGCAGAGTGAGACCCTTTCTTAAAAATAAAGGCCTCGGGGCTGGAGAGATGGCCCAGGGTTAAGAGCACTGGCTGCTCTCCTAGAGGACCTGGGTTCAATTCCTAGCACCCACACGACAGCTCACAACTGTCTGTAACTCCCATTCCAGGGGATCCTCACATACATATACATGCACATAAACTACAAACAAACCTTTAAAAAATTTATTCTTTAGAAAAAATTAAGGCCTCAAGCCAGGCAGTGGTGGCACACGCCTTTAGTCCCAGTACTTGGGAGGCAGAGGCAGGTGGATCTCTGGGTTCGAGGCCAGCCTGGTCTACATAAAGAGTTCCAGGACAGAGAGCCAGGGCTATATATAGAGACCCTTTCTCAAACAAACAAAACAAAAATAAAATAAAGCTTCAGTACCACTCATTTTTAAAGGTACTTACCACTGAGCTTGAAGACCTGTCTTGATCCTTAGAACCTTGTGGTAGATAGAACCCACTCCCGAAAGTTGTCTCTGAGACACACACACACACACACACACACACACACACACACACACACACACACACGCTTGTGGCGTATGCATGCACACACCCCTTCAATATAATTAGAATATAAGAAAAATTAAGAAATCCAGAAGAATTTTTGAATCAGTGACAAATTTACTTAATGATTATCTTGTATTTTCTTCAGGACTTTACTCTGGTTTTTAAACAGCTGTCATTTTTTTATTTCTTGTAAAGTAAGGGGACACATAAGTACCTTTTGAGGTACTAAGAGGTATTTTCTGATGATAGGAAGGAAAATTCTCAGACTTACATTTTGTTTCATTACAGTTGTGTGTGTGTGTGTGTGTGTGTGTGTGTGTGTGTGTGTGTGTGTGTGTGTGTGTGTGAATGTGTGAGGGGACAACTTGTGGGAATTGGTTTTCTCCAGGTGTGTGGGTCCCAGGGATTGAACTCAAGGTGTCAGACTTGGCAACAGGTGGAGGCAGCCACCGATCCGCTTGGCGAGCTCTTGTCCTCGGGTTTTTAAAACAGTCGGGCTTTGTGTGGTGGTGTCTGTATCCCAGTGTTTGGGAGGCTAAAGGGTTTCGAGTTCAAGACTTGGGCTCCGTAGTGACACCCTACCCTGCCTTTAAAAAAAAAAAGATGCGGTTAAGCTATTGGGAACAGGCTTGGGTGCTGGTGTAAGGAGACTGTCCTATGGTTGTGACACCTTTGTTCTTTTAAGATGAGTGGACTCTGTAGCCCAGGTGGGCCTCCAACTCTGATCCTCCTACCTTGGCCAGGTTATGGGTGTATACCAGCACATTGGCGTGCTGTTGATTATTTCTGCAGATTCTGTCAGCAAGAGTGCCTGAGTGTTTACAAGAAATCAAGCTCTAAGACCGATGTTGGAGGCGCAGTAGTGACTAAGAGCTGCCTGTGCATTGTAGAATGACCCTTAAAAAACACTAAAAATGCAAAAAAAACTTTAACTTCAAGTATATGTTTTTCAGATCTTTCATTAAAATTGAAGAACATGGTATTTAAAATCTTGATTATAACCTTTAACTTTACTTTTTCAGCAAAATCTTAAAAATTTGAAAAGTCTCGACTTGTTCAACTGTGAGATCACGAACCTGGAAGATTACAGAGAAAGCATTTTTGAGCTGCTGCAGCAGATCACATATTTGGATGGATTCGATCAGGATGACAATGAGGCACCGGACTCGAGGAGGAGGATGAGGAAGGTAATGGTTTTTCTTTTCTTTTTGAGACATAATTCCTGCTGTTCTGGCACTCGCTGTGTAGAGCTCAGACTCAGATCCACTTTCATCTGCCTCCCAAGTGCTGGGACTAAAGGTGTGCGCCACCACCATTGCCCGGCCACAACCTACCTTTCTTCCTTTCTTTCTTCTTCCCTTTCTTCCTCCCTCCCTCCCTCCCTTCCTCCCTCCATTCCTTCCTTCCTTTCCTTTTTTTTAAAGACAGGGTTTCTCTGTGTAGTTTTTGATGCCTGTCTTGGATCTCACTCTGTAGACCAGGCTGGTCTCGAACTCACAGAGGTCCGGGCTGGGATTAAAGTAGTGGCTGCACTTTGAGAAACTCTCCACCGTTGGCTTAAGGTGTTCAGGTGTTTGGGCAAGAGTGAGGAGGGCCTGCACACCAGGGAGAAGCATTTGCCCAGCCATTGGCTCATCTTCTAAAATGTTTTTTAAAGATGGAGATGAAGATGAGGAAGAGGAGGAAGAAGACGAAGCTGGTCCACCTGAAGGATACGAAGAGGAGGAGGAGGACGAAGATGAGGATGAGGATGAAGCAGGTTCAGAAGTGGGAGAGGGAGAAGAGGAGGTGGGCCTCTCATACTTAATGAAAGAAGAAATTCAGGTGAATGGAAACTTGATCTTTGCATTGATGATGGTTTGGGCCCAAGGCTGAGAACTGTAAAGAGTGAGTCCTAACTTGTGGGTAAGCATCTGTCTTCTCTCTCAGCCTCCTACTGGATGCTCCGTGGTGGACAGAACACTGTAAACATAATAAGTAAATCTTTAAAAAAGGAAAAGCTCCCAGGGTAGGCAAGCTGTAAGTCTCAGCAGCTGCCTGGAGGAGAATGAACCAGCGTGGTATAACCAGTTGTGGTCAGACATGGGTCGGACAGGCAGTCACATGGCAGGGGAGGAGCATTAGAGGAGGGGCATGGAGACCCGAATTATCAGAAGTTTATTGGTTCTGGGCCAGCGTCCAGAACAAAGAGCAAGAAAGATGGGCAGCAGACTGCCGAATCCACGGTGGCTCCATAAGGATTGCCACTGCTTGTTTCTTAGCGCCGAGATACTCTTGGAATTGATTGTGCCCTCAGTGGCATGGGATGCTGGAACATTTGATGAATGTATGTCCGAGCCTTTGTATAAAGCACCTAGTTCTAGTTAGCACATTACAGACTACAGAGACCTGGATGTCTTCTCTCCAGTTACCTCTTGCTTTATACTCTTGCATCTTGCAGGAGCTTTCCTCCTCATCCTCATCCTCTTCCTCTTCTTTCTCCTCCCCCTCCTCCTCCTCCTTTTTTTTTTTCAAGACAGGGTTTCTCTGTGCAGACCAGGCTGGCCTCACATGACACCTCAGTTTGGGATGCCCTCCATAGTGCACTTTTTTAGTGTGCAGATACGGCCATTCCTTGCCTTGATATACTGCGATGTGTCCCTCTTGCCACCAAAGCATGCAGCGTTAGTTGTAGTTTTTCTTAGGTAATGGTGGTTAGTTAGACAATATCTGATGGATGGTTCTTATTTTTTTTCCCTGTTACTGTTGTTGGTGTTTTTTACTCTTTTTTGGGGGCCTGCCACCCATCTCCTAAATAAATCACACACGGAAGCTTATTCTTAATTATGAATGTCCGGCCTTAGCTTGGCTTGTTTCTGGCCAGCTTTTCTTAACTTAAATTATCCCTGTCTGGCTTTTGTTTCTGGGCTTTTACCTTGCTCTGTTACTGTATACTTTTTTTTCTTACTCCGTGACTGGTGGTGTAGCTGGGTGGCTGGCCCCTGATGTCCTTCTCCTTCTCTGGCTCCTTTTATTTATTCTGTTCTTGCCAGCCCCGCCTGTCCTTTCTCTTGCTATTGGCTGTTCAGTTCTTTATTAGACCATCAGGTGTTTTAGACAGGCACAGTAACACACCTTCACAGAGTTAATTAAACAAATGCAGCATAAACAAAAGTAACACACCTTAAAATAATATTTTTTTTTGTTTTTTGTCCTTGAGACAGGGTTTCTCTGTAGCTTTAGAGCCTGTCCTGGAATCTCACTCTGTAGAGACCAGGCTGTCCTCGAACTCACAGAGATCCATCTGCCTCTGCCTCCCAAATGCTGGGATTAAAGGCGTGCACCACCACCGCCTGGCCATGATACTAATTTTAAATTTGAAATGAATGTACAAAAATGAGGCCTTAGACTGTTTGGAGCCTTGTAAGTCAGAAACTACGAAGTAATAAAGAAGGAAACTTGTTTAAGCATCTTAAGTATTTATAAGGAAAGCCTAGTTAGTTTACACCAACAATATATAGCTTGAATATTTCTCTTATGTTTGGTTTATTTGGTAAAATGAGAGTCTTCTAGTCTTGTTTTATTTGCATTTGTCCTTTTATTTTCTCTGTCAATGATTTCTTCCTTAAGTGTAAATAGTAAGTACTTTAAAAGTTACATTTTGAAGTTGGGGGGAGTGTTGGGGGGCGGTGGTGGATGTATTTTTTTACTCTGCATCCCAGGCTGGTCTCAGACTCATGCATCCCATGCTGCCGTTGAACTGGGGGCAGTCCTCTTAGCTCTGCCTCCTGAGTGCTGGGATCACAGACATTCACCACTCCTGCCTTAAAAGTTACTTCAACCAACTTCGGGATGACTTACATTTGGGTGTATTATTCTCCTGAATGTTGGAGAATGTTAACTCAAGATGACGTGGCCAAGCATAGATCAGAAACCTCTGAAATACACACAGCATGAAGTTAGTGCAGGGCCAGGAAGCATTTTCATTCTGGATGGGATAGTTTGGGTGTTCAAAAATGAAGCCTCAGCTCAGCTCATGACATAATCCCAGCACTCTGGGAGGGTGAGGCAGTAGGGACTACTGCATAGGTTACCTCGTGTGCCTGGTTGTCCTGGAACTCGATATGTAGCCCAAGCTGGCCTCGAACTCACAGAGATCCGCCTGCCTCTGTCTCCCAGTGCTGGGATTAAAGGCGTGCGCCACCACGCCCAGCCTAGCAAGCAGTTTTAACCACTAACCATTGACTACTTGTATTTTGTGCTGACTTGGAACTTAGCAGGACAGGCTTGCCAGCAAGCCCCAGGGGTCTTCTGTCTCCCCTTCCCCTGGGCCAAGAGTGTGGGCGTTGGCCACCATGCCACCTTTTATGTGGTGCTTGGGAACCTGAGCTCAGGTCTGCACAGTGTGCAGCCGTCTCCCTAGCCTGTCGGGTGGCTTTGAGACAGTCTTGCTTTGTAGGCCAGGCTGAGCTGGGACCCTCAGTCCTCCCACCTGCAGAGCTACGTGTATGCACCACCACACATTATTAATAGAGTATACCTGAGGAGCAGTAAACTCGAGTGGTGGTGAGATGCAGAGGCTCTCAACTGATCGCTTTTAGATGCGTAGTAGTACCAACTCTGTCCGGTACTTAGATATTTGTAGCATAGCCAAGATCACAGCAGTAAGTGCAGAAGGCTCCGAGCAGTCAAAATAGAGGTGATGAAAGTCTCCTGAGCCCTGTTTGCCTTGGAGAGTATTCAGTGTCGACATTAAATCTGTTGTCTCTTGCATATTCACTAATGATGCCCTGTCCTGAGTCTGTGGCAGAATAAAATTGAGAGAGTAAGGGACGTAAGAGAGAGGGTCTAAACACTGGAAAGAGGAAACCGAGCTGGAGGCCAGAGTTATTCTAAAAAGGAGAGAGTGGGCCAGTGATGACCGAACTGGTAAAGACACTTACTGTGCCAGCCTGGGGCCCAAGTTCAATCTCTAGAACCTACAGAGAAGTGGAAGGAGAGAACCCATGCCCAGTTGTCTTCTGACCGCCACACACGAGCACACACAGCAACCATACAGTTTTTAGAAGGGAGAAAACCACCTTCCATCTAGTAACAGAGTCTGAGGAAATTAGCATCTACTAATAGGTAGACTGTTCATGGTCAAAAGATAGTCGTAAAAGTGACGGAGGGCTGGACAGATGCTCAGGGGTGAAGTGCTCACCCTACAAGTACAAGGACCTGAGTTCAATTCTAAGAATCCATTAAAAAAAAAAAGCTAGGTGGTGGTGGTGGTGGTGGTGGTGGTGGTGGTGGTGGTGGTGTGGTGCACGCCTTTAATCATCAGCAGTGCTACACAGAGAAACGATGTCTCTGAAAACCAAACCAAAACCAAAAAAGTGCATGGTATGGTGGGATGTGACTGTAATCACAGCCTCAGAGAAATGGAGACAGGTGAATCTCTGGGCCAGTACAGGCCACGTGGCAGGTCTGGGCCAGTGAGGGGCTCCATCACAAAACGGTGCGTCCTAACTCTAAGGAACAGCACCAAGGCTTGTCTTCTGGCTTCATAATGCCTGTGTGCATACATATGAACCCACACAGAGGGGTTATGATGGTCATGTTATCTATAATCTCAGGCTGACCTGGAACTTGCTCTGTGGACCAGGATGTCTTTAAACTCACAGAGATCCTCCTGCCTCTGCCTCAGAGGCATGTGCCTGGTATTATGTAGTGTCTTTAATATGCTTGTAGTTTGACTGAAGGTGCACACAAGGTCACTTGGCATTTTAGTTTTTTGGTTTATAATCAAAAAATTTTCAGCATTTTGGAACATTTTGGATTTCAGATTTTTGGCTCATCTTTGCTTTTATTGACTGAAAAGCTGAGGTCTAGAGAAATACATTTATTTATTCAATATATAACCGTATTTGTTGTTAGAGTTCAGATCATCTGTAGAGGAGAGTAGTTTATTTTTAAGATAGTAAAGACCCACTTCTGTTATGATGGGCAGACGTGGCTATTTAAAAGTAAGCTGGACAAAGTGGTATGTGCTTGTAATCCTGCACTTGAGAGTCAGAACCAGTACAGTCATGAATTAGAGGTTAGCCTGGGCTACTTTGAGACCCTGTCTCAAGCAAACAAGTAATTAAAATGACACAAAACTCAGGGCGCATCTCCCACATTTACGCTGTTGTATTTCGGGCACTCACTAGCCCTTGGTTGCTTCCACACTACACTGTGCCGCAGAGAGAGCCTCCGCATCGTTGAAGAAAGTTTTCGGGAACAGTGTTCGTCAAAAGCATAGGCTTGTGTATAAAAATCTCTATGCTTAGGTTCAAAAGCAAAGCAGGCAGAAACTGTCCTTTTCAGAACATAGCTGAACTGGAAACAGTAAAAGTCCGAGTTACATACAGTTCATTGCTTCTTACATTGAATATTTGATTTTGAAGGATGAAGAAGATGATGATGATTATGTTGATGAAGGGGAGGAAGAGGAAGAAGAGGGTAAGTTGCATCAGCCTTAAGCAACTCTGAATCTAAAGAGAACAGATTTGTGGGATGGGTTGTTGAGTCTATGATGGGGATCCCCCTTGGTTCCTTTGATTTTTGTTGTTTATCATAACGTACTTTTAGAAGTAGAGCAGTGTTTTGAAAGAGTATGTTAATTCCACCAAAACAAAACAAAAAAGCCAGCTTGTAACTGAAAGCCAGGCATGGTGACGCACACCTTTAGTCCCAGCACTTGGGAGGCAGAGGCGGGCGGATCTCATTGTGAGGATAGCCTGGATACACAATTACAAACAAACAAACAAAACCGGAAATGAAGTAAAAGCTTGTTCACTTTATTGCCCTCTGGAATCAAATTTTGCAGAGCATGGATCTCAGTCCAGAGAGGAATGGCTGGACCAGGTGTTGCTTTAGTTTCCTCTTTACCTAGCCCTTCAGAATGGTGTTGACGTTAAGATTCACATCGACGTCAAGCACTTGATTTCTTGAGCTGTGTGTTGTGTTCATGAGCTTTGTCAGGTTCTTTCAAGACTGCATAGTCTCTGAAATTGGAAGAAGAAATTTCAGAGTGAAACAATCAATAATTTTTGCTTCCCATTCATTTTTTACTCAGATTGAAAGCTTTGTAACTATAAAAAAATTCATTTGTTAAAATTAAGTATTTTATACACTTCTGTTTTAGAAGAAGAGGGTCTTCGGGGAGAGAAAAGGAAACGGGATGCTGAAGATGATGGAGAGGAAGATGACTAGGTCCCTGCAGGATGAGGTTGCCTGGCGTTCCCGGGCATGCAGTGGAGCGACCATATGTCTTCGTTTCTTCATGTATGATAACTGTCTCTGTAGGAGATGGTGTGTAACTTTTATAGGAAAAGTGTGGTTTTACTATTTTGGCCTTATCATTCCGATTAAGATTTGCTAGTCTGTTAATCATAATGTACGTAGAAAAAAATTTTCATTCATCTTCCCATTGTGAAATTCTCTAGCACTGTATTAGATTCTGGATTTTTATAATTCATGCTTAATGTATTAGACATTTTTAGCCCATAATTAAAACATGGTTGCTTTTACACAGGTGTAGTTTGGTGCATTTCATTCATGTTTTAAAGTTATTTATAAATTAACAAATTACACTCAGCTGTAATATGAAATGGCAATAGTCTCTTGAATGATAAAGCTGATTGATTTTTTTTTATTTTATTTTAAGAGGTGATTCAGAAATCAATAGCTTGAAGGCAGTTTTGGGGGCTGGGGTGGATTAGAGGACTTTCCTGTCACTGTTTGGAAAGTAGAAGCAGAGTAAGAGGGTTCTCTTCAGCAGTGTAGGCCGTGGACTCAGAGGTTCTGTTCAGCGATGCGGTTCAAGGCTTTTACGGAGCCTGGTTTTATGGAAGTCCAGAGACTCGCAAGCAGGCGAGCCTGTTCTGTGGGTGATGCTGTGCCAGCAGCGTGCTGGGCGTCAGGGGTGCGTTCTCCCCGTCACCCTCCATTGCCTCAGTCCTCTCCACATCCAAAAGAAAGCTGGCAAAGTTGTGGGTACCCAGGAAACTATCAGCCATCTGTCTGGGTGTCGAACAAGTGAAGTGGAAGAGATGGCCTGTCTGTTGATGCAGTGATGAGCATTAGGAGACAAACAGGCTTTGCTTACCATGGACAGCACACGAACGAGGCTGTGTTAGGCTAAGGCAGAGCATTCTCCTTTCTCAGAGGCCAGACTGATCACCTGCTGATAACTAATAACATGTTCAAGTCTAATTATTAAGTTGTTTTCCTTAGACGATTTGGATACCAACGCTGTGAAGTATTTATTATATTTCTGAGTGGGACCTTTAATTATTCTTCCTATAGTTTGAAAGTGTGATCAAATATAGCAGTTGATTGGAGTATAATGGCAGTCGGAGGACTGTATGAAAGTCAGTATTGAAGTTGGGATTTATTTCTGTTAACAATAGAGAAACATTTGGGGTAAGTGTACATGCTTCCTCATGGCTACTAAATAAACATGAGCAGATAGGTCCCTTTTCTTTTGTTCCAGAGGCTCCATGTTCAGGGCAATTGCTTTTTAAATCTTGGCCACTAATTTTTGTTTTCCTTTGTTTTGTATTTCTATGTTTATTTTTTAAGTTAGTATCAGCAAATTAAGTTCTGCCTGTACTGGGATGCAGAAACTGTTCATAATAGTAGGACTGTTTTTTAATTTAAGATGTTTGACATGGTGTTTTAAAATAACAAGTATGAAATTATTTGCTGAGAAGCTAACAGAGTTGCATATCTGACTGAAATAAACGTGTGATTAAATTCAGTGCCAGTACTGGAATCTCCAAAGGACTAACATTTTCCTCATTTCAATAATTGGAACGCCTGCTTTCAGTCCCTAAGAATTCTCTTGGCACACTTTGCCAGGTTCAAAATAAATGCTTATTTTTAAAAAGTAAATCTATATATTGACTTTTTTACCAATCATCTATTGTGCAATCAAAATTAGAGTTCTTGGGTTTAAAAACAACAAATAGGGCCTCCAGATAACTATTAAGACTTAGTTAGCTTTGTGGGTAGTATTTTCATGCGTAAGCAAGAGTGGGCTTTCTATTCTGTCGACGTTCTGGGCTCTGTTTTAACACTGCCTGTACTGCGTGTGTATACAGTATGTTAAGTCCTTAGAGACTCTGAAGTTCATACTTTTGTGCAACTATTTTGGATAAAGCCACACAGTGTTAAACATAAGGGCAGGCAGTACTGATTGTGTGTTCCTGACTATTTTTGGTTTTTTTTCTGACTGCTGTAACTTAAGTTTTGAAACTGAATTGCTTTGAATAAATCGAAGAGTTGTTAATAACGACTAGCTTCCGCGTTTGGTGTTCACTTTTCAGTAATACCATCTTCTGAGGGGGTCAGTGGTGGCACACACCTTTAATACCAGCACACTGGGAGCCACAGGCAGCCAGATCTCTAGTTTGAGGCCAGCCTGGTCTACAGAGTTCCAGAATAGCTGGAACTACACAGAGAAACCCTGTCTCAAAACACAAAACAAAAACTCATCTTCCTCATTAATCTTTCCAGCAGCCCCAAAAAAAAAAAAAAAAAAAAAAAAGGCGGGGATCGGGGGAGGAGGAGATCCTGGATTGGCTCAAATTTATCTTTTGAATTGCAGGTTGAGCTCAGAGTTTATTGCCAATAGGTGAGCAAGTATTTATAAAATGGTCACAGAATTAAGGTATGTACATGGGTTTTTTTCTAGAATGAGAGCCCAAGCATTTTTCCATAGTATCTTAATTCTTACATAGATTTTTATTATTTTTTTAATCCCTAGTTTTGGGTTTCCCCTAAGTGTAATCTTTAATATGTTTTGTTTGTGGACGATTCTGGAATGTATTTTTTCAAGTTAAATATAATGCTAAGTAATATTTTCATGATTATGGCTATATATTGAGAAAATTTTAAATATCGAATTCTGCTTCTGGAGAGATAGAATTACTGAATATTTTTTTAGGTGAGAGGACCGTGTTTAAGTAGACCATGCTTGCCTTGAACTCAGATTTGTCTGCTTCTGCCTCCCAAATTCTCCGATTAAAGGCACCACCACCACTACTATGAGGCTTTAAGACATTAACAACTTACTATGTGCCTCATGCCTATAATCCCAGCACTGAGGAGGCTGAGACTGGAGAATTGCCAGTTCAAGGCCAGGCTGGGTTCCAGAGTGAGACTGCCTTAAAAAAAAAAAATTGCTTCCTTTAAAAAGGAAAATAGAATCATAGAAGTTTTGGGTGAAATTATTAATGAGTCAATTTAGTGAGGGGTTATGATTCAAAACTTTTTTTTTGAGACAAGGTTTCTCTGTGTAGCTCTGGCTGGCCTCGAACTCAGAGATCCTCCTGCCTCTGCACTGGGATTAAAGGTATGCACCACTGTGCCTAGCTGAAAACATTCTTTTTGTTTGTTTTCCCTGGCTGGCCTGGAACCCTGGCTGTGCTGTAGATCAAGCTGGCCTCGAACTCGGAGATCTGCCTTCCTCTGCCTACCTAGTGCTGGGAAACAACAAAAAAGTCTGAGTCTCCTAACAACAACAAAAAGCCCAGTGGTGGTGGCACGCGCCTTTAATCCCAGCCAGCTTGTTCTACAGAGTTCCAGGACAGCCAGGGCTATACAGTGAAACCCTGTGTGTGTGTGGGGTGTCTTGCTAAAAACATTAAGTACTGTTTATTCTCTGTTCTGTTAATGAGAGGCTTTGAGTTACATTTTTATCTAGTTGCTGGAGATTTCTGTTTCCAGCGATGGATTCAGTGATATTCTGCAGCTGTCCCTAAATAGCATCCTACAACTGCATGCCTTTTCACATTCTAATCAGCTTGAGACATGAGAACCCGAGTGTGTTCTGTGCCCCGGGCAGCTACTTGAGTTTCTGTTCTATTGGCTAGCCTAACTTAAAGGAAAACAGATTACGTCACAAAATGAAATTGTAACGTGGGCTTTTATCTCAGCAAGATCTTTAAAATGACTGAGATGCTGGTAAAATACATTTATTTAGAGACATGTTCTCACTGTGTAGTCCTGGCTGACTTGGAACTCATGGATCCACTTATTTCTGCCTCCCCCCTCACTTCAATAAGGTGTGCACTTCTATACCCAGCCTTGGTAAAATAGTTTTTAAAAATTTATTTATTGATTTTTAATTTATGAGTATGTGTGTGAGCCTTCAGATCCCTTGGAACTAGTTTTACAGGTTGTGTGAGCAGGTACCTGACTTGGTCCTTCGCAAGAAAAGCAAATGCTCTTGAGTGCTTTGGATCCTAAAATACTTTCATTTTGCACAAATCTTTTCCTGGTAAGATCTTAAAGTAAGTAGCCCCAATTAAGAAAGACTCAAAGAGGGGGGGCGGTGGCGCAGGACTTTAATCCTAGCACTTTAATCCCAGCACTCGGGAGGCAGAGCCAGGCAGATCTCTGTGAGTTCGAGGCCAGCTCTGGTCTACAGAGCGAGCTCCAGGACAGGCACCAAAGCTACACAGAGAAACCCTGTCTCGAAAAACAAAAAAAAACAAAAAGACTCAAAGGCCGTCATATATTTCAATTAATTTCATGAATATCCCCCCTTCCCTCGCTTTTTTTTTTTTTTTTTTTTTTGTGGAGGCATTTTTTTCTTGGCTACTTAGAGATCTAACATTGGCCACATCTACTCTAATGGCTGACATAGGCCGCCAAACAAGCTCTCAGCTCTGGTGGAGACCTACTGTTCCATCTTTAAGACATTGCCTGTTTTCTCCGATTGTTCTGTTAAATACTTAGATTGTAAGCGCAGCCATGATCTCTGCCCTCCGTGTTGCCTGTGAGGTGTTGCCTGTGAGTTTGGCCTGAGTAGACTCACTCCACAGCCACGCAGCTCAAAGAGGCCTCGTGGGTTCTCCACCCAGGGAGGAGGACCGGGCGTATAACCTTTTGACATCAACGATGCTGGCTTATACAAAGTTCACACTTGAAAACGTAGTATCAAGTTTTGTTTGTTTTAAGCAAAAAGAACCCTCTAAGTTTGGGATTTTCTATTAGGCCACATGCATAGTTATCTTTGGCCCCACGGGACCCTTGCAGAGAGCTGTCAGAACCACTAGAAAAATAAGGACCTGCAGAGGAAGCTGCTTTAAAGACTTCGTTTTGTGAGGCAGTCTCTCAGTTTAGCCTAGGCTGGCTTCAAATAGCTCTGCTGCACGCAGAGTGCTGGGATGACACGGCTGGGCAACGACACTGAAGAGCCAGTGGACACGGCCCCATCTGCAGACCAGCAGCTGGTGGGTACCTGGGCAACACTTCACGCTGCTCCACCTTGCCCGCCCGCCTCACTTCGCAGAGAATATTGAGTTAAATCAATCTTTGCAGCGCTGAGAATTATTCGTAGATTAGTAAAGTCTTTCTGCATAGGATTAACAATGAAGTTTTTTTAAATTTAAATTTGGTGATTTTTATTTTATTTGGTTTATTGAGACAGGGTCTCTCTGTAACAACCCTAGCTGTCCTGGAACTCCCTTAGCAGACCAGGCTGGCCTTGAACTCAGAAGTCCGCCTGCCTCTGCCTAGGGAGTGCTGGATTAAAATCGTGCGCCTCCAACACCCGGTATTATTATTATTTTAACAAAGCTGTGCATATCGGAATGGGGAGGGGGGGGTCACCGGGCTGCAGCTCTCACGATGAGCTGCGCTGGACCCCAACCTTCAAGGAGACTCCTGCAAAGCCGCGATCCCCCGGGCGAACCAGCAAAGGGTCTGGATAGGCTTGAACAGGTGGTGACATTTATCTAAATGCTCTTGCGAGTCAGTCCTCTGCCGCAGTCCCCTGGACACCCCGACCCGGCCCCCCTCCCCGGTATTTCCCGTTTTCTAGGTGCTGCTTGCTTCTGCAGCAGAGCGCCCTGCAGGCGAGCTGGGATCTCCCGCCCAGACCAGGATTTGCGACCGGACTGAGCACCGGTTACCGAGCAAGCCCAGGCGGCTGTGACGCCACCGCGTGCCCGCGTCCGATGCACCTGCCCGGCCCAGGCGCCTCCCCGTCGGACGGGATCGCCCCAGGGACTAACGGGACAGGAGGGGCAGAGGCGACCCCGGCCGCCCGAGTCCCGGCACCACGGCGCCTTTCTAAACGCGATTGCGCCAGAAACGCTGCAGCGCCGGTCATGTGACACGGCCTGGCTCCTCCGCCCCCCGCCCCCCGCTCGGCGGAACTCCTGCGCATGCGGGGTCGCGCCGGAAGCCCGGTTCTCGAGCTTCCGCATCCTGGATCCCGCGGAAACCCGAGGCGCCTCTTTGTTGTTCGTATCTTGTAACCTTTGCTTTTCGCTACCTAATTTCAAATACGCAATCATTCCAGAATCTAACGGTGGAAAATATCGCCCGGTCCTGGCCAGCCAGTAATCGGAAGCAGCAGCGTTGTGTGTCTTTTCAAGAAACGACAGCTAGTTTTATTTTCAATATTTTAAAAATGTAATGTGTATAAGTGGCTTGCCTGCGTGTATGTATGTGCACCACGCGTGTGCCTGGTGCCCACGGAGGTGAGGATCGGGTGTCGGATCCTGTGAAACGTGCTTGTGAGCTGCTGTGGGTGCAGGGGGTGCTCTTAATCACAGAGCCATAGCTCTATCCCCAGCTAGTTTTTAAATAAACATTTGTTATATTGGATGTATTTATTTGTGTGTGTGTGTGTGTGTGTGTGTCGCAGGAGTGGTCAGGATAACTCGGGGAGTCTGTTCTTCCCTTCTGGGTCCTAGCAAACAAGCTCAATCTGGGCAGCAAGCGACTTGCTGAGCCATCTCAACCGGCCTCCAGTTTTGTTTAAGATCTGTGTTTGGAACTGGGGCCACTTTTGCTTTTCCATCTTGTTTGTGCACGGTCTGTCCCAGTTGACCCTTGGGGATACTTTTTTCACTGACCTTGGCCTCTTGTCCTCGGGAACTAGCTGTCTTATCTGTCCCCTTTTCCTTACCCTGGAAGCTAGAACAGCCAAGATGATCAAACCCAAAACTACATCAGTCGCCCGGTGGTGCACATCTTTAATCCCTCCGAGTTCGAGACCAGCGTGATCTTTATCGAAAGTTCCAGGACAGCCAGGGCTACACAGAAAAACCCTGTCTCAAAAAAACAAAAAACTAGATAAGTCAAGTTGAGCAGTTACTGGGGGGGAAAGCATCGAAAAACGAAACCCAGACCACACAAATCAAGTGTTATCTACACAGGCTTTCTTTACGGGAACTAGTGATTCCACCGGGGAGACTTTGTAAAGGTCAGTTGAAGAATTCGGACTTAATTTCTCTTCCTCTTTTAGTCATCAGATGAAGGTACCAATGAAGTAAAGCTGTCCTTAAATGTGGTGGCGCATGCCTTTAATCCCAGCACTTGGGAGGCAGAGGAAGGCAGATCTCTGTGAGTTCAAGGCCAGCCTTGGCTACAGAGTGAGTTCCAGGAAAGGCGCAAAGCTACACAGAGAAACCCTGTCTCAAAATAAATAAATAAATAAATAAATAAATAAATAAATAAATAAATAAATAAATAAATAAATAAATAAATAAATAATCAATAAGCCACTTTAGAATATTTGCATTAGTTTGTTTTGTATGTAGAAGTTACTTGGGAGTTATGGGACATGTGGAAAAGATGGGAGAATCTTGAGGTGGAGGCCAGCCTGGGCTACATAGTCCTACCTTCACATAAAAAAAGGAGAGGGTCAGTGGGATGAAGTAGAGTATACAGCACAAAGCTTATGGTTTGGTCCCCAACCAAAGGGTAACACACTTGGATTTTTTTTCTCCTTTAGAGATAGGGCATCTCTATGTAGCCTAGGCTGGCCTGGAACTCACTATGTAGACCTGGCTGGCCTTGAACTCACAGAGGTCTTCCCTCTTCTGCCTCCCAAGTGCTGACATACTACTTCACAAGACAAAACATTGTTTTAATTTTTTTTCCTTATCCAGAAACATTTTGTTGTTTTTGTTTTTTTCGAGAGAGGGTTTCTCTGGGTAGCCCTGGCTGTCCTGAAATTCATTTTGTAGACCAGGCTGGCCTGGAACTCAGAGATCCACCTGCCTCTGCCTCCCCAGTGCTGGGACTAAAGGCGTGCGCCACACTGCCTGGCCATCCAGAAACATTTGAATCTAAACAAATGCCCAGACTATTTTGCTCCTTTTCACAATGGTGCAAGTTTTAAGTAAAACTTAGTTAACAGTTGCAAAACAAAAAGATTTTATAGTGAATCTTCTCTATGCTATAAAAAAAAAAAATCATTTGCCTTTCTATTTTTCAATTGGCAAAAATATATCCATCCCCCAAAACTATTGCTTTTAAGCCATACCACCCAAAAAGAAAAAGAAGAAACTCCTAGAAAACAAACAAGAACAAAATACCCTTTTACTGGTTTCTTATTGACCTGACCCAAGCCTGTGTTTTCTTGTATTTTCAACTTTTCTTTCCACAGTGTGAGCCGACTGGATGTTTGCTTTGGGGGCCATAGACTGCCCTCAACAGCTACCTCTTCAAAAAAGGAGTATGATGAGATATTTTAAAGAAGGTTTTAGTTGTTTAAAAGATTGGGGGAAGAAGGCAAGAAAGTGGGTTAGTCCCTTCATGAATCCACCAGTCTAAAACAAAAACAAAATGTAAAGCAGGAAGGTTTAAAAGTAGGCATGGGGTGAGGGAGGAGTGGTTTGGAGACAGGGTTTCTCTGTGCAGCCCTGGCTGTCCTGGATCTCGCTCTGTAGACCAGGCTGGCCTCCAACTCAGACATCGGCCTGCCTCTGCCTCCCGAGTGCTGGGATTAAAGGCGTGCGCCGCCGCCGCCGCCGCCGCCGCCGCCGCCGCCGCCGCCGCCGCCACCAGCAAGTTCTCATTGCTGTAAGTTTTTAAAGTCTGTTTTCTCTCTACAAACCCCTCACTGTTGAAGGGAGAGAAGATGACCCATGGTGCCTTCATGAGTCGGAGAATGGTGCCTTCGGAGGGGGAGAAACTTGCTCCAATTTCTCCATGTACCGTCTGCACGTATAGCTTACATTTCTTTATCTTGTTTTTTATAACCCAGACTTCAGAATGCTATTTTAGGGGCACAGTAGATGAAATTCTGCTCTTGGTGAGCAGAATTCAAAAGCTGGAACAGGTCTCTGTCATCTTGTTGGTGAGTTTGGTGATAAACATTGTCTAGTTCATCCTTTTCTTAGGTTAGGTTCCAGTGGACTGATCGGGGTTCAAGTGTGCTATAGTAGTGGATGGGGTAGTCAGTTTGGCTCTGGACACATTCCAAGTTGACCCACAGCTTCTAACTAGTGTTGTTTATGAAGAGAAGCCAATGTTTTCTGTGAGTCGTAGCATTTCTCAGGAAAGAACTTTTTTTTTCTTTTGACTTAGTGAATTTTTTTTTTTTTTTTTTTTTTTTTTTTTGGTTTTTCGAGACAGGGTTTCTCTGTGTAGCTTTGCGCTTTTTGGACTCACTTTAGCAGGTGGCTCGAACTCACAGAATCACTGGCTTGCTCCGAGTGTGGATTAAGGCGTGCGCCACCACCGCCCGGCGTGAATTTTTTTAATGCTTAAAAAATTTATTTGTTATGTTGCTATGACTGACTGATAAATAAAACGCTGATTGGCCAGTAGCTAGGCAGGAAGTATAGGCGGGACTAGCAGAGAGGAGAATTGGGGGAACAGAAAGGTGGAGAGAGACGCCAGCCTGCCCTCCAGGGAGCAACATGTAAACGCAGCAGGTAAAGCCACGGAACACATGGCGACATACAGAGTAACAGAAATGGGCAGAGTCTAAATGTAAGAGCTAGACAGTGGTAGGGCTGAGCTAATGGCCAAGCAGTTTAAAAAAAATTTTTTTTTTGTTTTTTGTTTTTTTTTTTTTGAGACAGGGTTTCTCTGTGTAGCTTTGGAGCCTGTCTTGGAACTTGCTTTGTAGCCCAGGCTGGCCTCAAACTCACAGAGATCCGCCTACCTCTGCCTCCCGAGTGCTGGGATTAAAGGCGTGTGTCACCACTGCCTGGCTCCGATCAGTTTAATTAAAAAAAATTATTTGTATGGGTATTTTGCTTGTACCCGGTGTTAATATTCTGACCCACCCCTTGAAATCCCACCCCCTTGGCGCTGCCCTGCATCCTGACCTAAAAGCCTCATTCTAAGGAAAAACTCCTTCCTCTCTTCCATTTTTCCTCCCACAAGGTGTGCAACCCTCGAACTCCCTCTCTCTTCCTCTCTGTCCTTTCTATTTTTCTGTCTATCTTTCTAATAAACTCTGTGTGGATGCAGCCTCTGGGTTGTGAATAACTAGCTGCCACTACCACCATGCCCATATGGCATTCATCTGCCCAGCATGCCAGCATGTTTTCCCTCATGCGTGGATCCTGATCTAGCCAGTCTTGGATCCCCCGATGCATAACTCATAACACCAGGTGCTTGCCTAGTGTCTAAGGAGGCCAGAAGAGGCATTGGTTCTCCTGGAACTTGAGTTACAGCTGCTTATGAGCCACCATGTGGGAAAACCTGTCTTTTTAAGGGTGCTTTTAATCCTAACCATCCTCCAGTCTCCCCCTGTATTTGGACAGGCTTATGGCGGCTGGAATTGAACACCTGTGATTCTCTGTAAGAGCAGCCAGTGCTTTTAACCTCTAAACCATCTCTCCAGTCTCTCCCTCCTGTATTTTGAGACAGGGTCTCACTAACCTAGGCTGGCTTGGAACTCACAGAGATCCACCTGCCTCTGCTTCCCTTGTGCTGGGATTAAAGGTGTGTGCCACCATGCCTAGCTTGATATAGGAAGTGTTTAAAAGGAGGGTTTATTGTTTTGTTTTATTCCCACCCACACCACCATTTTTTTTTTTTTTTTGAGACAAGGTTTCTCTGTGTAGCCTTGGAGCCTGTTCTGGAATCGCTCTGTAGCCCAGGCTGGCCTCGAACTCACAGAGATCCACCTGCCTCTGCCTCCTGAGGGTGGGATTAAAGTCGTGAGCCACCACCACTCAGCTTATTTTCCCTTTTTTAACAGTTCTGCTGTGCTGTTAAAAAAAAAATTGCTAGCAGGGTGAACTTGATATGGAAGTTGCTTTCTCAGCCCATAGGATATTCAGGTGAAGACACCATCCGGCCTGTGTCACGAGGCCAAAGCATTGCACTGGTCCTTCCATGAACCTGCTTTCCATTTTGTCTCCTCTGTTTTTTTTTTTTTTTTTTTTTTTTTTTTTTTTTTTTGGTGTCTCTAGGGCTTTAGTCTTGATATCAGGACATACAGTGTGCACTGTGGCCAGCAGGCTGTCATGCCACACATCAGATGCCGTTCACTTTCACTTTTCACAACGGAGTCATTTGCTCTCCTTCTACTCTGTGTGTGTTTAATCTTTACAGTCACTTGTGATTAGCAGATAAACAACAATGCTTATGGCATCCGAGCAGTAGACAGCAAGGTGAATAATTCATAACTCCAGCCTTTGAAGAACTGTGTCTGAACCACGCTTTTGAGCCAGGAGAGAAACAGCGGGCAGGGAAATGGTTGAGCTGACAGCTTGTACCCAGGAGGCTGACAGGATGCCAGCACTTCAGTTTGCTCATTTCAGGGAAGGTCTGATTGCCTGTTTTGCACTTCACTGTGTTGCTGCGACGCCCATCCATTTGTGACGCGATCCTAGACCGCTGCGTTAGCTTGCTAGAGCCCGTAACTGGTGTTGGCATACTCATGTGTAGGGAGGTTGTGTGAGCACTGACTGCAGTAAGTAGTTTTGCTTGATCTGAGTTCTAGATCGACGCTCACGAGTGGACCTATAACGCTCTCTAGAATTTGAGTCACAGATATGTTTAACATTTCCTAGCAGTCGTGTTAAAAAATGGAGGAAACAGAATTAACTTTAGCAGTATATTTTATGTAACTCAACAAATCCAAATATAATTTTAACATGTAAGCAATGCAAAGAAATATCACTGAAATTGATTTTTCTTACCAAGTCCTTACAGTCTGGGGTGGGTGGAGTTTTATGACTCAGTTTGAATTAGCCACATTTCAAGTACTTGGTGATTAGGTAAGAGTTAGCTAATTCTGTGCCTGGGAACAGGTGAGTGAGAAACAAAGTGAATGGTCTGGTGGCTCTGAAGCTCTTGGGCCAGCTGGTCTGGAGGGGATTCTCTCAGTTAACCTGACAAGTTTATGCCTCTTGGGATTCTACGTATTCCATTTTCCTTTATACTATACTTACTTTTTTCTAGCAGGCTTTTTTTCTTTTTAACTTCTTTTAAAGAAGGTTTACTCTTAATTTCTTTCTCAGTTTATGTGTGTGTGTGTGTGTGTGTGTATGTATGTACACCATGTGTGTGTCTGGTGCCTGAAAAGGCCAGGAGAAGGCATAGAATCTAGACAAACAGGAAGACTGTTCTGTCTTGGGTCTTCCAGCTCTGGGCATGGTTGCAAGGGCTGAACTGGGAGTTATATGAGGAGGGGACTTGGACCAGTCTCCATTTTGTCTTATGAAGTTACCTAAAGTAGTTTAGATATTGAAATTCAAAGTTCGGGTGGTGGTGGCACACGCCTTTATCCCAGCACTCAGGAGGCAGAGGCAGGCGGATCTCTTTGAGTTTAAGGCCAGCCTGGGCTACAAAGCGAGTTCCAGGAAAGGCACAAAGCTACAGAGAGAAACCCTGTCTTGAAAAACAAAAAAAAAAAAAAAAAAAAAAAAAAAAAAAAAGAAAAAGAAAAAAAAAAAGAAAGTTCCCAACTCAAGCCTGCTGTGGTCATTGTCCAGTGTGTACTGAGACCAGACTGGGACTGGGAGCCCACACAAGTGGCTGATCCGAGGTCTCCCAAATGGAGCCTTTTCAGATTAGAACACAGACAAGCTAAGGGTATGTCCTTTCCCACAGACCATTTGGAACCCATGGCAGGTGCAGAACCAAGGTTAAAAAAAAAGGGTCAAGTCCAGCCACCGGAGACATCCTTGAGTTTTAAATCGATCAAACAGTCCTGGAAAGTAGGAAGGGCATTCGACTCCAGACCAGCGCATTTCCAGGCTTAGCGGGCCATTGAAAGTTCCCACTGAGCAAGTCTCTCAGTGAGATGGAGGCAGGGGTTCCTAGAACCCTGGAGACCTAATGGGGTGCCTCCCCCCCGCCCCCGTTAAGTCCCAGTTGCTCTGTGCCGACGCTTTTGGCTGTGTTGGGTGCATGAAAGAAGAACTCCCAAATGGATGTCAGACCCAAACAGGAGAGTGGGGGGGAGGTGGAGGCAGAGAGTAAAGGAAATGGCTGCCTCGGAGAGATGAGGCCCACTCGGGTCCTGTATGTGCATGAGACAAGGGCGGTCTGTGGGCGGGCCTTGGGCCACCAGCAACTTCAGATGCCCTTCCTGCGTTTCAGGGCCAAATTTTAGATGTCTGAGGCAGTGCAAAGGGACGGAGGCAGAAAGAGACCAGAGTCTGGCCTTCACCAGATAGAACCAGTTTATTAGCACACACAGTGAGGGGCAGCTTCTCTCCTTTGGGAAGCTGAGGGGGTTTACCAAGGGAAAAGCTAGCTGCCACCCTTTACAGGAGCTACATGGGGGGCTTGGGAATGAAGAAATTGTTTCAGCCATGGGGGGCTCTGTGTGTCTCCAGCAGCCATGAGGGGGCCTCTGTGTGTCTCTAACAGCCATGGGGGCTCTGTGTGTCTCCAGCAGCCATGGGGGGCCTCTGTGTGTCTCCAGCAGCCATGGGGGGGCCTCTGTGTGTCTCCAGCAGCCATGGGGGGACCTCTGTGTGTCTCCAGCAGCCATGGGGCTCTGTGTGTCTCAGCAGCCATGGGGGGCTCTGTGTGTCTCCAGCAGCCATGGGGGGCTCTGTGTGTCTCCAGCAGCCATGGGGGGGCTCTGTGTGTCTCCAGCAGCCATGGGGGGTCTGTGTGTCTCAGCAGCATGGGGGCTCTGTGTGTCTCCAGCAGCCATGGGGGACTCTGTGTGTCTCCAGCAGTCTTTCCCTCCTGAGACTATTTACCCAAGGTGAGACAGAGTGTCTTGGGAGACAGGCTCTCCCAACAGACACTTTTCTGGATGACTGATAACAAACTGGCTGAGGCTGGGTGGCAGTGGCTCAAGCTTTTAATCCCAGCACTTGGAAGGCAGAGGCAGGCGAATGTCTGTGAGTTCAAGACCAGCCTGGTCTACAAAGTGAGTTCCAGGACGGCCAGGGCTACACAGAGAAACACTGTGTGTGTGGGGGAATAAAAACCCAAAAACCAAACCAAACCAAAAAAACAAACTGGTTGAGCAGAGGTCATCTCATAGGAATCCTGTTGTACAACTGAGGCGCTCTATCAGAATCCCTTGGGACTGGAGTTACAGATGGTCGTGAGGTACCATGTGGGTGCTGGGAAGTGAATCTGGTCCTCTGGAAGAGCTGCCAGTGCTTTTTAGTCACTGAGCTATTTCTCCAGCTTAGATTATTTATTCTTATTTTGTGTATATTGTTATTTATTTAAAAACAGTAGACATGACCTTGGCGGGTTGGAGACAAGGGGTCCCAGAAAGTCACATGACATGACAGAACTCACGTGGAGGATTTATTGGGGAGACAAGAGCTGAGGAGAGAAGAAGAGGAGATGAAAAGGGGCAGAGACTGGTCCCTGGGGACAAGGATGGCAGAGAGAAAGAGACAGGAAGGAGGTGGGCAAGGCCTGCTTTTTTTTTCTTTTCTTTTTTTTTCCGAGACAGGGTTTCTCTGTGTAGTTTTGGAGCCTGTCCTGGAACTCGCTCTGTAGCCCAGGCTGGCCTCGAACTCACAGAGATCCGCTTGCCTCTGCCTTCCGAGTGCTGGGATTAAAGGCATGCACTCGGTTTTTAAGGCCTACCTCTTATAAGGGAATGTGTCTAATGTGCACAGGGGTGCTCTTAGTGGCTGCAGCTAAGGACGTATCTTGTTAGGACCCTAAGGAGAGGCCAGTACAGATGCCTGAATGTTAACATATGTGAGTATTTTAGCTGTGTATATGCATACCATGTGTGTGCCTGATGCCCATGGAGGCCAAATCAGGGTTTTGGAACCTCTGAAGCAGTGTGGACTGCCACATGGGTGCTGGAACAAAACCCAGGTCCTCTGTAAGAGTGTTAACTGCTCTTAACTGCTGACTCAGCTCTCCAGCCCTTAATTTCTTTGTTATGTTTAATTATATTTGATTGTAGACTAATCATTCTGCAATTTTTATATTCTTAAATCTTTGCCAAACTTTCAGGGCATTGATGCCTCCTTTGTTGGAATAATTGTGTCTTTTTTGTTTTGTTTTTGAAACAGAGTCCCACTACGTAACTCTGGCTGTCCTGGAACTCACTCTGTAGACCAGGCTGGCCTCGAACTCACAGAGTTTGCCTTTGCCTCCGGGGTGCTGGGATTAAAGGCGCGTGCCACCATGACTGGGATAATTGTGTTTTTAAAAAATAAGTAGCTGTGTGTTGTGGTGCACATCTGTAATCCTCGTGCCTGAGGAACTGGAACAGGAATAGTGAAGCTTTGAGTTGAACTCAGAAAGCCCGTGTCTCAAAACCACAACACCCAAGCACACTCTCATTTGTAAGGAATGTGACCATCACACCAAGGGTCTTCCTGGGCTGGAGAGGTGGCCCAGTGGCTGAGTGCTTTCTGCTCTTGTAGAAGTTCAGCTCCCAGCACCCATGTCAGATGGTTCACAGCCACATGTGATGTCATCTCCAGAGGATCCAAAATCTTCTTCGGGCCTCTCTGGGTACCTGCACACTCCTGCCACATGTGCGCATACATAAACAACAACAACAAAAAGGGCTATTAGCATGTCGTCGTTAGTACCACCTTACCTTTAGGTCCACTCAAACATTATCATTTTCTCTGTCTTGACCATGATTTGTGTCACAGACAGGCAGTCAGGTAGGTGTCGGTTTCAAAACGCACAGTTTATGGTTCACACATAAAAAACAGGGAACAAACCTCCGGCAAAACTAACAACCTGACAATCCTCTAAGTGATGCCATCCACCTCTGGAGGCAGAGTTTGCTCACAGACGTTGGGTAGAGTCGGCACAAGCAGGTCACAAATCCGATGCCCAAGTGTGCAGCAAGCCGCCATGTCCACATCCACTGGTGGGAAGGACAGTGAGTGGCTGCTGGCTCTCCAGCTGACGTACTCTGAGGGTGACAGAGGCTGACCGTCACCGCCTCAGTTGTCACCCAGGTCAACCAGGTGCCAGACACTCAACAGTCACCAAGGCCAGAGGCAGGAGATGCGATCACTGGCAGGGTTTCTAGAACGTGTGGTGTGCTGGAGACCAGCATCTGCTGAGCTGCCTGGAGGCTGCCTGGGTGTTTATGGCTCTTCTGAGGGAGCTTCGCTTGTCTGAAGCTTCGACTGTTGGTGCAGACTTCCGGTGCAGGCTGCCTGTTCTCAGGGTGTGGCTGGGTACACACGGTTGGTCGCATCTGTCAGTGTGTCCTGAGGTCAGGATGCTGGGTAGGAGCAGCCATCTCGAAAGGCACTCTCCTTTGTGGTCTTGTGTTTGTTCTGAGTGTTCATTACGTAACACCCTCTAGTAAAGCGACACTTCTGTTCTGAGTCATGTGTTTCTAGATTCAGTGGTCCTGACTCTTTAGTTTCCTCAGCTTAAATGATTTCTCAGTTTTTTTTTTTTTTCCAGTATTTATGATTTTGGTGCTTTGCTTGCCTTTTGGTTTTTGAGACAAGAGTTTCAAGTAGCCCGGGCTGGCTGAGGATTTGCTATCTAGCTAAAGATAACCTAGAACTCCTGACCCTTCTGCCTCCACCTTCCATGTGCTGAGATTACAGGCTTGGGCCACCACGCCCAGCTGCCTTGATGCTTTTGAAGGTTACCGACCACTGGCGTTGCTTATGGCTGGCTGTAGGAGCTAGTGTTTCCCTGTTTTAGTTCATGAATTAGTGTCATATTTGAGGTTCACTAACAGTCCCAAGTTCCTACAGCAAGAAGCTGAGAACAGGACAGAATCCAGAATCACCAGGGAGAAGGGCCTCTAGTGTACTTGTGGGGGCGTGTCTTGATGACATTAACTGATGTAACCCTAATGGTGGGCGGGACCCGGGTTGTGTACCCCCTGTTCTCTTCTGAGAGCAGACAGGTGGCCAGATGCTTTGAGTTTCTAATTCTTTAAAAACTTTGTTTTAGATATTTATTTTGTGTGTGAGTGTTTTGCCTGCACCATGTGCCTGAGGATGCAGAAGAGGGTGTTGCATCCCCAGGAACTGGAGTTGCAGACAGTTGTGAGTTGGCATATGGGTGCTGGGGATCGAAACCAGGTCCTCTGGAAGAGCAGCCAGTGCTCTTTTTAACCTCATAAATCATTTTAAAAAATTATTTTTATTTATTTTGTGTGTGAGAGCAGGTGCCCACAGAGGTCAAAAGATGGTGTGCCAGATGCCCTGGAGCTGGAGTTACAGGTGGTTTTGAGTACCAGGCACCAGCCCAGTACTCGGGAAGAGAGGAAACGCTCTTAAATGCTGCCATCTCTATGTTCCCTAAACTTATTATTATTTATTACTATTTTTGTTTTCTGAGACAGGGTTTCCCTGTGTAGCCCCAGCTGTCCTGGAACTTACTGTGTAGACCAGGCTGGCTCTGACTCAGAGATCTGCCTCTGTTTCCTGAGTGTGAGGATTAAAGGTCAGTCAGTTTTTTAAAGTAATAATGACATTCAGTCCTTTATCATTTTAGATGAAAATACTTCATCTAATCTTTGTCTTCCTATTTGGACTATATGAACGTGTATAATATTTATCTAGTAAACTTTTTTTTTTTGGTTATTTTGAGACAGGGTTTCTCTGTGTAGTTTTGGAGACTTTCCTGGATCTCGCTCTGTAGACCAGGCTGGCCTTGAACTCACAGAGATCCGCCTGAATCTGACTCCCAAGTGCTAGGATTAAAGGCGTGTGCCACCACCACCCAGCTAGTAAACTGTTTTATTCCTGGCTTATCTAGAAAGTGTCTCATCTTCCAGAGATGTGAGGTCAGTTAATTCTGCTTGTGATCCTTGTTTTGATTGACTTTTATTAACCCACTAACCATCTGGAATTAGTTTGAGCGCATACTGTATGGTCTTGGCTTCAACCACTTCCTGAAGTAACGTCAGTAAATGTTATTCAGTTCAAGCAGGAACTCACAACAGGAAGGTCTGCAGGATGCATGGGCCATTCACTCCCTATCTGGAGAGTGCGCCATGTGCCCAAGGGCACCCTGTGCACTGTGCTTAGATGTAGACGTGACCTTGACAGTGCAGCTGAATCTGGGAACCAAAATGGCCTGAGCCTTCATGCCATCTCTCTAGGAAATGCCAGTGGCTACAGACACCCCTGGGTGCCTCTTAGCTCCCTGTCAGAACCAGGGCCATCCTTTGAACAATCTTCTTCTTCTTCTTCTTTTTTTTTTTTTTTTGGTTTTTTCGAGACAGGGTTTGTCTGTGTAGCTTTGTGCCTTTCCTGGAATTCACTTGGTAGCCCAGGCTGGCCTCGAACTCACAGAGATCCGCCTGCCTCTGCCTCCCGAGTGCTGGGAATAAAGGCGTGCACCACCACTGCCCGGCGAACAATCTTCTTGTCTCTGGGTAACCACAAATTGTGAACCACTCCAGCACTATAGATTATCAAGAACCTGTCCTGTTGCCAATGATATGTGATGCTCTGTTTTTTTTTTTTTTTTTTTTTTAAAAAAGCATACATTACATTTTTTATGGATTCTGTTTTAGTTTTGTCTAATTATTTTAAAATAGTAATGTAGGGAGCAGAGGGAGCCGTGAGTGAATGTATAAAGAGTCGATGGAGTTCACAGTGAATATGTATTGTTGGCATGGTCATGCCAAGAACCTGTCTCAGACCCATGGGAGTGATAAAGCCTTCCCCCAGGGAGAAGCTTACAGTATTAGAGGTTTAGTCCATTATCATCATGGTGGGACATGTTTGCACGTAGGCAGACATGGTGCTGGAGAAGGAGCTGAGAGTTCATATATCTTGAACATATATCAGACCGCAAAGCCTGCCTCCACAGTGACACACTTCCTCCAAGGCCACATCTACTCCAACATAGATAGTTACACCTTCTAATAGTGCCATTCCCAATGAGCTTATGGGGTCCAGTTACATTCAACTATCACATTTCACACTCTGGGCCCCATGAGCTTGTAACAATATCATAATGCAAAATACATTTTGTCCAACTTCAAAAGTCCCCATTGAAGTATTTATCTAATTATCCTTTATCAATAAAAACTCCAGAGTCAGATATCGGGGTAAGAACCTGAATGATCAGAGAAGCGACCAGTGACCTCTTTCTCCTTCCTTGACCCAAAAGGGCAGAGAATCTTTCTAAACCCCTCCTTACTACTTCCTGTGACTTTCTATATGTCCTAAGTCCTCCAAAACCTCTATGGCTAATTTTGGTCAGCTAGTAGCTAGCCCTGTCCTCTGATTCAAGGTAAACTTTATTGCCAGTCTTGGGAATGTCAGTGTGATCAAAATATCCCACAATACTCCACAGTCTGTCACAGTCTCAACGATGTTTAAAAGTCCAAAGTTCAAAATTTCTTCTAAGATTCATGCAATCTCTTAACTGTAATCCCCTATAAAATCAAAATCAAAAAGCAGATCACATACTTCCAACATACAGTGGCACAGGACGTACATTACCGTTCCAAACACAGGGAAGGGGGCACAGTGAGGAAACAGTGGACCAAAGCAAGCCTGAAAACCAGCTGGGCAAACTCCAAACTCTGCAGCTCCATGGCTGATGTCAAGGTGCTCTTCAGATCTCCAACTCCTTTCAGCTTTGTTGACTGCAACACACTTCTCTCTCTTGGGCTGGTTTCACTGCCTGTTAGCACTTTTCCTCAGCAGGCACCCCAGGACTCTGGCATCTCTAACATCTTAGGGTCTCCAAGACAATCCAGGCTTCAATTTCACAGCTTCATGCATCGGCCTCCCCAAGCCTCCATGCAGGGACACCCCTGCCACATGCCTGGCCTCATCGGCTTTCCTTAGTCACAGAAGCAAATCCCATAGCCTCTTTCTTCTGTCCTACTCCAGAACCACGGGGCAGAAGCTGTCAAGTTCTGCTGCTTGCTGGGGCTGCAATATGGCCCTCTCATTCAATTACATCTTCACCAGCTTTCTGTTTTCCATGGTTTCCTTCACTGCCTAAGCTTGGCTGTTCTGGAACTTTCTCTATAGACCAGGCTGGCCTTGAACTCACAGAGATCCTCTTAGCTCTGCCTCCTGAGTGCTGGGATTAAAGGCGTGCGCCACCACCTGGCCAGACTACTCTTCTTATTTCTGATTTTAAGCCCTATTTCTGATATCAGTAGTCATTACTAAGCAATGCTGCATTTCCAGAGTCTGTGGAATCTAAATACTGTTTTCCAAGAAAGACCAAACTGTCATCTATGCAAATTAAACTGTAGAAGATATGGTGGGAACTTCCTTTAAATGTCACTCCCCTCCGCTGGCATCCTCCCAATTCCTAGGAAGTCAGTGGGAGCGGTTATTTGTACTAAAAATGGAATACACTTGGAAGTGCAATCTGTCTGGGGAAAGTGATGGTGAGAGTGTGGGGTGCATTCCTGGAAGTGCTTGCCATTAAAATTTAAACAACTAGAGGATGCTCTGCTTTCCTTCCCCCATCCCTCCCTCCCTCTCCTTTCTTCTCTCTCTTTTTTTTTTGAAACAGAGTCTCATGATATAGTTCAGGCCGATTGGAACTCACGATCTTCCCGCCGTAGTGGGACCAAGTGCCTGAACCCCAGCTTCATAGTCGTTCTCCTCTCTCTCTCTCTCTCTCTCTCTCTCTCTCTCTCTCTCTCCCTTGACAGGGTTTCTCTGTGTAGTCCTGGATGTCCTGGAACTCACTCTGTAGACCAGGCTAGCCTCAAATTCAGAGATCCACCTGCCTCTGACTCCCTGGGTTTAAAACTAAATAACGTTATTCTTTTTTTTTTTTAATTTTTTAAAATTTTATTTGCATTGGTGTTTTGCCTGCATGTATGTCTGTGAGGGTGTTAGATCTTGTAGTTACAGAAAGTTGTGAGCTGCCATGTGGTTGCTGGGAATTGAACCCGGGTCCTCTGGAAGAGCAGTCAGTGCTCTTAATGGATAAGCTATCTCTCCAGTCCCCTGTAATGTTATTTATTTATTTATTTATTTATTTATTTTGGGTTTTTTTTGAGACAGGGTTTCTCTGTGTAGTTTTGGTGCCTGTCCTGGATCTCGCTCTGTAGACCAGGCTGGCCTCGAACTCACAGAGATCCGCCTGCCTCTGCCTCCCGAGTGCTGGGATTAAAGGTGTGTGCCACTGCCGCCTGGCATAATGTTATTCTTAAAGAGGAGGGATTAAACAAATGTTCCCATATCCACTCTTGAGATTTTATTTTAGAAAGATTGTTGGAACGAATGAGAATAAAATAAGCTTATTAATGTATATATTTGTAGTGTGAATTGGTCTTAATAATAAAAACCCTGAGCCAGATATCAGGGTAAATGCTGAAAGATCAGAGAGACAAAGGAGCCAGCCACAGCCACCTCTTACCTAGCAAACTTCTCAGCCTGAAAGGGGTGAGCTCCGGGCTCCTCCTGCCCCATAGTCTCCTGCCACTCTGCCATCTCACTTCCTGTCTCCACCTCCCTCGTGCTGGGATTAAGCTGTGTGCCTCCCAAGTACTGGGATCAAAAGCATCAGATCTCAAGTGCTGGGATTAAAGGTGTGTGCCACCACTGCCTGGCCTCTAGCGGCTAGCTCCATACTCTGATCTCCAGGTAAGCTTTATTTGTTAGAGCACAAACAGAATATCACCACAAATTCTGTTTCAGGGCCCCAGACCTTAGCGCAACTGACTCCATGATGGAAGTGCCATTCAGGCTGTAGAACTCAGCAGGTAGACAGCACCACCTGCCAAAACTAAAACAAAAGCCTAATCCATCAAAGTCCATAGTTCTGGGAAAGTCTCTGAATGTTCTAACCTTGCTTTTTAGCTTCTGTAGTTCCGCTTCTGGCTAACTGTTCTTGTTAACTGAAGTGTTCTGGGTGTCAACCCAGTGTATTCACCGTCTGGCTAATAAAGACATTCTATTGGCTTGAACCCATGTCTGAGCAGTCTTCTCTGGTGAATACCCCACAACATCTACCTAGTGTATATTTACTATGCAGTTAATTGGAGTTATCCAGATAAATTAGCCAACTTCAGAACAGACTAGAAGATTACAAGTGTGTGTCACTGTGTCCAGTTTATGCTGGGGATGGAATGTGAACTTTCCTAGGGAGATGTGGACAAATGTCCATTGTACCCAGATAGGGCACCAATGACAGTCAAGTGACCTGGAATCAGCCATATCACCAAAAAGTGTCACCCAGCGTGGATGACAACTCCCTATGGATGTATAGATGGAGTCTACCTGGACCTCTGTGTTAACCTATGACAGCTGTACCCCAGCAGGGCCTGAGCACATCTGTTAACCTATGACGGCTGTACCCCAGCAGGGCCTGAGCACATCTGTTAACCTCTGACAGCTGTACCCCAGCATGCCTGAGCACATCTGTTAACCTCTGACAGCTGTACCCCAGCAGGGCCTGAGCACATCTGTTAACCTCTGACGGCTGTACCCCAGCATGCCTGAGCACATCTGTTAACCTATGATGGCTGTACTCCAGCATGCCTGAGCACATCTGTTAACCTCTGACAGCTGTACCCCAGCATGCCTGAGCACATCTGTTAACCTATGATGGCTGTACTCCAGCATGCCTGAGCACATCTGTTAACCTCTGACAGCTGTACCCCAGCATGCCTGAGCACATCTGTTAACCTATGATGGCTGTACTCCAGCATGCCTGAGCACATCTGTTAACCTCTGACGGCTGTACTCCAGCATGCCTGAGCACATCTGTTAACCTATGACGGCTGTACTCCGGCATGCCTGAGCACATCTGTTAACCTCTGACGGCTGTTCTCCAGCATGCCTGAGCATATCTGTTAACCTCTGACGGCTGTTCTCTGGCATGCCTGAGCACATCTGTTAACCTATGATGGCTGTACCCCAGCATGCCTGAGCACATCTGTTAACCTCTGACAGCTGTTCTCCAGCATGCCTGAGCACATCTGTTAACCTATGACGGCTGTTCTCCAGCAGGGCCTGAGCACCAGTAGCCAGGAAGGAGGCAGAGGAGGAAGTGAGGGGCTGGAGTCTCAGAATTATCTGAATTATCCTTCCTTCTATGAGGGTAGGTCAACAGGTCCAGTCTTGCTGAGGGTTTCTTATGCACTGATTAAGATGGCAATAACTAGTTTATGTAGAGGACCAAATTCTACCAACACTAGGGTTGGCCTTGACTTTTCAACTCCTAGTCCTCTTGCCTCTGCCTTCCAAGTTCTGGGAGCATAGACTTGACCAGGCCTGGCTTAATGATGGAATTTTTATGATCAGTGAAACTATCTGAACGAATAAAGCAGTTCAGGAGAAAACTGTCCCCCTTCCCCACACAGGGTTTCCTGGCTGTCCTGGAACTCACTCTGTAGACTGGGCTGGCCTCAAAATCAGAGATCCATCTGCCTCTGCCTTCAGAATGCTGAGATTAAAGGCATGCGCCACCACGGCCCTGAAAATTCAATGTTTTAAAGGCAGGATTTTAAGTCCCAAGTCCGATTAGCAGCCATCTAACTCATGTCTTAAGGGACCTGCCGCCCTCTTCTGGCCTCTGCAGGAACTGCACACATTTGGTGCACAGACATTCAGGCAAAATATTCATATCCGTATGTCTTAGAGTTATTATCGCTGCGACGAAACACCATGACCAAAAGCCGCTCAGGGAGGAACAGCTTTGTTTGGCTGACATAACCTAAGTCACAGTCCATTGAGGGAAGCCAGGCAGGAACTCCATCAGGGCAGGAACCTGGAGGCAGGACCTGATGCAGAGGCCGTGGAGGGTGATGCTTACTGGCTTGCTCAGCCTGCTTCCTTATCGAACCAGGGGTAGCACCAATCACAGCGAGCTGAGCCCTCCCACAACGATTGTTAATCTAGAAAATGTCCATAGGCCAATCTACTGGAGGCATTTTCTCAGTTGAGTTTCCCTCTTCCCAGATGACTCTACTTGTGTGAAGTTGATAAACAACAGCCCCCCAGACCCCCAAAACAAAACAAAAACAAACAAACAAAACAGAATACTTATTAAATTCCTACCATCACTTGGTGTTGTTCCTAAAAACTGTTAGTAATACACTTTAAATTCATCCCATTAGATTAACCAAGATTAGAAGAAACCTTATCACTGGAACAACCTTTCCTGAGAGAACCGTCGTCTGTGGGCACTGAGATGCAGCCTCCCTCTCCAAAGATAGGGCCACTGTGACCCGGGATCTTATTAACAGGTGGGCGAGGGGCCGGAGCTATGGCTTAGTGGTAATCGAGCTTGCTGCTCTTCCAGAGGACTGGGGCTTTGTTCCCAGCATCCACATCTGGTGCCTCACAACCTCCTGTAACTCCAGCTCCAGAGGGCTCGGAGGGCACCTGCATGGTATATATACACATAGACATGGTATATACACACACAAATAGATAAATAAGCAAATATAGTTAGGATAATGAAGCTTTTAGAATGTAAAGGGTAAACACCAGAGTTCAAAGGAATATTGATTATCCTGCAGTCCATCTGCCAGTGGTGAGCTTATGTCTGGGGAGGTTAAGTGACCTGTTCAAGGATGCAGAGGGAGGAATCCCTGGTCCTGCTTCTCTGAACAGGCTGTCAGTGAGCAGGCATGCTTGATTCCTTCCTCTCTGATGATCTGTGAGGCTCACTGCACAGTCCCGGGATCCCAATGTCCTCACTGGTAAAATGGAATGATTTAATCAATTAAACCCATGCAGTGAAGACCCGATTTCATTAGCCAGTCTCATGTGATGATGTCCCCCAAAGTGCTCTGGATGCTCTGGGGAGTGTCCTGGATTGTGAACTCGATGATGTGCCAGGAGGTGTGTAGATGAAATTCTAAACGGTCTTATTAAATAAGAAACACAGAGCCAAATAAAGAGTTAAAAGCCCAGAGATTAAGCAGTAGCCAAGAGCTGAGACCACCTTATCTTACCACTTGCTGCCATCCTTCCCCTGAGAGAGAGAGAGAGAGAGAGAGAGAGAGAGAGAGAGAGAGAGAGACCTTCTTCCTGTGTCCTGTCTTTTTATTGCCTTTCTGTTCTGCCTTCTCATTGGCTCTAAACCCAACCACATGACTTCCTCGTCACTGCCTGTCTATACAGACCTCCAGGTCTTCATGGTTCCTACTGAGATTAAAGGTTCGGGTCACCACTTGGCTGTGTCCTTGAACACACAGAGACTCTGCCTGCCATGTGATTGGATTAAGGGTGTGTGCTACCACCGCAGGACTTCTACTAAATGGCTTGTTCTTAGCTCTGATCTCCAGGCAACTTTATTAACATACAAATAAAATCATATTTCAGCACAAATAAAATCTCACCGTAGAGGCGGATACCCCGGATTCCACAAGAGGGCATGGCAAGTTCCCACCCCTCTTTTCCTTCACCCTTAGACCTTGCCCGACATGCACATTTCATTGGTTGTTCTTGAATGTTCCTAGAGGGCATGAGGTCCACGTGCTCACAGCCAGCACTAAAGAAACCAGAACTGTTAAACACTCAGGCTTTTCTCTTCAACAGAAGAAACTGACTGTTCAGGAGGCTGGAGTGGATGTTGTTTAATAACCTGGCGATCTTTTGTTATTCTGTGGCGCCAGCTCTCCCTCGAATCCCCCTTATCCCGAGCATCGTTTTTCAGTCAGTAGAACCCATCCTTGAGGAAGAGATGGCAGGTGCTTTGAAAAAGACGTGTACTTGCAAGAGAGTTCCGATGCAGTCATGCCTTAAGCTTTGCTGTCATAGTTGTCTCGAGGAAACTCCCCCAAAGTTTTACTGTGTTTAAGTTCTAAAAAATAACCGCTCAGGGCCAGACTGCAGAAGTTTGAAGAAGTCTGGCCAAGTTGTGCTGAACTGAGCTTCCTTCCTGCCTCCTTGGTTTGTTTTTCTGCTGGCAGCAGAGCTTGCAGGAACCGCACAAGCGTTATTGTTCATTGTTGGGAATCTCCGCTCCGGTCTCACTCCTCCCATTCCAGACCCCACCCCTCAGAAAACCCGCCAAAGGTCAGCCCCCGCCACCACTGCCCCCCCACGGGGGCGGGGCTGCTCAAGACCACACCTACAGGGGGATTTAAGACCTGGTCAAGACCACACCTACAGGGTATTTAAGACCTGGTCGCCAGACCTGTGGTTTTCCCTCCTGCCTTTCCAAGAGTCACCGGAAGCTGTGTTAGGAGAGTGTTGGAGACCACTGGGTTTCCCAGTGGCTGTACCCAGCAGGACTGCAGAAGAGGTTGACTGGACCACGGGCCTGGGGACCAGGTGACTGTAACTAGCAAGGGGGAGGTCTTTTGCTCCACCCCTTGGCATTGTTATAAATGGACCTTTGGAATCAAGTTCTGGGCCCGTTTGGATAAGGATCCAGGCCCTCCCGAGTCTATCCTGTGTTTTCTCTCTTTACCATTTCTAAATCTCTTTTCCTTCGTTCTTCAAGAGTTCCTGGGGTAAATAAGTAGGGGGCTCGTCCCCCACAGAAGAGGGGACAGCTTTGTGAAGGATTCTACTTAACTTGTAGTCCTGTACTTGGAAATAATCTGTGGTATTTTCATTACATCAAGTCCTCTACTCCAGTCCTGCCCCCATCTCTTTGAGACAGGGTCTTTTGCAGCTCAGGCTGGCCTTGGATTTGATATGTTATTGTCTTAGTCAGTATTCTGTTGCTATGAAAAAGACACCATGATCATGGCAACTCTTACAAACCAAAGCATTTAATTGAGGTTTGTTTACAGTTTCAGAGGTTTAGTCCATTATCCTCAAGGCAGGGAGCACGGTGGTGTGCAAGCAGATGTAGCTGAGGGTCTACATCCGGATCCAAAGGCAGCAGGAAGAGAGAGACATGGGCCTGGCATAGGTTTATGAAACCTCAAAGCCCTGCCCCCATGACACACTTCCAACAAGCTCATAGCTACCCCAGCAAAGCCACACACACTCCACGGCCACACCTCCTAATCCTTTCAAATAGTGCCACTCCACAAGGGTTCAAACCTACGAGCCTATAGAGGCCATTCTTATTCAGACCACCCCAGTTATCAAGGAAAACTGTCTCTCTCTCCTTGTTCCAGAGGCAGGACTCTCAGCTCCTTCTCCAGCACCACGTCTGCCTGCACGTCACCATGCCTGCACCCACCATGCCCCCCACCATGCCTGCACGCCACCATGCCTGCACCCACCATGCCCCCCACCATGCCTGCATGCCACCATGGTCCCCACCACGATGATAATGGACTCAGCTTCTGAACTGAAAGCCAGCCTCAGTGAAATGTTTTCCTTTGTAAGAGTTGCCGTGGTCATGGTGCCTCTCCACAGCAATAGAAGCCTAAGACCTTGAACTCCTGGTCTCCCCAGTGCCCCCCCACTGCTGGAGAAGCCACCACACTTGCTCCCGTTGATCCCTTTCCATGTGTTATTTCCATTCTTTCCCCAAAGCAGTCTCTTTTCTATTTCCCCCAGCTTCTCATTACTGTATTTTGTGGGGGCAATTGTCTCTCCCAAAGAGACAAGTTTAAGTCCCAACTCCACTCACGGACGTGGCCTTCTTTGTTGTCTTGGGACTGGTGTCCTTGTAGGGGAGAGGAGGTACACAGGCATGGGGGGGGGAGGACAAAGAACACTCCATGTTTCAGTGGAGACAGAGACCGAGGCTGTGTCTGCAAGCCAAGGGATGCTCAGGACTGGAGAGTCACCAGATGCCAATCAGAGGCGAGCAAACCTCTTGGGTGACCTTCGAGAAAGCTTGTCCTTCATCTGGATTTCAGATGTCAAGCCTTCAGAATGGTGAGAGAGAAAGTTCTGGGTGGCTTAAGTTTGTGATATATTGTTGCATCTGTCCAGGAAAAGAACACACCGCTTCTCTGTGCTCACTTTCTTCTATCTAGAGTGTCCCTCATCACTACTTGCCAAGACCTCCAGGTAAGCTATTTTGAGACACCCCCACTCTCACCCCCTGCCAGTCTTTCTCTGTGTGTTTGTGGGTTGCTTATCTTTTTGTTGTTCAGGGAAAACTCTACAGTGAAGGAATTCTCATTTTTTTCATAAGTATGCTGGGGAGGTAGGTGACAAGCTTTTGTTTAGCGTTTTCTTCAGAAAGTTCCACGAGCTGAATGTAGAATTATAATAAACTATGTTTGGAGGTAGGAAGGCAAGCTGTTGACTTTGGGGTTCATGCTGTCGTTTTAGTTATTTGAGGGACAGCTTAGGAATGTGTGAGTCACACTTGACTAGGAGAGCGCTTGTGATCATAGGGATTTGGGGGGCTGCTGGCCCTTGGGCACCGTGCAGTGACCGGGCATGGCAGCAGCACACAGTGATGACGGAGAACGATGCAGCATGCCTGTTAGGCAGTCTGCGTTCCACCGTTTATCAAGTCCAGCTGTTGCTGCAACGCCAACTGTTTCTAACCACCCATCAGAAGGTCTGCTCGGCGCGACAGAGTCACTCCAGGAGGCACTGGTAACTTTGCGCCTTTGTCTTCTGAGGTTAGATTCTGCCTTCAGAATCCAGCTTTAGTCTGCTCAAAGCCACTATGGTCAGGTCCTGTCTTAGTTAGGGTTTCTATTTCTGTGATGAAACACCATGCCCCAAAAGCCAAAAAAAAAAAAAAAGTTTACACTTGCACATCACTGTTCATCACCAAAGGAAGTCAGGACAGGAACTCAAGCAGGACAGGAACCTGGAGGCAGGAGCTGATGCAGGGACCATGGAGGGGTGCTGCTTACTGACTTGCTTGTCATGGCTTGCCCAGCCTACTTTCTTATAGAACCCGGGACCACCAGCCGAGGGATGGCACCAGCCATCATGGACTAGGCCCTCCTGGTCAATCACTGATTAAGAGAATGCCTCACAGCTGGATCTTATGGGGGCATTTTCTCAGTTGAGGTCCCCTCCTTTTAGATGACTCTAGTGTGTGCGTCTTGACATAAGAGTAGCCAGCACAGGTTCTTAGATCTGCTTTGTCTCTTGAGATTTGGTTGGTAGCTACTTAAAATTTGCCACACATTTAATTAAATGCAAATAAAGTAACAAATATGTTCATCTTTTGATGGCAGATAGAGGTATTTACATCTGTGTTGGCCTCTGTCTTACAATTTTGGAATATGTTATTTACTTAAAAGTGAATGATAAGCCTATTTTAGGAGAAGCATGACAGTGATTAGCTTATTTATTTATTTATTTGTTTGTTTGTTTGTTTATCTATCTATCTATTATTTATTTATTTATTTTTATGTGTATGGGTGTCTTATCTACATGTATATCTGTGCACCTAATGCATGTGTGATGCCCAAGGAGGCCAGAAGAGGGCATCATACATTCTGGGACTGGAATAACAGATGGTTGTGAGCTGCCTTATGGGGTGCAGGGAACTGAACCCTGGTCCTCCAGGAGAGCAGAAGGTGCTCCTAAAGCCACCCCTCCAGCCCCACACGTGGAGTTTTATAGCAATCCGACGAGATTTGATTGTTCAAATGCAGAAATTCTAACAGGATAAGACATTAAAAACTTAATCAGCTACCCTGTGGTCATTTTCTTTTGTTGCCAGAACAGATTCCCTGGAACATCGCTTACACAAATCAATTTTACGGTTTTGGAACCAAGGCCGTTTTGAGATGGACACATTGCTTCTGGAGGATTTAGGAGTGAACCTTTCCCTTGCCTTTTCAGCTTCTAGACACAGCTCACATTCCTGGGCTCCTGAGCTCTTCCTTTTTGAAGTAGCCAGCATATCCCTGTGGCCTCGGGTTCCTTCATCTTGTTCCCGCCTCTGACTTCCACATGTCCTTTCATTCATGAGGACTCCTGTGATTGCGTTGGCTGGACTTAGTCCACCGCAATCCTTTCATCTTGTCCAGTGACATCCTCAGGGTCTGGGAGGGAGGACACCGACTTCTTGTAGAGAGGAGCCAAGACAGTTTCTTAAGAGGGAGACGCAGGGCAAAGTGCTGTGAAATTAGCAATGGATTATATTAGCCAATTTCTAGGATTATTTGCTTAAGACAACTTCCAGATGTTTTAAAATAACATTTCAGAATAACTTGAACTTTCCACATAGCTGGGAAAAGGTCCCCTGAGGTCTGGTGACATGCAGAGTTTTCTCCAGTCAGAGCACAGCTTTCTAGATTTCATTGCCATTCAGTTGTGGCTTTTTAAAAAATTTTAAAAATGTGTTTGGGTCTTTTGCCTTCAAATATGTCTGTGCACCACTTGTGTGCCTGGTGCCCACAGAGGCCAGAAGAGGGCATCGGATCCCTGGAACTGGAGTTACAGATGGTTGTGAGCCACCATGCAGCTGCTGGGAGTAAACCCAGGTCCTCTGTGAGAGCAGCCAGTGCTCTTCATAGCTGGGCCATCTCTCCAGCCCCATTTAGCTTTTTAATCTAGCCAAGTCACATACATTTCTAGGTTCTAGCTTTAAATGTACATCCTAAATCAGTCCTTTAAAATATAAAAGCCGGGGCTGGAGAGATGGCTCAGAGGTTAAGAGCACGGGGTACTCATCCAGAGGACCTGAGTTCAATTCCCAGCACCCACACAGCGGCTCACAACTGTCTGTAACTCCAATTCCAGGGGATCTTACATCTTCACACCAATGCACATAAGATAAACTTAAATAAATTATTAAAAAAATAAAAACACGTAAAAGCCTGAAGACTCTGATTTGCTCTATCGTGTGTCCGGAAGACTGCCCAATTGCTCTGAATTAGAGAGAGATGGGTGAAGACAGTGGAAACAGCCAGTAAAGCAACAGCTTCTGAAGTGGAGGCAGGGGTGAGCATGTCAGCTGCTGTGGCTAACGTACCTCCATTTCAAGGTTCTTGGAACAGGAGCTTGCCAGTCGTACCGTTACATACTGAGTGACACGTTATAAAACAGTGTAAGTGTGCACAGTCAGTAGAGAGGGACCCTGGCAGAGGGGCACATGGCCATTATGCCGGCACTAGGAAAGCAAAGATAGGAAGAGCAGGAGTTTCAGGGCAGCCTTGGCTATATAATGAGATTGAGGCCAGCCTGGGCTACACGAGACCCTGATTTAAAAGAAGTGTGGGATGGGGCTGGAGAGACGTCTCCACGGTTAAGAGCTCTGGCTGCTCTTCCGGAGCATCCGTGGTCAGTTTCCAGGACCCACGCGGTGGCTCACAACCATCTGTAACTCCATTTCCAGAGCATCCAACACCACCTCTGGCCTCCAAGGACAATGGCACACACATGCATGTGCAGGCAGTACCCCCACACACATTAAAAAATAAAAGAAAAAAACAAAGGAAGCAGTGCAGTTTTGTAATGGACAGAGTCACCCCCCCCCCAGCCCTCTCCCTGTATTTGGCCAGAAGAACAAGCTTTATTTCTTAACCCCTGGGGACCGTTACTGATGTCTTTAGATATTTTGGTTGCCACTCCTGACTGGAGCGGTGCTATGTCTGGTCGGTAGATACCAGTGTTGCTGCTAAGCATCCCACAGCGGACAAGATGGCCTGTGGCAACATCAAGTCCTAAATGTCACCACTGTGAAGCCGGAAAAAAAAAAAAAAAGTGGGTTAGTAAGATGTGATTTGATTTTTGGCAGACTGTCTTTGTTTTGATATTAGATAAAAGGGGCAGTGCTTAAATTTTTATTATTTAAGTACAAGCACTAGAGGGCACTGTCTGCTCAAAAGTCGCAGTTTCTGTGGTTGGTGGGGTCTTTGCAGAAAATGAAGTGACCTAAGTGACCGGGAGATGGCTAAAGAACTATCGGAATAGCTGCAAATCCAAAACAGTCTTAGCAGCTACTGCATCCGAGGCCAGGAAGGGCAGAGCCAGCCGGCTTCGTTTTTTCCTTCTATAATGATGTCTTGGGAGCTTTTGCCAGACGAAAGGGGAGGATCTCGCCGGATTTCGCGCACGAACACCCACGTCATCGGCACCTCCTCGGAGCAGGTGATGGGAGGCGCGATTCCGGGCTCTGTGGATCACTGCAGCTCTGTGAAGTCGCATCTGGAACGAGGAGCCAAGCGGGCAGACCCAAGCGGGCAGACGGAGCACAAGCTGATGAATAACAATTCTCTTTAAGGGGTCCAGGTTCGGTTTCCAGCACGTATAGGCTGGCTCACAACCATCTGTAACTCCAGGTCCAGGGCATCCCACGCGGTCTTCTGACCTCTGTGGGAACCAAGCACACATGTGGTGCACAGACATACATGCAGGCAAAACACTCATCACGTTAAAAAAAAAAAAAAAAATCAGTCTAAAAAAGAACCAGCTTGTTGCTTGAAGCCCGTCAGTGTTCGAGGCGCACCACGATTCTCTCCCAAGGTTGCGTCCAACTTGAAAAAATGAAACAATTGCTTTTCGTTTTTAGTTTCAGGTCTATAACTGAACTTGTATGTTTGGGTTTTTAAAATAAAAATTAGTCTCTTGGGTTAGCAAGATGACTCAGCAGGTAGAGGTGTTTGCTGCCAAGCCTGGCCCCCGAGTTCAAACCTGTGCAGGTTGTTGTTCTGGGACACGTGTACTGCAGCACAAGGTACCGCCCCACCCCCGAATTAGCAAAGAACAAAAAATGATCCTTCCTCACACTAACTCTATTATTAAATACTTAAGATGCACCACAAGATTCTGAGGCTGGATGCCATAAGCTTGACATTCAACTTAAAATCTCAGCAATCTGAGGGAAGTCTCCTTACCTCACCTCCTCACCTCCTCACCTCCTCACCTCCTCACCTCCACTCCCATCTCTCCTGCAGCAGCATGCTGCTCTTCTCGGCCCCTGCCTGCAGGGGTCCTGGATGGATGGGTGGGTTTGACACTGAATATTTCTACATGCTTTTTCTATTTGCACTCTGTATGTTAGATAGGCATAGTAACATGATTCGTGCATATTTTAAAGCCTTATGCAAATGGCCTTGTTCTATAATGTGCTTCCCCTTGGACATTGGCTTGTAAGAGTTACCCGTGTTGGGGGTTGCAGAGATAGCTCAGTGGTTAGGAGTACTGACTGTTTTCCTTTTCTTTCTTTTTTTTTTATAGGACTCTTTTTTCCATTTATTTATTTATTTATTTATTTATTTATTTATTTATGCCGAATGCCATTTATTGAAGGAGGGAGGAGGTCTTAAATACAGGCTTACAGCACAATGGGAGAACCCCGGAGGGCAGAAGTTCGCTACCGATGTTTTACAATCTTGCATCTAAGCTGTTAAAGCCCATTATGCAGGATACACAGACAAGGAACTTCCCTTAAGCATTCAGGAGGGTGGAACCCGGCAGGGAATTAGCATGGGGAGGATATCAAGGTCAATGTCAGCAAGCAAGGCAACAGTTGCCCAAAACAGGGGCCAGGGAACTACAGGTCCCCCTTTTACTAATAAATGAGCTTCTGACTTAGGTTGCATGGGACATCAGCAGGTCACCTTACCCATCATGGAGAAGCCTGCCCAGGCCACACAGGTGCTCTGTCTCAGGTTGGTGAGCGCCTCCCAGACATTACCTGTCTCTGAATACTCATTATCATACAGGCTCAACCACGTGAGCTGCAGAGTTAACTGCTGCCAAAGATCTCAAAGTGGCTCTGGGCTTGCAATCTGTGTGTTCGACACAGAAAAGACCAACAGAGGTCCTATCCACCCATAGCCAGTAGGCTAAAGGCAACTGAGCCATTCCCTTCCTTAACGAGCCTTACTGCAAACTGGTAAGATGGTATCCCAAAAGCAAATGGAACTTGAGTTTATAAATTTATAATTTCAAAGTCAATCAAAATGTATATAACTATTGAGTTAAATTTATCATGCCCAGTAGAATGAAAGATTAACTGACTGTGGTAGCTACTTTTGCTGCCAGGGTCTCCACTGTGCTAGCTGTAGTAAGCAATTATGAAATGGTAATCCCAGAAACAGTAGCAGTAGTGGCCGCCACTGCTATAACAGCAACAATGGCAGCAGCAATCTGACTGTTTTTCTAGAGGACCTGGGTTCAATTCCCAGCACCCATATAGCAGATCACAACTGTCTGTAATGCTAAGATTTGACACCCTCATGCAGACATACTTGCAGTAAAACACCAATGCATATAAAAATAAATTATAAAAAAAAAAAAAACTTCACCATTAAAGAAAAAGTTACCTGTGTTGACACACATAGTTTTGGTAATTGTATACCAACGTTTTTGGTATTTGCATATTTGCTAATGCAAATAATTGATGTTTTGAACAATTTCCTTTACCTTGAGCTTGTTCGCAAGTAAGACTTCTCCTAGGAAGGAGGGTGTTGGCTAGCCCAGGTCTTGGCCCATGGGTCCGCTACTACTTTTTGTAAGATGGCTTTTACAGTTCCAAAAGGATTTTTAAAGATAAGAACAATAATTTTGTGATATGAAACTAATATTGGGGTATGAAATATGATTAACATTTTGACATGAAAATTCAAATTTCAGTGTCCATAAATAAACAGACTGGAGCAGCCCACCGCTGGACATGTAGTACCTACGATGTTTGTCCCTTGTGAGTAATTGCTACAGAGACCTGAAAAGCCTGAAGATCATCCCATCGGACCTTCAGGGCACAGGCTTGCCTCTCCCTCTACACACATGGAATGGGATTGCTGGGCCGCCCATAATTTTCAGTCTTAGCAGTTGAGTCTGAATTTAGAAATGCAAAATCCTATAATCTAGAGCATCAAAGTGTTTACTTTTCGAAACTATTGAACAAACATAAAAAGGATTCACTGACTCTCAGCTTTCATTTGATTCAAGAAACGGGCGTTAAACTCTTCTCTGATGTGGCCTCACCTCCTCCAGGTGGGTACCAGCTGCAGCAGCATCACAGATACAGATTTCTCTCTTTTGAAAAGAATGCTGGGAATGGGAAAAGCAGGAGACAAATAATGGGCTAGTGCAAATTCCTGTCTTACTTTAAAGGCTACTTTTAGAGCTGGGTATGGCAGTGCACACCTGTACCCAGCACTGTGAGGCAGAGGCAGAGCCGAGAGCTCAAGGGCAGCCTCTCTGCAAACCGAGCTCCAGGCTAGCCAGGGCTGCCTTTCTGTACAACCACTAGCAGGCTGCCTCTGCACGGCTCCAGGCTAGCCAGGGCGCCTCTACGAGCTCCAGCTAGCCAGAGCTTCAAGTCTCCAGGTTTCTTATCAAGCTCCAGGTGCAGGCGCCTCTCCCTATACCGATCTCCAAGTCTGCCAAGGGCTGCAGAGTGAGAGTCTTTCTCAAAAATCCAAATCATAACAGCCAAGAGCAAAGAAGTTGACTATATCAACCACCCTCTATCTTGCTCACTTCCAGAACATGCCATCTTGAGGATGGTACTTCCTGTCTACTCTTCATACTGCGTCTGTCTCTAGCATGTAACAGAGGCTGAAGACGTAGCAGTTGAATGAATGATTAGGAAGAACACAATTCTTTAGGGCGAAAGTTTGAAATTAACCAGCGACTTGGATATTGTAATAGTAAACAACACTATCTGTGTGCCTGTGATTCCAGAGGGCCGGGGTTTGAGCTAGCTTGGGTATATGAGAATCTGTCTCAAAAACCAAACCAGCCAACAAACAAACAAAAAAACCCAAATCAAACAAAACCAACGTTGATGTGCTTTTAAAAGAACATCCCTTTAAGTGCCTATTTTCAACATTCAAGTGTAACTTTTAAATATATTATTTGTAGGAAACGTTGAGTTTCAGTTCTTCTTAGGCGCTCTGACGTCTTTCCGGAGCTGTTAGTGCTTACCCAGGGCAAGCTATTCTTACTAAGCCATTAAATAAAGCATGGGGAGAAATTCTCTGTAAAAACCATGAGGGGCACACCAAAGAATAGTAATAAACAAAACAAGATAAAAACAACCAACCAACCGGGAAAACAGGTTTTGGGGAAACTATTTTTTAGGGATATTAGTCAGTCTGGATCATTTTGGGTAGTAATGTCAACAGACTTGGTTAAGTGTGAAAAAGCTTAAAAAGAATTAAGTTGTTGAGGTGCATGGAATTCACGCCCTCCCCAAAAGATGGCTACGTTTAAAGTTTGAGAGAGACGCTGTTACTTTGGGAAGGGTGGGCGGACCACAGCTGTTGATTATTTGGTTGTAGTTTTTGGTGCTCAGGACCGGAGGAGCAACAGCCTGCTGCTGGAGCTCAGACTGGCTCCGCTCCTCCTTTCTCCCTCCTCATGAGTGCTGGTTCTTCTGAGAGGCTAAGCTTCTGGGGCACTTTTTACCTTGTTTCTTTCCTCCCCGTTTGGAAGGGGCCCCTCGCCTCCGTCTGTCTGTCACCGCGTGCACCCAAGCGCAGAAGGGAAACGCGAAGCGGGACAGCTGAAGGCGAGCCTTTGCCTTTTAAAGACGGTGACAGACAAATGGCCCAGGGGTCCCTGCTCTTGCCAGCTGAGGGCTTAGCTTCCAGAAAGCGCCCCTCTAGGGGAACAAGCGAGGCAGTGTGGAGCTGCTGAAAGGCCTCATTGAGGCCACAGCCCGAGGCTCTTGTAGCACATTGTCTGGTATGCGGCGCCCTTCCGAAACCGCTCTCCACAGTTCTGCACCCCCAACACCCCCAAAGCTCAGGAATCAGGCCCCCCACCCCCACCCTATTACACTTGGTGTTCCAAGTGAAATTCTCAAAAGGTATTTTGCTTTTGTTTGTTTTTGTTTATTTTGCGCCTCTGGGGGTCAGACACGATTCCCACGCTCACTGGGCTTAACGCGTGGAAACTCTGTCCCCGGTGTCCCTGCGGCTGCGCTTGTGGGAAGCGGAGTCTGGGCTGAGGCAGAGAGAGGGGGATGCGACTCTGGAGATCGTTTCTGCTGGTTTCTTAGCTTTCATGAAGATTCGTTTCGAGAGATTTAAATTTACGCCAAAGAACAGCTTTCCCACGATTTCCAAAGTTACTAAACGGGCATCAGTGAGGTTGCCGCCCGGTCCAGAGGCTGTGAGAGCTCTCACCAGGGAGACACAGGCGTCTGAGAAAGGCTGGGGAAACCCAGCTGCCCTTCGGGTACCATGATCTTACCATGTGTCACACTTGAGAGACAATGTGGCCTGAGGCCCTGTGCTTTGAGGAGTCCAGAGCCGCGGAACACAGGGTCAGCTGTGGTCAGCACCCCGACCTTACTCTCCACAGAGCATGCCATGATCGGCAGCCCCCCACCCCACACGCCACACACACACACTCTAAAGGGAGCTCCAAATCCTGAAGACTTGTTCCAGGTTACATCGAGTTCGACTCCACAGACACCATAACTACACAGAGAAACTCTGTCTCGAAAAACCAAAAGGGGGAAAAAAAAAAAAAAGACAAGAAAGAAAGTTTGGGGTCTGGAGGTCTTGTACAAGCATGGTCTTGGTCTGAGAGGAGGACCTGTGTCCTTTCCCCATAAATCGGGGCCTCAGGGAGAGCCTCGGCTGGTCAGCTCAGCCCTCAACAGTGGTGAACAGATTAGTCAGTAGCCACTGCACAGGGTGAGAGCATTGGCTGGAATAGTGGAAAGTGTGCCAGATTTTCAAGAGAATGTGGTCTGGACCTTGCAAGATAACTTGATCTCTGGTCTTCATTGTTTGGGGTGATATGAAAAAACAATCACATCCTTCAATTCAAGTATAAAGAAGGCTATAAATATATCCTGGTTAGAGTGTGTGTCTGGCAATGTCACTGTCAAGCAGGCTAGGCTGTGAATGAGAGGGATGTCATGCTGAAAAAAAATCGTTATTTTCCTAATTACAACGAAAGCCACCAGGGCCTTAGGATGGAGTTCAAGTGTGCCATGGTTTCTCATTTTGTAATGCATGTGTGAATGTGTGTACATGTGTGTGCGTGCGTGCGTGTGTGTGTGTGTGTGTGTGTGTGTGTGTGTGTGTGTGAGCACCTATGTAGGTGAGGAGGGAGCGTTGGATCCCTGAAAACTGGAGGTACAGTTTGTGAACAGGTCAGTGTGAGTGCTGGGATCTGAACTCTGGTCCTCTGATAAAGGAGAAAGCATTCTTTTTTTTTTTTTTTTAATTTATTTATTATGTATACAGCATGTATGCCTGCAGGCCAGAAGAGGACACCAGATCTCATTACAGATGGTTGTGAGCCACCATGTGGTTGCTGGGAATTGAACTCAGGACCTCTAGGAAGAGCAGTCAGTGCTCTTATCCTCTGAGCCATCTCTCCAGCTCCCAGGAGAAGGCATTCTTAACAGCTGAGCGTCTCTCCCGCGCCAGGCTTTGAGCTTACTGAACGAGCTTGTTAGGCCATTCCACCTTTTGGGGTGAACCCAGCTTGCTACACTATTGACTCTTCTCCAGAAGCCGGGTTGTGGGGCCCTGCTGTAAAGAACATAAGTTACTTCTCAAAACTCTGTTGGTGCAGCACCCGGACCCTTCCCACTGCTGTGGCCTGCAGTTTCCTCCTCTTCCGGGATTGCTGAGAGCAAAATGACATTCACCAAAGAGGAGATGTGCTCCTTTAACCAACAGGAGGCAAAGTGGGGGTAGGGGGCAGGAGATGGTGGTGTTAGGGGAGGGGTGTTTATCTTTGGCCTCCCTGTGCATTTATTTTGGTAACTGCTCTCAGCTGGGCTGCTGCTGCTGTTGCTGCTGCTACTGCTGCTGCTAATGATGATGGTGATGGTGATGCTGCTGCTGCTGCTGTTGGTGATGGTGATGATGGTGATGATGTTGCTGCTGGTGATGATGGTGATGATGATGATGGTGATGTTGCTGTTGTGTGTTGCTGCTGTTGCTGCTGGTGATGATGGTGATGATGATGGAGATGTTGCTGCTGCTGTTGATGGTGATGATGATGATGGTGATGTTGCTGCTGCTGTTGATGGTGATGGTGTTGCTGCTGCTGGTGGTGATGATGATGATGATGGTGATGTTGCTGCTGCTGCTGGTGGTGATGATGCTGGTGATGATGATGATGATGGTGATGTTGCTGCTGCTGTTGATGGTGATGGTGTTGCTGCTGCTGCTGGTGGTGATGATGATGATGATGATGGTGATGTTGCTGCTGCTGTTGATGGTGATGGTGTTGCTGGTGGTGGTGATGATGATGATGATGATGGTGATGGTGTTGCTGCTGGTGGTGGTGATGATGATGATGATGATGGTGATGATGATGATGATGGTGATGTTGCTGGTGGTGGTGGTGATGATGATGATGATGACGATGTTGCTGCTCTTGCTGCTGCTAGCAGTCCTCCAATGCTCAGCAAGTCCTGAGAAAGAGAGTGGAGGGGGAGGATGAGGCTCCAGGGACTTGCGAATCCTCTTAAGCAGGTGGACTTTAACTCGTGGGCTGTGGGGAATATGGGAATTGGATTTAAAAGTTGTGACCAACCTCATTGCACTGTGGAAATGGATTGTGGGAGAGGAGAGAGAGAAACAGAGAACTGGGAGTCAGCAGAAGTAGCTGAGGACAGATGTGTCATAGCTTGAACTAGAACCCCTAAATAGTGATTTTGGCATTTAAGATGAGAAACTCCAAACCTTCAAACAACTGTGTAAGTCAAGACATGATTTGTGCACTAGTGTGTTTGCAAGTTCATATTTTGTTAGTGTCAAACCCAAACTCCTGAGAATAAGAAACCTCTGGAATTAAAAAAAAGGTGGGGGGGAGTGGGAGGTTATTGAAAAGGTTATTGAGCCCTTACAAACGGAGCCAGAAATGGCCATCCTGGGACAGGTTCCCACAACAAGGCTGGGGGGCAGTTGGAAGCCAAGTATTGTCCCAAAGAAAGTTTAAGAGAAAGAAATATACATTGAATATATACACATTGCTTACATCCAACCTTTCTTTTCCAGTGGTGAAGATTGAACTCAGGCCTTGTATATCCTGGGTGAGCAAAATACCACATGATGTCGAGCTGTATCCCAAACCTTTCTACTTTTTGAGTCAGAATCTTTTTCTCTGTGTAGCTCTGGCTGTCCTGGAATTCTGTAGACCAGGCTGACCTCGAACTCACAGAGATCAACTTTCCTCTGCCTCCGGAGTGCTGGGATTCAAGGCGTGCGCCACCACTGATTGGCTTGAGTTAGAATCTTACTAACTTGCCCAGACTGGCTTTGAACTCACTCTTTAGCCCAGAAAAGCTCTGAATTTGCCATCTTCTTGTCTTAGCCTCTAGAGTAGCTGGGTTTATGCCACTAGGCTCCTATTTATGTGTTTGTTTTCTTTTTCTTCCTTTTTGAGGCAGAGTGTCTTACATCTCAGGCTGGCTTTGACCTCACTGTATAGTTGAGGATGACCTTGAACTTCTGGCCTTACTGTCTCCATCCATATCCTGAATGCTGGGATTATGTGTGTGCCATCATGACTGGTGTGTACTGTGCTAAGGACCAGACCCAGGCCTTGTGCATGCTGGGCAAGCATTCTGCCTGAGCTGCACCTCCAGCCCTCGGGGGTTTGGTTTTTGAAATATCCTCTGTTCTGTAGTTGAGGAAGCCTTTGAGCTCTCATTCTTCTTATTTTATCCTCTAAAGTGCTGATACTACAGCAGGGGGCATCACTACACCTGGATCCATCCAAGGAAAGTTGTTGTTGTTGTTTTCTGAGACAGGTTTTCTCTGTTTAGTCCTGGCTGTCCTGGAACTCGCTCTGTTAGACCAGTGGCTCGAATCACAGAGATACTGCTCTGCTCTGAGTGCTGGGATTAAAGGCGTGGACCATCACTGCCCAGCCCAAAGAATGTTTTTGAGTTTTACTTTTTTCTTTTTTGGTGTTTGTGTGTGACATGCAGGTGTTTGGTGATGTGAAAGGCGTGTGACACACTGCAGGTGTTTTGTGTGTTTTACTTTTTTGTTGTTTTCAGGTGTTTGTGTGTGACATGCAGGTGTTTGTGTGTGACATGCAGGTGTTTGTGTGTGACATGCAGGTGTTTGTGTGTGACATACAGGTGTTTGTGTGTGACATACAGGTGTTTGTTGTGTTACATTTTTTTGTGTGTGTTATGCAGTGTTTGTGTGTGATATACAGGTGTTTGTGTGTGACATACAGGTGCATGTAAAAGCCAGAAGTTGATGTCATCCACCTTCCCTAGTCACTTTCCACCTTACTTTTTATTTTTAAGATTTTTTGTTTGTTTGTTTTCGAGACAGGGTTTCTCTGTGTAGCTTTGGAGCCTGTTCTGGATCTCACTCTGTAGCCCAGGCTGGCCTCAAACTCACAGAGATCCGCCTGCTTCTGATTCCCAAGTGCTGGGATTAAAGGTGTGCATTTATTATTTTTATGTGTAAGGGTTATTATTTTTATGTGTAAGATTTTTATCCAAGGCCGAGCAGTGATGGCGCACGCCTTTAATCCCAGCACTTGGGAGGCAGAGGCAGGTGGATTTCTGTGAGTTCGAGGCCAGCCTGGTCTCCAAATTGAGTTCCAGGAAAGGCGCAAAGCTACAGAGAAACCCTGTCTTGAAAAACCAAAAAAAGAAAAAAAAAAAAAAAAGATTTTTATCCAAATGCCTGGTGTCCATGGAGGTCAGAAGAGGGCATCACATCCCCCGGGACTGGAGTTACAGTGAGTTGTGAGCTATCACGTGGGTGCCAGGAACTGAACCCGTGATCTCTGCAAGAGCAACAAAGTGCTCCTAACCATGGAGCCCTCTCCCCAGCCCCTTACAGCTTCACTTTTTGAGGCAGCATCTCTCTCTGGATCTGGAGCTCATGAATTTGGATAGGCTGGCCTGCAGACTCCAGGGACCCGCCCGTTTCCGGCTGCCTAGTCCTGGAATTGTAGGCATGCACAGGTGGACCTAGAGCTTTACGTGAGTGCTGAGGATTCAAACTCAGATTGTCCTGCTTGCCTCGAGGGTGTCGTCTCCTTAGCCCCTGAGCGTGCTTGCTCCCTAATTGAAAGAGTAACACACACCACAGTGACACCAGAATATCCTGGAATGTGTGTCTCTTTAATCAGTGCCATTTGTGTGTGTGTGTGTGTGTGTGTGTGTGTGTGTGTGTGTGTGTGCAGCCTTTAGAATTTTTATGACTTTTTAAAAAAAGTTTTATTTATTTATTATGTATACAGTGTTCTGCCTGCATGCTAGATTATTACAGATGGTTGTGACCACCATGTGGATGTGGTTGAATCAGGACTCTGGAAGGCAGCAGTGCTTTAACATGAGCCATCTAGAATTTTTATGACTTTTAAAGCTCATATTTAATATTTTTCTTTTACAAAAGTTGGAACGCAGTATGCATGTGTTCCTCTTCCACACTCTATTGACTGTCAAAATGACCAAGAATACACGGTAGGAATGTGACTTATTTATCTATTCATGATTGTTTGTAGTACTAGGAATTTAATGATCCCAAGGCTTCCTGCACACCAGACAAGCACCCTGACCCTGAGCTCCACGCTCAGGCCCTTTCCAGTGTCTTTATTTTTAGGCACGGTCTTATTACATTGCCTAGACTGGTCTTGAACTTGCAGTCTTCCTATATCAGTCTCCCAAGTAGTTTGGATTGCAGGTCTACCCTTCCAGGCCTGGATATCATAATTTATTTAAGCTGGTCTCCAAACTAATGGACAATGGGGCTGTTTGCTGTGGAATAGTCCTTCTGTATGCCGTGAATAAGAATTACTCTCATTGGTTAATAAAAAAGCTGATTGGCCTATAGTAAGGCAGAATAAAGCTAAACAGGAAAGCCAAACTGAAAATGCTGGAGGGAAGAAGGATGGAGTCAGAGAGACTTGAGCCAGCCACCCAGGAAGCAAGACTTGCTAGAGGACAAAGTCACAAGCCACTTGGCAATACGTAGATTAATAGAAATAGGTTAGTTTAAATGTAAGTGCTAGTTAGTAATAAGTCTGAGCTATTGGCCGAGCATTTGTAATTAATATAAGCCTCTATGTGTTTATTTGGGACCAGGTGGTTGGGATAGTAAACATTCGTTTACAGCTGTTTCTAATTTTCAGTATTTGAAAATATCTTAAAGAGAGAAAAGACACCAACTAATGAAGGGAGAATTCAAGGTGGTGAGAAATATTTATACATTATCCAGAGACCCCTAGCATTTCTATGTTGAGGAACCTCTCCATGCTCTCATGCTAGAGTGAGATTTTTATGGGGAGGGCAGGTGGACGTGTTCATGAAAACCTTTGAGTCTGTGTGTAGACCTGAGATGTGACATAGGAGCTGGGATTTTCTCACAGGCACGGACTGAAGCTGGCCATGCCTGCCCCTCCATTAGTTGAAGACTCCCTAGGAGAGGAGGCTGTCTCAGATGAGGATACCAACCACACCGCTCTCAGCAGGGGGCTTTGCCATCCATAGGTGTCGCTGTGTTGGATCCATGTCCACCTGTTATTGGTGTTTCTGTGGACATTCTTGCCGTAATAAGAAACGTAGTATTTAACACACACACACACACGCACGCACGCACGCACGCACGCACGCACGCACGCACGTACGCATGCACGCACGCAAAATAGGCTCACTGGCTTGAATGGACAGTTGTATCTGGGACAATGAGAACACAAGCCATTTGTTTAAGTCCGTCTCCACTAGTTCCTCCTTTAATATATGTCCATCGTGTCCTCTCCCTGCTGCTGACAGAAGAGCTGGTCTTAGACGCAGCCATGGGCTGTTGTGTAACCTTGGGTCCGGTCTCCAATGTAATTCCCAATTGGCTCAAGTTAATGAGCCAACGGATGGGAAAGGACCTATGTTTTATTTTACCTTTTGGAAAGCCTTACCAGAATGGAATTTAGAAAACCAAGTGTTATGGAACCAAAGAGAGTAGACACAAACATATTCCATTCTTTCCCAAATGTGACTCCTGTGGTAGCATCTTGCTGACCATCCCTAAACATCCATCCATTAGGCATTTATTACCATTGTTTCTTTTTTTAAAAATGGTGTGTGTGTGTGTGTGTGTGTGTGTGTGTGTGTGTGTACATATGCACGCACATGCAGCCTCATTCATACATTTGGAGGCCAGAAGTCAGCTCAGAACAGTGCTGTTTTTTTCAGCGACTGTCTACTTTGTTAAATGAGACAGGGAGTTTCATGGGCCTAGACCTGGCAGAATAGGCCTGGCTAGGCTGCGCAGTGGGCCCCAGAGAACCACCTATTTCTGCCTCCTGTGGGAGCCCGCAGAGGCTTCCTTGTGAAAACTTACTCAGGGTCAGAGAATCTGAGCTTGTTTTACCCAGCAGGGCTGTGTAAGGAGATGACTTGGCCATGGCGTGTTTACCAGGTGTTTGGAAGGGTCTACACTTGGCTGTGTGGTGTGCTTTGATCTTGCAAGGGGGAGGTCTTTTGCCTCTCCCCTTGGCATGTAAAGCTTGGGGCTGTTGGGTATTGACCCAGGCCCTCCCAAAGCTATCCTGTGTTTCTTTCTTCTCATCGACTACGTCTCTCTAGCTATCATTTCTAAGTTCCTCTCTCTTCCACCTAAGAACCTTGAAAAGGTGGCAGCCGGACTGCCAGCAGCTCCCACAGCCTCCCCAGTGCGGCAAGCATTTAACAACTGACCTGTCTCCTTTGCTCCAGATTTCTGTGTGTTTGACAGCTCTTCATGGTTGGCAAGGGCACCTTAGCAAGAGTCATAGCTAACTGGACCTCCAGCAAACCTTCCAGAAAGTCCACTTTATTCTCATGTAACATGACATGACCAAGGTACAGAGAGACGGATCTAAGGAACCAAGGCTCAGGGAAGACAAACACAGGCAGCAGAGACCAGAGATCACCTCCAGGCCCTAGACACTCCAGTGATGGGGTCATGTTCCCAATAACTGGAACTCTAGTAATAGGCTGAGAACACACTGAATCCACACAACTTCCCACACGTATATCTTTGTTCACAATCGAGCCTGTGTCACAGGGCTGACTGGGGCCACTGCCCAGGACATCTAATGCACCGTCAGCCGCGGAGAAGACCAAAGCTCAAGCTCCAGTTTTCTACCTGCATATTGCTTTTGCTCCTTTATAAAGCTGAGAAGATAGAAGCCCGGCTGCTGCGGCTGAGGACAGCTGTTCAAGGCTGCCAAAGGGAGACGCAGCCTCAGCTCTTAGCCGGCTCAGGCTCGGAATTCCGAGTCTGTCCTCCAGTCATCCTTTAAGATGCACGCCATTTCTGAAAACCTCACACATGCCTGTGTCTCAGCACTCAGAGGCAGAGGTGGGAGGTCACTTGAGTCAGGGAGCTGAAGACCAGCTTTGGGGTGAGAGCGGGGTATACAGCATTTGCATTGTAGTTGTAAGAGGCAAGAAAAGCGAATATGAGTAATTCAATTTTTTTTTTCTGGATGAGGAAATAGATTTAGGAATTGAGAATTATCCAGTGTCAAACAACCACTCAGAAGCAGAGCCCAGAGGGAACACAGCCGTCCAGACAGCGACTTTCACTTCTGCTAAGATGCTTCATTATTTTATAGTGCTGTGTGATTCTTTTAAAAAAAAAGGCCGAACTGGTTAGCCCGAGTACTCACTTGTGGGCACTCACTGGAAGCGTTTGTCAGGCTCCCGTGTGAACTGCTTTTCCCACCGAGTTGGGAAAAGGGACAATGAACAAATGCTAACACTCCACGGCAGGCATACCTTTCCATTTAGAGACATTTCTTTCCTCTGTACATGTGTGCTGGAGCTGGAGCCGGGCCTCGTGCGTGCTGGCCAGGCACCCCGCCACCGAGCTGGACCCTCGCGCTTCTTAAGTGACTCTGAGACAGGATGTCACTGTGTTGCCCAGGCTGGACTCAAACTTGGGATCCTCCTGCCTTGCTCAGCTTCCTAATTAACTGGGATTACAACAAAGTACACCACTGTGCTTGCCTCTCTCTCTCTCTCTCTCTCTCTCTCTCTCTCTCTTCCTTCTTTCCTTTCTTTTTTCTTTTTTATTTCCTTTTTGGTTTTTCAAGACAAGGTCTCTCTGTTTAACAGCCCTGGCTATCCTGGAACTTGCTTTGTAGACCAGGCTGGCCCTGAGCTCACAGAGATTCACCTGCCTCTGTCTTCCAAGTACTGGGATTAAAGACAGGAGTAACCGTGCCCAGCTGGATTTGGCTTTTAATAAATTAAAAAAAAACTTATTTATTTATTTATTTATTTATTTATTTATTTATTGTGCCCACACACGGGGGCACACACATGGGGTGCCATGGTGGTTGGGGGACAGAGGACAGCCTGTGAAAGCTGGTTCTCTCCCTCCACCATTTTGGTAGCAAGACCCTCTACACATTGAACCAGCTCACCAGCCCCTAAGAAGCTGCTTTGATGCCAGCGTGATGGTGGTGTGTACTCCAAAGTCACTGACCACACCAACTTCTATAAAAAGTGGGAGGAAGAAGCCACACACATGCCCATTCACACACACACACACACACACACACACACACACACACACACACACGAGTGTGTGATCTGGCCCTCCCAATGGAGAGCATTCGAATTCTACATTTCAACAAATAACTGGCATCTTCTTGGCATGCTAATCTGCAGGAAATTATGGGCTGTCTTGCTGTGGTTCCCCCTCAGAGCGTCACGCAGATTACAGGGGTAAGCCGCTCCGATGGCCCTGCCCAGCGTGGCTCTGGCTTTCTCCTTACCAGAGACATTGGCTGCATCTTACTCCAGTATCAAGTAAGGGAGGGGAGAGAGAATCCTAGTAATTGACCTAAACAGCCCTTCTCCACCCCCAGGATTGAACCCAGGGCCCTGAGCACGCTGGGCTAACGCTTTTTCATTGAGCTGTAGTTTCAGCCTAACGGGAAATTAAAAACCAAATTATTCTGCTGGGGTCTAAGTGTAGCCCCGGGTGGTCTGGAATTCACTGTGTAGACCAGGCTAGCCCAGAGCTCAGAGACTCACCTGCCTTTGGGTTCACACACTCTTGTTTGATATTGAGGCATTTGCTGTCCCAGCTCTCCTAGATGCTTATTGGTCTGTTTATCTGTCATTCTCCAGAGCAGCACTTCAAGCAGGTTCCCCAAGAGGAACAGGCGAAGAGGCCGAAGATTAAACAGGGCAGTGGGGGAAGGACATTAGATGTAGAATTTTAAAACAACAGTAAGATGCCCCTTTCTAATGAGGAATTAATTTTACCCATTGAGAAGTCTGACCTTGACCCCTATCTGTTGGGAGCTGATCCTCCAAAGGCCAGCAGCTTCCTGGGAATGGGGCACCTGGCCTGGAAAACCGAGGCCAACCCTGACATGAGAACTTGCCTATCATGGGCAAGATTCTGAATTCCATCCCCAGTGCTGAAAAAAGTATATTATTATTATTATTATTATTATTATTATTATTATTATTATTTGGTTTTTCAAGACAGGGTTTCTCTGTAACAGCTCTGGCTGTCTTGGAACTCGCTCTGTAGACCAGGCTGGCCTCGAACTTGGAGATCCTCCTGAGTCAGCTTCCTGAGTGCTGGGACTAAAGGCGTGCGCCACCACTGCCTATCGTATATTTTATTTTTAACTGAGGTAAAAGGCAGAATTTATCATCTTAACTGTGCGCAGTTCGGTGGTAATTACACACTTTGTGTATTAGAATCCCAGGACTTTTTCACATTGCAATAGCGATCATGAAAAATTCCACGTTTTCCTCCACACAAAACCCCAGCAACTACTGTTCCATTTTCTGTCCTATGGATCTGTCTTCTCTAGACACCTCGTAACTGGAACTCCGTGTATTTGTCTTTTTGTGACAGGACCCCTCAGCTAGGCTGGCTGGCTAGTAAGCCCAGACCTTCCAGTGTCTGCCTTCTTGGAGCTGAGATCACAAGCGTAAGAAACAAGCCCACTTTTTTTTTTTTTTTTCTTTTTTAAGACAGGGTTTCTCTGTGCAGTTTTGGAGCCTGTCCTGGATTTCGCTCTGTAGACCAGGCTGGCCTCGAACTCACAGAGATCCGCCTGCCTCTGCCTCCCAAGTGCTGGAATTAAAGGCATGTACCACCGCCGCCGCCGCCTGGCACAAGCCCATTTTCTGTGTGGGTTCTGGGGACTGAACTCAGGTCCCCTTACTTCCATGGCAAGCACTTCACCAAATGAGCCAACTTCCAGCTCTGCCGTGCGGCATTTTGCATATCGACTCATCCCTGGTCACTGGAGTCGCTCTTCTTCTTTGTCCCTGTGAATGACACTCCTGAACCAGGGTGGACAGATGTCTCTTCCAGGTCCTGCATTTCTTTACTTTGGATGCAGATCCAGAAGCTGCTGCATTACAAGGTGATTCTTTCTCTTTTAAAACTTATTTATTTGAGTGTGAGCCTTGTCTGTGTGTACTGTATGTGCACCACATGCATGCCTGGTGCTCTCCAAATCCAGAAGAAGGATCAAATTCCTTGGAATTTGAGCTACAGCCACATGGGAGCGGGAAATGAAACCTTGGTCCTCTGGAAGAGTAACCAGTGCCCTTAACCTCGGAGCTGTCTCTCTGGCTTGGTAATGGAGCTGGAGTGGGAAGTCAATAGTCTCTATCAATAATCCCATTATTATCTCCAGCTCTGGCCTGCGGATGCCACCACGAATTTAATGACGCCACCGATCCCCACCAGCACAATCCTTACAGCTCCAGTGTGGGGTGAGCAGTGTGACTTCTATGACTCATAATCCATGGTTAGGCTTTTTTTTTTTTTTTTTTTGAAAGACTCTCATGTGTCCAGACGAGCCACAAATTCCATAAATAGCTGAGGATGACCTTGAACTTCTGACCCTCCCGCCTCCACCTTTTGAGTGCCAGGATTACACGCTGTACCGCCATGCCGATTCTATGTGGTGCTGGATATGGAACTGAAGGTCTCACCCATGCTAGGAAGCTGGGAATCAGAAATCTTCAGGTGGCCATTGTGGTGTCACATACCTGTAATTCTAGCTCCTCCGGGCATGAAGAGAGAAGATCAGAGCTGTGCAATTTATTGAAACACTGTTTTAAAATGGGGGAAATTTGTTCCCTATTAGAAATCAGAATCAGGCACCACTCCAGACAACACAGGTGCCTTTCTTTCTACAGTTAGAGCAGGGCTCCCCCAGATCCACCCCACCTTGTCCCCGACTGTCAGAATGACAGCTGTGTCTACGTCACAGCACAGCTCGGCAGGAAGGTGAGGGACTAGTTAACAGGGACTAGTTAACACATGGTGTGTACCAGCAGGAGCCAGGAGGTGCCCACGGATCTAGACTTGGATGACACTCCCATAGAAGACTGGGTGGTCCTGTGCCGGGGGCTCCGGATTCCTGCAAGGACAGCAGGAGGTGGTGTACTGTGATGGAAAGCATCGTGGGGCATCTAGAATCCTGAAAAAGTGAGGGCTCCCTCTAGCAAAGTCGAAATGTCTGACCAGCAGGGGAGGCAGGGAGGACTTGAAGGTTTAGAACGGAAAGGGCTGGGGCGTAGCTCACACGCTGAGCTCTTGCCTAGGACGGGCGAGGTCCTGGACTCAGTCCTCAGGACGACGAACTAATGAAATAAAACCAATTCAGGGGCTTCAAGCAACCAAAGCACCACATGTCCCCATTTTTATGTGCAGTTCCACCAGAGGCCTCGGATGCCTTGACCAGCCTCCCTTGGTTTGAACTCGACGAGCCTCCTGCTCCAGCGACAGGTCAGCGCTTCCCACCCGTCTACCTTTTCTCCATCACTTCAGGAGGCAGGTCCCTCGGTAAGTCACTGTGGAGGCCACTGGCCTCTGCATGTTCTCTCGTTTGTTAGATATTTTCCTTATCCCTCTCAGGCACCGTGGCAAGTCCGTACCAAGCAGCTGACTCCATCGTCCTTGTGGGCGCTGCTCCTGGCCGGGTGGTGCCCGCCAGCCCGTCACGCCACTCTTCCCAGCTCTCCCTGCGTTTCCCTTCAACTTTGCTCATAAGCCCGGAGGCTCCCTTTATCGCTCTCTTTTGTGGTATTTACCATCAGGAAGCAGGAAAGCCTATGGGCGTTTGCAACATTCCACCCGGAAGACTTCTCCAAGTTTATTAGGCACATTTGCTGTCTGCCGAGTTACCACAGGCAACAGCTTTATCAATCATTCCGCCACCATGTACCGTGAGAAGCTTTCTCCAGTCTCCAACATCAGTTTCGTCCCTGCTCATCCTGGCCTTATGAAGAGCGTCCTCACTGCTCTTCTGGCTTCCGTCTGCTGCTGGCCACAATGGCAACACCTCCTGTTCGAGGGTTTAGTGATGGCGACATCCCACTTCCCCAAACCAGTTTCTTAATTTACTGTGCATTGCAGAATAACAAAGCACCTCCAAATCTCGGCGCTTGCGATAACAAGGGTTGTGAGTTCCTCAGATCTTCTGGACTTCGCCGGGGCTCTGGTCTCTGGTTTGGCCCGGTGTTATGCTTTCAGCTGTGTCAGGTCTGGATGCAGATGTGGGGTTTCCGGGCCTCTCTCATCGTGTGGTCTCTCACTTGGGATGTGAGCTGCAGCTTCTGACATGCCGCTGCATTTTAAGAGTCAGGTAAAAACTGCAAGATCCCTTATGACTCAAGGTCTGGAACTTCCACAGTGGGCATGCTCCACTGTCCAAAATAAGTCATGAGGTAAACTGAGATCAGGTAGCAGCTGAGAAACTGCCCTGCCTTGCAAATGGGAAGAGCATCAAATCCACCTTGTAAAGGGGCTTGGAGGAGGTTGACAGAGAACCTTATTTACTGACCTTTTGATAAACAGAATGACCGTTCTGGTAGAGGCGCCAGAAAGACACTTGGTTCCAAGGGAGAGTGAGTTCCTTGTTTCAGGACTGCACAGGCCGCATGGCTTTGCAGAGCCTTTTGCCACTCAGCTGGAGGGAGCTGGCGAAGGGCGTAAGTCCACTTCTGCCTGCTTCCCACCTCCCCAAACGCTCAGCCTCACACAGGACAGGAAGCCCCTCCACTGCCACCTAAAGGAAGGAACTTTGGGAGGAAAGGGCTTTTGAGACTATTTTTAATTACATGTACTGGTGTCTCTGCATGGATAAGTGCACATGAGTGCAGGTGCCGATGGAGGCCAGAAGAGGGCGTCAAATCTCCCGAGCTGTAGTTATAGGTGGTTGTGAGCTGCCTGGATGTGGCTGCTGGGAACTGAACTCAGGTCCTCTGCAAGAGCAGTACCTGCCCTTTACCACGGAGCCATCTCTCCGGCACCTAGGAGGAAGGGACCGATTGTTCTTCCGGTTTTAATATCTTGAAGAATGAAAAGCAAAAATGAGATAGAGAATAGGAATTCTGAAAGGTGTGATTTCTGAGTTCTTCCAAACCAGCAGGGAGGATGGGGAACGAAGAGGAGGGATGAGGAGGGACCGCTGAGGCCACGTCGCTGACCCAGCTTGCAGGGCTCCTTGTCTGAGTTACTCTTCTTCTGAACGCTGCCTGTACCCCATTGTGTCTGTGCTGACAGGCTAGGGGAAGGTGGGTATCCGCAATTCCCTGGTGCAGGCAGGGCTTGAATGTGCCATCCTCCTGCCTCGGCCTTTTAATGCACCACTATGCCTGGCTGGGAATCCAAACTCTCCAACTGTTCCCCAACCTTGATGTTCTTCTCACACTGGCTAACTTTCCAAGATCCCATCTTGAACCGGGGTCTACTAATTTTTGTACGCTCCTCGTCCTTACTTCAACCAGAGGGCTATTATGGTGGGGTTGGGCTGAGGCGCGCGCACAGCGTCCCGACTCCATCCCTCCTTTCCCAAGTGGAACTGGACTGCACTAATTGACCTGGAGGGTCTCAGCTGTGCTAAGTTGGGTGTTTGTTAGATCTCGTTAGGCTGGTAATTAGTGCGGGGAATCTAGGTCAGAGGCAACCAGTTGGAGCGCTGGCCTCCTGGGGCCTTAATAAAGGTGGGAAAGAGCAAGCACATTCTTCCTTTGTGTGTGTGTGTGTGTGTGTGTGTGGTGGGTGAACCAGGGACAGGGGACAGTGGGACTCGTGGTACATGCAGAGAGACACAGGGTCACGTGCAGAAAAGCACGAAAACTCTCTCTCTCTCTCTCTCTCTCTCTCTCTTCTCTCTCTCTCTCTCTTCTCTCTCTTTCTCTCTGTGTGTGTGTGTGTGTTCACTCCCGCTTTACTCGGGTTTCCTTCCAACCTCTCCATATATGGTGTGGCTCTAGCGCAGGCTGGGGATTGGCTGCTGTTGTTGGGAGACCGGGAGGCAGGAGACTAGCAGAAAAAGAAACCCAGCGTAGGGAGGGAGGAGAGAGCGTGGTAGCCGGGCTTCAAGGGTTGCAGAAGGGCTACTTGCCTGTGAGGTTGAGACAGATCCTTTGGGATGTGTTTCTAGGGAGAGGGGGGCACACGGTGACTGTTGGCAGGGTGCTGGGGGCGTGGTGGGGAATGGGGCAGGGGCCACAGCTCCAGGCTTAGGACCAGTTTTCGAGGGCTTGAGGGAGGAGAGAGGGGCGAGAAACCTGTCCTCCACTCCTCAGCCTAGACAACTTACAGCTACTGTGGAAATCATATGCAAATGAACTCATTAGCTTTCCAGGCCAACACCTCAGACATCCTTCCTAATGGAGGAAGCTATAGACTGTACCTTTATCAGCTCCCTTCCAACTTACGAGAGAACCAGGAGAAGGGGAGGGGAATGTCATTGAAATACGACTTAAGCATCTGGTTCTCCAATTTACCTGTCTCTACTCATCACCCTGGTTCAACTCTGTGTCCCCGATTCCCCCTGTCCCCATCCCGGGGCCTCCCAGAGGAGTTTCCCTCTCCAGTTGATTTGGGTAAGAAGACAGAGCCAGGCTGTTGGGAAAGAGGGTGAATATAAACATCCCGAAAATGTCTGTCGGCAGCTTCGCGGGAGAAAGCCGCCCGATGCCACCACCGCAGAACTTCTTCCCTTCCCTCCACGCGTGGAGCCGGGAGGAAGGAAGAGCCACAGTGCAGGGACATGGAGTAGCGAGAGGGGCCAGGAGGGAGACTAGAACAGCATGCTGGGATCCTGACTCGGTGGCTAGGTTCAAAACATTGTTACATGAGCAGAGATCTTGCTGGCAGCCACCCACCACAAGCGTAGAATTTAGGTTGCTTTTCTAGTGTGAAATATGGCTTTGTGTTAAGCTCTGAAATGGTTGCAGACCAGGAATCATCATCCCTCCAGACAGCTGTCTTCAGCACAGTGCGGGGAGGTACCTCGCATGCCCTCCTCTGAAGAGAGGGATGGGCATGGCCTGTGGCCCATCCAAGGATGTGGAAGAGAATGGCAGTGACTGGCCCTGTGTCCTTTGCCTCCTTCAAGCTGTGCTCTGGTCACCTGAATTTGCTGTTCACGACTCACTGAGTCAAAGCAGTCACAGCAGCCTTTGAAGGCACTAACGGACCAGCAGAGGCCACTGGCTGTTCTTTAGCACCGACAACCCTGTGGTTTGCAGAGGAGAAAACAGACACTCATCAAGCCCTTAGCCCAGGGCTCATTAACCAAAGTGACAGTCAGAACTTGAATCCAGACCCCTGTGGTTTCAAAGCCAGGTTCATTTTAGCACTGTAGAGCCTGGATTCTGGAGTGTGTGTGTGTGTGTGTGTGTGTGTGTGTGTGTGTGTGTGTGTTGCCCTCCCCTGGGCACCACAGATGACTGGCATGTTGGGGTACACATGCCACTCTTGTTTTGTCTCTCTTCATTATGTGGGGGCGACAAGGAAGAGAAAATGGAAATGCTGACAAGATGGAAGAGCATAAGGTGTGGGATTTTAACCCAGCGTTCAGTATCTGTGGCAATGGGCGGCTCTGAAGTCGGGGCTAGAGCTGTGGGAAGGGAAGCCTCTGAGGGGCCAGGGAGCCTGGTCCCCACTTTGTGTCCCAGGCAGGCCTGGGTGTCAGGAAGGTGGTACTTGGTATAATTCCCTTGGCTCAAGAGGGGTCCTTGTTTCTAGATCACTACAGGCTAGCTATGGAGACAACTTTGGGGACAGTGAGAAGCAGACTAAGAAAACAAGAGCCTGCCTGTCTTCTGGCAGGCTGGGGAGATGGCTGAGTGGGAAGAGCATCTGCTGTGCAAGGACCAGAGTTCAAATCTCCAGCACTCACATGTGCCTAAAGGCCAGAATCTCTCTTTCCTGGAGATGGTTTAATTGGAAGGACCCCCCAACCTGTGTACAAGGTGGTAATGTCCCAACAGAACACAGGTCAAAGGGTCCCCAGTCTCTCCCCAGCCCATAGCCTGTCCTCCCTCTTTCTTCTCTGAAGCTCTGGGACTTCTCCTGGACTCTGGGGTGAGACCTCAGGAGAAGCAGGGGCAAAGGACACTGCCGTCTTTTAACCCCTTGTATGCCAGATTCAAGAGGCTCTATGTCCTTACCTCACGAATCGTTCAGCTCCTGCCTTCCCTACGCTAGGCCTCACTGTTATCATTAATAAACTTAATCTTAGAGTACAAGCCGTGGGGGACCTGCTGCGGGCGCCTGTGAGGATGTGGGGAGAGCTGTTCTGAAGCTGTCCTCTGTCAGGAGGGGGTAGGAGGAACCCTTGTCTGGCAGAAAGAGGAAGCTGGGTGCAGGTCTGGCTTCCCCTTCTCCCCACACAGCCGCCATCACAAGCCCGTTTCACGCTGAGGTCAGCTCTTCCACACACAGGGTCAGCTGCTCCCCTGCTCCCCTGCGGCCCCACCCCAGGCAGGGGACCAGGCCAGTCCCCGTCTATTCAAGTTTGTCTTGAGTCCTTGGGAGAAGGGAAGGGAAGCCCCTCAGACCAGGAAACCGAGGCAGCTCCATCTTGTTTTTGTAGTGCTGGAGATGGTACAGGGGCCTGGCACAGGCTAGGGGACCGACCACTGTGCCACCCAGCTCCGCCTCAGCCTCAGCGACCCCCCCCCCCCCCCACACACACACCGTGGTGAGAGGCCAGTGTGAATTCCACATATCCTCCTCCGGGCCGGGTAAATTTCACTTCTCTTATGGCATGGACAGGTGGCACCGGCCCCCGGGTCCCGAGAACTCCAGCTGCACAGCTGAAATTTCACCCTCTGAATAACAACCTGGAGTGGGGCATCCGAGGAAACGACTTCCTCAGCACACTCGAGCCCAGCCGGCGCCGCCGCCGCCGCCGCCATGTGCATCCGCATCCCTTCCCTCCTGGGCCTGGGAGCAGCTGGCCTGTGCACAGTGAGCAGGCTGTGTGGTGAGCCTTGGGCCTCAGGGCTCACCTTCTCCAAGGTGACCGGGAAAACTCTCTGACCAGGGAGTTGTCTAGGGGAGTTGGTAGGGAAATGCCACAGCAGGTCAGGCATCAGCAAGAGCAATGAGCTTGATTTTTTTTTTTTTTTTTGATTGAGGTAAATAAAAAAAGCTTTATCCTGCAACATTTGGAGATATAGAGTCTGTGCCCCACCCCCCAATTCCAGACCTGCCCCCTCCTTCACATTAGGCTCTTCCGGTATTGACTGTGCTGGGAGGTCTGTCTGAGGTGGGAGTCGGGGGTCTGCAGGTCCATCTGTCTGTACAGGTCTCTCAGCTCCCTGACTTCCTGCAGCACCCTCTTTGCCTGGCTCCAGTTGGACGAGGCCTCTCCCAGCAGCCTCTCTGTCTCCAGCAGCAGCTGCTCCGACTCAGAATCGGGTGGAGACTGGGGGGGGTCCTTGGCCTTCCGCTTGCCATCTCCCAGTCCCTGGACCTCGGCCAGCAGCTCCTGAGTCTTCTCCAGTTTCCTGGCTACTAGGTCCTGGATCCGGGACAGCTGCCCCGGCTGGGCGGGGTCGGGGGCTGGGGATTCCTCAGCTCGCAGGTGGACAGGGCGGGCTGGGGCAGTGTCCCTCTGAGACAGGATCTCCTCCAGGGAGGCACAGCGGCCCTTCTCTGTAGAGGTCAACTTCTTCGGGGCTTGCGGGGTGTAGGTCGCTCCCTTGTCTGGCTTTTCCCAAGGCCGAGAAAGGCTGCTTGCCCGGTGTGAAGAGGGCTGGATCCGGTCGGAGTCCGCTCTCCGTCGACTGCCGGCCAGTTGGGCCACAGACTTGTCCAGATCCACCCGAAAGTTCTCAGCACAGGAGGCTGGCTCCTCAGGGGAAGGGTCTTCCTCTTGGATCAGGTCTAACGTCAGCATCCCATCTGAGGTAGAGGTCGAAGCCTGGGAGAGTGTGGGAGAAGGGATCACTAGCTTATGAATGATGAGTGCAAGATGTGGTCTCTTTCCTCAGCTCGCCTTCCCCGACCGAGTGCTCCACCCCCGACTGAGTGCTCCACTCCTGAGTCTCCACTCCGACTGAGTCCTCCACTCCCGACTGAGTCCTCCACTCCCGACTGAGTCCTCCACTCCACTCCTGAGTCCTCCACTCCCGACTGAGTCCTCCACTCCCGACTGATCCTCCACTCCCGACTGAGTCCTCCACTCCCGACTGAGTCCTCCCCCCCCCCCCCCCCGACTCCCCCCTCTCCACTCCTCCCGACTGAGTCCTCCACTCCCGACTGAGTCCTCCACTCCCCGACTGAGTCCTCCACTCCACTGAGTCCCCACTCCCCTGAGTCCTCCACTCCCGACTGACCTCCCTCCACTCCCCACCCCCCCCCCCCCTGACCCTCCACTCCCCTCCCCCGACTGAGTCCTCCACTCCGACTGAGTCCTCCACTCCGACTGAGTCCTCCACTCCCGACTGAGTCCTCCACTCCCGACTGAGTCCTCCACATCCCCGACTGAGTCCTCCACTCCCCGACTGAGTCCTCCACTCCTGAGTCCTCCACTCCCGACTGAGTCCTCCACTCCCGACTGAGTCCTCCACTCCCGACTGAGTCCTCCACTCCCGACTGAGTCCTCCACTCCCGACTGAGTCCTCCACTCCCGACTGAGTCCTCCACTCCCGACTGAGTCCTCCACTCCCGACTGAGTCCTCCACTCCCGACTGAGTCCTCCCACTCCACTCCCGACTGAGTCCTCCACTCCGACTGGCCTCCACTCCCGACTGAGTCCTCCACTCCCGACTGATCCTCCACTCCCGACTGATCCTCCACTCCTGAGTCCTCCACTCCCGACTGAGTCCTCCACTCCCGACTGAGTCCTCCACTCCCGACTGAGTCCTCCACTCCCGACTGAGTCCTCCACTCCACTCCCGACTGAGTCCTCCACTCCCGACTGAGTCCTCCACTCCCGACTGAGTCCTCCACTCCCGACTGAGTCCTCCACTCCTGAGTCCTCCACTCCCGACTGAGTCCTCCACTCCCGACTGAGCCCCCCACTTTGCTATTTGGATCCTTTGATGATGATTGAAAGTCCTCTCTTCTGCTTTCCTGTAACGTATCTTCTCCTGCTCTGCTCCAGGCTTCCCGAGAAGGGTCTGCTTCTGTACTGCGGACTCTAGCATCGCAGGGGATGCCCCCCCACGTTCACAGTAAGGTATACACACAGACAGAAGCAGGATGCTCTACTCACACCCTCTTGGCCACACACCTTAGCCTGCGCTGATGTCTGAACTCTGAATCCTTGCCTGGTAACAGACATTGCTCTCTTATTTCTCAAATGCTGTAACTTAGCAGTGGTGAAGGGAGGTCAGGACTTTTATGCTGCTGCGCATGTGTGGTTCTGACCATTTCTCACAGCCAGGCAGCTCTAGAGACCACGGGTCTGCTAAATCCAAGGCCTGGGTTCTTCCTCCTGCAGGCGACAGCTTCTCCCTGAGCAGGAGCAGGAGCATGGCTGAATGCGAGAAACGACCATGTCCTTCAGCGGAGGCTTTGCTGTGGGGCAGGTGGCATTTACCGTCACTCACAGGGTGGCCAGCCACCACACAGCAGCAGCTACCACTGCACACAGCACTTCTGTTTTTCACTTTCCTGGGGCATTTCTCATTTCCTCAGAAGTTATTGAGAACAGACGGCTGACTCAGGGCAGGTGCTGAGTAAGTCCTTTTGATTCGGGGGATGAGGCAGGGATGGAGGGCGCGCAGGCCTGAGCCTCTGATCCTCGGATCAGGAGGCCTCCTACAAATGTCCCTGCTTGTTCACAGCTGAGATGGACTGACATAGAACTGGCCCCTGGGCAGTGTTTGCTTTCTTGCACTTTTACATACCACAGCCATGAGGTGTCCCCGCGTGGGAGGGCGGCGGGAGTGTTGGATCTTCGCTCTGTCTCGAGTAGGATGGACAAGGTAGCTGTCCTCTTCAACGGTGACCTGAAGAGATGCGCTGTGAGTCCCGGGGTTTCTTTAGGACTGTCCCAAGTGGGCAACCCTAACATGCCTGGACTGGGAAATGAGCCATCCAACCAACTATTCCTCAGCAGGGCCACAGGCAAAAGGATTTATGGACACAGCTGACCCAAGGCTAGCTCAGGCATCAGGACGCTGGAGAGGACGAATGAGCAGAGAAAAAGACTTCAGAGAGAAGACTGGGGGTGGGGGTGGGGGGGAGCACAAGGCCTTTAAAGAAGCAGAGAGAGTAGAGTGGGGCAATTAAAGGGCCCCACAAAACACCCCCCCTCCTCTAGTGAGTCACAGCTCGCTTTCTGCCCTAGTACCCCCTTCCACACAACAGGGCCCTGACCTCATCCAAGATGCGGTTCTTAGCTCTGGTGATGGCCGAGCTCAGGGCATTGATCCATGACTCCTTTTCTTCAGGACTCACTGCCAGGAAGATCAGGTTGGGTGCCTGTGAGGGGAACGTTCTTGCTTTAGCTAAGGCTTTACAAATAAGTTATAATCCTCCCCCCAAAGAAAAAGATATTCTAATCTCATTCCCTCACACCCAGCTCCTGGACAGAGCGGTTCTGCTCCTGGAATCATGAATGACTGAAAGAAACCCAGAGTCTGTTCCTGCAAAGTGCACAGGTTGTTTTGGGAACGATCGAGGAAGAGCTAAGAGGGACACTGGATTTGAACTTGCTGCTGCAGACAGAGCTTAGGTACTAACGATCTTTAAATGTCCAAAGACACAGAATGTGACAAGCATGGCTTCCCTGGGTTCCCTTGAACTTCAACCACCCACTGGGCACAAGGACCATTCTTCCAAGAGAATATGTGTGTATACACAGTAGGGTTGTGTGTGTGTGTGTGTGTGTGTGTGTGTGTGTGTGTGTGTGTGTTGTAAAGCAGGGAAGGGTGGAGTAGGAAGAGGGATATCTTTATGGCTGAAGAGGTTTACAGCTGGCCTGCCTGGAGGGAAGGGAATGAACAGAATATTCTCCAGTTAAACAGTAAAAGCCAGAGGAAGAACACTTCTGGGGGCCGTTCTGGGCCTCGCAGAGGGAGATCCTGCAGGGATGGCCCCTGCCCAGCCAGCCAGGCCCCAGACATACCGTGGTACCCGGCTGTCTGCATCGGGCTAGGGTGAACTTGCTGTGGTTTTTCTTGCTTCTGCTCTTGGATTTCCGGAGTTCTTCACACTTCTCATAGTCACTCAGGTCAAACACCTCTTGGATATTTTTCTCATCTTTTACCTAGGGGAGGTTTGGGGTGTGACAGGATAAAATTACCCTGCTTCTGTTCCTGAAGGAAGCAAAAGGAAGCCATCCCACCCACGGTGTGTATCTGGGGACGGGGCTAAGAACCAAGTCCTTGTGTGGGATTCTGTTTCACCCCCTTGCCCTACAAGCTACTACTCCAGAGTCTCCCTCTACCCATGACCCTCACTCTGGTTCTGAAGGACGTAGCTTTACAAGTCCTTAAAGGGACATGGTGAATGGGCTGATCCCACCATCCCAGGTAAGGAAGACGCGAGTGGCCATTAACAGTCCAGGGGAAGCTGAAAAAGACGGCTAACATCTGGAACAACAAAGGGCTGCTGGCCTGAGGGAATATTACAGTTCACTAGGGCTCCTTCCCACCTGCTCCCCCTTCTAAAGTGGGACATTATGGGGGACTCTTCCTGATGAGCAGCCCAGCCACCCTCTTCTGCTTGGCTGGGAATATGCCAGGAACGAGTCAGTCATGTTTCCCGGGTAAAAGCTGACACTGAGCACACGTGTTGAAGGAGCCCATGTTTCCCTTGGCAGACTTCGGCCAGCCTACAGTTGATCTGTGGATCCCATGTGCTGTGGGGAGCGGAGGGCACATTCGTCCGTCTCCATTTGTCTGGCAAGGCGTGGCTCTCTAGGGTTCTCCCCGTTTTAGGGCTCCTGGGCTTTTGTCTGGGAAGTGACCTTATACATTATGGTGGACATGGGCGGACAAGCTGCCACAAGGAACATTCAAGAACAATTCACGGGAACCCAGGCTGGGATGTGGGGCCCTCCTCTCTGGCTTCTTCCCCAGAGAGACTATCAGCAGGGACCAGAAAGCTTGGAGAGGAAAGAGCTGGGTGTGTGCAGCCGGGGAGGGGAGGGGAGACACACACACGACTCACTTGTTCTGTTTCCCAAGGGAAGGGAGGGAGCTCTCCTGGCTGGGACATGGCTGATAAGGCACTCTGGGAGCAGGAGGCATTGGCAGAGGTTAGGAAGGGCATGGGGAGGAGACTGGGTGAGGCAGGAGGTGGAATAAGTAAATGCCAGTGCCCAGAAGAGACGAACGCCACCGGCACATTGTTCCCTACTGTATTCTGTCTCTTCCTCACACCAAATTCCCCAAGTCTCATTTCTGACTACATCTTCCTTCTTCTCGTGGTCCTCAGACGTACTCAGCATCGCTTTCCACCCAACTTCCTCTATCATGAAGTCACTTGACGGTGTGGATCTGTTCCTCTATCTGACCCTTGACCGGAAGACACCCCGGCCCTCTTCGAGGGTGCCCTTGGAGAGTGGGGAATGATCCACAACACACATGGAAGGGCTTCTCTAGTGGAGGAAGTTGTGGGAGACCCTGCTTTCCCAAGGAAACTGTGGAATGGTTGGGGACGTTTTCTCTTTCCCATCACCACGTAAATTGCAAATATTCGATGCTTTTGGTGTTTACACCTTCAATCTAGTGGTTTGTTGTAGCTTTTCTTTCCGGGTAGAACACACCGTGTCTTTTGGCAGCTTCGCCCAGCCCGCTGACCACAGATGGTTGGATTAAGGTCCCTTTTCCCGATGCCCTTCCCAGTCGGGGGCATCTGGCCCCAGGGCTAGGCAGATGCTCCTGACTCAGAGGACCGCAGACACTCTAGGCTGAGGTCATCCTCTCCTCTCTCTGCTCTGCATCCCCCCTTCACACACAGGTTTATTAACCAATTAACCATGCACTTCTGTCCCCAGGTTCTGCCTTTCGGACAAATACAAGCCAAGAAAAGGGAGGGGGTTTGTTTAGTTTGCTTAGCCTTTCACTGTCCTCGGTTCCCCTGCCATGTAGGAAGCCCTTCCTGATCGCTCACGCTGTTTCCTGGCATTATGAAGCTCAGGGAAGACACCGTGACACTTGCTGCTGCTTTTTTAAATAAACAGAAGTAGAAAGCAGGAAAATTGTGGCGAGAACTCCCTGTAGGAGGTGGGACTGACTGGGTAGCAGCGACCCTTCAAAGCAGAGTCTCCCCAGTCTCCCCTCAGCTGGCTCCTAAGCCTCCCCAGCCGTTATGTCTGGGCCCCTTCCAGAGGGCCCTCACCGGCTCTGCACTACTCAGTTCTCGGCTTGTCTCAGTACAGTTTTCAGATGAGTACTTCTCTCGGGCTGCCAGGGTGTCTGCTTCAACACCATAAAAGGCTCTCCTTACCCCAAGAGAGCGGCAGAACGCAAGTGTCTAGTACCGAAAGCAGAAGAGGTTAGAACTGAGGAGGACTTCCCGGTCTGTCTGGGGGAAGGGCCCGTCTAAGGGGACACAGTCTACCGTGCTCTGTAGAAAGTCCCCGGGAAGCAAGTTGGGCTTCTCGGCATCCCTGTTAGTGATTCAAGAGTCAGGGCTTTACAAAAAGGGGGAAGGGGTCCGGATTCCAGGACCCGGCTTTAGATTCTGACCCAGTGTGGGCTGTGTGGTTTCATGCTCAGCGACAGAGTCAAAGCCACACGCGCTCGCACGGGCACTCACAGTCCCAACTCCATTCCCCGACTCTACAAATAAAGCTGGACAGAATATGAGTTCTTCGTTGTTTGTGTGTGTCCCCCCCCCCCTTCTTTTTCTCTTTAAGTGAAGTGGAAGGTGAGGAACAGGCCTGGTTCAGGACGCCGGCTCCTACAAAAATCTGGCATTCCCAGCTACTCCACGCCAGGTCCCAGGGACGGACTCCAGTGTGTGTTTCCTATGATTTGGGGTGCCCTGCTTCTCAGGAGACCTACATATGCCCCCTGCTACAGACAGGAATGGAAAGGGTGGTGGGCTGGGGTGGCAGGAAGGGGCGAGGGACAAGGTGACCAGTGCGTTCCAACAGAAAAAAAAACCCGGGTTTCGGGGGGCCAGGAATAGGGTAAGAGGCAGCGGACGGTCAGAACTTCTGAGCACGGCGTCCGCGAAGGCGCATAGATAAGTAAACTCCGAATTCCCACTCGGGGAAAGTCACTCACTCGGGGGGTGACTTTTCTCTGCAGACACAGGACTTTGGCGACCCCTGAACTTGCAGAGAGGGAGGCGGGGCGAGCGGGGACCGGGTCCGGACGGCTCGGGCAAGGGCGCCCACCTACCTCCTTCTCGGAGACGTAGAGCTGGTCGCCTTTCAGCACCACATAGCGGTTTTTCCAAATCTCCCTGAAAATCCCTTTCCCGCAGAATTTCCGGACCCAGCCGACCTTCTCGGGCGCCGCAGAATGCTGGTTTCCATCCGGAGGCCCCTGGCCGGGGCGAGACGCGGAGCGGCGGCTCAGGCGGGGTCCCCGCGCCCTCCCCGGCCCCCGCCCGGCCCCGGCCCCATTGTCCGCGCGCCGCGCACTCACCCGCTTGCCGGAGCCGCTCTTCTTCATGGCGGGATCGGGCGGCCGCGCCCGCGGCTCGCTCGGCGGCTCGCACTAGCCGCAGGCCGGGCCCCCGCCGCCCCCGCCGCCCATGCCCGCCCCCGCCGCCCGGGCCCGGCCGCCGCCGCTGACGTCGCGGGCTCCGAATGAAGGGCGGACCGCGGCGCCGCCGCCGCCGCCGCCGTGCGCTCCCCGCCCCCGCCTTTGTTTCCGACCCGGCGCCCGGCGGAGGCGCGAGCGGATAACCGGGAGGCGCGGCGGTGGGGGCGGGCCCGAGGCGTGGCGAGCGCGCGGGAGCCCAGGCGCGGCGGGCGAGCGGCCGGCTCCGACCCACCACCGACTCGGGCGAGCGGGGCTCCGGCAGGCTCCGGCGCTCGACCTACTCCGGGGCGGGCGGGCGGCCGTGAGCGCCCCGCGAGGCCTGCGGTGAACGCGCGTGCAGCGGCGGGGAGGCCCGCGAGCCCTTCGGAGCCCCGGGTTGGTGACGGGGCCGGGCGGGAGCCCAAGTTTGAGGACGGCTTGCCTCACCACTCCGCCGTCGCCGTCCCCCTGCCGGGTCCACGGAGGAGGGCGAGCGGACCCGTGGAAGCCCCGGAGGACCCAAGGGGTGTCGTCTAGGGCCAATTACTACCAGACACTAAGCTAATAAACCTCTTACCTGGTCTATGGTAAACACAACCACCACGAACTGAGTAAAGATCCCTGGCACAGAGCAGGGCAAATAACCTTTTCCCAGAAACGTTCAAGATGAAGTGTTGGTAAGTTTGCGGTTGGAAGCATGGAGGATGTTTGGGCTTTTTTTTTGGAATCTGTCAAGAACGAACCTCAGATCCATCTTCCTTCCCAATCCTGTAAGGTTTTCCTTACTAGCCGTACTTACTAGTAATTGATTTCTCTTTCAGGTGGGTACAGAACTCTATCCTGTCAAAATACTCTTATTTTGGCAGTTAAAAAGGCTGAGTACCATTTTGTAAGGCATATAGAATGAGAATATTACCCACTAGGAAATGATCACGGCAAATGACGTGCTCAGATTGACACGCTACTGTCACATGAATTAGAATGTAGGTTTTTTGACTCCACTGTACCTTTTAGACTTTGTACACATAGAGCGCACTCCCTAGACTATCCCCTTCCCATCTCCCCATCTCAGTTTGGTACTGTCCTGTTTAAAAGGTGAGGGGAAAAGTGAGAAAATGCAGACTGTATGAGGAAGCAAAATGTGCCAGTGATATAGCTGGGGAAATTAGCCTACAGGAGCTTCTGGGAACTTGTTGGCTGGGCATTTAAGAATGGTTTGGATGGACAGTTTTTTGTCTTTGTTTTGGACAAGGTCTTACACAGCCCAGGCTGCTTTCAGACTCACTACATAGGTGAGGCTGGCCTTGATCTGCTAATCCTCCTGTCTCCACCTGATTTACATCGTTTGAATAGGGGGTGGGGGTGTGGCTCAGTGGTAGATCTCTTTGCCTGGCATCCAGGAGGGGCAGTAGCTCCATTGCCAGCTCTGCAAGGAGGAAATAGAAGGGTAGATTCTGGCTCAGGGGGGCAGAAGAAATCCATGACTTTGCCCTGTTTCCTCCCAGGAGCTTTCATTTAGTCTACAGATACTAGAGTATCCCTGGTGTGCAAGACGCCAGCTCTCTGCACAGCACCAGGCAGGAGCTAGTGCTTTGAGAAACATCAGGCAGAGGGACCCGTAAAAAATAACCGAAGTAATTTTCAGATTCTCGAGCAGATGCCTGTGGGCTGCAGGGCCTCGCTGCCTGTCTGTGTCTTGAGATGTTACATAAATCTCTGGCTGGTCCCCATCCCTCCCGGCTCCTCCCTCCCAGTAGCCGGAACTATTAGGAAGCTCGCCCTGGCCTTCTTCCTCACCTTTGCTTCTTGGTCTTGGCACTGGACATTCCCATCTGCCAGCTTCCCCCCTGGTTTCCTCTAACGCGGCCTTCTCTCGCCAGGTGAACCTCATGGCACCTGAATTTGGATCTAAGTGGGGCTGTTTCCAGAGACCAGTGCTTAAGTGAGAAATAAGCACTTCTGGCTTTCTTTACACATTTTTATAGCACTCAGTGTGCTCAACACTATCACACACACACACACACACACACACACACACACACACACACACACACAAATAATGAGCCAGTTTCTCTAGGGAGCTAAGATCCTGGGAGGACTCCTGAGGTGTCTGCCTCTAAGACAGCACCACCCAAAGCTGTACCCTGCAGTTGAACATTTTATAAGTAGCTCCACTTAGGGGGGAAAGACAGAAATGATCAGGTAACATCTTGTGAATAGCTGCTTGCAAGTTTACTGGGCAGAAATATCTGAGTTGTCATTTAAAAACAAATATCCTTGACTTTAAAGTCCTATTTTAAAATAGGATTGGTGCTTTGACCAGGGCATTTTGATCTATGGGAGAGAAGGTTAGTAAAAGCATATGTCCTTCATTAAAATGGTTTTTTATAAGAAAAAAGGAGCAGTAATAACAGAATTAGCTCTGTAAATACTGAACTATATCTCTGTATTTAAACCTGAGGAAGGAAGGCACTGATTGTTTTCACTCTATGGATGAAGAAACTGAGCCTGCCACAAAAAGACCAATATTTCTAACATTGGTCACATAACTATGGCATAAATTTGAATGATGCTAGAGAATACTTATCAACATAGAAGGGGCTGGAGGGATGGCTCAGCAGTTAAGAGTGCTTGCTGCTCTTGCAGAGGACCTGAGTTCAGTTCCCAGCACCCACACTGGGCACGCTGTAACTCCAGCTCCAGGAGATTGGATGTCCTATTCTGGTCTAAAGGGGTACCCACACCCACATGCATGCGCGCGCACATACACGTATATGGATAGGGACACACGAAAACACACACATAATCTTAAAACTTTAAAAATGCACTCCACAGAGAACCAGGAGGGACTGTGCTGTGGCGCTCCTGCTCCACTTAGGTGAGGACACCTTAATATCCTGCCGTTATTGATATCATCACTTTTTACCACTTTCAGGAGAGGAAAAACTAAGACCAGAGTTTTCATTTGCTCTGGTATAAGTAAACATGCTGTGGGTACAGGCTGTGTCCTCATTGGATAGTATAACACCATCTCAAGTCTCAGCGTATGAATGAGCCTCAAAGAAATCAAACAGAATCACTCCTGTCCCTGCAGACGGAATTCTTTTCTTTTTTTTTTTTGTTTTTGTTTTTTGTTTTTTGTTTTTTGTTTTTTGTTTTTCGAGACAGGGTTTCTCTGTGTAGCTTTGCGCCTTTCCTGGATCTCACTTTGTAGACCAGGCTGGCCTCGAACTCACAAAGATCCACTTGCCTCTGCCTCCCGAGTGCTGGGATTAAAGGCGAGCGCCACCACCGCCCAGCATCTGCAGACTGAATTCTTATTGCAACCCTACATGGGTTCTCAACCACAGCATTTCCAAAGAAATGAGTGTGCAGGACTGAGCTGCACAGGAGATGAGGACTGTGTTCTGTCTGGAAGCCTTCCTGGGGCAGACACACACAGGCTCAGAAAAGCTGGGCCAGGCGGGCGGCCAGTGTGCACTCTGAGGGAGCAGTGGTACTGTGACCTGGAACCTCTGAGCACTGAGTACTGTCTCGGGAGGGTAGCTAGTCTCAGCTGGCGGTGTGTGTGTGTGTGTGTGTGTGTGTGTAGGGGGCTGTCTCGTCCTGGAGGAGGAAGCTGCAGTTGCTATTTTTTTTTTAGTGGTCAGTCTTGCTAGAACACTTGGACGGAGGAAGGACTTGCCTTTCTGATCTGAGGGAAAGACTTTGCCAACTTCCCAGAGGTCTAATTCCATGGTCCTTAACATGGCTGGATCATGCCACTCAGAACTTCACTTGCTCATGACTTTCTGAATCCCTCTTATCTCTGACAACCCCATTTCTCAAGAATGACCTCAGGAAAGCCCATCAGACACCACAGTGACTTGCTGTCAAATACACAAAGAACATATTTATTTGATACAGAATCACAGGTGGGCTGGGACGGGCTCATCATCTCAGCAGTCCCAACTTCTGCGCCAGCAGTTCGGGAATTGGGGTGACCTGGTGTGAGTTACAACACACACAAGCCCTTCTGAGCCCCCCGGTCAGCAGGGCAGGGCTGAGGCCGGGCCAAGAGGGAGGCTGTGCTCTTCTGGACGACGATGACGACGACGACGACGGTGACGATGGTCTCCATTGCCGTCTCATCTTCTGCTTGCTGACCTCGAGGCGGCCTGTGAGCTCTCTCTGGTGCGGCTGTGCAGCCCAGAAGCCAGGACCTCCTCTAGGAAACTGACACAGAGATTCCAGGTTAGTCCGCAGAAAAGCAAAAGCCCCACCAAAATAGAGCATCACTCTCATGGCACCGAACTGGGTAGAAAACCTGGGTAGAGCTGGAGAAGTCCTGGCCTGCTGCTGTGTGCTGAGCAGAGGCATGCTGGACAAAACATTCAGGCTCCGAGGACTGACAAGGCCTTTATGCACCTTACTGTGTTTTATTTTGTTTTTGGTTTCTCTGTGTAGCCCTGGCTATCCTGGAACTTGCTCTGTAGACCAGGCTGGCCACAGACTCACAGAGATCCTCCTGCCTCTGCCTCTCAGTGCTGGGGATTAAAGGCGTGCGCCACTGCCTTGCCTGGCTCACAATTTTCCTGGTTTTTTTGGACAGGATTTTGTGCCATGGCTGACCTGGAGCTGTGTCCCCCCAGGCTGGCTTCATAGAACCCTTTTCTCTCAGCCTTCTAAGTGGTGAGATTATAAGCTGTCGTACCTCACATGGCTGCACTGTTCAGGTGCAAGTCAGAGGACAACTTGTAGGCGTCAACTCAGGTCATCAAGCTTGGCAGCAAGTGCCCCTACCCACTGGAACTTTAGAAAGAAATTACAGGACCCCAGGTCTTTTAAAGGCAGGGTTTTATGTATTACCTTAGGACAGTGGTTTCTCAGCCTTCCCAATGCTCTGACCCTTTCATACAGCTCCTCCTGTTGTGATGACCCCCAACCATAAAGTTGTTCTGTTGCTACTTTAGAACTATAATTTTGCTACTGTTATGAATGGTAATGTTAATATCTGATATGCCGGATACCTGATATGTGACCCCTGTGGGGGTTGCGACCCACAGGTTGAGAACTGCCGCCTTAGGCATGTTCTGTTAGCACCTATTATCTGTAGTTTCCTAAAATACAGATTTTTATCCTATTGGATACTCTTTCCTCTTTAAAATCTTCCTAAAAAACCCCTGTGTGTGTCACAACACGCCTGGAGAGGTCCGAGGCCAGCCTTGGGTGTTGGTCGTCGCCTGTCACATTAGACAGGGCTGCTTAAGCTGGAGAGTTTAACTCGGCCACTTCTGCGGGGCTTGGTAAAGCCACCCAAAAGTAAGCTGAGTAAACGAATTAACTAGTCCTCGCCCACTGGCGAGGGGTGCTTCCCTCTAACACGAGGGTTGTTTTGATGGCCTTTGTAAGCATGCTCAAGACTCAAGACACAGGTCTACAGCAGAGAGACTGGGAGGCGCCTCGTTACTGCTTTACAGTTCAGCCTGGGAGATTCTGGGGCCTGGGAGATTTAAATTCCAGACTCCATCACAGACAAAGAATGAAGGGGAGGAGTAGAACCCAGGCTTGTTTATCTCCCACTGGAACAGATGCCTCTGTCTGGCCTCACCTATCAGCCACTGTGTGGGGCCACAAAGGTTTCCTAGTGAGATCTGAGCTTGCCTTACACAGCAGGGCTGCATTAGGGGATGGCTGGACCATGTGCGCGGCTCCAACGTCTTTTGCTCCACCCCTTGGCATTCCTTTAAAAGCCCTTTAGCAGAGACAGAACGGGCTGGTGGGTTTTGACCCAGGCCCTCCTGAGGCTATCCTGTGTTTCTGTCTCTCTCCTCCATATTTCTATCTACACATTTCTCACTTCTCCCTGCTCAAGGGTACCCTGGGGGAGAAAGTGGGAGTCGGCCTTCCTCACCACTGGACTGGAAATACCAGAGGACACTGAGCCAGGGTCAGGAGAGGAGGCAGTGTTGCCATTTGGAAAGGCTCCGGCAAATGGTGTCTAGTAAGAAGGAAACTGTGCTGGGTGCCCTATAGGAACCGGTCAGGTGATCTTTGCTCATTTTCAACTCTAGTATGAAGGGAAAATAACCCTGCTAAAATTATACACCACACTTCTCCCATGTAGATCAGTAGATCTGACTGCAAAGAGAAAACACGGTATTTGCCAAACCTAATTTTGTTTCCCAGGGCTATTGTGACTTTTCAAATATCTATTTAGGGACTTTGATGAGTCATTGCTCAGAATGCTTAAAAATTATGGGCAACGAACATATTGGTAGCTGTATCCTAAATTTAGACTATGTTTAAAAACAATGAGACAAAAAGAATGCCTTTTCTTGTCTAGATTTTAAAAAAATCAATCTCACCTAAAAACAAACTAAAAAATCTTGTGTGGAGCTAGAATCCAATCCAGTTCAGTTAAATTCAATTTAATAAACTGAGCATGACTGTGACCTGCATTGAACTACATGTGCGCAGGACCGCAGTGATGAGCCCTGGCTTAAGGGCTGTCGGAGCCAGATACACAAGCACATCTGGGCGGGCGGGGTGTGCGGCATAAACAGCCAGCGCTGGACTGACTGACGGCCAGCTCTGCTGCTCTCAGTCTGTGCTATCGTCACCAGGTGCTTTCCCAGCTCTGCAGATGGAAGGGGGAGCGAGGAGGCTGACTCTGGGAAAGCAAACCTGGAAAACACACACAGAAAAGCAGGCACTGGGCTAGAGACGGCTCAGCGGCTAAGAGCACTTCCAGAAGTCCTGGGTTCAGTTCCCAGCACCCACACAATGACTCACAAACATCTGTCACTCCAATTCCAGGGATTCCGATGCCTCTGCATACATGCAGGCAAACACAAAACAAAAATTAGCCGGGCGGTGGTGGCGCACATCTTTAATCCCAGCACCCGGGAGGCAGAGGCAGGTGGATCTCTGTGAGTTCGAGGCCAGCCTGGGCTACAGAGCGAGATCCAGGAAAGGCACCAAAACTACACAGAGAAACTCTGTCTCGAAAAATCAAAAACCAACCAAACAAACAAACAAAAAAATCAGTCCTTTTAAAATGCTTGGTATCGTCTTTACTTTCTAGTCTCTAGTAACAGCAGAAACCAACGCTCAGAGCATTAATGTTTTGTTAATTACTAGGCAGTTCCTATGAATAACTGTTCCTAAACAATACTTCAACAACACTACACACGTGTGTACAGATCTAAGTCAGCATCTTTATCCTTCTCACTAGAGTCCGGAGGCAGACATTACATGGGAGGAGGAGGGAGAGGCTGACCCGCGGGACTAACATTATGTGATGTATGTGTGCGCTGAAATGGCTGGTGAGGTGGCTGTGGGCAACGGTGCTCGATGCCGAGCCTGGTCCTGAGTCTGATCTTGGGATGCACGTGGTGGAAAGGGAGAACTAATGCCCACAAGTTGTCTTCCAATGTCCACACGTGTGCCATGCTATGCATACCCCTTCCTTATACACACTAAGTAATGTAATGAAAAAAACCTAAATGTGTAGTTTTTATGTCTTTATGGACCATGTAAGAAGGAACAGCATTAATTCAAGTGTGGTGTACACACAGAACCCCACTTGGGGTTTTCTGTTTTCCTGAAAACCTTTAACTTTCCTGCTCCAACTAACTTTATTTTATTAATTTAATTCTTCTTTACGTATCTCCCAAGCATATGAAAATGGATACTCCAAAAGACATGTCACATTTTTTGTGTCCTTGCGTGTCCCTAGGACTAATCATATTCTAATTTGAGCAATAGAGGTTTGCTGAATTCCCTGGCTGGAGCCTGAGATCCTGGAAGAGAGGCACATCCTGTTCACCCTGTTTTCTCTCCTTGGATGCAGGCGTACAGCGCTCACTCGAAGCATCATCTTCTACACTCTCAAACAGTGCCGTCACATCCAGCCGACACTCTTGCATCACATTTCTTTTGCTCTTTGAAAGAAGCAACAGCAAGAGCAAAATAAGCAAAACAACAGACGCTCTCTGGTTTCAGCGGCAGGAGACCCAGAGGAGACTGGTTTGTCCACGGAAGGACAGAGGGACGGCACTGAAAGATGTGCGGACAAGGCCACAGCATGGTGGAGATCGATCTTACAGGCAATGCCTACTGACAGAAGTGCAGCGCTGCTTCTGTTGTGATTAAACCAAGCAAAACTAAACGTTGTTTAGAAATCCATTTCCTACTGATAAAGATGCGCATTCCCGCATCAAAGTCAGGGAAGAGAAGGGCTATCAGCGGAGAGGAGCACGAGAGTGCTGGCCAATGTTCTAGTCCTGGAGTAAGGCCGACGGTTCAGCGTTGCTGTAGTGTGCTTTCTAACACGTATACGCTATGTCTCTTTTATAAATATCAAATGATAAGCACGCAATTGGAGAGGTTTTTAGTGTAGTTTCTCAGCATCTTTAACATGCTAGTGTGAACCGTGACTTTCCAGGAGAGCGTGCGGTCCTTTACAGCTTTGTTGTCTGTACGCTCTTTAAGATGGATCTGTCAGTATCTCCCCAAACATACTTTTCTTTCTTTTTTTTCCGAGACAGGGTTTCTCTGTGTAGCTTTGGCGCCTTTTCTGGATTTCGCTCTGTAGCCCAGGCTGGCCTCGAACTCACAGAGATCTGCCTGGCTCTGCCTCCCGGCTTCTAATTCCTATCTTTACTGATACACAACTTAGGAAAGAAAGAACAAAGCTCTTGACTCTATTTCTTCTCTCACTGGAAGGACCGGGACTCTGGATGGGTCCAGCACCGTGTGGGACTCACTGGGCGCCACATGCAGAGGGAGGAAGGAGAAAGGTCCTCAGGCCATGCAAGGGAGACGGACTCCAGGGGAAAGAACTGCTGTGGATCTGTCATGCAGGTCCAAGAGGGAGTCAGCGAGGAGAAGACAGACCCACAGACACACTGTCTTACCACTGCAAACACCCAAGACCACGGCGTTTGTCAGAGCAACCGTAACTATAGGAACAGAATTAAAATCCTAGCACTCAAGAGGTAGAGGCAGGAAGATCAGGAGTTCAAGGCCAGCCTGTGCTACATAACAAAAACAAAAACAACAATTAAAAAGAACAACAGCAAAACCCGTTTCTGACTTGCAAGTTAGAAATTTAAGATGTTTACACCCTCTAGGCAGCCATTTCTTCACATTGCTGCTGGCACAAAGGTAGGGCTTTAATACCAGCTCTGTACTTCCCAGATGAGCCAAGCAAATCATTTAATATTCCCCTGGTTTTCATCTGGAAGGTGGATCACAATGACCTTACTTCTTGGATCAGGAGGGTTAGATGAGATAATATCCATAGTGAAGGAAGTATTCTAGCACCTGGTTCATGCTCAGCTGATACCCCACATGGATTGTGCATAAGGATGCACATGAGATATCTATACCAGTTTCTAAGAGTGAGAACTTACGAAGACGATCAGTCAGGGGCTGAGGACCTGCTGAGGCAGTCAGGTGCTTTCTTAGTATGTGTTGAGCCCTGGGTTCAATCCCCAGCACTGCCTACAACAGGTATGTAGTGCACACATGTACTCTGAGCACCCAAGAGGTGGGAAAAGGCCATCCTTAGCTATATAGCAATTTGAATGCCAGTTGGGCTACATGAGATCCTGCATCAAAAAAAAAATTGTCAAATATGTCTCATGATAGCTCCTAAATTGGTACATAATAAATATTTGTTAATGTAGAAAAAAAACTGATGATTGGTCAATCAAACAATGTGATTCCATTAATAAAAACGGCATAGATAAGTATTTTTATTGAAAATACATTGTCTTTTATTTAAAAATAGCTTGTGTGGCACCATATACCTTTAATGTCAGCATTCAAGAGACAGAGGCAGGGGGGTTGAGAGTTCAAGACCAGTCTGGGCTGCATAGTGAGAGCCAGAATCTGAAAACCAAAGGCCAGGGGAAAAGGTGTGTATATGTTCACTGGTAAAAACTATGCCCCAGGACAGCGGTAGCAACCCTTGGGGTGGCATTTCATATTTTAGTGCCTTATTTTGGTTTGTATTTATTATTAATATTTTAAAGATTTATTTATGTGTGTGCAGTGCCTGCAGAGGCCAGAAGAAGGTCCTCTGGAACAGGAGTTATGGATGGTTGTGTGCTGTCAGGTGGGTGCTGGGAACTGAACCTGGGTCCCAGGCAAGAACAAGTGCTCTCTCTTATGCAGTCTCTCTAGTCCCTAGCTCTATTTTTTTTTTCCTGAGACAGGGTTTCTCTATGTAGCTTTGGAGCTTGTCCTGGAACTTGCTCTGTAGCCCAGGTTGGCCTCGAACTCACAAAGATCCTCCTGCCTCTCTGTCTCCCAAGTGCTGAGAGTAAAGATGTGTGCCACCACTGCCCAGCCCCTGTATTATTATTTTTTTATATAAGACTTGTGTATTGTTCTTATGGGGAAAAGTTGTCTTTAGTTAGTGTATACATAAATTAGAATCAGGAGACACGCTTAGGTTTGAGTCCTAGTTAAAGTCAACTTCACCTTCCAAGTGTCTACTTTTCGGTTAGATGTAAGCCCGCACGGGCACAGAGCACAGCTTCCTCTCCAGCACCTTGAACAGAATTTCACACGTACTCAGGACTAAGGAAAAGCTGGTCAGTGGTTCTGATGCTTTCAAAGGGACCCTGAAAGGATGCAAAGCAAAGAAGAACCCTGGTGTCTGGATTCCTTTCTCTTTGAAATGCAAATTCTGTCATAGTATCCTAATTTTTCTGTAAATAATTCAGGGATTGAACCAACTGTGGTTACAAGAGAAGGACCAGGTTTCTAGTGTTACTCGTTAAGGCAGGATCTGTAATGCACTTGCTGACAGCCTGTGCCAGCCCCTCTGGGCTTCAAGTCTACACTGCTTCTAAACCTTCATCAGCTGCCATTAATTCATCACATTCATTATCTCGATTTCAATTTTATTTGGTTTGACAAACACCTTAAAATGAAATGATTCTGGTTCCTCGCTTTTATATGATTTCCTCACTGGGCAGAAGGCTTCATGTTTTGCTTACCTCACAAGTGACATTGAAAAGCAAAGGATCTGAAAAAGTACAGCAGGTAAACCTTCCCAACGCTTACTTCAGTGAGTGTTCTGGTGCCCAGGGAGAGACAAACTGGACTCAGTTCCAGCTCCGTCACTGGCTGGATTCATGACTTCTTTATTATCTGTTTCCTCACCCAAAAACGCGGTGTCGTTGGGATGGTATGAAAATAGAACAAATGGGCCCAAGCACGGTGGGGCACGCCTTCGATCCCAGCACTCGGGAGGCAGAGGCAGGCGGGTCTTCAAGTTCAAGTCCAGCCTGGGCTACAGAGTGAGTTCCAGGATAGCCAGGGCTGTGTAGAGAGACCCTGTCTCAAAAAACAAACCCAGGAACAAAACCCAAACTGCAGGTGTTTAGTGTCACAATGTGAGATGCATGGGTGACTGAAAGTGTTCCAGTAGTCATTGAAAACTAAGATGAAAAAATTAAATTATAATGAATAGTTATTCAGCTCATATACCTAAAGATTACCATTACAGCATATAATCAACCTAAAATTTTAAATTATTAAGGAGAGATTTTGGTGTTTTTTTTTTTGCATTTCTCTTTGAAATTCAAAACGTCTTTTATACTTGCAATGAACCCCAAATCTGACTAGCCACGGTCAAGCGCTCAAGTTACACGTGGCTGGAGACCACGATATCAGAGAGCACAGGTGTACTGCATTAAAGTAACGTGCAGCACACAGTAGGTGCACATTGTAATTTAGTCCTTTGTGCTACAGTTTCTTTTTAAAAAGGATTTTTATTATTTTTCAAGTTATGTATGTGTCTGTGAGTAGGTACGTGCCTGTGAGAGCAGGTGCCCATTGAGGCCAGAAGAGGACACTGGATCCCCTGAGCTGTAGTTACAGGTCATCATCTGATGTGGGTGCTGGGCACTGAACTTGGGTCCTCTCTAAGAGCAGTATCATTTGTAACCACTGGGCCATCTCTCCAGCCCTCTACTGCCCTCCTTAGGAACTGCTATGGAGTGTGCCCCCAGAACCAGCTGGGGTCCGGTGGTCATGGGGTCTGACATTCACCCACACTGCACTACACAGCAGGAAAGCAATCCGGTGCCCAGGTCTAGGGAACCCGTCGGTCTGGTGCTCCAGAGCTCTGCTTCTCAGACTGACTCTGCCGCACGCACTGCTGGAGACTGAGGCCCAGCCTTGCTATGCAGGCAGGTCCCCTGCACTCGGCTGTATCCCTGGCCTACCTTTCCATTTTAAAATTGAGAGTGAATTCACAGAGAGTAAAACTCCGACTTTCAGGGTATCATTTGATGAGTCTGACTAATGAGTGCAGTTAGATAACAACCTCATAATCAAGACAGGACATTGCTACGACCTGAGCAGAGGCTTCTTACAAAGCGGACAGAACTTAATGGGAGCCATCAAGCTGATCCCACACTTTCTAGTACACAAGTTAACTAAGGTGCTTTCCAGAAATGTTAAGCAAATTCACATTTCTTAAAGCCATCCTTGAAACTGGCATACATTTAAAAATAATCAAGCCTAGGGTCTTTTTTGTATTTATATACATGATATTTGTTGTAGCATTATGTATTTTAAAATGTAAACAATCTAAATGCCTGACTATAATGGTTAAAGCCATATCTTTACATTTTAATTAAATTAAAATTATTGTAAAGAATGTCGTAAACAACTGAAAATGTTTTCAATATAACAAAAATAACAAAATCAAATATGACCCAGATGTTGTGGCTCACACCTGCAGTCCTAGCACTCTGGGAAACTGAGGCAAAGAGAAAGCTATGAGTCCAAGGCCAGCCTGGACTATGCAGCCATGTTCTGTTGTCAAAAATCTCCCTCCTTGCCCAAAGTAAGCCTGGTAGGAATGGTCTACACGATACGATCCTAACTATGTCCAACACAAAACCGCAACCCACAACCTTGTGAGAAGGCTCAGGGGATGAAGGGATAGCCAGAGTTCAAGTGAGGGAACCCACATGGTGGAGAGAAAACGGATTCCTGTGAGTGGACCTCCACACACCATGACGCATGTGACTCCGGGCATTAAGTGTTTTTTTGTTTATCTTTGGGTAGAGAAACAATTCAGAGGAAGGAAGAGCCACAGAGGCTCCGACTCACCTCACTTTGAACGGTTTTTGACTTCCTCTACCTTCTACCGTCTCCAGTAAGTACGGATGAATTATCTGGTGGAAGGGGAATGCCCGCTTATCTGCTGCTTATACCACCTGCCTTTGCTAGATAGAGGAAGGTAACTGGAAAATGAGGTCTTTAGTTGCTTTGCAGATTCACAGCCACTGAGGGATTAACTGAATCCAATTCAAATTTAACTGAAACAGAGAACCCACTATGTGTCATGACTAGTCCTGACTTGAAAGGGAACCTGGCAGGAAAGGATGGCACTTGGTGTCAGCTAGCAGGATACATCCTTGTCAAAAGTCTAAAGAAGGAATAAACAGACAGTTCTGGAGACTGAAGTTCAGGCGCTGCTTCTCAGGCCAACTGGCTCATATTTCCATCCTGAATCGCATGAAAACAGCGATTCTATTCCATTAGAACGATTACGTCCATCCGGGTCAGGTTCTCGGCCCCGTGGCTCACACAGCTAAGCTGGTTGCTTCCAGTGAGGACCAGAGCTCTTTCGTGCTGACCGCTTGTGAAGCGGTCGGGCTTTGGTGCTGCTCAGAGTCAGGCCAGACCAAGATTCTCATCCATCTGCAAGGAAGGGTCGTGCTCTCCAGAGATACAAACGATAAAGACTCAATCTGCTGTGGGATGTCTGTCTGCATGCTGGGAATATGTGTTGCTCTGATTGGTTGATAAATACAACTGCATTGGCCTATGGCAAGGCAGCTCAGAGGCAGGCAGGAAATCCAAGCAGAGATACGGAGAGAAGAAAGGAGAGGAGAGAGATGCCGGCTGCCACCTAAGGAGCAGCAAGATGCCAGCAGATCAGTAATGCCACGGCCACGTGGAAACTTATAGAGTAATAGAAATGGGTTAAGTTGTAAGATTTAGCTAGCAAGAAGCCTGCCACAGGCCATACAATTGGTAATTAATATTAAGCCTCTGAATGATTATTTTAGAAGTGGCTGAGGGGACGCGGGTGTGGGACCGTGGGGCTGGGTGGGATGAGGGGCCAGGCGGGACCTGAGAAAACTTTCTGGCTACACAATTTATTACAGGTGAATAAATACTAACTACAGTTTACTGCACCTAGGATTCTGCATTTTCATAATTAACAAATGTTCATTTGGGAGATAACCCTTTTAGTTCACATTAACTTCTAAAAAGTCTTCTAAAAGATGTATTTACTTTTTATTTATGTGTATGTGTGCTCCTGAGTGAGATCATGTGTACCAATTCACGCTAGTGCCGGTGGAGGCCAGAAGAGGGACTTACAGGCAGTTGTTAGAGGCCTAGTATGTGTGTTGGGAACTGAACCTGGGTCTTCTGCAAGACCATAGCATTGTTAACTACTGAGTAATGTTTCCAGCCCCTCACATTAGCTTTGGTAGCTAAAATGACATTCACACCCTAAGTTATGACTTTTCTTAAACCTACAACATACAAAGGCTCATATAGAAATATTCTGAGTAGGATTATTCATAGGAGCCCAAAGAGGAAAAGTATTCAGATATCATATAATGTTCATGCATACAGTGAAATATTCAGTCACAAAGGGGAATCAAGTATGCTATTACAACATGGGTGAGCCTCACAAGATTCTGCTAGTGAGAGAAGCTACTCAAAAGAAAACATAATTCCACTTATAACCTATGTAAAGAAGAGACACCTGTGTGGACAGAAAACAGATTAGGGCTAGAGTTGGGAGATTCTTTAGGGGATGATAAAAATGTTCTAAACTAGACTATAATGATGCTTGCACATATTTGTAAATATGCTGAAAATCAATGTGCTATGCACTGGGTCAACTGTGTGATATGATTACTATGCCTCAACAGAGCCATTAAAAAAGTGACAACCCAGGCTGGAGAGAGCCTCGGTGGGTAGAAGCACTTGCTGCTCTCCCAGAGGACCTGACTTCAGTTCCCGGCACCCACATTGTGAGGCTCGTGGCTGCCTGTAATCCATTCCCAGAGGATGGATTGCCCTCTTCTGGCTGCCATGGGCACCTCTCCACAAGTGGCATACACTCATACAGACACAAACACATGAAAACAAAAAACATCCCAACTAATCTACCATGCTCTCTAACTCACAGTGAAAATCGGTCGTTGTAAGGTCTACATGGTCCTTTATGATCAGGCCCCTAGTGGTATCTAACTGCATATCCTCACACTTCCCACTCCACACAGACTCACCAGCATCTGTGGCTTCCCCAATACACTGCACGATTCGGCCCCAGGATACAGTGCTAACTGGGCCCAGGCTGCACTGCATGATTCCACCCCAGCATACAGTGCTAACTGGGCCCAGGCTGCTTTCTTTCTGTATTGGCTTGGCTTCCTTCTTCTGTCTGTGCACAAATGACCTGCTAACAAGGTTTTCCTGGCACCATACTGAAGAGCGTGACCCACTCTGTCTGCAAGCAATATCAGCTTCCCCTTACCTTGTATTACGCGTGCCTTCATAGTACAGATCACGTTCTGATTTACTATAAAATGTATTAGCTCATTGAGCTTGTCTCCCACATCCTTTGCTCACTAACTATCAGAGCAAACAAACCACTGTCTTATAACGTTCTCACGTGTTCACTAGATATTTATCTAGAACTCTTGGGGGAAATGGCTGTTGGCTAGTCTGTGTAGATGTTGGTGATGGGACTTATGGTTCTATGTTAATGACTCATGCAGTAGCCACTTCACAGAAGGTGAAATTTGGCATTTATACCCCTAACTGATGACAGAGTATGCTAACGTGACTAATGGAACAAATGAATGCTAGTCCTGTAAGATGAGCTCTGCTAAGGCAGGAGGCAAGAGCCTGCATGGGCCCCAGAGACCTATGGCCCGGGCCAGACAGCTGCCCGTGCTCAGGCTCTGCAGGGCCTAACAGTCACGAGATACTTCTCACTGTATTTAGAAAGCAGCGTTATTAGGAAATTGGCCCTGGAGATCATTATCTCCTGTGAAAATACTTGGTATCTGGGTTACATACTTTTCTGTTGCTGTGATAAACCCCATGACCAAGGCAAGTTATAAAGAAAGTGTTTATTTAGGTTACAGTTCCAGAGGGTTAGAGTCCACGACAGAGGAGAGAAGGTATGGAGGTGTAAAGGCATGGCGACAGGAACAGCTGAGGGTTCACGTCTCAGACTCCAAACAGGAGGCAGAGAGAACCAGCTGGAAATGGTGCGAATCTTTTGAAACCTCAAAGCCTGCTTCCGGTAACAAACCTCCTCCTACAAGGCCATACTTCCTAATTCTTCCCAAACAGTTCCACTAACTGGGAACTAAGTTTTGAAACATGAGGCTATGGGGGCCGTTCTCATTCAGACCACCACACTCTCTTAGCAGCAAATGGCCTCCTTCTATTTGAACTGGTGTTTAGATCTAACCTAAGACAATCACAATCACATCCGATCAGAGAAGACCCCAAAGAAACATGTCATGTGACCACAGAAGGCCTGCTCATCAGAACCCTGCTTCATTATAGCCAGAACTTCACTGTAAAAAAATAATACCAGCCAGGCGGCGGGCGCACGTCTTTAATCCTAGCACTTGGGAGGCAGAGGCAGGCGGATCTCTGTGAGTTTGAGGCCAGTCTGGTCTACTGGATGGAGTTCCAGGACAGGCTCCAAAGCTACACAGAGAAACCCTGTCTCAAAAAACAAAAACAAAAACAACAACAACAACAAAACCCAGACAAGCTAGGTGGTGGCGGCACACACTTTTAATCCCAGAATTCTTAAAAGAAGAAATTGCTTAAGAAAGAGACAATTAACTGGGTATGGTAATGCACATCTATAACGCCAGCCGTTGAGAGGCTGACTGAGGCAGGAGGATTGTTGTAAATTTGAGGTCAGGTTAGGGAAAAAAGTGAGACCCTGTCTCAAAAAGACAAAAATGAATATACACTCAAACAAAATGTTTTTGTTAAAAAAAAAAAAGTAATGCGTCCCTGTTAATTGTGCTGTGGTAATAAACCATTATATTATTATTATTATTATTATTATTATTATTATTATTATTATTATTATTTTGAGACAGTGTTTCTCTGTGTAGCCCTGGCTGTCCTGGAAATCACTCTCTACATCAAGCTGGCCTCAAACAGAGATCCACCTGCCTCTGCCTCCCGAGTGCTGTGATTAAAGGCGTGTGCCACCCCCCCCCAATAAACCATTATTTTTTAATATGGTTCCCTCCCTCTTGTTATTTGTGTCTAAGCTGCCATGGTAGAACAGCCAATGGCTCCTGTCTGAAAAACTTAAAAAACAAAACAAACAGACAAAGGCCACCTAAATGATGCCTTTGAACGGCAACCTGAGGTTCAGATTGAACTAACATCGATTTCTGTTTAAGCCCTGAAGTAGAAAGCCAGGTCTGATGGCATTTTGTCTGTAATTCCTGTACCAGGAGGCAGAGGTAGGAGGATCGTTCTCAAGCTACAGAGTGGCTCCCAGGTTCTGTTGCTAAAGGAAAATGGTGGGGATGGGGTGGCACACGTATTTCCAGGTACCTTCTGGCTTAAAATGAAGAAACCTGCTCAAGGCGCTAGGTCAGAAAACAAGCCAGGGGACAAGAAAACCACCCGGTCGGGGAACCAGCACAGGGACACAGCGCTTCTCTGAATGTCCAGGTGCTGGGTTCTCAGCACCGCCCCACGCTCCCAAACACTGCAAAACCCAGACAGAAAGATTTCTATCGCCAAAAACCATCTTAGTCCTGGGATGCCCCAGGGAGGGAGGAAACTGGCTTTCTATCCCCCCCCCCCCAGATGGGGTCCTAGGCTGGGCTTGAACTTGAAGTTCTCTGCCTCTGCTTCCTGAGGGCCGGGGTTGAGGTGTTTGCCACTGTGCCTGGCGTTTCTATTGTTTGCCAGTGTTGTTCACAGCTAAGATTTCATTTCAATTTACAGAAGACAGTTATTAAATTTACCATGAGAAGGGTAAAGGAGCTTGTGATTTTTTTAAAAAGCAGATCAATTTTGACCCATTTATCCTGTACGTTAGGTAACTTCCTCCAGATCATAAACCATAGTAAGTGGTGTTTCTAAGATTCATCTGCAGAGTAAATCTGTGGTAGGCCCAGATTATATTTAAGATTGCAAAGATCATGGAATCCAAGTGATCTGTATCCACCGAAATTCCACAAGAATCATGTCCCAGTCTGTAAAGACAGTGGCTTCTGTCTTGACATCCCACTCACAAGACACAGGATATGAGTCTTTCCTGTTTACTGGGGCACTCATGATTTCAATCCCTGGGAGACGTCCATACTATCTCTTACACAGTTCTAAGTCTAACAGGAGGGCATTCATTATGGCATATCTAGAAGTAGACTGCTTTCTCATCTCCATAGTTTCCCAAAATCATACCACGCTGCAGAGTCCTTGAGATCAAGGCTGCAACACTGTCATCTAGGCCTTTGGGCCTTTCTTAAGAAATAACCTATGCATCACAAAACAATCTACAGAAACAAAGTACTCCACTTATTCTCTCCATATTACAGTTCATATTACAAGCTCATAAGCAGCCATACTATATCTAGCTATAATTTTTTTTCTCATAAAATATTAGCATTTCTCCTACCTAGAGTCTGGGAGTATCCCTCCTCTTTCCCCACATGAATGCTATGCGCAGGCTCTACCGCTGAGCCGCATCCTCAGCACTAGGCCTTCAATTGTTTGAGAGACAGAAAGTCAGTGGGGTATATACCCAGTTATTCTTAAGGCTGAGGCAGGAGGATTGCTTGAGCCCAAGGAGTTTAGGGCCACCCTGAGCAACAGAATTCCCTGGCTTGGAACGAAACAACAACAAAAGGAGCAGGGGATTATTTGACAACCTAGTGATTCCTCAGATAGTGTACACTCATATGGGAACCAAGCCTTCCCACTAAAAGTTGAATTTTCATATTTTTTAAATAAGTAATTTTTTAATTACTTAAGCCTTTGTAATAATAGCCTTTGAGATTTCAATAATGATAATTTCTTGTTATTAATTAATTAATTTTACTATTTATTGGCTGCAGACTATATATAAAAGCAAACTATAAAGCTCTAATATTGGATCACTTATCAATTATAAACATTAATTTTTCCCTCTCAGTTTGGCAATTGCCATAGCCAGTCCCTCTTCCTAAGGCTTCATTTATCAGCCCTTCTGTTGTAGGTCATCTACTCAGTGGAAATGTTTAGCATGCTCTCAGTCAGACAAAGGAATAATGAAGTTAGCTGCAGTCAGGCGACCCAGAGGTTTTTTCCAGGGCTGCCTTATTTCTTTTCTTTTATTAGTTCTTTGAGAATTTCATCCACTGTATTTTAATCATACTCACCCTCCCTCCCTCAACTTGTCCCAGACCCACCCTCCTTCCCTTCCCACTCAACTTTGTATCTCCCACACCTTCACATCCAGGCCAAAGTGCGTTGCTTAAATACTTTTGGACGTGCAGCCTGCTACTGGAGTGTAGCTGACTTACGAGGGGCTACCCTCCTAAGAACTGACCGTTCCTCTCCCAGCGGCCGACAAGGCCACCATGACCACTGGTGTAAACAGTGGCACAAATGTTGTGGACGTAACCAGCCACTTCCCGCTTGGCTGTAGGACCTGCTCCACAAGATGAGACCTATGCCTGGCACCATTTGGGGACGCTTACTTCCTAACTTCACACAGAAGATCGTTTGCTTAGTAACTCTGACACTATTTTATGAAAAAATTTAAATTAGTTTTTTTAAACAGTAAAGTGAAATTTTACTCAAAGTACTATTAATTAGTTAAACATCTAAAAGTACACATTTTTATTTACATTGGTAAGACTATTTTACTAGGATGTGCATATATAATTCTTTGTAATCTTACTTATCTTAAAAATGAGATGTCGATGTTTAATTTTACACTTCTGATATTTCAGAAGGGAAGATGCTTTCTTAAGCCATGGAGCTACAAAGACTCAGTAGAAAATATAACTCTCAGAAAGAGCATTTAAAGTGTTTAAAGGTCATGCCGGGCGGTGGTGGTGCACGCCTTTAATCCCAGTACTTGGGAGGCAGAGCCAGTCGGACCTCTGTGAGTTCGAGGCCAGCCTGGTCTACAGAGTGAGTTCCAGGAAAGACGCAAAGCTACAGAGAAACCCTGTCTTGAAAAACCAAAAAAAGTGTTTAAAGGTCAATCAATATTTTGACCACTAATATAAAAGTCTATTAAAAGCAAAGATTATCTACATATCCTTGAGAGAACTTACTTGGATCAAGAAGATGAAACACTATCTGTCTGCCAGCAGGCTCTGACAGAACCTTCTGAACCTGGACTTTGAGGTGTTAGAGAACAGTGCACGCTCAGAGACCCTTGAGATATACTTAGGAAGAACAGCACAGTGGGCTCTGGCTTCCGGTCTCATCTCTGCCTCTCTCTTGTCAATTATATATCAGGATTAGATGGATATGCCTAAAATATTTAGTACTGTCCTTAGCACACAGTATATATTCAGTAATTATTAAATGCATCACTGTTTTATCAGCAGCAAAGGGAAAAACCAGAACAAATGATTGTGGCAGTATCAAGTCACTTCTATGCCAAAAAACATCCAAGTTTACCTCATTAGCCACTGAGTTAGTTATGAGACTTCAAGTTCATCACTTTAGGATGCAATTATCAGCCAGAAGTTTGAAAATGAAATATAATGTCACAACTATTTTATATGCTCCCCAAATCCTAACTGTTAATTCACTGACATGTCCATTTCTGGACTTAAGGAAGAATATATACAGTAAAGGTTCTCTTACAGCAAAACACACAGGGAGGCAAGAGAAAATTACAAACATACTTAAGTGCACATCTAAACGCTTAAAAAGCAAGAGGAGATGGGGTGGTTACTCATCCTTTAGTTCCAGGACTCAGGAAGCAGAAGCAGTGTGACCTCTGAGTTTAAGACCAGCCAGGGATACATGGTGAGATTCTGTTCCAATAAATAAGTAAATAGGAGGAAACTGCAGGGGAATCAGAAATTAGATGAGAAAGTATAAGCCAGACTATTGGATGGGTGCTAGCCAGCATTCTTAAACAAATCACAACTAAGCATTACTGTGTATGTATTATAATAGGTAATGTTGATAAACAAATACTACACAAGGGCATGGACAGGAAATCAGCTTCAGGAGAAATGGAATTAGAACGGAGACTTCCACGTGATACAGAGGCCTCACTAAGAAACGGAACTGAAAATCCTGTGTCCACAATTGGTAACCAGGATGCTTGAACATCAGCTGGTTCTGCTCTCCCACATACTTGAGATTATGGAAGTACTTAAAAGCTCAGTTCCTCACTGCATTCCAAAACTCATCCTTGTGCCCATAGAGGGGTGTGTACACACGTGCATTTACACACACATGTGCAACAACAGTAATCGGAGAGGCCATTCATTTGAGAGGGTGCAGGGGGCGTGGGGGGCTGAAGGGAAGAAAGAGAAGTGATATGATCATAGTTTAATTTAAAAAATTACAGGGCTTGAAAGAAAGAGCTTCAAAGCATGAGAAGAAAGGAGGACATTAACAGAAGTAAGGCGAATTTGAAAAAGAAACAAACAGACTTAAAATAGAAGATATACTATTCTAAACTAAAAATTCAATGGAGACACTAAACACAGAGTCTGCAGAGCTGGAGAGAGAATACTGGGATTGGAATACTGATCTGAAAAAGTCATTCTGAAGAGCACATACAGAGTGAAAACAGAGGCTAAGAGATATGAGGGTCCAACACACACCTCACGGGAATTCTAGGGCAGACCACAGGAGGTGGAACAGTGGTAACATCCGAAGAAATGTAACTAGAATTTTTCCAGAAATTATGCCAAACATGAAATCCTATAAAAAGTAACATATATAAGAATATTTACATGCAGAATATTAAAACTAGAACACCAAAGATAAAAAAGAAAACCTTTAAAAAGCATCAGAAGAAGCCAGGCAGTAGTGGCACACTCCTTTAATTCCAGCACTCAGGAGGCAGAGGCAGGTGGAGATCTAAGTTCAAGGCCAGCCTGGTCTACAAAGTGAGTTCCAGGACAGCCAAGGGCAATACAGAGAAACCCTGTCTGGGGTGGGGGTGGGGGCAGGGAAAGAATCAGAAGATTGCCTTCAAATGAAAAACAATTATAGTGAGAAAAGATTTTTTTCTGTTTTTGACTCAGAGTCTTTCTCTACATAGTCCTAACTGGCTTGAAACTGGCTTTGTGGACCAGGCTGGTCTCAAACTCACAGAAATCCACCTGCCTCTGCCTCAGAAGTAATGGGATTAAAGGAGTGTGCCACCATGCCCAGCCTGAAAGAATATTTGTTGAAAGTAACAAGTGAAAACAGTTCTATTGACTTTTAAGTGCTAAACAAAAACTATCAGGCTAGAATTCTTTTTTTTTTTTTAAAGTAAGAATTCCCCCTCCCTCTTTCTAAAAAGATTTATTTCTATTTTTATTTGTATGTATGTGTGCACCCTCAAAGGTCAGAAGAGGCTGTTGGATTCCCTAGAGCTGGAGTTATAAGTAGTTATGAGTCACCTGAAGTAGGTGGGATCTGAACTCGGGTCCTCTGGAAGAACAGCAAGTACTCTTAACTGCTGAGCCATCTCTCCAGTTCTCAGCCCAGAATTCTAAACTTAGCTGAAGTATCACATTTTTAGACATATGAAGGTGACTAGCTGCAGGAAGAACGGTGCTTTTTAGTAAAAAGAAAATTTATCAAGAGAAGGCCAGCATGAAGCAATAAACTAGAGGAGAAGGAGGACAAGTCTGTAGGTAAATCCACTTGGGGGGAAACTTAGTCAAACTGAGCTTAGACTGTATGGGAGCGGGGTGCAGCTGTATGAGAGACAGCGTTTCCCTGTGTAACAGTCCTGGCTGTCCTGGGACTCGCTCTGTAGACCAGGCTGTCCTTGAACTCACAGAGATCCACCTGCCTCTGACTCCTGAGTGCTGGGACTATTGAGCCATCATGCCTGGCTCAATATTCTTAATTCTACTTACAGAAATTTAAAAATGACTAAGAAGAATCAAAAGAATACCCTAATGGTTAAATGGACAAGGACATTAAGTGTCGATTCACACACAATATAAAGTGTGCATCAGCAAGTTCTGGAGACTGACAAGGAGGCTAAGTGACTGTCCGAGTTCACGAGTTCACGAGGGGAGTTAAGGGAAAACTATAACCCCCTGGCAGTTATCCAGCGGTGTGGCCCACACCTTTAATCCCAGCACTTGGGAGGCAAAGTCAGGTGGATCTTTGTGAGTTTGAGGCCAGCCTGATCTACAGAGCGAGATCCAGGACAGACAGGACAACAAAGAGAAACCATTTTGAAAACAACAACAACAAAACCCAGGCAGTCCTGTCTTTTAAAAATCTGTGAATGGATAATGACATTCTCTTCAACACTAACAGTATTTATATCTAACTAGAAAAGACAGGTTCTGAAACTGAATTGCAATGAGACCCCTTCTGGCTCACATGCTAACATGAATGTCCACGCAGACTTGGAAGAAATGTTGGAAGGACGCTGGATTAAGTGGTTGGGCTGTGGGGGCTTTTTTTTCTCTGTTTACTTTCTGAACTTAAGCAAAACAAACAGCAACAACAACAAAAAAACCCGAAACCCTTTCAGAGTAGGTGTACGGGGTTGGGGATCGAGCTCAGTGGTAGAGCGCTTGCCTAGCAAGCACAAGGCCCTGGGTTCGGTCCTCAGCTCCAGGAAAAAAAAAAAAAAGAAAAAAAGAAAGAAAAAGAAAACAGAGTAGGTGTACACTTCCATAAAAAAGGCAAAATTATGTTTAAAAATAAAAATGCTATGCAATGAAAGAACATGTAAGTTTTTTTCATGACTCCAGTTACCTAAACACATCTGTCTCAGCACAGACCCTCTCAGGCCAATCCCTAAAGCCAACCGTCCAGACCTGCTTCTCCAGGAGTCTTTCTACCCCTACTGCCCAGTTACTATTCCTAAAACAATCTAAGTTTCCTGTAACTTTGCTACTTAAAAACGCCACTATTTTGTGTTCTTACATAAGAAAATAAAAATGCCTCAGCTCCACACCCCAGCCTTTCCCACTTACAGTGTATAATCCAACTGTTTACCTTGCTACCATATTCCGGACAGTCGGGCCTGTAGTTCTGTGTCTGCGCACACTGCCTATGACGTTTGTGACTTGTCCTGGAGTTAGCTGGAAATAGAGCACGCTCTCCCTTCATATACTCATGTTTTATGTACGGCCCTGCTTATACACCTCCTCCTCCTGAGACACTGACAGTTCCCTAAGACGCTTGAAGAATCCACAGTTCTCTCTCTCTCTCTCTCTCTCTCTCTCTCTCTCTCTCTCTCTCTCTCTCTCTCTCTCTCTCGGCTTTCACTTCCTTCCCTCTGTTCTGCATTTCCTGATAGCTAGGCCTGAGACAGACTCCTTGCTTGTCTCCAGTCCTCTCTTCTTCTTTTGTTAACTGAACGAAGTTAACCAAACAGACACACCCAATGCCGGCAGTGGTGCTGAACATGTTCAGCTGTTTTCAAAGGGCCTGTCTGGTTGGTTATTAGATATTTTCCTTCTCTGAGTGTCCATAATGCAGTCCAGCATGGCTGGCACCTCACAAGCTTAGCTCCTCACCTCACAGACGCCGCCTTCTCAAGAAGGTGCTGCCGGGGCCAGAGCATTGTGGTTTACTGCAGTTTGGTGACCACTCTTTGTAAGACCCCGGGAACTGGAACCCAGCCTTTACCTTTTGGTGTTGTGTATGGTTGTGCCCCCCAGGACGATCCTCACTCCAGGAGTGGTACGGTTCAGGTTGTAAACCGTCAGCGCCTCTTCATAGGTGGCTCCTCCAATAACAAACACGATGATGTCCTGAGGCCTGTGAAGATGAAGACAGGAGAGAGCGTCACAGGCTAAGACATAAAAGGGGGCAAAGATTTGTTATTAGCACACACGCAGTTTCAATTTCTAACCCCCCCCCCTCGTTTTTGGTGAAGGAAGCAGAATTAAAGCAGAATAAAGGGTTTAAAAAAAGTTTTAATTATCTCAAATTGGCAGGAAACAGAGAGAAATGCTGAATAGTGATTTGCTTTCTGCTTATGAGCGGATGTCTTATTTCTGTGCTGGGGATTTCAGAATAGCACAATGGTGTTTGCTGGAACCAAATGCAAAAATATTCTTTTATGTTCAAGAGTCTCCGGAGTGCTGTGCTGCAGCATGCTTTCAATAAGCAGCCATTTATGCTGTGCCACACAGCTCCTTCATCGACAGCGCCGCACAGAGCACTTAGATACAGCGCTGTGATTGTGGCCCCTGCCCAAGGACTCTGAGCAGCTAGCAGAATTCTAGTACACGGGGGTGTCCCTATGCCGTAGGACCAAAACCATTTCTATGATGATTCCATAAAAGATCAGGACACAGGGCTGGAGAGATAGCTCAGCGGTTAAGAGCACTGGCTGCTCTTCCAGAGGTCCTGAGTTCAATTCCCAGCAACTGCATGGTGGCTCACAGCCATCCATCGTGGATCTGATACCCTGTTTTGGAATAAAGGAGTACATGCAGATAGAGCACTCATATACATAAAATAAATAAATAAAATCTTAAAAAAAGAAGAAGCCGCATAAACTAACAGTATGACCCCCCTTCTTCCATGTTCTTTGGTACTAAGAGGTGACAGCTGGGGTCAGACACTGGCCACTGATGCACAGCTGGGGTCAGACACTGGTCACTGATGCACAGCTGGGGTCAGACACTGGTCACTGATGCACAGCTGGGGTCAGACACCGGTCACTGATGCACAGCTGGGGTCAGACACCGGTCACTGATGCACAGCTGGGGTCAGACACCGGTCACTGATGCACAGCTGGGGTCAGACACCACTGGTCACTGATGCACAGCTGGGGTCAGACACCACTGGTCACTGATGCACAGCTGGGGTCAGACACCACTGGTCACTGATGCACAGCTGGGGTCAGACACCACTGGTCACTGATGCACAGCTGGGGTCAGACACCGGTCACTGATGCACAGCTGGGGTCAGACACCGGTCACTGATGCACAGCTGGGGTCAGACACCGGTCACTGATGCACAGCTGGGGTCAGACACCGGTCACTGATGCACAGCTGGGGTCAGACACCGGTCACTGATGCACAGCTGGGGTCAGACACCGGTCACTGATGCACAGCTGGGTCAGACACCGGTCACTGATGCACAGCTGGGGTCAGACACCGGTCACTGATGCACAGCTGGGGTCAGACACGGTCACTGATGCACAGCTGGGGTCAGACACCGGTCACTGATGCACAGCTGAGGTCAGACACCGGTCACTGATGCACAGCTGGGGTCAGACACTGGTCACTGATGCACAGCTGGCCACTGGTCCCATCTGGGCAGCGTTAAGTTGTTTCCTGTTTCTCTTATCAAAATGGCTTCGTAATAAAAGAAAACGTGCTTCTTATCAGCCCTTCTTTACATGGAACAACATAGAGTTAGTTATTAAGATTTGTTTTTTTCTTTTTTTGTGCCATCAGCCATCAAGAGAAAATTAGCTAGGCGGGCAATTTTATTATATCATATTGTTTAAAAACTACGTCAAGCAGAAGCCTCCATTTCAGAAGTTAGGACACCAAACAGTCAGGATATAAATGCTTCTGTGTAGATCACAGAAAAACACAAGTGGACATTTATTCTGTTTCCTTGTGTCTTTCTAAAATACCCTGAAGCAGTTACACCAAGAGAGTATTTGTTCTTACAGGAATTCATGGAAACAGAATCAGATATTGTAGCTATATAAATAAGTTTCAGATGGTCTCTGAATTGCAGAAACTCTCCATTGGAGAGTATGCAAGTTTGAAAATATAAAGAGGTAGTCATTTTGTAGTTAACTACTTGGAGGGCCAATTGTGGCACTTCTATGGGACTTGGGATGTAAAATCTTGCCTTTAAGACAGCAAATTTACTTAATTTTAAAAATGATTTTTATTTAATTATATGCATTGATATTTTGTCTATGCCCACGGAGGTCAGAAGAAGATGTCAGATCCTCTGGCACTGGATTTATAGACAGTTGTGAGCCGCCATGTGCTGGGAATTGAACCTGGGTCCTCTGGAGGAACCACCAGTCCTCTTAACTGCTGGGCCATCTCCCCAGGTCCTCAGTTTACTTTCTAAAATAACCTTCATTTAAAACTCTCACCAGAGGCTGGGGATATCCCAGTATGTACAAGGCCCTGGGTTCCATTCTTAATACCATAAAACAATCAGAAACCACCCAGGCCAACAACCAATGTATCTAGCCATAGTGCTCCAAGAGTTACACACTGCTTCATACTCAGCAATATTTTTACAAATCTTTCTACAAGATACAGCTTTGACTGTGGATGTGGTGGTGCTCGTGGGAGAGACCAGCACTTGGGAAGTATAGGAATCTGCAGGTTTGAGATTCATCTAGTCCATGTAGTGAGTTTCAGGCCAACAGGCTCCATAGTGAGACAGTGTTTAAAAAAAAAAATTAATTGAAAAAAAAAATCAGAGCCAAGGAGATTGAGTCACTGGGTAAAAGTGCCGTCACCAAGCCTGACGGCCTAAGTTTGACACCCTGAACCTATGTGGTAGGAGGAGGAAACACACTCCTGCAAGTTGTCCTCTGAACCCTGTACATGTGCATGCGGCACGCGCGCGTGTACACACACACACACACACACACACACAAAAGCAATAAACGCACTCCAACCGGAATAGATAAGCGAGTATACAGCATGAAACAACTGCTGAAGACATTTCTTGTTACTCTGACTCTGGCTGTGCCATCCCTGCCCCAGCCGTATCCTGCCCCCCCAGCCTTATCACCACTCCCTGCTGGGGATGGTCTGTATGTCAAATTACTCTGATTGGTCAATAAATAAAACACTGATTGGCCAGTGGCTAGGCAGGAAGTATAGGTGGGACTAACAGAGAGGAGAAAAGAAAGAACAGGAAGGCGGAAGGAGTCACTGCCAGCCCCCGCCATGACCAGCAGCATGTGAAGACACCGGTAAGTCACCAGCCACGTGGCAAGGTATAGATTTATGGAAATGGATTAATTTAAGATATAAGAACTGTTAACGCCGGGCGGTGGTGGCGCACGCCTTTAATCCCAGCACTTGGGAGGCAGAGCCAGGCGGATCTCTGTGAGTTCGAGGCCAGCCTGGGCTACCAAGTGAGTTCCAGGAAAGGCACAAAGCTACACAGAGAAACCCTGTCTCGAAAAACCAAAAAAAAAAAAAAAAAAAAAAAAAGAACTGTTAGCAAGAAGCCTGCCACGGCCATACAGTTTGTAACCAATATAAGTCTCTGTGTTTACTTGGTCGGGTCTGAGCGGCTGTGGGACTGGCGGGTAACAGAGATTTGTCCTGACTGTGGGCAAGGCAGGAAAACTCTAGTTACAAATGGCGCCCAACGTGTTGGCAAGAGTCTCCACCTAAAACCTGAGTAAAAGGATTCTAAAACGGAGCTAAAAACAGTTCCTAGTTGTTTCTCTCAAGTTAGCCGCAGCCTGCTGTGTTTGAGCTACTATGGCGGGTTCCTGGCGTGTACGCTCGGTCTGCAGTATGGCGGGAATGAGGCCTCTGCAAGTGGCACATTAAGCTGCGTGGTGGATTTAGCCTTTGCTAGTACAAAACAAAACAAAACAAAAAAGAGGTTTCTGGGCTACATGCTGCTTTGATAGGAACATAGACCCACTATTTCTGAGAATTGATGGCTCCCAGAGCTGGCGGAAAACGTACCACTGCCATGTTGGGAAGCTGAAGTGGGCGGAGTCAGCAGGCTTAAAAGGCTGCAGTTTAAAGCAATAGGCTCAAGGTAATATAAAAAACAAGCCACGTAAAGATGGCTACTACACAGAGAATCTGGATTATGTTCTCTTTGATATTCGTAACTGAAGAAAAACATTTGATTGCAAAAGCTGTTGAGTTATGCCAAAATGTATATTTTAAAGGTACCTTGACTTCAAAATTTGGATGTAAGGATGGATATGTTGCTTTGGAAAAGAGGCTCTGCTTTTGTTTCTACAAAAAGCCAGAGGCTATGGATTTGTTCCAGATTAAGATACATCAGGTTTGACCAGCCAAGACCCCCTGAAAGGTCTCCGATGACACCAAGGCCCAGATGATCCAACATCCAGAACAGTTTCAAGGCAACTGGCTCAGACGATACATTCTCACGGACTACTCCATAATCCTAAAATTTCTTTGTGTCCCCATATGATACAGCACCCCCCTCCAGCAGGAAGTAGTAAGAGAAGCTACGCCCAAATTCCCAAATCTACCAAGCTGGCTTTGGAGATGTGTAAAAGTTAAAACCTTCCTCTTTAAAAAAAAAAAAAAAGAAAGAAAGGAAAAGGGGAAGTGCTGTGGGATGGTCTGTATGTCAAATTACTCTGGTCAATAAATAAAACACTGATTGGCCAGTGGCTAGGCAGGAAGTATAGGCGGGACTAACAGAGAGGAGAAAAGAAAGAACAGGAAGGTGGAAGGAGTCACTGCCAGCCACCACCATGACAAGCCGCATGTGAAGATGCCGGTGAGTCACCAGCCACGTGGCAAGGTATAGACTTATGGAAATGGATTAATTTAAGATATAAGCAAGAAGCCTGCCACGGCCATACAGTTTGTAAGCAATATAAGTCTCTGTGTTTACTTGGTTGGGTCTGAGCGGCTGTGGGACTGGTGGGTGACAGAGATTTGTCCTGACTGTGGGCCAGGCAGGAAAACTCTAGCTACAGCTCCCAGCCGCGCCCCTCCCCCAGCCGCGCCCCTCCCCCAGCTATGCCCCTTCCCCCAGCCGCGCCCTCCCCCCCAGCACTCCTACAGAGACGAATACTGTTGCTCAGCTGTGTGTGTCCCTGTGTGGCATTTTGAAACATAGACACAAAGCATTCTGTACACATTTCTGTGCCTACCCTTCTCTTGGAAATCAGTACATTTAATGTGTGTGGGGGGGGGGCATATATTCCTGTGCACACCGAACCCCGTGTGTGGCTGTCGGAGGATGGCCTGCAGGAACGGCTCCTCCCCTTCACACCTGGGGTCTGGGGAACTCGACTCAGCCCATCAGGCCTGCCAACAACTTCCTTTGCCATCTTGCCTGCCCCCATATTGTACATTTAAAATTTTGAGAGAGGGGCTGGAGGGACGGCTCAGCCATTAAAGGCCAGGCTCACAATCAAAAACTTTAGAGAGGGAGGGAACTGGAAAGACGGCCTGGTGGTTAGAGCAGTTGCTGTTTCTGTGGAGGATCCAGGTTCAGTTCCCACAACCCACATGGTGGCTCACAATCATTTGCAACTCCAGCTTCAGAGGACCCAACATCCTCTTCTGGCCTCTGTGGGCACCAGGCACACATGTGGTGTACTTCCATACAGACAAACACTCATACATATAAAAACATCAAATCATCTTTAAAAATTTAGAAACTGGGCATGGTGGTACACACCTTTAATCCCAGCTCTTGGGAGGCAGAGGCAGGCGGATCTCTGTGAGTCTGAGGCCAATCTGGTACACATATCAAGTTCTAGGCTAGCCAAGGCTTCACAGTAAGAGCCTGTCTCAAAAATTTTATTATTATTATTATTATTATTATTATTATTATTATTATTATTATTATTATGAGAGAGCTCTCCAAGCTACTTCGCCCATGCCATCACAACAATCCAGCAGAGTGCCTGCCCATCCTCCACGGGTCAGGTCCATGCATTTCAAAGCTGTTGGTCCCTTTCTATTTGCAGGCACAAAGCAGACTCTCCTGATGACTTCTTGTGTGGTCTGGCCAGTTCATCTGAGCTACTTTCAGGCGGTTTGGCTCCGGACTCCACTAAGTAACTTGTCGTCAGAGTCGGACCACATTGCTAACTCCACAGAACCGTCCTCCAGTCTTGTCTTAGTCACCTGCCAACAGCCTTTGACAAGCTGGTTACTGCTCCTCCTGGATAAACTTCCAGGGTACTATGTTCTCGGTTTTTCCCTCCTCTACTGGTGGCCATGTTTTACTCTCCCTTCGTGGCTCTGTCTCACTTCCCTCAGCTTTCAAAGAAGTACCCGGAGTCTAGCTACTGGGCTGCTTCAGAGTCTACACACACTGTGGAGGTTTGAAGGAGAATGGCCCCCAAAGGGATTGGCACCATTAGGAGGTGTGGCCTTGGTGGAGGAAGTGTGTCACTGTGGGGATGGGCTTTGAGGTTTCTGTTGCTCAGTGTGACAGTCAGTTGACTTCCTGTTGCCTGCAAAATGTAGGACTCTCAGCTACCTCTCCAGCATGGTGTCTGCCTGCATGCCGCCATGCTCCCCACCATGATGATAATGGACTGAACCTCTGAAACTGTAAGCGAGCCCCTCAATTAAATGTCTTACTTTATAAGAGTTGTTGTGGTCATGGTGTCTCTTCACAGCAACAGAAACCCTAAGACACCTCCCCCCAGATCTCCTTCAAATGTGATGATTTAAATTAATGTAATTAAATTAAAATTTCAATTCTTTGGCAGCATTGGCCACATGTAGCAAGTGGCTGCCCACCATGGTTTGAGGGTGTCCCCAAGGGTTGACATACTGAATGTAATCCCCATTCTGAGGTATTAGGAGGGTCGAAGCTTACGCTGACTACAGTGTTTGGAGGAGGGCCTCTGGGGGTGATTAGCACAATCTAAGGTTCAGGTGAGAGTCCTCAGGACCTTGGCTGATGTAAGGGGAGCAGATGTAAGGGTGGGGACATCATAGTCTCAGAACATGAGTAGTTCTTTTTCAGTAAGATTTCATGCGCAGTGCTTCTTATGGTGAAGGACAATCCTGGGGCCCATCAAGCAGTTTGAATAAATAAATGCTGATCAATTGCACAGATCATTTAGAAGGACAGGCTCCTGCCTTGCAGGGAGTACAGTGATTATCTTAGTGATTGGTGAGGGAAGTCAGATGGGAACACTTGTATTCTGAGCTCCTGCTCTGGTAAATCAGAAAAGCCTCCAAGCAGGCAAAGAAAGCCCCTGGAGAATGGGGCTGGTGCCTGTAGCTGCCCTCTACGTAGCTTATGCCAAATGTAAGAACAGCACCTAGCTACGGGGCCAGGGAGATGACTCAGCAGTCAAGAGCGCTCACTGCACACCCTGAAGACCAGAGTTCGGATCTCAGCACTATCTAACAATCTGGGCGTCTCATACATGTAACCCCAGCCAAGCCAAGAAAACGTGAGCCCTAGGTTCAAGAGAGATCCTGTCTCAAAAGAACAGGCAGAGAGTGATGGAACCTAATATCCCCTTCTGGCCTCTCCATGTGTGCATGGATGTACTTGGACATATGTGCAATACACCCAAGACACATGAGCACACTTACAATCTTTAAACAAAACAACCAAAAATCCTAGAGAAAGAGAAAGAGATATGGCCTTAGAATTTGGTTCAATCATACACCAAAGATAACTATGCCATATTTGACTATGACATAATTAATACAAGTTTTTCTGCACCTCCTGCTGATGATTCAATGTGGCTAAAAAACATTTACAAAAAACTTTAAAAACATTTTAAAGATTTTATTTTATGGTATATGTATAAATGTTTTTCCTGCAAGTATGTGTAACATGCACAAGCCTGGTTCTGTGGAAGTCAGAAGAAGGCTCCAAATCCCCTGGAACTTACAGATGGTTGGGAGCCACCATGTGGGTGCTGGGAATCAAATCTGGGCCCTCTGTAAGAGCAGCCAGTGCTCTTCATCCCTGAGCCATCCCTCCTGTTCCTGAAGAACCCTTTCTGAGAAGCTGTGTCTGAGTGTCTCCTGCACGGGTGTCTGTGCACACCTGGCACACCTGGCACACAGGAGGTCAAAGAGGGCGTCAGACCCCCTGGAACTGGAGTTACAGACAGTGGTGAGGTGCCACATGGGTGTGGGAATCGAACCCGGGCCCTCTGCAAGAACAAGTGTTCCTAACTGCTGAGCCATCTCTTTAGCTCCTGAAAAACGTCTACAGAAGGCTGGAGAGGTGGCTCAGTGGTTAAGAGCACTGACTCTTTTTGCAGAGGACTTGGGTTTGGTTATCAGGTGACTCACAACTACTTGTAACTCCAGTTCCAAGGCACCTGACACACTCTGGCCTTCACCAGCACTGCATGCACATGGTGGCATAAACCCATGCAGGCACATAAAAATAAATAGATAAATCTTTTTTTTTAAGTCTCTGAAACTAGGTGTGATGGCTCACATCTATAAATTCAGCACTTGGGCATCTGAGGCAGGAGGACTGTTGGGAGTTGGAGGCCAGCCTGAGCTGAGTGAGATCTTATCTCAAATAGAAAATTAAAACAAAATTAAATAGTCTCATAATATTTTTCCTTTTTATTCCTTTCCCAATGAATTTTAAAAGAGGTTCCAGCCGGGCATGGTGGCGCACGCCTTTAATCCCAGCACTTGGGAGGCAGAGGCAGGTGGATCTCTGTGAGTTCAAGGCTAGTCTGGGCTACAAAGTGAGTTCAGCACAGTCATGACTATACAGAGAAACCCTGTTTCAGGAAAGAAAAAAAAAAAAAAAGATGTTCCTATGAGACTAGTGGTAAAACATATAGAAAATCTTTTATGCATTATGGAATACACAGGTTCAAGTCTATGTGCATTTTTCTGTGCTCTGTAATTCACCATAGCAACCTAAAGCATTAATTAAGCAGTCAGCAAAAGTTAGAAAACAGCAGCCAGTTCATGCTGTATCCAGCTACACAAGGACATCCTAAGAGCCCAATTTGTATCTTATTTTGTTAGAAAAATAAAACATCAAATACAGTATTTCTAGAAACTATTATTTCTATATATAAGCTAGTCAGGAAAAACTTTCCAAATGTAATACTTAACCTACTTTGAGGACCACTACATTTTTGCCTAAAGTTTAAAAATTTCAATATACATAGAGATAATAAAGTTCTTTCGATTTTTTTTCTGCAGGGAAAAAAGGCTTTTATAGGAACAAAAGCAGTGATTGCAACAAGAGTCTGTGAAATGTGTGTGCATCAGAGATGGCAGCAGCCGTGCAAGGTTTAGCCAGACAGGAGGCCGAGTGAGTCCGTCTGCGGAGTGAAGATGGCTCCCTTCTGTCCGTACTCTCCAACAGTAACCACCATTCCGTGCTAAGGCTGAAAAAGTACTGGTGCTCTGGCTGTGCCAACCGGCACTACTGCCCCAGGCCTGCGATGTTTCCTAATCCTGCAACAATGACGAAACCGAGATGTTCTACCCCAAGACCCGAGCCATCGTAAGGTGACCAAATTACCGTCTTCTCGGTGTTATGGACCAGGGCTGAGAGAGTGGTCAGAGAAGACACCGGGGCTAAGTCGGAGCAAAGCCAAATTCATCCTCGGTTAGTGACAACCAGAAAACTCTGATTACCAACTAAATTTACTCTTGTGTTTCAATTTTCAAGGGTAAATTTTGGAATATTTACTGTTATCTACTTAATTTAATGAGAAGTTATTGAATTCTTACTCTTTGAAAAGTACTGTTGGATAATGTAAAAACCTTAAAGACTAATTAATTCTTACTTCAATAGGACAGTATCTATTACAACAGTTAATGAAAGGGCTATGTACGGATATAATGAACCACTGTCTCAACATACAGAGATAATAATTAGCTGTTTCTCATGTCTTCTTTCATAAATCATGCTACACACACATATTATATACATACTATGTATATATGTATAGTTAAATATATGCTTACATATACACAGTTATATTTATGCTTATATTTTTTTTCTACAAAAGGGGGGATGATACCATCTTGATTTTCTATGAACACATCTTAGAGAGTTTTGCATGTGCTCCACGAAGAATTATTCTATTAAAAAAGAAAAGAATACTGCTGGGCTTTGGTGGGACAGCAGGAGGCTGACACAGGAAGATTCTGAGTTGAAGGTCGGCCTAGGCTACATAGTGATTCCCAGTGCAGCCTAATAAGACCTTGTCTGGAAAAAAAAAAAAAAAGGAAAAGAAAAAGAGAGGAGAGAGAGGAGCACTCATAGTGCTGAGCTGTAACTGAGCACCAGTCTCCTGCAGTCTCCTGTTGGTGAGTGTTTAGCCTCCAGACTGTGCTGTGACAATTCATGTGTTAGTGAACACCAGGTTTACACACCTTTGTGCACTTGGGTGTGCATATTTGTTTACAGGATAAACTCTCAGAACTGGAATCGTTAAGTGGAGTGTTTTCAAGTGCTCACCATCTTCTTCTGCTAAGCAGAACCCAGAGGTGGCAGAGAACAGTGTCTCCCATGCCCTCAACTAGCCTGGACCATTTCTCTGCCTCCTCCTTCAATGTTCCCATGACTTCAGATGCCCACAACACGCTGCGCTCTTTCCTGGTCACTCTTCCTCTCTAGAGATGTAGTTCTGCCTACTGTCCTCCTCTGCATGCTTCTTTTCAACACTTCAGAGACTTTGACACCAGCGTGGCTCACTCACCTAATACACAAGTTACACCCAACTTTCCTTCTACTACTGTACCATCCATGTTACAGCCTACATGACAAACACGTGAGCCACCCGTGAAATTGTGAATTTAAGATCTCCTTTCTTCACTAATCACCCATCAACTTAAAGCTTACCTATATTAATATTGTAATATGCAATAACATTCTGTTCCTCCAATCTAACCACCAATACTTATTTCACTATCCAATCTCTTCCTCCTATTTCCACTTTCTAGAATCATGGTTGGACCTATCTGCCCTCTTCACATTTAACCTTGTATAGTTAAAAAAAAGTCATTGAAAACCACACAACTAAGCTCACTTGGTATATTTTAAACTTATGTCCACTAATTGGCATTTGACTTTGTATGGAAGTTCTACTTAAATTTTCATAGTAAATTAGATTCAAACACACATTTCTATCTCATCTTTTATCATATACAACTTCCTAATTTAGCTTCTAAACTCACTGAAACTTGGCTTCCAAATCTTATGGGCACTTGGGGATCACCAACAACCTTCATGCCACTAACTGTTTTGACCTCTCAGTAGACTGGGTGTGGCCTACCACATGGCCTCCGCCCTGTCTTCTACTGCCCTGCTTCCTGTGCAGTCTCCTGCTGGCTCCCGGCCTGTGCTCAGGGCTGCATTCTGAGCAATATTCTTTTCTCTTTCTCCCTTAGAGGTCCTATCTCATCTATATGCCCAATACCTGACCAACTCCCAGCTGAAGACAGAATTGATTTGAAGTAAGGTCTTGCTATGGAATCTAGGCAAGCCTTCAACTTTCTGTCTTCGGCTCTTTAGTGCTGGGATTGCTTGTGTGGGTCACCACACCTAGGAATATGTGACGTTTCTATTTCATTATTAAATGGGCATTTCAACAAAATTCTTAATTTCTCCTCTAAACCTGAGTGTTATCCTTGTGTCTGTCACTCTTGATCTGTTGATGTACTTTCTTAAATAGACTGCTTTTCCTTCCTATCTAGCCAAGTCACTCTTACGTCTTACATGAACGTAAGCAATGTCCTTTCTTCTTCTTCTTCGTTTTTCACCAGCAATCCAGTCTCTTACAAAGGTATCATTTCAACACAGTATGGAGTGGGTGTGACACAAGCCTTAACTCCCAGCACTAGGGCGGCAGAAGCTGGCAGACATCCCTGAGAGTTTGAGGCCAGTCCTGTCTACCAGAGCAAGTTACAGACCAGTCAGGACTATACAGTACGATAGATATCTCAGAAGAAAAAAAGGTAACTGTGGTTTGGCTCACTGTTTTATCATGTCTTCCTATATTTACAAAACAATAAAGAAAGGAAAGAAAAACAAACTTTACTGGAGCCTACAGGCTCCAAGAGCTCCAGTCCTGTACCGATCAGCCTCCCTCCCCATGCACACCGCACTCTACCCAGCACTTCTGTCTGTCTCATAGGTGAGCTCTCCCTTCTTTGAGACCCTTACTCTGGCATTCCCTCTGCCCCAGTTGCCTTTTCTAATCGCCACGTGTTTGGCTTTTTTTTCTAAATTAAAAATCCATTTGAAACAGCACATCCTCTGAGAGGTTCTGTCCAATCTCAACTTCTCTGGCCTCACAGTTACTCTGCAGCTTTTCATCCCATTCAGCTTTTTGAAGCACTTTTGTTTACTCTAAAGGAGGCCTGAAGGGTAAGTTCCATGTCTTTCCTGCCACTTCCACAGCCCTAGTGTCTACAACAATTTCTAACACACCGAAAGCATCCAGTAAACATCTGTTGTATCAAGAATAAAGCAACATAATTCACTGTATACATGTTTAGCTACAGTGACAATGCTAACAGATGCCGACAGCTAATAAGCACTGTGGGGGAGAACATCATTTCAGCTTTGCTGGCAATGACTCAACACAGGAAGGTTTGCTGATGTACACTAACAGACTCATCTGGTCCAGGGCTTCCTTTTAGCAATAAGTAGCTAATTTTTCACTGAGCAATTCTTTAATTTTTTAAAGCTAAATATTTTTTATATATGTGTTTGTATGAGCATATACCATGTATAAGTGGGTGCTCATAGAGGCCAGAAGAGTGTGGGATTCCCTGGAGTTGGAGTTGAAAGTGGTTGTGGGTGCTAGGAACCTGAATTCAGGTTCTCTAGAACAGCAGCAAATGCTCTTAACTGCATTCAGCAATTCTCATATGAAATCTATTATTAATGTCTTATCAAATTAATTAGAAGCCTCAAGAACAAGATTTTTCAAAAGCTTCTTAAACAGGTGAGAGATTTGGAGAGACTTTTATTTTTGTCATTTCGGACACCTCTGGGTCTTAATTCACGGTCCCCAGACACTGTTTGAGTGACTGGATTGTACTCAGCCATAGCAGCTGGTGTTAACCTTGGATTTAAAAAAATTCTTGACCATATAGTCTTCTTTTTAAGGGACTAAGAAAAAAAAATACAATGTACAAGAATCACTCACCCACAAATCTCAAAACTTTTTCCTTTTTCTGAGTTTCATTATATCTACAAAACACTATGCTCTTAGATAATTACTGGTTGAAATAGATGAATTATATCAACAGTAAAATTCTCACATTAAATTACCCAACGGATTCCAACTGTATATGCTGGGCCCTTTATACCATGCGGTCCAATATAAGTATTTATGACTATAATTCTTAACTAGCTAGAATTTGTATGATGTAAATTTTAAGTTGGCTTAAGTAAATTGGTATGGACAAGTTTTGTTTTTATTAAAATTAACCACTGGATTAAAGTTCTAACTAAAGAAAGGCATCATTTTCTCCTGGGACACATATGATGGCTTTGCTAATCAGGTCTCTCAGTTTGTGTTCTGGCCACATTTGGCAAAGTCCAATCCTCACCCAAACCAGCAACAACCTGCTCTGGCTGGCAATCAAGTAGCATATCTATTTTGAGCATTAATGTTGGAAACGCCAAGTGACAGATGCCATAGAGCATAAGAGGAAACTGATATGCTGCTAAAATACAGGCTATAGGGAGGGGTCGGAGGGATCTAAAACACCTGTTTCTTTGTTCCAAAGCAAGTAAATGATTCAGGCTTGGCAGGGGATCTCAAATGTAATGCCGACATATGCAAAACCCAAAGACTCTTCAGCTTGAAACAACAGGAGTCAGTAATCAGCATGTCAGTGTGGTCAGGAACAGTGGTCTAGACTCCCTGCTTTCTCGGTGACTCTGTAACTCTGTATTGATGTGTGTGTGTGTGTGTGTGTGTGTGTGTGTGTGTATGAGAGAGGAGAGAGAGAGAGAGTGTGCTCACACACCCGCTCCATGGAGTGTGTCTCTAGGTCCGAGGACAGTTTGGGACTCAGCTCTCTCCTTCACCATGTGGGTCCTGGGGACAGAACTCAGGCTTGCCAACAAGTCCCTTTCCCTGCTGAGCCATCTTGACCGGCTCCTCTCATTTTCTGGTTTCTTCTTAATCTATTTTTTAGTGTTATGTAAACAAAGTACTAGAAAGTTGGTAGAGTAAGAAGACCACAAATTTATATGACAGAAATAAAGAAATCTTCAGAATTCAGAGAAAATCTTTGATAACTCCTCTCAGAAAATACATAAATTTAAAATTTCGCTTAGTAAATGATAAGCTTCAGTCTTGAAAAGTGGTGAAAACCAAACTCTTGCATAGGTTGTTACAGTGTCAAAAAATTGCTTCTGGAATGCTTGTGTGTTCTGAACAGTGAACACAGAAGCATTTTATTCAGACTGAGTATGAACGCTAAAACTTTTGACATTATTTTATTTTTTGAGTAACTGGGGATAAATCCAGAGCCCCATGCACGGTAGACAAGCATCCTACTTCTGAGTTATTTTCTCAACTCTCTCTTCTCACTTCAAGCCACGTTCTCCCACATGTTTAGATTTGAAGCAGGGTCTAAGTTACACAGGCGTGGTGGTCTTGAACTCACTCTGACGCCTCAGCAGGCCTTGAATTTGCCATCCCTACCGACTCAGCCTCCACAGGACCTGGGCTTTCAGGCCCGCACTGCCGGACCAAGCCTGAACTTTGATAAGTTAAACTGACCACTTGTGACATCTTAAGAGCCACACAGTTTATAGACTTATGGTTTCTGTGGGTCAGAGACCATGCGTAAGTTAGATCTGAGTTCTCTGCTGAACTCAGGCCACCAGGCAAGACCAGGACCTCATCTGCAGCTTGGAGTTCTCTTCCAGGTTCACTGGCAGTCAGCAGAATTCAGATATTTTACAGTTACAGGACTGCAGAACCCAGGTCCTAGCAGCCCCCCCCACACACACAGTTCATTTCTTCCAGGCCAAGGTCTGGGTGTCTTGGGCACTTCCAGTTTCTCTGGCTTGTTCTGCGATCCCAGTTGTTACCACTAATCTTTGTCACCTTACCTGTCTCTGAGTGTGCTGGGCCCTAAATAAGGGTAGAGGTTTTCCTTAAGCTTGCCTTTGATGAGATGGTCCAGGGTCTCATGCAGGAAAGGCTGATGCTGTGTATACACATTCTCCACTCCCTAAAATATGGAAATGGTTCTTATGTTATTTTGAGGAAGCTAGCAATATAACATTTAATGATACATCAGAAAGGGGCATATACTCAATAGAAACTTTATGGGACAGAATCAAACATGTATTAGATAGGAATCAAACAGAATCAAATAGGAAGTTTGTGTGTCTATGTACAGGTGGGTAAAGTGCATGTGCGTGTGCATGAATGTCAGAGGTCAACATTGGTGTCTTCCTCGATGGCTCTCTACCATATTTTTTGAGATGGGATCTCGTATTGAACCTGGAGCTCACAGATTTGGCTAGATGGCTGGCCAGAGAGCTCCAGGGACCCCTGTCCACTCTCTGCACACCCCTCAGCAATGGGGGCAGATGCACACCACTGTATTTGCTTTGTGTGTTTGCTGGGGGCCTAAACTCAGGTTTGAGCAGCAAACACTTGACCAAACGAACCAACTCCCCAGTCCAGAATTTTAGAATCTTTAAAAATTATTTTAATTAGACAAAATTGCTCCAGTCTTACAAAAGTACTAATTTTTTTTGTTGTTGTTTTGTTTTTTGAGACAGGTTTCTTTATATAATAACACTGGCTATCCCGGAATTTGCTCTGTAGACCAGGCTGGCCTTGAACTCACAGAGATCTCCCTGCCTCTGCCTCATGAGTTTAAAGGCATGCACCACCACTGCCCAGCCAAAAGTACTAAATTTAAAGCTAGTTGTTTTCAATAAACTTTTCCAGGTATTAAAAAATCTGGAATCTTTTATCTCATCTGAATCTCATTCTTTTGTGAAAATGTTAAATAATAGCCAGCGGACATAGAAACCCACCAGGAAACACCAGAGAAACTAGAGATGGAAGTTAATTTTGAGCACCAGAAAGGGCAGGTCAGGGACAGAGGCAGCTCAGGCGGTGAAGTACTCGCCCACAAACACGGGGACCCGAGGTCGATCCCTCTACCAAGTCAAAGCTAGGTCTAGTGGAGCCCCGAGACAGTAATGTCCAGATTCCCTGCAGACAGGCCTCTAGGCATGCCTGTGGGGAATGGCCTTGACCATGTGCATTCATGTGGGAAGACCCATCTTCATTGTGGGCACTGTGACTGACCTCCTTAAGGCCCTGTGTTGGACTCATGTAGCAATGACAGATTATCCTGGAACTGTAGCTAAAGAAACCCTTTCTCCTTTAAGTTACTTTGTGAAGATATCTGATTGCAGCACCAGGAAAAGAAGCTAAGACATACCCACTTGTGACCCTAGGAGGGGGTATGTGGGGGGAGAAACAGATCCCTGGAGCTCATTGGCCAGCCTAGCTTAGCCTGAAAGTCCTAGGTGTCCATGTCAAAAAACAAGGTGTCTGGCTCCTGAGGAATGTCACTAGAGGTGGATCTCTTTCCTCTTCACACATGTGTGCAAACTGACACAGACATTCACACACACAGAGACAAACATTCACAAACACTGACACACACACACATATACATAAACAGGTTAGTATTTTTAAAGCACAACAGAAGTTTGTACTTTCTTTTTGATTTTCTTCAAAGAGAAATTGGGCTGGGGATGTAGCTCAGTTGGTAGACTGTGCTTAGCACGCACAGCACAGTCGAGGTGGAGTAGTGTACACCCAGCACTTGGGAGGTGGAGGAGAAGTTCAAGGTTATTCTTGGCTACATAGTGAGTTTGAAACTAGCCTGGGCTTCATGAGTACGTGAGTCTCCTTCTCAAAACACAAAACAAAACAACAAAATAAACAAACAAAAACAGAGAGAGAGAGAGAGAGAGAGAGAGAGACCGAGACAGAGACAGAGACAGAGAGCGCACTTAACAAATTTTACATTGCACACAGTAAGCTTGATGTCACTAGCCGACTGTCTGCACTTCTGGGAGCACGCCCAGTTCTTCCCATCATCTCCCTGGTCCAGTGCAGCGCAGAGGGCAGCGCTGTAGACTAAGTGTCTGCTCTGACCGCCTGGGTGGACCCAGCAGCACTCTTGGAGGGTGTGCTGCTGAGATCCTATCAGTTCACGCTGTGCTGCAGGGTTGTAACTGAGTCGCAGGTAGGAAAGCCCGGAACAGACAGCCCTACCTTGAGTCCTTTGAGAAACTGTTTGGTAATGGCCACGGCGTCTTTGGGGCTGAAGAGGTCACTTCCTCTCACCCGTTTCCCGCCGTATTCAACCACTGCTGACACGAGCTGTGGAAGAGAGAGGAAGGGAGCAGTCTTTCACTGCTTAGGTCCAGGAAGCCCATCTCACTATAGAACGACTCTTAACAATGGAGACACGAGAGGACAGATTCATGCACCTTGTAAATGAACAGGATGATTTACCTTTGGTTGGGGCCGAGACTATAACAGGCTTGGTTCCTGGGGTTTGGACTTCATATATAAATTTGCCGTTGGGTATCGTGCTATGCTGTGAGTGACTGTTTTCTGAGTCAAGTAACTGCCACTAGGGAGCTCAGTTGTGTCCCTTGTAAAAGGACTCTCTCAGCGGGGCCAGCCGACTGCTTGTGCCCCCTCGGCTGAGTATCCGAGGCTCCGGACCACCTGTCGTATGCAGCTCTGCCTTAAAAGCTTATGTATCAGGAAGGGGCTACGTGGGAGGGGAGACTAGAGCGGGGACACCATCGATGTAGCTGTAGGGGAGCCCTCATTCTTGCAGGGTAAAGGCCTTTTGGGGGAGGGGCACCCACACCCTGATAAGTTACCCCTTATCTATACTCTGTTAGGAAGCCTAATGAACCCATTGGTCCCCCAGAATCAACTTTGGAAGAACTGTGTCTTGGCTTGTTGGGACCTTAGGAGGAGTAGACATTGCTTCAATCTCCCTCTGGGGAGGAGCTTAGCAACACAGTACATGCCAGTAATTCTAGCATCTGGGAGGCTGAGAGGAGGACCGCAAGTGAGGCTCCCCTGGGATAGACAGTGAGGTGCGATTAAAATGAAAACCACCCAGGCACACCATCAGGTTACCTTCCGATACTTCTCAGAAACGCCTTTACTCCTGAGGTCCACGAGGAGGCCTGGCAGGCTGTTGCTGCTGTGGCGCTCATAATGTAGAGCATAAAGCATCACCAGCCGAGCTGCGTCGAATTCTGTGACTTTAGGGTTCTGCAGGAGTCTCTTCACATTCTGGAGAAAGACAAACCAATGCTAATCCTTTCACGTGAGTGATCTCTTGTGGTGGAGACACATCTCAGCTGACATACAGGAAGTCCTGTTTCTTATTCAATGGAAGTATTGACTAGGAATAATTCCGACTGTAACGGCTCTAGGAAAAATGGATTCAGCACCTGTTGTTCTTGCCTTTCCTGACAGTCTGAGTCATCTCCTTGGTGATGTCAGGAGCACAGACTGCTTCCACTTCAGCGACACAGCGCACAACAGAAATGACCAGTTTCTGGTCAAGGACTGCTTTCTTTTAGGGTTGCTCACTCCTCTGTATACAAATAGACAGAAGCTGGTAGACTTACACTGGGCTTTAATACTTCAGGAGACACCAGAAGTAACAACATGTCTCAAGATGGCTAAGAGAAATATGTGTGTAATAGCATGTAATCTCTAACACGGAGAATGTACAATCTAAGAGGCAGGAGCTAGGCAAAGGGACAGAGTAATGTTTGTCATGTTTGGACTTGGTCATCTTTCATTAAGGGCCTTCCTACAGGACACATATTTATATTTATTATACAGTAAAGCACATAATTTAATTTAATTTAAGACAAAGATACATTTTAGGCCCCCAGAAGGCGCCAAGCCAGGCACTGCTGGGGAAACACTGATGTGTTCTGGCCAATTTCTGTCCTCAGTGAGTTCAGAGTCTCTGAGGGACGAACACACACGGGCCACTCTGCCAGAGCATGCTGCTGGGAAGCACTTTGGCTCCATGAGCCTGAGAAACGTGCACACGTGTCTGTCGGCTAAGGCAGAAGACGTCCGGCTCCTATGTCAACTCTTCAGCACGGACAGGCTTCCTTAGGACAAAGAGGGCACTGCCAATATGTCCAGAGAGGAAGAGCCCCAAGTGCTGGACGAGGGCCTTGACAAGAAGTCTAGAGCTCTGACTTCAGGAGCTGCCATATTTCCTACTGTGCTCAGGGTCTGGGGAAAGGGCAAGGCAAATGAGGATGCAAAGAGAGTTCACTGTAACCAAATCAGGACAAAAGACACACCCCAGCGACTGATGAAGACAGCCTCAGTATGCTGCTCAGGTCACATTTGACACAATTAATCCCCATAAAAAGCAAACATTTTTAGGACTTTAGAGCCCAAAGAAAACATTAACCCCAAGAATAAGGCTGTGGAGACGGGCTGACTTCTTTCCATGTGCAAATGCTGGTGAGCTCACTGTGGTGGTGTTACTTTATCTAGTATTTTGACTTTTTGTGACAGGGTCTCACTCGGTCACCCAGGTGGGCCTGGCACTTGCTATGTGGACTTGTGGGGTTTCTCATGTGTGTGCCTTCAAGTGCTGGGATTCCGTGTGAGCTACCACGTCTGGCTAGGGCTGTTATTATTATTAGTGCTCCAACAAAGTTAGATAGCTTTCTTTCTTTCTTTCTTTCTTTTTTTTTTTAAGTTAGGCTTTAACTGGTCAGCTTATAATCCTTCCCCCATAACTTTTTTTTATATCTAGTACATGGTTTTGTAGACTGTGAGCTTTTCAGGAACAATGTGTAGAGCTTTGAAAGCGTTTCACCACCATCAACAGAACCCAATAGTCGGGAAAATCCCTCTAAGTGCTGCAGTGAGCCGAGGCTGAGCGCAGAGCCCGTTAGTAGGGACATGGAAATCAGAGGAAGAGCTGTGACAGAGCAGCAGACCCCTAAAGGGCACTGACTGGATGTTACCACTGTATGGTACTTCACAGCGTGGCTTACTCTTAAGACCTTATTATATCCCGGAGAAAGCTTGAGCCCGAGCCTATGCCCTGGGCAGCCATGTCCAAGGTGCGGGATTCCTCTAAGCACAGGCACAGGGACTATCATTATACAGGGGAAGCTCTCAACTAGAACGCTCTCTGGGAAGGATCCCGTGGTTGTTTTTCTGGTTAATGTTTATTAAAATTTTTAAAGGATCAAAAAGGGAGAAAATTTCCCTTAGATACCACATTCATAAGAATTTCCTTATTCTTTTCTTTTGTGGTAACTTTTCCACAGAATACAGCCCACTGAGGAGATCTGTTAAAACATTCCATTATTTCCTATAATTATGTAAAGACATTCTAGGGCAAAAATGATCAGATATGTGCATATATGTAAGCCCCCCCCGCCTCCTGCGACCTGGCAAACTCAGGGCACTGTGAACTCTCACCCCCTTCCGGCAGTGTCTGGTTCCCACCCTTGAAGCCCCCCTCCCACCTCTGACCTGCCCCTTCTGGGGCTATGCCACCACCGCGCTTTTCGGCGAGTCTCACGTGCCCATGCACTACACAGGGACATCAGCACGGCAGCAGTCAGACTACTGCAGTGATGAGTTTGGGCCCTCCCTGTTCACTTCCTTTCTAGTGACCTCCCGCGTCCCGAGTCTTGCCGCTATCTTCCTTAAGATTTCGCACTGGCATGAGACTTCCTGGCAGGACTCTGCTGTCCTTCAGGACCTTGGCTCAGACCCTCCTTCTGGAAAGAAGTGTGTCGACACAAGCTGAGTTCTTGCCTCTCTTTCAGCTCTGTAGTCCTGGGGAAGTGGGGTGTTTTGTTTGCTGGACCCATGTTATCCTTGAACTTCACTTTGAACTACGGCCCTTGAGGTTACCCGGCTTCTCTACTTGACTAATGGGGCATAAGTAACATAGGGATTTCAGGACTAACCAGAGGAGAGAAGGAAGGGTTAGAGGGTGTCTCTACACGGCATGTTTATTTGTCGGAAACAACAGATTTATATGATGGGTATTTGATTATTCTTTCCTTGCTGAGATCCTCATAAGTCTCCACTATGAAGAGAAAAAAGGACGATACCATATAACAATGGCTGGATGAAGAACAAACCAGCAAACTCCTGTCTACTTAAGAAGTTAGGATTAGGGAGGCAGAGGTGAGAAGATCTCTAAGTTCAAGGTCAGCCTGGTCTATATAGTGAGAGTGACTGAAAACCAAAAGTCAGGACTGTGGCAGTGAGATGGCTCCGTGGATAGAGATGTGTGCCTCCATGCTTGAAATCTAAGTTGATCCCTAGATTACCCTCCACAAGGTGGGACTCTACAAAATGTTCTCTGATCCCTACCCCCCCCACACACAGAGTAAATAAATAAGGACGAGCTGGCAAAAATAAAACTGTGCTCTGGTCTTCCATAGGCATAGTCCAGAAACAGGTAAATCAGAGCAAACACACTCTTTGTGGTCAAATTTCAAAAAGGAGCTAACACATCCTTCAGAACCTAAGGGGAAGACAGCTCTTTTCTGATGTCTAGAGAATCTTCTGTAGTTTAAGGCTAGATCCCCCCACTCCTGTCTTCTTCTATCAGAACTGTGATCAAGCAGCATGACAGCACGTTTTTAATGACACAAAAACATCTGAATTCTTGTACAAATTACAGAGGAACTCAGTGGCCAAGGAGAACCTCCCTTCTTTTCTGGTTTAGTCTTTAGAATCCGCCCCCCTGCTGTGCAAACAGTCAGCAAATAACAGCTAACAGCTGAGGACAGCAAGATGGTGTCAGCACATGAGCTCGGCAGGCTGCTGTAGTAAACAACTGTCCCTAGCATTCAAGATCAAGAGCTGGAGTGCTGGGGTCGAGAGTCCTGGGAAATGGAAAGGAGGCAGGACCTGATCTCACTGACTGGTAATCCATCTAAATCAACATTCAGGCTCCTGGTTTTGAGACAGGGTCTCATTAAGCCCAGGCTGGCCTCAAACTCAGTTTGTAGCTGAAGATGCTCTTGACCTCCTGCTCTTCCTGCTCCATCTCTCAAGCTCTTGGATTCCGGGCATGTGCAATCATGCATGACTGCTGCACATGATGGCCCTATCTTGTAATCCAGAACTTTGGAGTCTGAGAAAGGACGACTGTCACAAGATAAAAGCCAATCTGGGCTACCGAGTGAGACCTTGCCTCAAAAAACCCCAAAGAGGGGCCAACGAGATGGCTTAACAGATATAGGTGATTACTGCCAAACCTGATGAATAGGACCCACACAGTGGAAGGAGAACAAATTCTCGATGACTTCCACATGTATCATGACATGTGCATGTGTGCATGCATGAGCACGCAGATGCACTCACACACACACTAAATGTGAAAAATAAAAACAAACAAAAAACAAAAGAAAAAATAGACTTGCTATTAAGTATTATTGCACATAGTGGTGAAGTTATCATATATGATAAATACTAGTATTTTCTCCCACTTTATAGACAAAAGGACTGGGATTTAGAGCAGTTAACAAACTTTTCCAAACTTAAGTCATCAAAGGCTCAAGTTCTCTGCTGCTATTCCATGAGGTTTTAAACAGGACTGTCTCTTCATTTTTCTACAGGCCATTTACAGTGTGATTTGAGATTTTTCACCCAAGGTCAGGGACCAGGGCGTAAAGCCGTTCTCTCTTCCAAATGAAGAGCTGCGCTCTGGCAACACTGGTGCAGGCGGGAACTGCTTTCTTTCTGACATGAAAATCTTCACCTCTGTCAAGCCACTCCCTCTGAGGCCAGGCAGGCGCTTCAGTCAGAGCACACCACGCTTTGTTTCTAATGAGATTCTTCCTGAATCAAATTCCTGTTGTTTTTTATGGAACTGGTCAGAAGTGGCACAAGTTTATAGGTCAGCTTTTACATGGGACACATGAGCATTTTTTCTTACCATGATACACTTACTATTCAATAAAGCAAACCCGAGCTCTATTCAAAACCTCAATTCCTTGCTTATGACGTTATTATCTAAGGTCAAGTCATCTGGGGGCAGACCCCTGGCATCCACTCACTGTTAAACAAAAGTTCCCTTTATGGACTATTTAAATCATGTCGTGAAAAAATCCTCTGTGGTGAGGGGAGCCCAATGACTGCTGCCCGTCCAACTCTAATACCCCACAAGAAACCTTAAAAATGTGAGTTCCAGACAGTGGTCAGATCACAAATAGAGTTCTTTTCTGTGTGTGTATGTTTGTTTTTGAAACATGCTCATGAAAGAACACTAATTTAGCAAAATTAAAAAAAAAAAGCCATGAAAGTAGCAGATGACTTGTAGGAGGAGAAGGAGAGGGTAAGGAGGGACCCAGAATTATATTATATACATACATATATACATTATATATATAGATGACCTTGTCAAAGGATAAACACATGTTAAGAAAGTAAAATCAAAACACATCAGACTGAAGGTTCTGATCTGAAACAGTCTCTGAGACACATGGTTAAGTGAGAAAACAAAATGCAGGTCTCTGTAGAGTATGGCACCCCTTGAATTAAAAGAGCTACACCTAGCACGTGGGAGACAGAAGCTAGTGGATCTCTGTGAGTTCAAGGCCAGCTTGACCTATAGAGTGAGTTCCAGGCCAGCCATGGCGATACAGTGAGACCTTGTCTCAAACATAATAAACAGAGATGTGCACACACATGGTCTAGGAATAACTGTAAGGGTCTATGAAACTGTTAGCAGACCTCAGGTTTTCTATCCACCTCTTTCAACCTATACTTACAACCTATACTTAATGCTTAAGAATTAAGATACAATGTCAGTCTCAATAACTGAGTTCTTTGTGAAGATTTACAGACCATGGACAATATAAAGAGTGATGAGGACTCATGTCATAATACTATAAAGCAAACAGCAGCTTCATGACTTTTAAAGTGTTTTCAGAAAATCTTGATAAACATTTAACACTTCAAAGCAAGACCTGTGGATGCCAGTAAAGACTGGTGGACTAGAGCACCATATCCAGGGCTACCGTTCAGTTCTACTGGCCATGGAACTGTGTAGGGTGAGGAAACCAATGTCACCAAGCACCCTCTGTGTCACACTGAATCCTCACTGCAACACAGAAACCTGAAGTTGTTATTCCTAGCACAGTGGGAAAAAGTCATTTTTTCAAGGAAACTTTGGTGAATATGATGCTCACCAAAGCTAGGACAGTATGGTTCCAAAGCTGTACTGTGTCCAACATACACAGCTGGCTTTATTTAATTCAGTAGAGGAAGAGAAGGTAAGTTTTAGAATTGGGGCCCCATTGATGAAGAAATGTGATTGTGGTTCAGAAGTTACCGCCTCTCAAGGACTTATTCCTAAGTTGTCTTTTTTCGATGGAATCACATACAGATGAGTCATTTTGTTTTCTGTCATTTTGACAGAAGGATTTCAGCGTTTCTTGGGAAGCTGGAGTTACCTCTGTTCTGCCTGCCTCATCTGAATTTATCACTGACTGCTCCCTCTTTCTCCATGACTCGTGGGCTTGCCCCTTATTATTTCCTACTTGTCCTTATTATTTCCTACAAGTCTCTTTTCATCCCTCACACCCCCAATAACTCCGTTTTCTACAGTCCTGCCTTGGAACTGCTGACTTTCATTTCAGACCCCGCGATCTCTGCCTGTCTCAGCAAGCAGACCTCACCTCTCCAGTCAGCTCCTGCTTACCAGCTCAACCTCACCTCCTGTTCTCTTCCCGCCCACTCTCAGTAGGCCAAACTGTTCACTGGTTCTGCATGCCAACCTTTGCCGTTATTCCTGACTGAAACCCTCCTCCCAATTCTAGCATTCCTTGCACTCCATCTCAACATTTCCTCTCTGAGAAAAGCCTCTAATAACTTTGTCTATTTATGGTCACAATCAGTTTTGACTTAAGTAATATCCTGAAACATTATGTAGTTTTTCTTGTGTTTTAATTTTGTGTACTCAACCAGACTATATATTTCTTAAGGTTAGGGTCTGATTATATAATTTTTCTTTTAAAACCGTCTGGTGATTCCCATCATTTTAAAATTGAAGCTCAACTTCCTTTCAATACCACAACCTGGTCTTCTGTCTGTCTGTCTGTCTGCCCCTCCTTCCCTCTCTCTCCCTCCCTCCCTCTCATGTGTGTGTGTGTGTGTGTGTGTGTGTGTGTGTGTGTGTGTGTGTGTTATAAAGGATTGAACCCAGGCCCTTAAGCATGCCAGGCAGGCCCTCTACCATTGAGCTAAGCTCCTGCCCTCCCTTCAAACCCCTCTCTAGCTTATTAAAGACATTCTTCAGCTTGTGCTCCACTAGCTGCACAGCACTCATACCCATGTTTCACAGTTCCATGCCTGCTCCTCCCCGCTGAGTGTTGCTCCTGTTTCCTGTTTTAGTGTATGCACTCCAACTTATCCAGAACTACTTTTTACATCCTCTTCATCAAGAATCTGAAAGATCATTATTGAGGAAACAGTTGTTCTTCCTCTGTATTTCCATGTGCTTTTGTGAAGGTCTTGGTTATATACTTACTACATGAGATTACAGTTCCTTATCATTTCTACATGTATGTACGTACACATGTGTGCAGATGTGTATGCATACAGAAGCCTGAGGTTGATGCTGGGGGCCTTTCCTTGACTGTTCTCCACGGGGTCTTACGTTGAACTTGTGGTTCACCAACAGGCTAGCCTGGTTGGCCATTAACCCCGTGATCTGCCTATCTCTGTCTCCTAGTGCAGGGATGGCGGGTGCATACCAGCACACCTGCCCTTTCATGTGTGCGCTGGTGACCTGAACTTAGATCCTCATGCTGAAGCATTAAGCACTTTACATTCTGAGCCATCTCTGTAGCCCACAATTCTTTAAATTGCTTTCTTTCTTCTGACAATGTGAACACACTGAGGGCAAGGATGGTGTCTTATTTATCTTTATTCTCCTATAACCTCATTATAGCATTTATATGTAGCATGTTATCATGCTTGTGAAATAAAAGCAATCTTTAGTAACTAATTCCTTTTTTTTAAGTTTATTTTGAGGCAGGGTCTTACTAAGTTGCATAATCAGGCCTTAAACTTGTGATCCTCCTGCCTCAGCTCCCAAGTGCTAGGATTATTGTTGTGGGCTACCACACCTGGTTTATACCCATCTTAAGTATCTTTATAACTCTGTGGTAAGCCAAGTTCCATACTGGTGACAGAGTTACTCGTCTTTGCAGCTTTCTCTGCCTGGCACAGTGCTCACACACAGTAGGTGCTCACACGCAGCAGGTGCTCACACACAGTAGGTGCTCACACGCAGCAGGTGCTCACACGCAGCAGGTGCTCACACGCAGCAGGTGCTCACACGCAGCAGGTGCTCACACGCAGCAGGCTGCTCACACGCAGCAGGCTGCTCACACGCAGCGGCTGCTCACACGCAGGTGCTCACACGCAGCAGGTGCTCACACGCAGCAGGTGCTCACCCAGTTAGACTGACCTGGAGAGCACTAGAATGGTCGTTCTGACAGGCCAGCTCTTGCTCAACCTCTGAAACCTCCAGCAGATTCCGCTCACTGACCAACCGAGACAGTTCTCCAACCACTGTCACATGCTTTGAAACAGTCCCAGACATCTTCTTGAACTGTGGATAATTCTCAACAAAGGCCTGTCATGGAAGAAACATTAATGGGAGATGCTATTACATTCCAAATAAGATTAGGCATTTGACAAGAAAAGACTGTAAAAAGCTGGGGTTACTTTCTTGCCCAGGGTAAGGTACCCACAATTCTCAACCACATGCATTTATTATTCTTAAGAAGAGACAAGCTGGTACGTATCCTGAGAGTCTTTACAGAGGCCGGACATAACCAAGAGAGGAGAGAAATATATGACTTATGATGATGTGTCACCATGCTATTTATTGAAGGGAAGCTTTGCAAAAAATGTCTTGGACTAAACAAAGTGACTTGCTGGATGTGATGAGCATGCCTGTAATTACAGCCTTGGTAGGCTGAGGCCTAAATACTGCCATGAGGTCCAGCTAGGTCCACATAGCTACAGTGTGGTCTATAGTAATAAGTGCATTTCAACAACAAAATAGAACGAACAAGAAGCTGGCATGATAGCCCACATCTGGAATTCCAACACTTGGGAGGTGAACACAGGACCTCCCAAGCCTAAGGCTAGCCTGAGCTACACAGCAATGACCAGACAGTCTCAAGTACCACAATCCATCCTATAAAGCTCATAAACAAGCAAAGAACCATAGTAGAAATTAGACCTGGAATATTTCAAAAATGTTGCCTACATAAACAGTTCTAAAGACATAAGTCATATGTGTGTGTGACTTACCTTCATGTCTGCTATGGATTCTAGCCTTTGCTGTTCTTTTGGTTTCCTCCTCTGGAAGTCTTCCATAAGGTTCTTTATATTGCTACCAATCTCTGCAAAGTTCAGGTACATGTTCTATGAAAAAGGAAGTCAGAAGAAAGTTCAAAACTAGCTTGGTTTTCAGACGTCATAAAAGAAGTGAAAAAGAATTCTGAACAGACTTGAAAGACAAATTCCATTTTAATTACTAAATCTGGACATTAGCCAGGGCACTAGTGATGAATACCATTATTATTCTCACAAAGAGCTGCCAGAAGGGAGGGAAGTCAGTGACTATGTGAGCACTATGAAAAAACGCTGCCAAGGCTGGCACCCGAGTCTTTTGCCGTCCTGAGATGCAGCCTAACTGCAGGAAGTCTGTCACCCTTCCACACACAACCCTATGTGCCCCATTCTCACAAGCCAGCACTGATACTTTATAGAAAACAACTTGAAGTCACCTACATTAGCATAGAATTCATCATTGTCGGCAGACAGGACCACCTCTCTTAAGTCTTTGCTGATTCCTGGCACTCTGGAAAGATCGATCCGGTTGTTGTTTATGCCCAGCAGTTCATGGACCATGGCCTGATATGTCCACTAAAGAAGAAGGACAAGAAGAATTGGCAAATGACAAAAACATGGAAATATTGAGTGTTTAGGAAAACAAAGAACGATGGCATTCTTAATAACTAGTCTGATTCATACCAAGTGTCTCTATTTAGTTCATGTTTTTATTAATACTTTGTTCTCTAATAAATATTAAGATTGTCATTTTAATTGCTTAAACATTAAAAAAAGTCAAAATACTTTTACTTTCACACTTTAGAGAAAATGCAACAAGATTAATAGTCTTGATAGAAAGAAAACAATTATAGCTACCATTAGCGTTTTGATTGTGAATTACGAGTATATTTTTGGCTTCACAGATAGGGCTATATTGGTGCTGCAGTTACAAGCCATACCACTTCCTGCACGCTTCTGTGGTTTTCTGCCGCCTGAGAAGTGTGTTCTTGCAGATCTAAGTGGTGCTATATTTATCCCGGGAACACTAATATTATCAGAAAAAGCCTTGCGAGTTAATCAAAACACTGGTATAATCAGACACTTGCCTCAGAATCCATTTTATCTTGTGTTTTTAACTGAGTATGAATTGTGAAGAAGGGTTGACTTCCAGCCTTTAAAAATGTAAATTTGTTTGGCTAAAAACCAGAAAGGTGAAACGCTACAAATCTGCCTTCTCACCATTTGTGGAGAGTGGATTTATACAAAGCTAGGTATATTCTAATAAGTAACCCAGTTCCTTTTGGGCACTTACAGTAACACAACAAAGTGGCATCGGCACCACGGCTCTACCGCACACTCCACATACGAAATCTGTTTTCCCTCTCTTCTTGAGACACAGGGTTCTTTGAGGGCAGGAGACTATCTTTTAACCCTTATATATAACACTTAGTTTACTACATGGCACATACAGGTTCTCAGTGAAATGTGTTTTTCTTTGGGATACAGAATTAGGATTACCATCATTTTAAAAAAGACTTAATTTTTACATTTTACTTATGTGAGTCTGAGTGCGGGTTTGTGCATGAGTGTGATGCCTGCAAACACCAGGCAGGGCCCTGGATGCTTTGGAGCAGGAGTTCAAGGTGGCTGGGAGCTGCCCAGTGTGTGGGCTGGGAGCAGAACTCAAGACTCCCGAAAGAGCAGTATGTGCTCTTAGCAAATGAGTCATTTTTCTTTCCCTCCTCCCCCCTCCTCCTCCCTCCCTCCATCTCCCTTTCTTCCTCCTATCAAGTTCCTTTAGTGGCCAGATGTTGCCTTACATTACGGAGGCGCTCCTTCACCCGGATTACCCTAGCACTGACATTCCTCCATGCTGAGAAGAAACTGAGATGGAGATGCCTCCTCACTCTCTAAATCCCAAATCGCCTCTCACAGAGCATAACTACATACAAGGAACTGCTTAACTTGCAGAAGGCTAACCATGAGGGGACACAGGCCGTCTCAGGAGTGTTAGGCAGACAGTGTCAAACCACCAAAGGTGCAGTTTAGCAAGCGCAGCATGGGGCCTGAGGCCACGCCACACAGCTGAGGGAAAGCAAATGGCGCCCGACCGGCTGGAGCAGTCTTCCAGAAGCCGCTCTCTGGCTTCTGAGAGGCTTCAAGGGAGACATGTTTGAGAGGTGAAGCGGGGAAGAGAAGGTCCCATTAAAAGCACAATGGCAAGAAATCATGTAGTGCCTCTGTGCAGAGAGCTGTAGGCTTTAGGTGAAGTTTGGTATACATCCTGAAGGTGCTTGGGTGCCGAACCAGGAGAGTGTCTTTAACCCACTAGGTAAATGGGAAACAAGAATTTTAGGCCAGGATTTGTAATTTAAGTTGGGAGCTGTCATCAACCAAGAGAAATCAAAAGAAGGACTTGTATAAATGCTTGTTTCACTGTTACTGCAAGAGACAGATCACACCATCACATGGCAGTGAGGTCAGCAAAGGAGACCCTGGGAAGCGGAGACCAGAGTTCAGAGGTTTCCTTGGTGAGAGTGGGGTAGTGGCAGAAGGGACAGATGGACAGGACAGAGGCAGAACCAGCACGAATGACTGCGGCTGGAAAACCTGACACCACAACACCAGAAATACAAGGCCAAGGCCAAGAGCAGCCGAAACCAGGCGGTGAGTGGAGTGGCTGTGATTCACTCAAAGTCACCCTTCTTTACGCTAAGAAAGGGCTCTGCACCTGGTTGAGCAGTGGGGTGATGGCATCATCACAGCGGTCTAGAATGAGAAGCAGTGGAGGCACCTCGGTCCGCCGGAACTCAAAGAGTTCATACTCCTTACTTATCACTTGCTGAGGACACAAGAGGAAAAGCGATTGGTTAACCAGTTAGCTGGAAGTGGAGACAACAAAAATAGGAAATGAATAAAAACACAGGTAGTAGTTTTTCCACCCTCACAGGCCTCCCACAAAAGGATTCAAAAGCTTCATAAAGTTTTGTAGCACGCTATTAAAAAATTAGGACTTGAAACCCTACTTTCCAAGTGGGTTGGTTGGGCCCCTGAAGTTAAGTAGCTGTAAATATTTCTTAGGTTAAATCTAAGAGTCTTAGTGCTAATTTGTTCCTTTTTTTATTGTTTTGAATTATGTAGCCATACTTCTTTGCCAACAAAACTAACAAAGAAGATATCTTTGTTTGCTCTCTTTCTCTCTTCCTTCCTGTCTGTCTTTCCTTTCTCCCGTCCTTCCTTCTTTCTTCCTTTCCTCCCTTCATCTCCCCTCCCTCCTTCCCTCCCTTCCTTCCTTCTTCCTTTCTCTCTCTCTCTCTCTCTCTCTCTCTCTCTCTCTCTCTCTCTCTCCTCTTTCTCTCTCTCTCCAGACATGGTCCTGACACTTGATATGTAGCCCAGGCTGACCTTGAACTCACAGAGAGCTGCCTGCACCACCACGTCTGACAATTCAGATATTTCCTAACTCTTACAGGGAAACAACTAGCCCTGAGGTTTTAGAACCAGGAAAAGGGAATACTATACCTTAACACATTCTCCAAGTCTTTTTGCGGCCTCTGATGATAGCTGGTAACGAATCATGGGGCACTTCTTCAGAGACAAGAGGAGAGCTGTCAGTCCTTGAGTAGTTCTGGAGAGCTGGGCTGGATCCCAATTCCGGCCCTTTTTGTTAAAAACATATTAAAAGAAAATACCTTAATTTTCTCAAACTCCAGTTACTTGATGAATTAATTTCCATTTGATTAACTTATTTTGAAAAGCCTTGCCTTCCATACCTGACAGCAACCCAAAATATTGAGGGAAAACAAATGTGGATTCACAGCAATGTAATCCCCATAAAATTCCTGCAAATAAAAAGGATCAAAATCAGTTAATCCATGGACTCCAGCTGTACCGAGTGCTATGGACTCCAGCTATACCAAGTACTGTAATCAAATGGGAACATACAGGGTGAAGAAGTACAAGGTGTTCAAATAACAACTGAGTAGCACTGGTCAGTATGGGGAAGTTGAACTAGCTATAATACCAGCAATGATAAATCTTCTTTTAAAAAGTTGAAGTATACATACCAATGTAAATGTTTGATTAGTAGAAAAAAAAATTGCTGTAGGATACACTATGTTATGTGCCCAGTGTTTTCTTGTGTGGGAGGATGTGATTTAAAATAGGTCATTCTTTTTATATATTCTACCCCTTGGAATATCTTTTGGAAAATTTCAAAACTAGTTTATTTGTTGCCTGTGAAGACAGTACTTTTCACATAGGTAATAAATATATTCAAGTGTTTATGATAGACATATGCCAGAACACTGAACTATTAAAGAAGAAAAATAACATTATACATGCTAATGCTATATATTATATAGCATACAAAATAAGTGCTTAGGAGTTTCTGAGTTTTAGCCTAGTGACAAAGTCTGTTTACTAGCTCCCAAAGTATGAGTTTCTCAAACACAATGTTAAGAAATCTCACTCACAGCCTTTGATTCGTATTTTCTCCCAATCGGGCATAGCCTTATTGATGAAGGTTTTTAAAGTAAGGTTCATAAACTATCATAAACTAACACAGAACATACTTGACTCTGTCTCCCAACTATGAAAATGTCTCACCAATTCATCAGCCCACTCTGCTCCTTCCTACTGATCCCATCAATCCTAATTCTGTCCAATTTAATACCTCCTTCAAATGCTCTAGATATAAGTCTGTCTGGTGTGTGCACATTTATTCTGTCTGATCAGACAGCACCTTCTTTATTTATAGACTAGAATCTTTTAATGGGAACAGTACAAGGGAGGTTACAGGACCCACACCTTTACCTGAACTTCAGCCACAACTTCCTGCTCATCAGCTTCAGCTAATGACTTCACATCACTCTTGCTGATCACATTACTGAAATCTGAAACAGACATGTTGCATGTGACTCAAATGGCATCCGTTTTGCTGCAAGTAGACTCCTACAGGCCTCGGGTGAAGCCTAATGAATGAGTGGCGTTTAGTACACACTGTGGTACATGTCAAAGTCACACACCCGGCTGCAATGAGGAGCACAAATATGCTTAATTAATTAATTAATTAGTTAATTAGTCCCCAAATTCATACTGTAAAAAAAGACCATCACTGATGACCTCAGAGGATGCTGCAGACTCTGATCGCTACCTTAAAACATTGCTGTTTTACAGGGAAGGAAGTAAACCTTTATCCTCTTTTACATGTAAGTTGTATCAAATAAGAGACAAGGGAAGTTGTTTTTTTTTTTTTTTTTAATAGAAACATTTCCTCTAAAAACCTCATGGAATGTGCATGATAGAATACTTCTCCCTTCAACTCCTATTGAATAACCTATAAACACTGATTTCACTAACAATACCACTAGAAGAAACAACTAGAGAAACTACACAGCATCACCTTTTTAGTATTCTTGCCAAAAAACCCAAAACTTAATCCATGTCAGGTTCTTTTTTTTTTTGGTTTTTCGAGACAGGGTTTCTCTGTGTAGCTTTGCGCCTTTTCCTGGAACTCACTTGGTAGTCCAGGCTGGCCTCGAACTCACAGAGATCCGCCTGGCTCTGCCTCCCGAGTTCTGGGATTAAAGGCGTGCGCCACCACCGCCCGGCCCATATCAGGTTCTTTATCCCCATACAGACATACACGGATAACGGAACATTTTTAACTTGAAGGGATACGCAGAACCACCCTACAGTGGTGAAATCAGGAAGATCTAGCCATAGAAAATGTAACTGCTTCCTCAGGAGACCAGCTGCATGGCAGAAGAAGACCTATAGAAAATCAGTGGAACCAACACACTGACCAGCAAGGTTTAATAAATGGATCTTATTTTGATCCCGACTCAAAGAAAAAAGAGGGAAAGAGAGATGAGATCTGAACATTGAATTGAGTTCACAAAAATAGGAGTTACTTTTCATTTTTACTAGATGAATCTATCTCTATTAAAGATGCATACTGAAATATTAATGGATAAAACTTATATGACATTGTAGATTTGTTTAAAAAATATTGGTGGGTAGAAGATGGGAGCATGGTTGAAATAAGACTGGGTGTGGCTGGGTACAAAGATTTACCATACTATTTTACTTAGTGCATTTGACCTTTTCCATAATATTTTTAAATAAAAGGGGCCTGTAAAATAAGAGACTTACAGACCTAAAATTATTAAAAATTAAATGAACAGAAGGCCAGTTTAGTGTTAACTTAAATTGTGCTAAAAGCCTATATTGAATAAAATTACTAAATACTAATTATTTTAGTTTACTTTAACCAAATAAAATTCTGAAATTGATTGCCAAACCCTACAAATTTCAAGTTTATATTTTATACAGTTCAGTACTAATATAATTTTTCTTCTGCCTTGTAGATTTACAGCCCAAATCAATCTCCACAAGCACCACTGTAATATGCAGGGACACTGTGGAGGAAGTGGGGTCTTTCACTACGTGACCCCCACTCCATTTTTAGCAAAGAAACTCAGAAAATGAATGCTTCTATTATATATTGACTCAAAGACAGAACTCGGGAAACATAAACGATATATATACATATCTAGAACTGAGGCTGTAACTTGTAATTTGACTAAAAATACTAAAATAACTATACTCCTAAGTGTTGGGATCAAAGGCGTGCTCCACCACTGCCCACCTAACTTTTGGCATAATTAAATACTAATATATGGTAAAAGAAATTTGTATGCGCTAGAGTCTAAGATGTACCAAAATATTAAGTACATTATTAAGTAGTAATAAGACTTAGACAATGGTCTAAATCCCCAAAGCTTAAAACCTCTCAAGTGTCCTACTTTCTCTTCTTTTTCCTTCCTTCCTCTTTTTTCTTTTTCCTTTTTTAAAAAAAAAAAAAAACAAAAAACAAGGTCTTTCTATGTAGCTGTGGCTGGCCTGGGACTCGACCAGGCTGGCCACAATCTGCCTGCCTCTGCTCCTGAGTGCTGGTCTTACAGCATGCACCACCACCACCACCACGCCAGGCCAAACGTCCCACTTCCTGGGTGCTAAGTTTGCTCCCTGGTTTTGGAACCAGCTCCAAACTTTACTACATCTACAGAGAGCAATGTTGACACCTAGAGGAGACCAATTGTAACTTCCATAGCAGAATGGAAGAAAAATTCAAATAAATTTTGAGTAGGCATGAACCTGTTCATTTCCAGAGCTTCCTATGCACGTCCCCATGTGGGCACACAAGAGATAACTGCATGACGATGTGTCCTTTCATGCACCACGTAAGAACAGCAAAGACAGGTGGGATGAATCATCTGGTGTGCAGACACATTTTCATTATCATACTCCTTCTCCCAAACAAATTAGTTTCTATACCTTCATGCACAGGTGAAATACAGGAGGAAGTAGATACTCTTATGGAGGAAAAATATGCAGTTTGGCTACTTATAACTTTTGGCTCATAAATTAGCCTTAAATCTAAGCAATCACTGATGAGTGGAAATTGTTATTCTGATTTCATAAAGAGAATGATGGCCACTACCTAATTTTTAAAGGTAACTTGTCCTTATTTTATGTATATTTTGTGTGCATGTATGTCTGTCCATCATGTGCATGCAGTGTCTGTGGAGGCCAGATGTCAGATCTCCTGAAACTGAAGTTACAGACAGTTGTGAGCTCCCATGTGGGTGCTGGGAATTGAACTCTGTTCCTCTGGAAGAGCAGCTAGTGTTCTTAACAACTGAGCCGTCTGTCCAGTCCCTACAGTATTTTTAGTACTTTGAATACACAAGCTTTTAAGTGATGAGTTCAGTGAACTTGATGCTGCAAGTTACTCAACAGCCTAGACCAGCTGGGCCAGACACACACGATTTAAAAAGTGACTAACATACTTACAAATAAAATATATACTGTATTTGGGTCTTCGGAGCTCTTGAATCAGATAGTCCACGTTCTCCTGAAAACAAAGACCAAATGAAGCATGAGCAGAAGTGCTTCATAAAAAGTAATAAGGGCTGGTAAGATGGTTCAGCAGATAAGAGCATTTGCTGCCAAGTCTGATGACCTGAGCTGAATGCCAGGCACCCACATGGTGGGAGGGGAGAACAGGTTCCTGCAAATTGTTCTGTGACCTCCATAAATGTAACTTTAAAAACTATTCATTGACTGACTTACTTGGAGTCTAACAGTATGCTGAGATCAAGACTGTACATATATTGGGTAATGAAGGATGAAAATAAAAAGAAATACATTAAATATATTAGGATCTTATACACAGTTTAATATATACATGTATGCTAAATATCAGTCATCTGCATTACTTTGGTTAAATTAAGGTAAAACTAAAGGACGTATGTTGAAATATAGCATAAAATTGCTACTAACTGCCTCAAGCTGCTTATCAATAAATTGCATTCATCTGATCAAATTTCTTACTTAGAACACCAAAATGTGTGTAATTCTTTAAAAACAGGAGAAAATATAACTTAACTATATTCACTTTGGCTTTTGACTTATTGAGGTCTAAAAGTCCTTTTAAGATATAATTTTTAAATTTTATGTGTGTATGTGTGTGTGTGTACACGTACACACTGTTGTCTGTCTGTGGAGGACAGACGCATCAGACCCCACTGGAGACTGAGTTACAGGTGGTTGTGAGTTGTCCAACACAGGTGCTGGGACTCAAACTTGAGTCCTCTGTGAGAGCAGTACACACTCTTAACCAGTGAGCCGTCTCTCCTAGCCAGTTCTTTTTATATAGTCAAAGCACGAGAACTCTAATCACAGACCATTCTAATGAGCATTTGATCTGTTTTTGATATCAGAATAAATGCTTAAATTTCAAATTAAACCAGCCCTTAAAACTAAAATTTGTGGGGACACAAAGGCTCTTCTGCTTCATTGTGTCACTGTTAATATCCGTATTTAAACAACTAAAAGTTTTGTTTAAATTGTGCCATTAGTGCTAAAAAAAAAAAAAGGTTTTAAGAAATGCTCACTGCACACAAATCCCAGCACTCGGAAGGCATAAACCAAGAGGTTGTGGGTTCAAAGTCAGCCTGGGTGACAAAGCCAGACCCTGTCTGAAAGCAAGCAAATAACTGAACAGAAATGTACAGTGCCTACTCAATGGGGAAAAACAGTTTTCACATTGTCATTTAAACTACAGAAAAATTATCTTTATGATATAACATTTCTATTGTGTCATTAAGAGATTTATTTATTGTGTGAGTGTATGTGCAAACGTGTACGTAGGTGTGCATGGATTGGGAGGCTAGAAAGGGTGTTGGGTGTCCTCCTCTACTGCTTCCTGACATTCATTTGAGGCAGGGTCTCTCCCTGAGCCCAAGGCTCCCATTTCCTGGCTAGGCCAGAGGCCAGCAAGTCCCAGAGATCTTCTGGCCTCCACTCCCCTTGGACCTGGGTTAAAGGCATCTGGGGATGTCCAGCTGGTTTTGTGGGTGCTGGGATCTAAACTTTGGTTGTGCAACAAGTGCTCCTGACCACTGAGCCATCTCTCCAGCCCCTTTTTGTTTTTGTTATTGTTTGAGACAGAATCTCATGGAGCCCAAGCAGGCCTCAAACTTACTAGGTAGCTAAGAATGACTTTGAACTTCAGATCCGCTTGCCTCTATTTCCCAAGTGCTGGGATCACAGACATGTGCTACCATGCCAAGCTCACTTTATAATCTTAAGGACAAACTGTTTTTAACAAGTAATTTAAGTCTTACATTACTGCTTTATAGGGCCAGGTAAAAGATAAAAGATGTGAAGCCAAGAGAGTCTGAGAGCGTGTATATGGCTATTAAAGAGGTCTCCTCATTTTATGTTAGGAGATAACAGACTATGTTGTCTCTAAGACCCCTCTTAATGACCAAAATTTCATTTCTGAAAGCTACAAATATGAAAAAAAAACACATTAATTTAGCAATTATTTCTTAAGCATCTTCTATGTAGCAAGGCATCATGGGAAAAGGATGGACAACCAGATAAAATTTCTGCTATCATGGAGCTTATTATGGTAGGTATCAATCACAAAACCCATATAACTTTGTCAAATAAGTATCACTTGCCTGTAATCCCAGAACTCAGGAGGCAGAGGTGGGGTGGTGGGGGATTATTGCAAGTTTCAGCCAGCCAGGACTACATAGTGAAGTCCTTGTTGGAAATCAGACCCCTTCAACTCTGACCAGTGGCAGAGAGGGAGGTGGTGCTGTTTGTAGGGGGACATCTGACCGGCTCAGTAAGGCGGGGGAAGATCTGCTTGATGAGGTAAACAAGTTTCAGGCAGAGGGAGGAATCCATGCAAAGGCTGTGTGGCAGGAGGAGCCATCAGAATGTAAATGGACTGAAGGGTAGTGTAGCTAAGGTGCAGGGTGGCAGAGGCGCCCCAAAGTGATAGGAACTAGACCATGCTGGGCTCTGCAGTCAACAAGGAAGGATTCTGTTTTCACCATAAGAACAATGAGAAGTCACCCAGGGATTTCAAGCCAGGCGACACAATCAGGTTTCCATTTGGGAAGGGACACACGACACAAGCATGATTAAAGCACACTGGGGTTGACAAACGTGAACATGAGGCGAGAGAACATACAGCCAGGCATGGTGGCAGACTCGATCCTAGCACTTGGGAGGCAGAGGCAGGAGAACTGCCACAAATTTGAAGCCAGCCTGGTTTTTAGCATGAGTTCCAGGTCAGCTAGGGCTCCATGGTGAGGCCATTTCACAACAAAAACAAAAAGAAAGAATTTTAAAAAATAAGACATAGAATTTTTTTTTTCCCACCCAAAACCCAAAGCAAAACCAAGGGGGGCCGAGAGATGAGACAGCTCAGTGGTTAAAGACATCTGCCGCCAAGGCTGACAGCCTGAGTCTGAGTTTGGGACTCACAGGGCCAGGAGAGAACCGACTTCTGCAAGTTATTCTCTGACCTCCACCTGCAGCCTGTGGTACAGGCCACCCTCCCCCACCCCCACTATATATCTTCAGTATAAAGAAGGCAAAGCCAGGGCGGTGGCGCACGCTTTATCCAGCACTCGGAGCAGAGCCAGTGGATTCTGTGAGCGAGGCCAGCTGGTACAAGGAGCTCAGAAACAAAGCACACAAGAAATGTCTGAAAAAAAAAAAAAAAAAAAAAAAAAAAAAAAAAGGCAAGCAGATTTGAGTGATGACAGAAGCTGAGAAAGGGCTTATGAACATTCAGTAAAGTGAACAAATAAAGACAGGAATAAACATGCAGAGGAATGATAAAAAGGCCTCCTGGGCTCCAATGCAGAACTAGACGTGAGCACAGGAAGTTAAATATGTAAAAAAGTCCTTTTCCTGCTAGGCCACTGGATTTAATTGTAGGAGTAAGACCAGGCCACTATAGCAACCATTGGATGACTTCTCTTTGCTTTTACGCTAAAGGCGTATTCATTCCTAAGCACAGATGCGATTAAAATGATAAAGGTTCCAGATAGTCAGAGCTGTACGAAAGAGGGACGGAGGGACAGTGATGTTTAGTGCTAGGTACCAAGGTCAATCCAGCACTACAGTGATCTAGGTTCCCAGAGTTAGTGGCTTTGGGAATAGCTTTACTCTGAAAAATATCTTGATGGAAAAACTGGCTGTCTGGGGTGAACCAAGGCGTGGAAAGGAGAGGAAGGAAGTCAGAACTCTGACAAAACAGGGTAATTATGATGCCACAAATGATGGTCACACAAATTTATTTTGCCTTCTTAATGCTTTCAGATCAGTAATTCTGCATTTGCCTGTGGAGACGGCAGCTCAGTTTGTGTGGTACCTTTGTAGGTCGAAGAAAACAAATTGCTTTTAGGTGTTTCATGATCTCTCGATTTTGAGAATCAATTCGTTCGAAGAGGTATACTTCCTTCTGAAGAATCTCTGACTGTGTGTAGACCATACTCACTATCCCAGTCTGTAAAGAAAAGGAATGAACTAAGATTACACTAGTCCGGACTAATAGAAACATGCATCAATAGTTTAGCCGTTTTTTTTTCTATTTTCACTTGGCTAGGTCATTTAAATGTTAATACACGGAATAATATTTGCTGAAGATCCCAAACAGGTAGCGATGTGTGAGAGTAAAAAACCTCCTCTCTGAACATGAACAACTCAGAAACTTCTAAAGAGGGTTTTCTCCATTCATTTCAAGTTGTTTTTCTCCTTTAAGTTGCGGGCCAACAAATTCCCTGTCTTTTCAGCTTGAGCCCCAGCAATCAACTTTTAAAAACAACGTTGACAGGGCACCCTCAAGTCTTCCAAGTGTTCCCTGGGTCACCATTAACAACTTCTTGGCAGACACTCTTCCAGGTTTAAGAAGTCTCTTGGCGCCGGTTAGAGCCGGTTAGACTGCACACCCCCGAGGAAAGCTTTACACAGCTTCCCCAGTGCCCGACAGAGCTGACCATCGCCGGGAATGAAATGCTAAGCCCCGCCGTGGCACGGGACCCGCCACTCCGAGGGAGGGCTGCCGTCACCAACCCCGAGCAAAGGCGGACTCACCGTTTCTTTATCCATGAGAAGCACCTTCATGCCGGGCCCGCTGTCCTCTATCATTTTGGAGATGTACTGCTTCACTGCAAAAACCACGTTCATCGTGGCGAACTGACAGGTGCCCCACAGCCCTTCCCGCCCCCTTTCCTGGCTGAATTAACCTCAGGCCTGCTGGCTGGGTCTCAGCTGCTTCCGGTCGGCCAAGTATTGGCTTCCGGGAGTCCGGGTCGCTCCGGTCCTGGGAATTGTAGTTCCTCCGCGGAGTCCCGGAACCAGGCTCGGCTGCTAAATGCCGGCGCCGTTCCCGGCGCGCGTCGCGCGTGGAGAGGAAGGCAGCCTGACAGCTGTCTCGGCCACGGGAACCGGGGAACGTGGCTAGGCGGTCTGCCGAGCATCCTTTCTGGAGACCGGCGTGCATGCCATCGCAGCACTGGGCAGGCTGAGGCGGCGGGGTCGCAGGTTCGGGACCAGTCCGGACGGCAGCAAGTTTCCGGATAGCCCGGGCGGGCTGGGTTTTAAAAGTATCCAAACAGACTGGAAGCTGCACCAGGGGAGGGCATTTTGTGTTTACCAGGCCGTGGACAAGATTCGTCTGCTCGACTCCCAGTGTCATTATTGAGGCAGTGACAGTGCCCCGTGTTAGAGCGGAGAGTGAGACTGGAGCAGGTTTTCCGAAGAGAAGGGCGGCTGAAATTGATCACGTGGTCGTTGATGAATGAACAAAGGGAACACCCTTTAGGGGTGCTGCTGGAGGTCTGTAGAGGCCTCAGAGACCCCATGAGGGCGGGGAGCTTCCGACCCCCACTCAGGACCGCCGGGATCGCGAGCCCACGGTGCCCGTGGCACCGGACATCGCTGGCTTACAGGGGCGTCGAGTTTCCAGGGACCCTGAGATGGTCTGGGGGCAGTTACTCATTGAACGTGAGAACTAACCTGAGAATATTTAAAGGGAAACATTTTTTATCTAAGAAACAGTGAAAGATTAGCAACAAAATGATCCTATTTATTTATTTATTAATTATTTATTATTTATTCATTCATTCATCTAAATTTATTTATTTATTCATTCATTTATTTGTTTGTTTATTTATTATTTATTATTGTTTGTTTATTTATTATGTATACAGTGTTCTGCCCTGCATGTATGCCTGCAGGCCAGAAGAGGGCACCAGGTCTCATTACGGATGGTTGTGAGCCGCCCTGTAGTTGCTGGGAATTGAAGCCAGTGCTCCTAACCTCTGAGCCATCTCTCTCTGCAGCACAATAAAATGGATCTTAAAGAGTCAGCTTCCAAAGAGCGGCTGCAGATCACACAGGTCTATCACCATACTTCTCAAAAGGGTGGTTTTTGTTGCTCCCCCTTTTAGGTTGGAGAATTGTAAAACCAGGAAGACAACCGCAACAAATCAGTGACTCTTAGTGCTTTAAACATTTTTTTTGGTTTTTCAAGACAGGGTTTCTCTGTGAAAAACCAATAAACAAACAAATAAAAATAAAAAATAAACATTTCCACCAAAATACTGATGCGCGCATGAGTATGTATATGTGTGTGTGTGTGTGTGAGAGAGAGAGCGAGAGAGAGCAAGAGAGAAGAAGAAGAAGAAGAAGAAGAAGAAGAAGAAGAAGAAGAAGAAGAAGAAACCAGAAAGGAGATCATCAAAGGGGAGAAAGTTTTTAAGAGAGGGAGACCCAGTAATCGAATACAAGCAGCACAAAACAGGCCAGCCTGGTCTACAGAGCGAGATCCAGGACAGGAATAAAGCTACACAGAGAAACCCTGTCTCGAGAAAACAAAACAAAACAAAACAAAACAACAACAAAACAGAAGGAGGGGCTGTTTAATCGAGGAAGGGAACCAGGGCGCTTTGGTTAGGGTGGGGTGAGGGATGGCGGGGCTGGAGGCAAGAAGGAGGGCACCGAAATAGAACTAGGTATAACAGTATGTATATCTCTGAGTTCAAGACCAGCCTGGTCTACGGAATGAGTTCTAGGACAGTCAAGGCTACATAGAGAAATCTTGTCTGAAAAAACAAAAAACAAAAAACACCCACAAAAACAAACAAACAAAAAAACCAACCAAACAAACAAACAAAACCCCCGAGGTATAGCTGTAATAGTTATGAAAGTGCCATTATGAAACTCATCATTTATGCTAACTTAAAAATTAATTAAAAAAATCAACACGCTCGGCATCACTAAATATTAATTCTTTTAACATATTGTAAGAAATACGCGGTTAGATAGAACAAAAGAAACTTAATCGGGTTATGCACGTTATATGAAATTTCCAAATCCTTTGAAGGACCAGAAGTCACCTCTAAAATTGTGAAAATGTGTTCCTTTAGATTTCCAGCCAATAAATAAAGCTTCTGATTGAATATTTTACTATTTTTGAGACTTTTTTCTTCCTTTTTATTTTATTTTATTTTGGTTTTTCGAGACAAAGTTACTCTGTGTAGCTCTGGCTGTCCTGGAACTCACTCTGTAGACCAGGCTGGCTTCAATCTCTTAAATCTGCCTGCCTCTGCCTCCTGAGTGCTGGGGTAAAAGTGTGCACCACCACCGCCCAGCTTTCTTCTTCCTTTTTGTTTGGATAAGGTTTTGTTTGTAACATAGGCTGACTTTGAACTTCGATTCTCCTGCCTCAGTCTCTCTTGTGCTGGAGTTATTGGTGTGCAACACGTGTTCAGATATGTTTAGAAAGAAGCTTTAAAGCTTTATATTAAAATGAGACAGTGTTATATTAACTACACACAAATGAAATACAGTGTTATATATAACTCTGTCTTATCAGTAAAAATGTTTATATATTATAGAAAACATTGAAACAGCAAAGAAATAAAATTTACCCACAAACCTAGCAAGTCACTGCTATCTGCAAAATCAGTCTCCTATGTCAAATGGGTTGTTTTTCCTTACTGGACCGCACTATAGTATGTCATAATTGTTTTCAACTTTCTACCTTTAACAAAGAACAAGGAGTAGAAAAATGATTATCTATGAAATTAGTGCTTTTTCAAATTACAGTTAATCTGTAAGAGATGAGTAGACAGAATCCTTTTAGTTGTTTTTAATCAGAGAGTTATGACTTTTTGAAGGAGAGGGGAAAATACCTACCTTGACAAAGTTGACTAATTCCATTCCCCATAAAATTCCGCGGAAGCCAAAAAAGAAAACAAAATTTCATGGAGGCCAAAGGCAGTGTTACTTTATACATTGAATGAAAACAAATGTAGCCATAAGCATTTTGAAGAAATTGTTACCTCCATAATGGGTGCTGGGATGGCACTGACATTTAACAGTGTCCTTCTTTCCTGAAGAAAACCATGGAGTTATTTTAAATGTCTCTATAGTAAGGACTTCTGTACCCCTGTATTTCTAAAAATAAGACTGAAATGCTCTGTGACTCATCCAGGATAATCCCAGACTGATATGTTACAGGCAAGAGAAAGCATATTTGGAAGGCAATATGAAGTGCCTTACTTATTTTTTTATTGTGTAAGTAAACTTAACAATAAAGACATTACATTTAAAAATTAAATCATGACATTCTTCACATATGAGTGATTAAGTGAACTATAAAAATTTCAGAAATAGTTACTTGAGAAGTTTATTTTTGTGCCAGGCATAGTGGTGTATGCTTTTAGCCCCAGCCCTTGGGAGGCAGAGCAGGCAGTTCTGAGTTCAAAGCCAGTCTAGTCTACAAAGTGAGTTCCAGGACAGCTGGACTGTTGTTTTTTTGTTTTTTTTTTTTTGGGGGGGGGTGTATTTATTTTCACTGGGTTCCAGAAACTGTTACTTTAAGGATATAAAACAGGAAGTTAAAATGTGCTACTTATGTCTGCACATTTAATTTAGACTTGTGCATATGTGCATAAGTTAAATAAATAGTGATAATTATCAAAATAATTTCATGTACTTTAGCTGCTCCCCAAATGTGTACTATGTGGAAGTTTAAGAGCCTATTTTATGTTTAGCTAAAATCATGACTTTTTTTTCCTCTTCAAGAACTCAAGCCTTCATTATAAAATAAAGGCCGGGCAGTAGTGGCACATGCCTTTAATCCCAGTACTCTGGAGACAGAGGCAGGTGGGTCTCTGTTCGAAGGTAGTCTGGCCTACAGAGAGAGTTCTAGGACAGCCAGGGCTATACAGAGAACCCTGCTTTGAAAAACTAAAAACCAAACAAACAAAAAACAAAAAAATCCTCACAAAAGATATATAGGTAAGTTTCATATAATATAATTACAATAATAATATGAAAGTTCTTTTTTTTTTTTGGTTTTCCGAGACAGGGTTTCTCTGTGTAGCTTTGCACTTTCTGGAATCACTTGTAGCCAGGTTGCTCGAACTCACAGATCCGCCTCTCTGCTCCAGTGCTGGATTAAAGCGCGCCCACCCCCCTGAAAGTTCTTAGTTACATTAAATTATTCTCGAATTGACCATCCTTGCTGCTTCCCTTAAATACATTTTCCTCAATACCTGAATAAGAAGGAAATAAAGATGAAATTCAGTGGAACTGAAGTTGCTTAGATCTCTGTATTAGTCAGGGTTCTGTAGAGCAACAGAACTTACAGAATAAATCTCCTGTGAGTGATTTTTGCTTAATTTGAAGTAGGTAGATCCACTTCTCATCCAGACCTTTGAGGTAGGAAAACACATACAACGTTAATGCAGACCTTTGAGGTAGGAAGACACATACAACGTTAATGCAGACCTTTGAGGTAGGGAGACACACCTCTGTTCTGGGCCACACTTGCTGGGACTCTGTGTAAGAATATGGAAGAAGGAAGCTTTGGGTTCTAGTTAATTCCAGATGTAGTCAAATTGACAGCCAAGAATAGCCATCACACCTTGCCAGCATATATTTTTTTTTAAATGAAGGCACAATTTAGGAAATTTTTGCTTTAAATGATCTCAAAACCTTGGTATCTGATTAAACAGACTAGATCAAGTCAAACAATCGTTAAAGTTATCACTGTTCATGATTCAATATTGAACTTCATGGCCACAAGCATGTAATAGCTTTGTTTTTATTTTTGTTTTTGTTTTTTTGAGAGAGGTAGCCCTGGCTGTTCTGGAATTCACTCTGTAGACCAGGTTGACCTTGAATTCACAGAGATCCCCCTGCCTCTGTCTCCCTAGTGCTGGGATTAAAGGCCTATGCCATAACCACCTGACTAAGAGGATTTAATACCTTTAAATAATTAGTTTAAAATTATTTTCATGCCCAGGCTTGGTGATGCATGTCTTTAATCCTAGCTCTCAGGAATCAGAGGCAGGCAGATCTCTGTGCGTTCCAGACCAGTCAGGGCTACCTAGTGAGACCAGGTCTCAAAGAAAAAAAAATTGTATGAAGACTTCTGTCTATACATCACAATTGTTTCTGTGGTTCCAACTTTCAGGGTAGGTTGTTTTTTATACACCTGGTGGTAGTAGTTAGTAGTAGATTGAAATTGGCCTTATAGCATAAATCCTATGCAAGATTCTTTATTTTACTTATACGCTTGATTTTTAATTAATTTTTATTGTCGTACATTGATAGGTATCTCTTTCTTTAGATTGGGAAATTTTCTTCTATGACTTTTATTACAGAAAAATATTTTCTGTACCTTTGACCTGGGTTTCTTCTCTTTTCTCTCTATTTTTCTTTTCTTTTCTTTTTAATTAATTAAATTTATCCATTGTACATCCCGACCGCAGTTTTCCCTCTCTCCTCTCCTCCCATCCCCTCCCCTAAAATCCCCTCTGCCCCCCCCCACTCCTCCTGTTTCTGTTCAGAAAGAGTCAGGCTTCCCATGGGTGTCAACGAAGCATGCGTATCAAGTTGAGGCGGGACTGAGCTCCTCCCCTCGTATTAAGGCTTGGTAAAGCAACCCAGTAGGAGGAATAGGTTCCCCAAATCCCTATTTCAGATCTTTTAATTATCCCAAACTCACACTAACTATTGATTACAAATAAGTTTATCATTTGCCGGGCGGTGGTGGTGCACGCCTTTAATCCCAGCACTCGGGAGGCAGAGCCAGGTGGATCTCTGTGAGTTCGAGGCCAGCCTGGGCTACAGAGTGAGATCCAGGAAAGGTGCAAAGCTACACAGAGAAACCCTGTCTCGAAAGAAAAAAAAAATAAATAAAAAAAAATAAAAATAAGTTTATCATTTATAAAATTTTGAGGCTACCAGAGAAGATGAGTTTCTGTATGGGAACCACCCTCAGCAAGAACCATTCTTGTTTACAGAAACCACATGCTACCTACTAAGAGACTCAGGTAACAGAAATTCAGTTAAATGAGATCTTTGTATTCCCAAGATGAAATGATCTAATGGGTGACATTTTTATTTTAAATTGAGCTGGGCTTGCTATGAATACAGGTCCTGTTCTCCTCTATCTTTGAACCAGTTCTAGACCATTGCACAAATGAGTAGTTTTCAAAGTATGTACTGTGGTCCATGGTAGTTTGTAATTTGCTCTAATTCAGAGTATAGAATGTGCTTTTGTTTACAAAAGATTCCTAACAGACACAGAAAAGAAAAAAAAAACAGTTGTCTGGAGTAAGTAATATTTTCCTTCACCAAAATATCACAGGAGAAAATTCACTGAATATGAAATAAATTACCAATAAACATAAAAATGCCCAATAAACATGAAAGATATTTGATAGAAACCTGAAAAGGCAAACTAAAGTCACAGTAGTTACATTATTTCTCTCTATCAAGTTGACAAAACTTAAAATGTCTGACAATACCAAGTGTTGGTGAAAATGAAGGACAAGAATTCATATATTGCCAAAGCAAGAGAAAAAATTTAGCTGGGCGGTGGTGGCACATGCCTTTAATCCCAGCACTTGGGAGGCAGAGGCAGGTGGATGGATCTCTGTGAGTTCGAGGCCAGTCTGGTCTACAGAATGAGTTCCAGGACAGGTTCCAAAGCTACGCAGAGAAACCCTGTCTCAAAACAAACAAAGGAACAAAAAAGATAAAATGCATTAGGTAAGTAGAATGCCCATGGCTATTCTGTAGTGAATCCTTTTTGCTTGTGTTATTTCATAATATTTTTTTTTTGTCTGATTTTACTGGTGGAAAGTCAGCCTCAGCTTTGGGCGGACTCAGCTGCTAGATAAAATGTGACATTCATCTCTTCCGTAAATACCTATCACACATATTCCATGTCAGATGCTGCATCAGTGTGCTGGGGTCATCATAACAGTGCCAACAGGGCGGCTAAAACACCAGAATGCTTTTTCTCCTAGTTCTGGAGCACAGATGTCCAAGGCTGAGGTATCCAGGGCTGATTTCCTCTGGGCTCTTGTCCTTGTGGTTGTGTAGGAGTTCTCTGTGACTCTGTGTTTTCATGCTCTCACTGAACACAAATCACATTGGGTGAGGGCTACTCTGATGGCTGCGTCTCTTTTAAAGACCCCAACTTCAAATACGACTACCTTCTAAGTATTGGGATTTCATTAGAACATCGCATTAGGACTTCAACATATGAATTTGAAGGAAAATAAGTTACCCCATACCAAATGTTGACTGTTGATTAACCCCTTTAGCCCTGGATGGTACCCAATGGTGTAAAAACAGCTAGAGGTGGCACCAAAAGTCCCTGAGACACGGTGGACAGAATGTTTCATTTTCTAGACCTCAAATTTAAATAAGAACTCATGGGCACACTTCTATCCTTTGATGTTTGTTGTTGTTGTTGAGACAGGGTTCTCTTTGTAGCCCTGGCTCTGCTGGAACTTGCTCTGTCTCCCAAGTGCTGAGATTAAAGGTGTGCACCACCATGCCCAGCTGACTTTTCTCCTCTTTGAAATGATCTTGTATTTCATAAAATATTTAAAATTACTGGAAAGCAGAAGACTGCTCTGTGCTGTGTGCATGTGTGCGTGCGTGCGCGCTTCACATGTCTATTAGTGTATATGTGTACATGTGACTGCAGACTAGAGGTCAGCCTTCAGTGACTTTCCTCAGGAGCTGCTCACCTTGTTTTTTGAGACAGTTTCTCTCCATGAGACCTGAAGCCCACTGGTTAGGCTAAGCTAGCTGGCCCATGACCCCCAGGGATCCACCTGTCTCTTCCTCCTTAGGGTCATTGTTTCTTTTTTCTTTTATTTATTCTTTGACAGTTTCATACATGTTATATTGATCACATCTGCCCCCAATTGTCAGTATTCCTAAAGAATGTGTGGTGGCCATGGGTGTGGTTCAGCATCTCCTGGCATGCCGAGGCTGTGGGTTCGAGCCCCAGCACTGAAAGTAAAAGTCTAGTTAAAACAAACAAAACCCTTTTACATTTACTTAAAACAACAACAACAACAAATTTGGTACCTCTTAGAAGAAGACAATAAAATAAAAAATATATTATTTATAAAAGGCTTTTCCTGCATACTCATTAATAGATAAGTGTAAAGGATTTTAGAGCTAGGGTGTAGCTCAGAGCTGGTGTTTGCCTAGCATGTGAAAGCTCTGTGTTCAAGCCCCTGCATCCATCAAAAAGCCAAAAAAAAATCTGCCTTAAATACCCTTTACAATGAGTGTCTCTCTCAAGTTGATATTTAAATGACTGATGTGTCATTTAAATGTCACCAGTTTGGAGATGAACGTGGTACCAGGTACTGCAGTCCCTGTAATTAAACCTCAGTGTGTTTTAGTAGGGTCCTCAAACACTCCTGTACTCCGGAATCATCTGGGTTTGTACTAAAATACAAATCTCTGATTCAGTGGTTCTGCAGACTCTTGTGTGTTTTACAGGCTCCCAGGGATTCTGGTCCTTGTGTTCCATGAACCACATTTTGGGTAGCAATAGACAGCCAAGATCATCAGGGTGAGAGATTCTGTGGAATGGGCCGATGGTGCTGCACAGGTCTGTGTGCAGGGCTTCTGTTCAGCTCCCTGCCTGGGTTAAGAGAGTTAGTGCTAGCTATACTGCTATCTGGCTGCAAATCTCCTGCTTATCCAAACTTATGACCTTTGCATGGTTTGTGCACTATTATAGCAAGGATTAGTAAGTTCAATGTATGCAGTAGTATGATAATGAAAAGTGTTGTCTCCCTGGTAATAACTTGTAATATCAAGACACCAAGTTGGCAAGATGGCCCAGTGGGTAAAGACATTTGCCACCAAGCCTGACAACTGAGTTCCATCCCTGGGACCCAAAAGGTAGGAGGGGAGAACCAACTCCTCACAAGTTATCCTCTTATCTACACATGAACCATGCACACAACACAGGCGCACACACAAGCATACACTCATACATGCACAAATGTACCACACACACAGGCATACACTTGCACACATGTGCACACACAAGCATGCATATACACACACAGTAAAAATAGTTTTAAAAGATGCAGAGTTTTTGAAATCATAAGGAAGAACTGTATTTCATAGTTAAAGACATATACTATTATAAAAGAAAAGATCCTTTGGGTCTTTTCATTCTGAAATATTTGTTTTTACTACTCTAAACATGAAATTTCTGTATAATGTCATCATCCAATCTCATCCCAGCAGCACAGAGTGGATGGAGAAGACATTTGACTCCTGGATGGTCACTCATTGTCTCTGCCAGTGACACTGATCAACTTGTGAAACGCACACTTTGGACTTTCTGAAAAGAGAGAAATTTGTAAAACTTGAATTATAAATTTTATGAAATTATTACATGTTGCTCAAAATCTAAATTGTCTTATAATAAAAGCCTGGAGCCAGCTTCTGGAGTAAATGCTGAAAGATCAGAGAGACAAAGGAATAAGTCACAGCCACTTCTTACCTCTAGGACTCCTCAGCCTGAAAAGGCCCTAGTTCCTGTCTCCTCATGCCTTATATACCTTTCTCCGCCCATCCATCACTTCCTTCTTAGTGTTGGGATTAATGGCCTGTGTGCTTCCTAGGCAAAGGCATAAGATCTCAAGTGCTGGGATTAAAGGTGTGTGATTCCCAAGTACTGGAATTAAAGGTGTGTGCCACCACTGCCTGGCTGTTTCTCTCCTAGACTGAGTCCATCTCATGTAGTTCAGGGTGGCTTTCAACTCACAGAGATCCAGACAGATTTTCGCCTCTCGAGTGCTAGGATTAAAGGCGTGTGCCACCACTGTCTGGCCTCTGCGTTTAATCTAGTGGCTTGTTCTGTTCTCTGATCTTCAGCCAAAGTTTATTAGGGTGCACCTTTTACCGAGCTTCCCCAAATTTATAATTTTACAGACATGCTAGTGTATAGTACCAAAACCAAAGCCAAGCGATTAACAATAAAACACCATTAAACAAACTGCAGACTGTAATCAAATGGTAGCTAGTAGCTTCTTAGTTAATAACCTTTTTCTAGTTCTGAATTCTACATTGCACCCAGCCATCATGTCTTCCTAATTTTCCAATCTATGACAGTTCAATCTTGGATGACTGACATTTTTGAAGAGTACTGGTAAGTTGTTTTGTAAAAATCTCTCAATACAGGTTAAGCTACTAGTTTATTATGGTTAAATCCAGACTTACAATTCTGGTAGGATTGTCACAGAGTGCAACACAGGGGAACACAGTGTCCATATAGCTTATTGCCTTCAGAAACTTCAATAACTCAGTGTCTGCTCAGTTATTTTTCTCCTTGTGGTTCTGCACAAGTGAAGAAACTCACTGAGATTATGAAAATATACTGTTTCTCATCACAATTTCACCAGGTAGTTTGATCAGCCATTTCCAAGTCTTGCGTGTAACACATGATTCTAACTTTTTTTTTTTTTCCTGTTGGATAAGGTCTCACTGTGTAGACCAGGCTGGCCCCTTAACTCTCATTCCTCCGGCTTCCACTCCAGAGTTAGTGTTGGGATTATGGTCGAGCACCCCACACCCAGCTATTTTTCTCATTTCTTCATTTATTTGTTGCAATTCTTCGATAACAATGAGTTTTTCTTTCTTCAACATCTATTTGCTCATTTAATGTCAGTATAACCTCATGGGTACTCAGAAACATGGGGCTATAATATAACACAGAGGTTAAAACCCTGGAATCAGCTGGGTATGGTGTTGCACTTGGAAGGAATAGGCAGGAGCATCTCTGTGAGTTCCAGGCCAGCCTGGTCTACTTAGTGAGTTCCAGGTCAGCCAGAACAACATAGTGAGATGCTGTCTCAAAACTAACTAGCAAAAACGAAGACTCTAGAATCAGCCGACCTGGATGAAATCCTCTGTCTACTGGCTGTGTGGATTTGCCAAGTCACAGTGTCTCTCTGTGCCTCAAGTTTCTCCTTTGTGAATGGAGAAAATAATAGCTACCTTTGGTTAGTGGGAGAATTAAATAATACAATCATCAGCCAAGCTTTAATTAATTTTTCTTAGCAAATATTTTATGCCATGATCAGTTTTATTATTTACAAGTAAAACATGTTTGTTACATTATTAATACATTTGTAAGATGAATTTAATAAAATTTGTAAGATGAATTCTTAATTTTTACTTTATGCATATGGGTGTTTTTGCTTGCATGCATATCTTGTACCACTTTCATGCCTAGTGTCCATGGAGGCCAGAAGGGGTCATCAGATCCTCTGAGACTGGAGTTACAGCAATGGTTATGATTATGAGCCACCATGTGGGTGCTGGGAACCTGGGAAGAAAAGCCAGTGCCTTGAAGAGCTGAGCCAGCTCTCCAGTCCCTCGTAAGATGAATTTCAAAATATCTTCCAGTGTTAAGGACCTGAATAACAAGTTCTTTCTTTTTTAATATATTTTATTTATTTTAAGAATTTTATACATTGAATTCTTATTTCTTAAAACCTGTCAAATTAGATTCCTGCTGAGATCTCTTTTATGAATATAATTTTGTCCTTGAGCTGCTCATAGTATTAGATATGTAGATAACCATAAATGTGATTAAATTATTCTTAAGGTCTTAGACAATGTGTCACAAAAAAATTAGACAAGCCATATGACATATCAGAAAATTCATAGTCTTATAACTCTGTAAATCTCATTAGGTATAAAGGGTATAGACTATATTATTTTTATGTTGATAACACTTCTTTAGGAATGACTCGTTAGTGACTTCATCAATCATTTGATAAAGATCAGTTTTTCTTTACGAGGGAGAATGTTTCATGTTGTAAAAATAAGATGCAAAGTATTTTATTTATATTCTAAGCAAATGAAATATCTTTACTGTAGGATATTATCATCCGATATTCCCCTCATAGAAATCATCATCAACAGCCACCTTGGAATCTACAAAGATCTCACCCTTTGCAACCTTTTGGTGAGGTGGATGCAGGTCCTCTGAGGCTGGGAGGGGTTGACTTACCTTCCCTGAAGTGCAAGAAAGCAGCAAACTGGCAGAAGCTGCTCCTTCAGTGGGTGGTTTGGTGTCTGTTTTTATTTTGTGTGTGCGTGTGCATGTGTATTCCTTTTACACATTCTCTTTTAGACACTACATTATCATTTCTTTGAGGATAGAGAAGGTTTTTAATCCATGCTTTTCTCTTAGAACTGTGTCTTGCCCTTAGAAGACAGCCAATAAATATTTGATGCTGGTGAAACTCATTACTGGACACACTGCTACAGTGGCATGTTAAATAAAGTGTAGTTTTACACGGGCAGACAAACAAAGAGGTCGGCACAACTGTCTCAGCGGCTCATGCCAATGATTTTGTTGGATAATATGGAATAAATTCTGAGGAAAATGTGAAACTTCTCTCCAAATCCCCAGGTAAACCGCAGGGATGTTGATTTGTTTGTCCCTAGGGTCTTGTATGTCGCACTGTATTTTTTTTTTTCCTGACCGTCCTCTGGCAGCGATTACAGACAGGGCTCATTCCAGAAGCCGCTGAGTAAGACTTTCCGTAAGGGCTGGTGAGATGGCTCCTCTGCTAAGGGGCTTGCTCCCAAGACTGGCCGCCCGAGTTCGATCCCCCGTCCTACCAGCTAGGAGCGAACCAATTCCTCTGACCTCCTGTGTGCACAATGGAACAAATACACTCACACCCACACCCCCAAGAGATTGTGTGTGTGTGTGTTTGAGAAAACATCAGCTCTCTTTAGCTTTGGATTTGTGTGTGTGTGTAAACATCAGCTCTCTTGAGCTTTGGATTTGTGTGTGTGTAAACATCAGCTCTGGTTAGCTTTGGATTTGTGTGTGTGTGTACAGAGAGAGGGCGCCCTTGGACCACCATGCAGATACTAACACATGAGCTCTAAAACTGGGTGCTGTCCTGTGATCCGGGCTCACATGAATGAAGGAAAGGCATTGTTTCGGCCAGAATAGATTACATAAAGCTTGTAGTATAATCTGTTTCTTGTTTCGCTCTTGCTCTCCGTGTTTACTTATATTGCCCAGCCTGAGCTTCAACTCCTCCAGTGTCTTCTGGCCTCAGTCTCCGGAGGAGACGGGATTATGGCATGAACCGCTCTGCCCAGCTCATCTGTTGAATCCTACTGCTTTTTATTTTTATTCATTTATTTTTTTACATGCATTGACGGCTATATATATCTTTTAGTTTCCTAAAGATTAGATAAAAATAATCTCTATGAGATTCTATCTCTTCTAGAAGCGTTCTGGTTGGGAAGGTGTGTTTGGTCAGTGAGGTCCCATCTGAGAGGCGGCAGGGGAGGCTGGCGGTATCGCTTCTGCTCTGGTGTCTGGTTGCAGCCGCTGCCAGAGCATCATCCCTCAGCGTGAAGCTGTGCTGCTTACTTCCTTGTTAGCTCGACACACACTAGAGTCCCCTGGGAAGAGGGGGACTCTCGATTTAGAAAGTGTCTCCGACAGAGTGGTTTAGAGGCCAGTCTGACGTTGATGTAGGGGGACTCAGCCCACTGTGGGCGGGGCCGTCCCTGAGCGGGTGGTCCCGGGTTCCGGGAAAGCAGAGCAAGCCAGTAAGTAACTTCCCTCCGTGGTCTCTGCGTCAGCTCCTGCCTCCAAGTTCCTGCCTCGAGTTCCAGCTCTGACTTTCCTTCAGGATGGACTGTGTGAGCTGTAAGATAAAATTAACCTTTTCCCTTTGGTCAGGGTGTTTATCACAGGAATCGGATGCAAACAAGCAGAGACCTTCGTCAGGTGCCTTTCTAAGCACCTGGTGTGTCGGTGACACGAGTGGTACTTTCGTTTTCCCCCCCTCCCCTTTTTGTTTTTCAGACAGGGCCTCTCTATGTAGCCCTGGCTGGCCTGGAACTTTTTTTTTTTGAGACAGGGTTTCTCTGTGTAGCTTTGCGCCTTTCCTGGAGCTCACTTGGTAGCCAGGCTGGCCTCGAACTCACAGAGATCCGGCTGGCTCTGCCTCCCGAGTGCTGGGATTAAAGGCGTGTGCCACCACCGCCCAGCTCTTATTTTTTAATTGACAAAATTATATGTGTTTTATTGCATACAACATGTTGTTTTGAAAATATATAGTATTCCCTTTTTAAAAATGAAAAAATAGGGGATGGCAGGAAATAAAATAAAAATATATTGTATGAAAATTTCAAAGAATTAATAATTTTATGTTAAAAATGAGAATAGATGTTTGGATCAGTTAAGATTACTTCTACTAAAGGATGAAACTGAATTTCATTCTTTTTGGTTTTTTTCAAGACTGGGTTTCTCTGTGTAACAGCTCTAGCTGTCCTGGAACTCATTCTGTAGATAGGCTGGCCTTGAACTCACAGAGATCTGCCTACTTCTGCCTACCGATTGCTGGGATTAAAGGCATGTGCCCCCATGCCTGGCGAAACTGGATTTTAAACCAGAATCCTTAGGAATGCCTGAGAAATTTTACTTCAAATGGCAGTTTCCTGTGTCCATTGGCACAAAATGTACAAATAGTGAATTTGAGTTTCTTTCTTCCCTTTTTAAAAATTGCTTTTTCCAGACAGGATTTCTCTGTGTAGCTTTGGAGCCTGTCCTGGAACTCGCTCTGATCCATCTACCTCTGCCTCCCGAGTGCTGGGATTAAAGACCTGCGCCACCACCGCCCAGCGAGTTTCTTTCCTTTTAAACTTTCGGTTATTGTTGAAAGTACAAAGCAATATTCAAGCTCACCATGCCTGAGTTTAGAAACGCTATTGGGAAATCAGACTTATAATTCCCTGGCGATGTGAGCCTGGGCGCTGGGTGTAGACCGCCTCCGGCTCTGGTTGGGAGAACACTCACATTTATCACGATAGAGTCAAAAGAATGCTGAGCTGGGAAGACGTGATCTGGTGGATGGTGCATTCCACGGCCAGTATCTGTACCAACTTTGAGTAATTTATTTCAGTAGGCCTTTGCCATTGTTTATTTATTTGCTTTAAAGTGTGTGTGTGTGTGTGTGTGTGTGTGTGTGTCTTTGCTCGTGCACTCATGGGCACGTGTGCCTGTGGATGTCAGAAGAAGCCACAAGGCATTAGGTTTTCTTGAGCTTGAGTTACAAGGTTTTTTGAACTGCCCAAGGTGGGTGCTGGGAACCAAACCCTCTGGAAGAGCAGCCAGTGCTCTTAACCACTGAGTCATCGCTCCAGGCCCAACCTTTGCCTTTTAACTAAGGGGGTGGGGAGGAGAGAGAGAGAGAGAGAGACTGCTGATTTCTAAGCTCTTCCAGTTTTAGGGTTCTGTATGGAATCTTTTCCTGTCATGGACACCGACTGTACACTGCTCTTCGGTTCTTGGAGCAGAGCATTGCTAAAGTTCACCAGTGCCAAGCACCTGCTTTAGCTCTGCTGAGAGCCTCAGAAGGGTGCATGGGGCGGGGCTGCTGTCTCTGGCGTCCCTCAGGATGTCTCTTTTGTCTGTCTGCATGGGTCCTGTGGACACCTTGTTCCTGCCTTCTTTCACCTTGGTTAAAGCATTTCTTTAGGTGGAATATTTCCCTTCTCTTTTTAAAAAATATTTTTATTTTATGTGCATTGGTGTTTTGCCTGCATGTATGTCTATATGAGAATGTCAGATCCCCTGGAACTGGAGTTACAGACAGCTGTGAGCTGTCATGTGGGTGCTGGGAATTGAACCCAGGTCCTCTGGAAGAGCTGTCGGTACTCTTAACCACTGAGCCATCTCTCCAGCCTCTTTACAAAATATTTTAAAAAATTTTTATGTGTATAAATATTTTGTCTGCGTGTATGTCTGTATAGTGTGTGTGTCTGGTGACCAGAGAGGCCAGAAGAGGAGTGACAGATGCTTGTGAGCAACTACTATGTGGGTGCTGGGAATCGAACCCTGGTTCTCTGGAAGGGCAGCCAGTGCTCTTAACCACTGAGCCATCTCTCCAACTCCTACTTTTCTTTAGTTCCTAGTGGAATTCATCATCTTTTTCTTAAGGCTTCATGTGACCCAGATTGGCCTCAGACACACGCGCTGAGGAGGATCTTGAACTCAGGATCTTCTGCCTCTACTTACTAAATCTAGGGCTGTAAGCATGTGCCACCATGCCAGGTTTTTATGTGGTGCTGGGGATGGAACCTGAGGCCTTGTGCATGGTAGTCTAGTAGTATTCTCCCAGCTGAGTCCTAGCCCCAGGCTGAACTTGTAGACTGCATGAATGTTGGACAGTGCATCTCTGCTGGAGGCATACAGGGATTGCTTCTGGAACTCAAGCTGGGGCAGCAAGACTTCAGAGAGTAAGGAAGTAAAGAGACTGACTTACTGATTATTTTTGTTGTTGTTCATTTTTTGTTTGTTTGTTTTTGTTGTTGGTTTTTCAAGACAGGGTTTCTCTGTGTAGTTTTGGTGCCTGTCCTGGATCTTACTCCATAGACCAGACTGGCCTCGAACTCACAGAGATCCGCCTAGCTCTGCCTCCCGAGTGCTGGGATTAAAGGTGTGTGCCACCACCGCCTAGTGACTTACTAATTCTTACATGAATGTTGAATTAAATGCCACTACTTTTAATTGAATGAAAATGTGTAAACTGAGTGGGATTTTTTTCTTTTTCTGTTAGGTTCTTCACGTGATGTGTCACCTTGTGTTACTGTTGGCATGGACTAGATTTGTAGAGAACGCTCGTTTATTCTGTAAGCATTGTTGAATACTGGGTATGTGTGAGTAGCCATGGAGATACAACTGCGAACAAAATATAGAAATGCCTAACCCCACACAACTAAGTCTTGTGAGGAAAAGCAGACTATAAATAAAATACATAGTAATTATATGGTGATCAATTCTACAGAGGAAAGCGGACTAATGAAGGGAGGTGGAGAGAGTATTGGATACACACAGTTCTCAGGCATAAACAGGGTATTCAGTGCTGCCCAGAGCTATGAGCTGCAGGCTGGAGCCTGAAGCAGGGAGATGGCCCGAGCCCAAGAATTCCAGACTGGCTGGTGGCAACATAAGGGGGCCCTGTCTTGAAAAAATTTAATGAATTAAGCAAATATTCACAAAATCATTCAAAGCTACATGGGCAAAACCCTGAAGGACATGCAAGACCTAGCCACATGGATTCCAGATGCAAGCTTGCTGTGGTCGGTGGCTGAAGAGTTGGCTCTGGGGTCAGGAGCGCTTGCTGCTCTGGAAGATGACCCAGGGTGTTCCCCGCACCGACACAGTGGCTCACAACCACCTGTAATGCCAGTTTCAGGGGGTCCCACACCCTCTTTCGACCTCAGCAGGCAATGCATGCGTGTGGTGCGTAGACACACATACAGGCAAAATTGCAATACACGTAAAAAATAAAAATTACAAAGCAAAGGGCTTTCTGGGTGGTTGGAATATCCAGTGAAAAATCCCTGAGGTGGGTGGTGTGTGCTGTTCGCAGGCCAGGAAAGCAGCCAGGCCAGCTGCAGCTGAGCTGTCCAGAGCAGAAGAGAGGCCGCACAGACTGTGTGAGGCTTTGTTGTGAGCCTGTTCATGTTCAGAGAAAATGGTACTCGGAGCTGTGAGGTCAGCTCAGCGGCTGGGCTGAGCAGATCGTGTGGGGAAAGCAGCAGACTCTACAGAGGTCTGGGGGAGATGGAAGGCGTCGGCAGGGCGTTTGGAGGCCACTGTGACAGTTGACAGAAAGGCAAGTCGCCTGGGGGAGACCGCATTTCCCCTTCAGTGTTACTGTGAGCTATTAATAGATCACCCAGATGCCACCTGGCTGCAGCTTTGGAAAGGCTGGTTTTCTAATCAATGATTTTTATCTTTTGAAATTAAAATATAATTACATCATTTCTTTCTTCCCTTCCTTCCCTCCAACTCCCCCCATGTACCCTCTCTGGCTTTCTCTCAAATTCATGACCTCTTCCTTTCATGGTTCACACACACACACACACACACACACACACACACACACACACACACACATAGAGTCCTAATTTATAAATACAATATGCTCAGTGTGTATGTTCCTTGCGTGTATGTTTTCAGGGCTGACCACTTGATATTGGATAGGACATCTGGGATCTCTTCTCTGGGGAAGCCTGTTTCTCCTGCCTCTAGCGTGACTTAGCTGCCCACAGTTCTTAGTCTCGAGAACACAACTCCTGCGCCTAAGGCTCAGAGACCTCCAACTGCAGAAGATGTGCCCCCAAGACTATAAGATCCGGGGAACAGGGAGTAGGATGTGAGAGTGTGTCAGGGAAGCTACCGCCATGAAGTCTCTCCAACATGGCTGCCTAAACAAGGCCTGAACAAGGGGACACCAATAGGCGGCTGGATTTTAATTGCTTCCTTTCCTAATCTATTCAGACCAATTGTTTACAGTGGGGTGGGGGCACTGAGGGGATATGAAAACCGGAGCAATCCAACAGACCTGGACATCTGCCTTTGGAGTTTATTGTTTGTGAGGGAAGAATCCTAAGTGGCCCAGACTGGCCTTGAACTCCTGATCCTCCTGCTTTTGTCTTCCAAGTGTTAGGATGACAGGCTTGTGCCACCATTTAAATTATTTTTAGGTTTTTAAAGAGTTTTGGAGGGGGCTTGAGATAGAATTTCACGATATAGCCCAGATAGGCCTTGAATTCTCAGTCCTCTTTCCTCAACCTCCCAAGTGTTAGGATTATAGATATGCTCATGAGGCCTAGCTTAAAATTTTAGTTTAAGGACAAATAAATGTTATCTTTTTAAAAAATGGGGTTTGAAATCTGAACCTGATAATTCTTGATTTTGAATTAATCAGCTTTTCATTTACGTAACTAAAAGCCTGAGAGGATCAACTTAAAAACAAAAAAGGGTTCTGTTGGCTCACAGTTCTGTAAGTTTCAGCTGAGGCTGTGAACATGTTAGCAATCCTCCTGCCTCTGTTCCTCCCCAGTGCTGGGATTACAGGCCTGCTTCAGTGGCTAGTTTACCTCAGCTTTGTATTTTAAACTCATTTTTCCCCCTTGTGAAATGGGAAGAAGTATATGAACTATGTATAGAAGGCATATATTCTGTCATAAGTCATTCTCCTTGTCCACATGTCCTTGAACTTCAAATAAGCAACGGATGATGTTATTTTGTCATTGATACCTGATTTTGATAAGACTTCTGTATTTTCAGCTCTTAGAGAGTAAGCCATTTAGGTACAGAGACATTAGCTAAAATAAACTTTAAGCTCAGAAAAAAACTATGAGTGATTTGCTCAACCCATTTTTGTATACATTTTGTTCAATCATGAATTATATATATAATATTCATATATATTAATATTCATAACCGTCACTAAGCTCATGAATCTAAAATGAAAACATTTTAAGAGCGCTGAGGGTTGGGAGACAGTACCAAGTCTATGTAGCCTCATGCACACATCCCTTCTCAGCACAGCTGGCTAAGATCTGGGGGACCAGGTCTATATAATAGTGCCAATTTCAGTAATGAACAGGAAGCTTGTTCCGACTTGGAAGACCTAAAATTGTTGGAAATTGATTTCTTACTGCAGCGCCAAAGTGAATCTCTAGTTTTTTAATCTTTTGACCACAACCTTTAAGAGCTTTATAGACTAAACTGGAAGAATGTTTTACAGAGTAGTTCACTCAATGCTCTGCCCACCAAGTCCCGCTTCTCAGCTTGTGTATGTGCTCACTAGGAACTGAACCCAGGAACTCAAGCATAAAAAGCAAAGCTCTGGACTGGACAGATGGCTCAGTGGTTAAAACACTGGCTGCTCTTACAGAGGACCTGGGTTTGATTCCCAACACGGACATGGAGGCTTATAGCCATCCATAACTCCAGTTCCAGAGGATATGACGCCCTTTACTGGCCTCCACAGGCAATGTGTATACATTAAATACAGGCAAGACACTCATACACACAAATAAAAATAAATCTTAAAAAAACCACAAGTTTTATTATTGAGCTACACCTTTACCCTCAATACAGAATTCTTTTCCTTTAAAATAAAAAGAAAAAATACTTCTTTGAGAATTTTATAAAACGTATTTTGGTCATAATCATCCCTCCCCCAGCTCCTCCCAAGGCCACCCCTTCCTTTTTACCCAACTTTGTGTCCCTTCTCTTTTGTTCCTCCCCCTCCCTTCTCCTCCTTCTTCTTCGTTGTCTTCGTCATCTTCTTCATCTTCTTCCTCTTCTCCTCTCTCTTCATTCATTCATTCACTCGTTCATTCAAGAAAACCATTAGTCCAATTTGTGCTGCCCGTATTGGGTGCATGGTCCTAAGAGACAGCTGAATGCTTGGCCCTAAATGGGACATGTATGTCCCACCCCCGGGTCCTCTCAAGGCTCAGGGATCATTGTGAACAAAACTAATCTAAGAGCCGGGGTGGTGGATGACTAAGAAGGAAACAATGACAGCAGGCACAAGTCCCAGGCCTGCTCCAGCCAGGCCAGTCCACCCAGGGTCTGTTACAGGAGCGCTGTGCCCTTCAGTGTGGTTGACTTGCTCTGAACCTAACTGAAGCTTATCAGTGTGTCATTTAGCTGAGTTGACATTTCATGGTGCTATGATAGACTTATCTTGGGGGTGCTTGTTAAAAGTAGATATCTCTGACCCTTACATCTAGATGTTCTGGCATAACAGATTTCTAGATGGCTCTCAGGAAACAGTATTTTTAATTCATACCACTGGTGGTGACGATGCAAAGGTCACTGGACCTCCCTTGGAGAACTATTGTTTCAAAATACCAGGATACCAGGCCTCTGAATGTCTTTTAAGGTGTTCACTGAGCAGGAAGGGCAAATGTGTAACATGGCCTTTACAAGGCAGAGCAGCGCGAAATGAGTATCCAGGGATCAGCAACTGGGGAGGAAACGACCCTCAGCCCGGGGATGGAGGCAGGCTTGAGAGTGTCTGCCTGAGAATGGGTGTGAGGGGTGTGTGGGAGACACAGACAAGAGCCACGAGAGTAGATGGAGCTCCTTAGGTCAAAGGGTGAGTGAAAATGAAAATCCAAGACAGCTGAAGACACGCCAAAGCAGAGCCTTTAGCACATAGAAAGTGGTGTTTAAAACCAAAATGAGGGGCTGGAGAGATGGCTCAGAGGTTAAGAGCACTGACTGCTCTTCCAGAGGTCCTGAGTTCAATTCCCAGCACCCACATGGTGGCTCACAACCATCTGTAATGAGATCTGGCGCCCTCTTCTGGCCTGCAGGGACACATGCTGTATACATAATAAATAAAAAACTTTAAAAAAAAAAAAAAAAACCAAAACGAGGGCCAGTTAGCTGGCACTGCAGGTAAAGGTGCCACCAAGCCTGAGCACCTGGGGCTGATGCCGGGAACCCACCCGGAGGAAGAGGAAGAGGGCACTCACTCCTAAAAGTCGCCTCTCCTGCCGCTGCTGTACCCCTTCACCACACAATAAGTAAAGGTAAGAAAAAATAAACGAGCCGGGCGGCGGCGCACACCTTCAATCCCAGCACTCAGGAGGCAGAGGCAGGCGGATCTCTGTGAGTTCAAGGCCAGCCTGGGCTACAGAGCGAGATCCAGGACAGGCACCAAAACTACACAGAGAAACCCTGTACGAAAAGCCAAAATAAATAGATAGATGATGATGAGATGGTAGATGGATGGTAGATGAGATAGATAGATAGATAGATAAAATAGATAGATAGAAATAGATAGATAGATAAAATAAAAGAGTGAAAGAAAAGCTGAGCAACTGGAGAAATGCACTTAGAAACTTGAAAGATTGAAAATCAATAAAACAGACAAAAATCAATAAAACAACAGACAAAAACAAAAACCCACCAACATCCCTGAGAAAGGGGGGCAAGGCCTTAGAACCTGAGGACTTCGGGGGACTGGGAGGAAGGTCCTGAGTTTGAGGCCAGCCTTGGTTACAAACCAGACCTAATCTCAAAAAAATAAAATAAAATAAAATAAAATAAAAAATAAAACAACAAAACAAACAAAGCTCCCACTTCCCAAACCCAGGAAGTGTGTGTGTGTGTCTGCGTCGTGTGTCATGTGTGTCTTTGTGTGCTTTACTACTGTATAGCAATGCACTTAAAATCTGGGGGGAACAGGAATTTACAGAGAACTACAGACCAACTGAAAAAGTGGCAGGGAATCGGACGATCCGATCATTATCGAAGCAGCTGAAAAGGTAGTACGGAATACTATTAAAACAGAAGTTACAACATAGGAATATGGATAACAATAGCATGCTGTGCATCTAAAATTGATGGCGGGTCTGGGCGTGAAGCTCACAGGCAGTGAGTGCCTAACACCACGGGCTACGGGGTTCAATGTCAGTGTCTCCTGCTTCAGACAAATGGTAATCTGTGGGGGGCTTTCTTAAGCCACACTGATTTTCCTAAAGGTTTTATTTTCCTCCCTCTCTCTCTCTCTCTCTGTGTGTGTGTGTGTGTGTGTGTGTGTGTGTGTGTGTGTGTGTAGATGATGTGCTCACAGAGTTCAGAAGATGGTGTTGAGTCCCCTGGAGCTGGAGTTACAGATAACTGTGAGCCCTGAACCATTCGTTGTTCAATCCTTTGCACAAGCGCAACATGTCCACGCTTACTAAGCGTGAAACTATTTTGATAGGGTTAGGCTATCAGCTCTCACCCACGCATATAGACCACTCCACAATGGTCTATTAGACCTTCATAGTAAGGGCAAGTATTTGGCCTTATATTATTAAGCCTCTAGGTCCTGAGCGAGGCTCACCAAATGTCAAATATCCTAATTGTGTAGCCTGTAAATTCCTCACGCGTATAGAGACTTGAGAGCCGCTCTGACTCCATTGGTCGAAACGAGTACACCTACTCTGCCTGCTTTATCTTACCACCCCCCAATGGGGTACTTTGGGATTTTCGCTAGCGACGGTGAGTGCCCAACTATCAGAGCATACAAGGGTCACCGCCAAAATAATCCCACTATGTCTATCTTCTTTTGTTACGTAAGGGCGATTAAGAGCGAGAGTGAAGCAAATTAAGATGATTTATGAAGTGAGGGGACAAGAAGAAGTGGGCTCTCAATCCCGCTTCCACGCGAGTGGATTTTAGTAGTGCAAGTGCAAACTATTATAGGTTATAAACTCTAGAAGATAAAATGAGAAAAGATCCCTGGCGCTGCTCATAGCGCGTTAAGGACGAAGTAAGCTATGATATTGGGAAACAAGTGGTGGTGTGCACTCGCGAGACGATCTCGATTAGTGCCTTTTATTCTTACGTCAGGAGGAAGTTGTTGGGAGGAGACGCGAAGTTGATAAGTATCCTCATATTTGGTCGTAACTAATATGGAAGGCTGGAGGATTAGGAGCGAGCTACTCAGCTCTGTGAGGTCGATAGACGCTGAGCTAGCATATAAAAGCAGCGAGAAAAGCCCATAAGATAAGATAAATTCCATTTTGTTTATGCCTTAAGAACTCGCTCAGTTACTAATTGGGCTGAGTGAGCAAGTACTTAAATGGACTTACAAATTATAATTACATAGCGGCTAAGCTTATATCCGATATCAATTGGAGAGAGAACAATGAAGGGCGCAGAACGCGATGTTAGGACTGTAGTGGGAGTGCGTCTTGAGCGATAACACGGGGAACGATTTTTAAAGTGGGGGAGGGCCTATGGAGAATGATTTGGGAGGAGGCCGCAGTATGGAGGGATGGAGGAGAACTATTGAAGAGATGATTGGAATGAGGTGGTATGGTTAAGGTATGAGCATGAAGAGAAGACATCAAGACCAAAGAGAGCATCAACATGAGCCTTGGGTTCAAGGCCAGCTCATGTGGAGTAGAGTAACACTAGATACAAAATTATCTGTCATCGTCCGAGAGGAGGGCAAACAAACCGCCCACCTATAAACGAACAGACTCACACCTCACTATCACGCGCTAGGCACTTAATATTTAACTAATAAAACACTAGTTCTCTGGTATATTTGGATTGGCTGGGCCAAAAAATGTTGGCTTGGTCTGTCCATATTATTAGGAAGGGAAAACAGAAATTCAAGCAACAGCGAGGCCATCATAACTTTAGAGTGCAACGAGCATCCAGTGACCTTCTCGCGAGACACATACTCACACGGTAGGTGAGATTAGTTGGGCTCAGCCAACAAAAGTCTTGGGCGGAGGGGATGCGTCAGCCATAAGTCCTTCAGTCTTCTTAAACTGCTCCCTGCCCCTAGGAGAAAGAGGTCTGAGCTTGCGACAGTTGGTCACCAATTCGTACTCTTTTTCCCACATTTGGAATCATTAGTCACCGCTAAAACGCAGCACGCTCTTTGGTCTCAGTTCTTTCTTTCTTTCTTTTTTGTTTTTGTTATAAAATGTCGATTATGTGATAATAACCTATTCTGTGCGGTGGTTTAGTGTCTGTTATTCTGCGCGTTCAATTAGCCCCACCTAGCCATCTTTATTTACTGGGATGACAAGAGGCAAAATGGCGACACAATACATCATAAAGTCGAGGCTAGTGCTCAGTACTATGAGGCAAAACTGTTTTTCCATCCCTTCACACAATTAAAGCACGCGCCCAGGGCAAAAACAAAGCAAGTATGGGTGTCTTAAGACCTATGTTTTTCACCAGAAACCCCTGATATCCTTATAAATAAATACGAAAAAAAACACATAAACCTTTAGAACACCCCAAAACACCAACAACGTTAAATCGAAAACTCTATTGAGCATAGGGGCTTGCAGAGGAGCCAGTATCACATCGAGGTGCGGCAGGTAACGACAAGGCACTAAGATCATTCTATGATGCCAACCAATCCAGTTTATGAAAAATGGTGTAATATGTAATCTCTCGATAGCTGGAGATGAGGCGAAAACAAATTTGCTGCTTTATTTACAACTATGCTATTGGGCCTCCCGAGTCAATCCCAAGTTCAGCAACTTAACATAAAACTCTCACTAGAAATTTCACCAACTTTATCACCCACACATTAATGCTGTCGTATCTTGGTAGCAATCAAGGCAAAGAAGTACTATTTCACATGGAGTAGCTTGTGCAAGTTCTTTAAATATTATTAAAGACCTGCTTAATACACGAGTTCTCTTTCCAGGGCCGCATCAGAGACAGCTACGGATGGTGAAATTATTTTTCGGAGAAATTAATCTAAGTACAAGCTCCCTAAATCACCACCAGACAGTCCTGCTTATGATATGGAATAGGTGCAGATGTTGGTCATCACTTTAATTCCACATCTTGGGATTAAAACTAACATATTAATTTCAGTCTAATCAGCATTGACAGGATACATTCCCCACATGTGAGTGGGTTGAAATTAAGGGATTATGCTTAACACATTAAAAAGAGACACACAGCCGTACAGTTGTTGCAGCACATCCATCTCACGTACCTATCCTTATAGTATGTTAGCAGCATAGGAGATCAGACTTCTGGACAGGCACCTAAAAAGATGAAATTTAGCTTCTATCTCAATAAAAGCTCTTATTGCGTAATTTATCGCAGTCACATGGTTCACCGCAGGAGACGTTCCCTTCTAAAGTTTCGGTAATTTAACCTGAATCGTGAGAGCTATCTCTGCATTCTCATAAAAATCTATGGTTTCTTAAAAGCACGGAGCTGTGGGTGGCACATGTCTACTCCCGACACTGGGAGGCGCACGTCAATCTGCGAGATCTCTGTGAGCTTCGAGGCCCAGCCTGGTCTACATAGGAACTTCCAGGAGTACAGTCCTGGGGGTCGCTACTATAGTGTGGATGTTTTCGCTTCTACGTTCTCTAACAACCATGAAACCAAAAATGAAAAAACAGAACAAAAAACAAAACAAAAACCCCACAACAGATGCGGACTAACATACCCTCCATAATAACCACATACCGTAACAATTCTTGCCTTACCGTTAAAATTTCGTTTAATTAGTGTGTGCTAGGTCGATGTAGTGTAGATGTCGGCGCTCCCTTGTGCGTGTGTGTGTTGCTGGCCGTAGCGTGTGGCAGCCTGGTCTCCTTTGTGCGTGTGAGTGTCGTCCCGCGGCTTACCAGAATCAAATCCTTGCAAAAATAAAAAATCCCTTGTTCTGAGAGGTTCGTCGTGGTGTGGTGGTAGTGTGAGTGTTGATGATGTGGTGTAGCTCGCTGTGGTACAGGTACACTGGCTAAGCAATGTCCCACCAGAATGGCCAGCTATAGAAATATGTAAGGCTGCTAAGGAGGCGGTCAAAGTGAAGCTAAGGGGAGTGGAGCACACGCGCACTAGAGTTTTTCGTCGACCTCAGTAACTTGTGACAAGTGTGGGTGGGACCTGGCGCGGAGAAGCTGTCAGTTTATTTTCTATGTGTTCAACACGGAAACAGACATACACCAAACAGGTAGCTCGAGTGGGTTATAATACGAACTGGGGGTGAGCGAAGGGTCCTAACTCTGAGCACAGGGGCTACGCTACAAGCTCTCTATTTTAATTAGAAATGGTAAACAACGCATATTTGATTTTAAAACCATTATGTAAAAGGAGCAGGACCAAGACATCAAAGAGATAAGGCTGCTGTACGTGAATTTACTCGTGCGCTCTGGCCAGCGGCGGCCACTTGCGGAGGCAGCGTGAGAAGAGAGGTGCGCTTCTACAGAGGGGCCGTTCACCAGTCGAAAAGTGGAAGAGCAGGAGGCGAGTACTATTTAAAATGCCTGTTATGCCATGTAGTGGATGGCGATGACTGTCGGCTCGTTATCTATATGGAATAAAGTGGTAGGTTCTGCAGGCTTTCGAGGAATTTTTGCCTGAGCATCTTATAAAATATAATTTATAGATCTTGTTTCTATATTTACAAAAGCATACCGGGCCCAGGATGATCGAACTAAGCACTGAGGAGATCTGAAAGTTGGTAGAGTGTTGGGCCATAGTAGCCTTCTGCTAAAATACGAGAACTCATGGGGGCTGGAAAGAGATGGGGCGTGTCGTATCAACCTATGTTAGGTTCCTAGAAGGGATTGGACTTGCCCTGGCTTTGGATGCTTGATAGGGTATTTTAGAATTAATACACTGTTATGAGTTCTTGGAAATCCATTCTAGAACGAACATACGGGGTTCACTATAAGTGCCAACGACTAATACATTAGTCTATATATCTCTCTCTCTACAGTGGAACAACATTGTAACACACTTTAGTACTCACGTATTAGGGACAACGACAGCCATCCTGCAGACCTCTCATCTTGGGCGCATCAGTAATAGAGCATATAGTGTGTACATAACAAAATAATTAACTTGCTAGAGAACAAATTCAAATCATTACATAGCACACTCACTTACTACAAATAATATCAAAAGAAAATGTATGACCTAGAGCACTAACAGGAGGCCGCCAGGGAAACACGTGATAATAAGCATATAGCCAAATTACTCACGGAAAATGGAAATATCATATTGTCCATAAGCAATTACTCTGCTGAGGGTGGTAAGCCATTCCTACTGGTGCCTGGGCCTTTTGGAAAGGGTCCAGAGGGCATCCCTTCTGGACTCTTGACCTTACTCCAAGTAGTAGCTTTTGAAGATAGATAGCTGATCAATTACAATTTTCTCCTGAGGTTTGCAGGGCAGTAGGTGTGTGCTGTGCTCAGTGACTGGCTTTGCCAGGCTGGCAGAGGTCAGTCCAAAACAAAAACTGGGGTCAGGTCAAAACAAAAACTCAAAATCTACAAAAGAATTTCAAAAGATGTGCTGGAGATGTAGTGCAGCTTGGTAGCATGCTGTGGCATCGGCATGCGGAATAGGTAAAGCCTGGGTCACTGGCCCATAGTTCCTGTATTCCCTCTCTGTCCCTGAGACTCATTCAGGTTGACCCTCTCTTCTTTATGCTAGTTTATGTTTAAGTACTGGGAGGCTGTCAAGAGTGTATTTTAAAGAAAGCTGTTCAAATTAATTATGCCATGAGTTTTAGTGTTACAGAGTGCACTGACTTTTTTTTTTTAAAGCCACTAATAACTATAAAATAAAAACTGCAATAACCAAAGTGTGTTATTTTGGATAAATCAAGGCCCACTAAATAGATTTATATTTTTGGCTTCATCTTACTAGGCACAGAACAACCCAAAAGCAACATAAAAACCCGGGAACTCTATTTCTTATGTTGGGCACTCTGGTAGGAGTAGTACGGAGGATTTCTCGATTATGTTTCAGTCTCAGACGCACCTGTCTGCAACAGCCTATGCCATGTTACGGTGATAGACGCACGCCCTTCACCAAAAGGTAGGTTGGGGCAGAACAGAGAAAGATCTATCTCTGGTATATGTTTATGGAAATGGTGCTGGGTGGATTCTGGTACTCTAGCTCAGAGCGGCCAGGGACATACAGCAGAAAAGAAGGACCGAGCTTGCTGATATTGGTTGGTATGACCCAGATCTGTAATAGGAGAATAAGGAATAAAGTGGCAAGGGAAGACTCACGCAAGGTAGCGGGTGGTGCGGCCGTCACAGTCTGTAATTAGCGATCCTGCTCTGCGTCATGTCGAAGAAAAACGACACCAGCGACCATGAAGAGACGGGGCATGAAAACTATCATTATAGTACTTCTCTCAGGTACCCTCTAGCTCGAAGAGGGCTCTATGAGGAGTAGTCGTATCTCTTTCATGATTCCTCTGACTGTTTGGGGTATTTGATGGAGAGAGAAGGCGGTTTGGCGACTCTGATATTGGACCTATTAGTACGTATAAGGGAGCAACTCAGGGTGTTCTCGCGGTTCTAGGCCTTTTTGCATATGACTATATAAATCCTTGCGGCAAGATGTTGTGTCCACTTGGCGAGCCACTTGATTGGGACTTTGGACCGGGCGTTAAACTTTCGTTATGGGAACTGAGCTCATTCATTCTTGCTCTTATACGATCATACTAGCTCTAGGAGGTTATCCTCGGGGGCATTGGCGACCAGAACTAGTCTGTATGGAGCCTCTTGAAGTAGGAAGGACAGTCGCGTAGATTTGGAGGAACGCAGAGAGGAGCAGAGAGGTTCAGCATGATATCTAATTGGAGTCTTAGCGCGAATCTTCACACAGCAGAGGGGCCAGTCGGGTTTCGCAGCAGTACCACACCATGGCAGCTCACTAATCACGCAACTCCAGTTCCAAGGGAGATCAAACACGCTCCTTCTGGGCTTCCATGAGTACCCAAACGAACACACTGTTGATGTGCATACATACCATGCAGGCAAAAATGTTCATACTCATAAGATTTTTTTAAAAAAAAAATTCTTTTTTTTTTTTTTTTTTTTTTTGATTTTCGACGAAGGTTTCTCTGTGTAGCTTTTGCGGCCTTTCCTGGTGCTCACTTTTGGTAGCCCAGGCTGGCCTTCGAACTCAACAGAGATCCGGCGTGGCTTCCTGGCCCTCCCTCTGAGTGTAGGATTAAAGGCATGTGCTACCGGAGCCCGGCCCTATAAAAAAAATCTTGAAGACAAACATTAAACAAAAGTTGACAAAACAAAAAGCAGAACTATTAACAGTGTAGTCGGGTATTGTAGCGCCGTGTTTTTAGATTAAAACTAGCCTTAGCTTGAAAGGAAATCTCTGGTCGGTGTTTTGTTATTGGTGTATGCTAAAATGTGTAATAGGGATTCTCACAACAATAATTCTCTGCATTTAAGATCTCGGGGACTTGCGCGCACGTGGGCTCACCAGACCCCCTTACCTTCTTGCCCTGCCCGCCGTCATTTGTTATGGTACCAATTGATAGAGCTCCATCTAGTTTTTTCGAGCTGAAACAGCCTTCAAATCCACAATCATCTTATCTTGTCCTTGCTCCTCAAGTGTCTGGATATAACAGGCGTGGTAGCACTAGCCCAATATTTGAGGTAGGTCCGAAACGTTCTCACACGTGTCTCACGCAAGGCATCCTCGAACTCTCTGGTTTTTCCCAAATCAGTACTGACCAGGGTTTATTACTACTGACAGTAATGTTACACGATCTTCTACGCGGGCAAGAGGCAACACGTTCGTAGATGCTGCTGTGGCATTGATGAAGACGGGGGGTGGTATAGAACACTGAGAGTATATCCATTGAGGGCTTGCTGGCCAGACAGTCTAATATAGACCATAAAGTGCAAGTAAGATGACTCATGCTAACTCTTTGTATTTTAACAGGCGATTGCGAGGAGGGAGAGTAGGCAGCCAGACAGATTAGTCCTTATCAAGAGGAGAGTAAGATGGAGTAAGCTGTGAATAACTGAGGCAGACAATGTACCCCTGATAACACCCTTAAACTCTCGGCCTCTCAATCCCAGGTTTTATGCTCTATGCACCACTCCCAGCGAGGCCATTGGTGCACAAATTATTCACTAATCAACAGTATCTTTGAGGCGATGGAGACACTTGGTTAAGCATCACCATGGAGTGTCATTGAGGGAAGCGAGCCTGATGTGCTGGGCATGGCTGGTGATTCGGGCACTTGGGAGCTGAGGCAAGAGAGTCCTTTGAGAGAGAGAGAAGAACCACAGCCGGTTACTGGGCTCAGTGGGTAAAATGCACTTGTCTCACTCAGATTCTGGGCTGGATCAGGTGATTAAGAAAGCAACCCAGAATGGCTCTTGCAGAGGTCCCTGGGTTCAAATACTGGGGTACTCTCCTACTAATAGCAAACTGATACACACATTCTGAGTTATTTTCAGTATTGCTCTATATGTGTATTCATCGTGTGTGTGTGTGTGATGTATATCTATGTGTGTGGGCAAGCCCAAGGCGAATAGACCATGTGGTGACCATAACACACCTAAATGCACTGATGTGAGCGAAAAGGGTAAGAATACAGTATCCACTCACCTACACGCTCACAACCAAATTTAAAAAGAGAGTATTGGAAATATCCAATGATATAAAATATTGTTTTGACCATGTTGAGAATTTTTTTACGCGGGGATCATTTAACAATTTGTCTACAAGATATTGATGACTTGGTTCTATCAGATAATAGGTGGATTGGGGAATCGTGTATGGGGTGGCTTTCAGCTGTGGAGAAACGTCTGGCGAGCGCCTGGGAGTGGCTCAAGGGCTGAGGAGCCACTGTCCAGGAGACGTTCGCAACTAGAGAGAGCAACTGTTCAAGGCGTGTCAGGTCCCTCAGCCAGGGGCAATCTCCCCTTGATGGACCAAGGTGCTTGTAAGGAGAGTAGGCAAGGTCCCAAGGGAAGCACTCTACTAAGGGATGTCGTTATCAACAGAATACTCATTTTGCTCACCCTGCTGTGCCTTCACTGTTTGTGCTGCCATCCATTTCATCTGGTAATCCTGCGACCTTGAAAGGAATGGTTGGAGGCTGTGTGTGATGGTTGACCACACGAGTCTTTGCACATCAGCCCTGACTGTTCTGGAAATATACTCTGTAGACTAGCATGCGCCCCTCAAGACCACAGATGCATGTAATGTAGTGTGTTTTCATCTCAATGGAAACACACAGACTCCATTTGGCTAACTGGCATTTTTAGTCTGGCGGATTATTTATTGAAGATGAATTTCTTCCCTAAGCTGTACTGTCTAATTGATAATAATGTTAGTTTACATAGAGTTTTGGTTGATTAAAAATATAACAAGGACAGTGTCACAGCAGACTCACAGAGATCTGGCCTTTTCACTGCCTACTGAGTGCTAGAATTATAAAAGGCACTCAGGCTACATCGAACACATGAGTTTCTATTGAGCGAGCTGTGTAGACTTAGGTTCAAACAGCTGAATTAAAGAAAAACAACTGAGTTTCCCTGGTTAGCATCCACTCAGCTAGCTTAAAATTCTATGATCCCCACAGCGTGAATGTTTGGGCACGATGATATGATTATCAAAGTGATTATATGTGTTTCAGAGTGTCATATAAGAGCTGAGGTAAAGAGAAGAGAGCCGGTATATGAGAAAAAAAGATAAAGGTTAAAGGGTTAGACCTTTACAGATGCTTAACCCTTGAACTTTTTTGTCAAGATATATGTGGCTTTGAGGAGAGTTCGCACAATATTATGAGCACAAGACACGCAAATTGACAACATCGAGTTTAAGAGAAGAGAGTCCACATAAGTCACACAATCGTGGAAATTAGGTATCCCCTTGCCTTCCATGGTATATAGGTAGTCGAGGGAGATGAAAACAGGAAGAAAATGCATAGATACATCAGCCACAGTTATCCATTGCTGACTGTGGCCTTTCCTTGCCTAAAGAACGTATGTTGCATTTACGGGAGACGGAAAATACAGCAGGCCAGGGAGTGACTAGGGGTACAATGGGGCTACCTGGGAGCCTGGCTGTTCCTGAGGCTCACGGCCAATCTCCAGACTGTACACTAGAACTAACCGTTGAGAGTGAGAGAAAGCAGGAGGTGTGTCACCTTGGACGAACGCTAGGAGAGCATTTAGAGTAGCAGGCTGACTGATTCTTTTTCCCATATAATGACTAGCATATAAGTTTAGGTTTCGTGATTACATTATTTAAGATGTCCTTATATCAGATCTTCTGGAACAAGCCCAGGAGTTCGCGCTATGACCTTAAGAATCCATAAGAAGACACTTTAAGTGACTGTGGTGTTCTTTCCTCTGTTAAACTTGCTAATAGGGATGGAGCCTGACCAGCTAGACAAGACGCTGAACTGAAGAAGAGCAACGTGTGCTTTGCTCTGAATGGCTCATGTCACTAAAAGGGGCAGTTAGTGCTCAACACAAGGTTGGCTTGGTTGAGGAGCATATGGCATAGGAGTATTAATTGTGGATCGCGAATCAGAATTGGAGTCATTGTTTTTTCAACTGGCAGGGCCTGGGTTATAGAATGTAAAGGAATCTGTTTAAATCACGTAAGGGATATGGAAAACATGCTGATTTTTTTTTTCTGTTCACTTTGTATTCATTGTAATCATTCACTTGAAAAGCAGAATGTAACCATATTGTAATTTTTATATTTCCTGAAAGATTTTGCTGGGGTATATAAGCTGTAAGTGAAAGAATAAAGATAGAGTTAAAATGAGTTAGAAGGAAAACATCAGGAATAAAGATAGAGAAGAAAAACATCAAAAATGATAGAAAAAGGGGTTGGAGCCATGGCTCAGCGGTTAAGAGCACTGCTGCTCTTCCAGAGGACTCAGGTTCAATTCCCAGCACACATGGCAGCTCACAACTGTCTGTAACTCCAGTTCCAGGGGATCTGACTCCTTCACACCCATTCACATAAAATAAATTTAAAAAATAAAAAGAATGAGAGAAGGAAATCACCAGGAAAATAAAGAATAGAGAATGCAAAAGAAGAATAAAGAAAAGGTCTGAAGGAAACACACACTCGAGTGTGTGTGTGTGTGTGTGTTGTGTGTGTGTGTGTGTGTGTTTCCCTAACCCCCTCAGATAAAAAGTCTAGTATGCACCGACTCTGTGAATTCCCTTCCAGGCCTGTGCTACTGGGCACTGGTCCCCCAGGCAGCGATAGTGGAGAGCTGGCTCAGCAATTAAATGCAGATATCAGTCGTTCAAAGGACCAGCATCTGGTTCCCAGCACCCACATTGTGTGGCTCGCACCTGCCAGTAACTCCAGTCCCAGCGGATCCAACGCCCTCTTCCGGCCCCTGAGGGCACTGGCTTTCATGTACACATACTCACATGTAGACACACAGGCATACATACGATTAAAAATAAAAAATAAATCTTAAAGAAAGAAAAGGGACTAGGGATGTACATTAATAGTTGAGCGCTTGCCCAGTATGGTTAAGTCTCTGGGTTTGATTCCCAGCAACTCATGAATATATGGGGGGAGGGAGCAGAGAGAGAGAAAGAGAGGAAGTGGGGAGGGACGGTCATGATAACGAGACACACAATTACTAAAAATCCTGTTGGAGTGTAGAGACCTCAGATGCCTTCAGGTGACTGTCAAGTGCACTAAATGTGGGATGGCACTCGGGAGTGGGGAGGACTGGTCACCTGGAGAGTTTACACTCCGCTGGAGCGCTTTAACATTGACATTCTGGAAATGGATGTGCTGCCAAGAGGAGCTACAGCTAGAATTTTGTTTACAAGTGTATGTTGAAGATTGGAATGTAGAAGGATACTTACGTTTTTTTTTGTTTTATTTTGTTTTTCGAGACAGAATTTCTCTGTGTAGCTTTGGAGCCTGTCCTGGAACTCACTCTGTAGCCCAGGCTGGCCTCGAACTCACAGAGATCCACCTGCCTCTGCCTCCCGAGTACTGGGATTAAAGGTGTGCGCCACCGCCGCCTGGCCACTTAAGATATATTTTTAATTGACAAAAGCAAGTAAGAAAACCATAACCAGGACCTAAGGCTCTTAGTCGGGGTGAAGAACTTGCCTAGCGTGCATGGGGCCCTGGTCCACAGTCAGGGTCACATAAAGAAAAGAAAGTGTAGGCATAGACTTATTCCAGTATTTTTCTTTTTTATTATTTTATGTGTGTGAGTGTTTTACCTGCATGTATGTCTGTGCACTGTGTGTGTGCCTGGTGCCTGTGGAGGCCAGAAGAGGGTCTTAGATGCCCTGGGACTAGAGTTACAGGCAGTCATGAGCCAGCATGTGGGTGTTAGGAATCAAAGCCGGGTCCTCTGGAAGAGCAAGAAGAGCAGCCGGTGCTCTTAACTGTTAAGCCATTTCTCCAGCCCCCAAAGGAAAATAGACACAGAAATGGAAATGTATATGTATATGTATATATATTTATATATTTACATATATATTTTATATATGTAGATAGCTAATAGATGATATAACAGCCATCTCTTTAGTACTGTTTGCGATAAGTTTTTAAAGTATGTTTATAGGTATAACCATTTTCTGCCTATTGATCAGTCCGTGTTAACTATTTGGAAGGCTATTTGTCAAAATAATAATAGAAAATACATAGGCCTTATCATAATCAAGGGTTGCTTTAAGCATGTATACTAACTAAATCTAGATAGAACTAATGAGTATCATACTACCCTTGTTTCTCCAGTGGCAGAGCTGAGGCAGAGAGATTATCCCCTAAGGCCAAACAACTAAAAAGTGATGAGGTGGGACTCAGATGTAGACAGCAGGGACCAGCTCTGGACTGCTACGCTATGTTGAAATAAAGATGTTATGATTTATGACTTCGCTCTGGTTTGTGTGTGCTTTTTTTTTTTTCTTGTGGATTCTGGTGCTTCACTTTTCTGTGCTAAGCATGTATCTCAGAATCAGGAAAAGCACAATATTTTGTTTTAAAAAATCCACAATTATCGTCCATCGCATGTGCTGCTTTGGGCTCCTCTAATTGCTGTTCTCTGTTAATGAGAATTAGTTTGTGTGGTTTGCTGGCTGAAAGCTTAGGCCCCGAAGGAATGAAAAATAGGACAGGTGAGTTTTACAGAGGGAGAGGAAGACAGACAGGAGTAACCAGGCCTGCAGGCCCACAGAATTCAGTTGAGCTGGAATCAGAGAGCGTAAGTTAATGAGCACAGTGTGGGGGCTGTCACTGAGAAAAGTCTGGTGCAGGCCTGCCCCATTCACTTAAAATGTGGTGGCACATTGCTCTTCCCAGTCACTGGAAACTGTCTTCAGTTTATTTCATAGCTATCCATCGGATTTCCCGGCCCAATGGAGCACACAACAATTAATAAGGGAGACAATAAAGATATATAATAATCACTGATAGGGCTGAAGAGATGGCTCAGTGGTTAAGAGCACTGACTGCTCTTCCAGAGGACCCGGGTTCAATTCCCAGCACCCACATGGCAGCTCACAACTGTCTGTAACTCCCGTTCCTGAGACCCAACACCCATGACAAAACACCAATGTACGTGAAATTAAAATAAATAAAAAAATAAATAAAAAATCACCGATAAAAAGCTTTGAAAGGTTGAAGTAGCGAGAGCTCTACTCATCTAATTGAGGGAGGGGTGGCGTGGGAGGCGTGATGCGTCAGAGTCTCACTATGTAGCCCTGGCTGCCCCGAAATTCTCGATGTGTACCAACATGGCATCTAACTTGTGAAGGTGCCCCTGACTGCTGGGAGTCCAGGCATGCCCCCCACCCCCAGCTTATCCTTTCTTCTTAGATACTGAGAAGATCAAACGGTAAAGCAGACACAGCTCCTACCTTCACACGGTTTATATTCTAAAAATCGAGACAGAGAAATCATTATGACTTAGTCCAGAAAAGGAAATGAGCTGTCCAGGTCAGTTTATAACTGGATGAAGCCAGGATACCCAAAAGAATACGACAGGCCAGTCTTTCTTATGAATGCAAGTACAAAGTCTTAAACATTCCTAGCATGTAAAACCAGCAGTGCAGTGGAAGAATTGACCCACTGTGACGAAGCAGGCTTCACTCTATGTAGAAATGTTTTAATATTAATGTCTACCAATAAAATTCACTAGATCCTTTATATAGTAGAGGCGGTTAAGATACACGATCATCTTAACAGACCCATTAAAAAAGGTTTGAGCTGGGCGGTGGTGGCGCATGTCTTTAATCCCAGCACTCGAGAGGCAGAGGCAGGGGGATCTCTGTGAGTTCGAGGCCAGCCTGGGCTACCAAGTGAGTCCCAGGACAGGCGCAAAGCTACACAGAGAAACCTGTCTCGAAAAAACAAAACAAAACAAAACAAAAACAACAACAACAACAAAAGGTTTGAATCTGGCTGTGATGGATCATGCCTGTAATCCCAGAACGGAGAAGGTGAATGTGGGGGTCCCTGCATCATCACGACTGTCAGGGAACCAAACCACATGAGGCAAGAAGGAAACTCGGTTCAGCATGACTTCGTGAGCTGGCGTTGGTTCAAACTTCTGGAGTCTGACACCGGGTGGTTTATTTTAGATATACGGAAGTACAGTAGCAATGATCCCAACCCATTGTTCACAATAAGCTTAAGGTATGACTATATCGAAACTCTTTTGCAAAGTATATGTGACTTCTACCATGCAGACGGGTTCTATAGTTTAGGGGCCCTGGACCTGGTGTGGTCTCTGACAGAGACAGTGTAGTGGTCAGCAGTCTATAAAGCACAGGTGACATCTCCCTAAGGATGGGCTCTATTGGCAGAGAAGCAAAGCTAAAGATAAAGGTCTCGGGAGGGAGAGTCTGGGGTAAACGTTCCGGGGGATTTGGGGGAGGTCTGGCCCTACAGATAGGAAAGGTCACCAGGTCATTAATACCACCCACTCCCAGCCTTCTAGGTGGCAAACAGGTGTACCTCTCCTCCACTGAGGAGACAACCCGTGTGATTAACATCCTGGTTTCTCCAGCGCTTATCCGTGTACACGCTTGCGGGCTGCAGGAGAAAGCAGGAGGCTCAGGATCAGGAGCTCAGGGTCAGTACCTACTACGTAACAATTTGAAGGCTTGAGCAACCCAAGACCCTGCCTCAAAAAACAAGCACAATGCTGGGTGTGGTGTCACCTCCCGTCCATCCCAACACTCGGGAGGCAATGTGACAACGTTAAGTGTGCACACTGGAAACAAAAAATGTCTATTCGAAAATGACATAATGAGGAGCTGGAGAGACGGCTCCGTGGTTAAGAGCACTGACTGCTCTTCCAGAGGACCCGGGTTCAGTTCCCAGCACCCACATGGCAGCTCACAACTGTCTGTAACTCCAGGATCTGACACCCTCACACAGACATACATGCAGGCAAAACACCAATGCACATAAAATTATAAATAAATAATAAAAAAGAAAACAACATAATGATCTACATGAAAAAAAAACTGATGAGTAAAAATTAATCGAAGCCAGTCAGAGTAGGTTGACATATTAAAAATTTGGAAATATTTTTCTTTAATATTCATACATGTACTTAATATGTTTGGATCAAATCTACTCCTCATTCCTGTCCCTTCAGTTCTTCCCCATCCGCTACCACTTTCCCCGCCTACCTTCACGTTTTTCCTCTCTCCCTCTCTCCTTCTCTCTCAGTGTTGCCTGTGTGTGCCTGAATGTGGGACCAAAATTGTTTATTATTACACTGTATTCATTGATTGATTGCGTGCGTGCGTGCGTGCGTGCGCGCGCGCGCGCATGTGTGTGTGTGTGTGTGTGTGTGTGTGTGTGTGTGTGTGTATAGTTAAAGGGCAGCTTGCAGGAGTCAGTTCTTTTTCACCATACAGGTAGCGAGGATTGAACCAGGTCACCAGGTTTGACAGGATGGACGTTTACCCCTGAGCCATCTCACCTGCCCCCATATGGTTTGCTATACAGCAGATACCGAGAGCATGAAACCACTCTTTGCTTTAGGTGACCCTCATGTCAACCAAACTGAAGAAGATTCAGAAACTTTGGGGCCATAAAGCTACAGCCAGGGCAGCATTGGGGAACACTGGATGTATCCAGAAGGCTGGGTAATGCTGGTTGCATGCTCACCCACAGGATCAACTTCAACAAATATTACTAGGTAACTTTGGGAAAGTTGACCTGAGGCATTACCGATAGCCTGGATAAACTGAGGACCACTGGTCCGTGAGCAGACACTGGTCAGTGCCCCCCAAGAGGAAGCTGATGCACCAACAGTTTGACTGGGGGGTCTGATGCTAAAAGATGAATGTGGAGAATGTGAGCATTAAGGCAGACGCAGATACAGAAGATAGTTGCTGTTATGGATCTCGGGATTTTAAGGGTTTTCTTTGTTTTTTTTTTTTTTTTTTTTTTTTTTTTTTTTTCCCCTTTGATCTCACTCTGTAGACCAGGCTGGCTTCGAACCCACAGAGATCCTCCTGGCTCTGCCTCCCGAGTGCTGGGATTAAAGGCGTGCACCACCACAGCCTGGGCAGGATTTTAAGATTTCAGAGACGATGATGAGCTGAAAGAAAACCTAGGCTTTAGAGACCCCAGTGTGATTTCCCTGCAACATGGCCTGGGGTGAGTTACCTACATCTCCGATTATTGTTTTCTTTGTACAATGGATGGGGAGCCAGGAGAAGCTACTGTGTGGCTTTATTCGCATGAGGAACTCAAGCAGTAAAGACCACAAAGACAGAAAGAGAATGTACGAAGGCAGGAGAAGACCGCAGAGGCTCCTGGGAACTCCCAAGTCCCTGGTGGCAGTCTTTGCTGAGATCTCTCCTGTGTTTTGCCTTCTTTAATTCAGCTAAGACCACGTTCTGGGGGGTTATACAATGCTTAAAGGCTTACGTTTAAAAAAAGAGCTGTCAGGACACCAAGGGAAAGAGTATCAACCACCCTTCTTTCCCTATGGCCTGAGGATACTCTGTTACAACACAACGGTAGCTTGTGCTGTTTATTTCTGTTTAAATATTTATTTATATTCTTACGTGTATGGATGAGTGTCTGCATGTCTCTGTAAGCACACCAACCGTGCGCCTGCAGTGTCCACAGAGGCCAGGAGAGGGCGGTGGGCCTCCTAGAACTGGAGTTACAGACCATTCTAAGCTGCCATGTGGGAGCTGGGACTTGAACCCAGGTCCTCGGGAAGAGCAACAAGTGCTCTTCACCACGGAGCCCCGTCTCCAGTCTGTTCCTACGTGATTGTTTCTGTGAGGCTTTTGCTCTCAAACCTCTCTATTCACGTTTATAATTCTTGTCACGTATCTTAAGCTCAGCTAAGAAACAATCAAGAATGATCTCTGTAGTCTTTGAGAACACGGAGGGCCGAGTGCAGAGTAATCGTGTCACCCCTGCTTAGGACTCTTCGTCAAGCCATCTGCTCCCAGTCCTTGTCACCTCATCCCTAAGCCCTTTATCCTCTTTACTGCTCTTCCTATTTACGATAATGTCACCTCCTAAGCCTGGGCACCCTTTACTCCCCAGAATGCAGAGGCCGTAAACAGGGTCACACTCCCGCCAGGAAAAACGGTTGCTGTGGTGGTTTTTGTTCGTTTGTTTGTTTTTTGTTTGTTTGTTTGTTTTTCCTGGCCTCAGAAAAAAATTTAAAATGGCTCTATTGGAGGAGACCTGGAGTTTGTAATAGGTAATAAAGTCAGATTCTCAGAAAAGCGAAGCAGGGACTAGGTTTAACCCTGTTCATTTCATTGTCCGGTGCGGTTAGTCCTTGCAGTCCAGCGAGAAATAACTGTCCAGCCAGCCTTTGTGTCCGTCACCACAGCTGGCACATCACAGAGAAGGAGGAAATAAAAGTGTGCTCTGGTGAAGTAGTTAAATTCTGTCATCACTCATTCACATGGGTAAGAGGAAATAGGAAGTGTGGATGTCACCATTGGAACACTACACCTTTAAATCTTTTTAGTTGACAGTAATCGTATATATGTGTGGGGACCAGGTGCTATTTTGATATTTGTGCTCACTGTAGAAAGATCGAATCAAACTGATAACACATGTCACCTCACTTATTTACCACAGTTTTGTGGCAAGAATGTCCAACATCCGTTCTTTTAGCAGTGAGGTATAGGAATAGCAAGCATGGTCACCGTTCTGTGCGCCTCTTGGAAACTCATCTGTCCTGTGTAATAGAAACTTTTGCCTTTTCACCAAGAGTTGCCATGCTTGTCTCGGTCTCTATGAATTCAGCCTTTCCAGACTGCAGAGTGAGGACGTACATTGTTATCTTTCTGTATCTAACTTTATTTCACTTAGCCCAGTGTAAGGCAGTTTCATCCATGTTGTTACAAGTGACAGAATTCCCTTCTTTGAAAAGGCTGTATAGAAGTTTTATATAAAGGCAGGATCTGTATTATGAAAAATAATTATTAAAGAATTTTAAAGTCTGTATAGAGCCCAACATAGTAGCACATACAGGGAATCCTAGAACTCAGGAATCTGTATTGAACTCAACACAGCAGCATATGCCAGGAATCCTAGCACTCAGGAATCCGAGAGAGGAGAACTGTGAGTTAGAGTTCACAATTAGCCTTATCCTGAATTCTACCTCAAAACAAACAAACAAAAAAAGCAACCGTCTGGAGAGCTGGCTCAGTGATTAAGAGGATCTGAGTTTGGTTCCCATATACCAACATGGTGGTAATCATCTGTAACTCCAGGTTCAGAGGATCTGACACCCCCTTCTGGGTGTCAGACATACATACATATAGGCAAGATCACCCAAACACATAAAAGAAAAATATATAAATCTTTGAAACAAATAACCTCCACATTAAAACAAAACAAAAAGCAAACAAACAAAAATACCTAACCGCCCCCCAAAAAGAAAAAGGTGCACAGGGCCGGAGTCATAGCTCAGTGGTGGAGCACTTGCCCACCATCACAGGCCCTACGTCAAACCCCAAGAACTAAAAATAGAGAAAGGTTATATAGTACGTCATTATGTGTATTACCCATATTTTTTGAATCCGTTCATACATTGGAGGACATTTAAGCTGTTTCTATATCCTAGCTTTGGGAACAGCGCTAAAATAATCATCTATTTGATGTACCGATTTATTCTTTGGATATATGCACAATAGGATTGCTGATTATACGGTGATTCTAATTTCAGGTTTTTGAGAAAGCTCCATATTGTTTTCCAACGTGGCCATACTAATTTACATCCTGCGGGCAGCCTCTGCATCCCCACGGGTGCTGGCTATCTTTCAGCCTTCTGATAACAGGACCAACCATTTGGCTTGGTCTAGGGACTAAATCTCCACACTTTCGCCTTTGTGCATCTGAAATGAGGACTTCTCGATTCTGCTTTCAGAAAACTTACCAGCTTGAAGGAATGTCTCTGTTTGTCTAGTACCCTGTCCTCCAGTGCCAGCCACCATCCAATTGTGATAAACTTCTTGCCACAATGTTGGCAAACAACAGTGTCATCGTGGGTGCTAATTCTGTTTGGTGCTGCTGGGCAGAGACTCTTTGGACTCAGGAATTCAAAGGGCAACAATGAGACCCCCATCTCAAAAAGAGTAGGGAGAGGGTCCCCTTGAACTCTGCATTAATACCGTACTTTGAGACCTTTCTCTTTTCTCTCTCTTGGGTTCTAAAATATATATACCATTGGACATGAAGTAAGATGAAAGCGATAGGTTTCTTCCCCCTGCCCCAAGACAGGGTTTCTCTGTGCAGTTTTGGTGCCTGTCCTGGATCTTGCTCTGTAGCCCAGGCTGGCCTCGAACTCACAGAGAACCGCCTGCCTCTGCCTCCCGAGTGCTGGGATTAAAGGCGTGCGCCACTGCCACCGCCCAGCTACGGGTCTCTTTAGTCTAATGGAATGAGGGCGAATAGAGAATGACTCCAGGCTGCTTCGCCCAGAGGGTAACCCCGCTGCGCAGCCAGCAGTTTGCAGGACGTTGTTTTAGAGAGGGGCAGTGAGAGGTCTTCACAGGCCTCTGCTGTCTTTTCCAGTGGGTTTCCAGGTGCTGGGCGGCTGGGCTACACACCCCGGAACCCATGAATTGTGTGATTTGAGTGTGTGGTCACACTCTTGCACGCTCCCTCAACTAGATCGGAAACTTCAGACCCTGAGGCAAGAGACGGACAGTATTTGTCACAGGTGAAGACGGAGCACCTAACAACTCATTACTTCCATTATGAGTTCCAGATTTAGGCAGAGAGAGAGACAGACAAACAGAGACAGAGACAGAGAGACAGACAGAGAGACAAACAGAAAGAGAGAGACAGAGAGAGAGAGAGTCAGAGACAGAGAGACAGAGAAACAGACAGAGAGGGACAGAGAGACAGACAGAGAAACAGAGGGAGACAGAAAGAAACACAGATGCAGAGACACACAGAGAGAGAGACAGAATGAATGAGCAGACAGCCTAGATTTTTCTATTGAATGAGAGACTATTTGTGCTTCTAAATGACTAGGTTTGGTATAGTATTTGGTGGCAAGAGAAAGTAACCTAACCTAACCACTGTGTCTGTAACTTAGTGAATTTTAAATGTCTGTCTTCACGCCCTGCTGAAGCGGCCAGTCATATGCACATGTAAATCTTTAGGGGTGTCCATAAATACTGCCGATCAATGAAGTAAACACATCGTGTCACAGAGCACATGAGTTCTCCCAGCTGCCGCTGCTGCGGCTTCAATGTTGTCTTTTCTCCCCAGGTCTGAGTCGGGGTTACCATCCGTTTGCTCCCTCATGACAGGAGCCCCGAGATCCTGCCCACTGCACACAGCAGCACAGACCTCTTTCACCGCACACCTGCTTTATGCACGCACGCACGGGACTGAAATGACTGAATTCCTCATCTGTGACATCATTTCCTATTCGGGGCTCTGGATTGGACCCTTCAACTTGATGAGATGACGGGGAACTTGCTTTTCTAGATTAATACTTAACCCCTGCCATCCCTCCTCAGACAGAGCTTTGCACTCACTGGCTTCATTCTGTCCAGCTCAACTCTCCCCGCCTTGAGGACCAAGTCCATGCCTTGCCTTCCTCTTCACCCCAGTAGGAAAAAGCCAGACATCTACAGCCTTAACAATGTAGGATTTGACACAGCAACCAGATTGTGTTCCTACAGAGAAGATACGACCCCCACAAGGGGAGAGCTGAGTCATTAAAAAACTTGGTTTTTATTTTGAGAGATAGGGGAAAAAGTTTGCTATAAACTTAGCCCCCAACGACAGAAAAATCTTTTAAAACTATATACTTAGAAACACATTGCTTTTGGAGACTGGAGAGATGGTTCGGTCGGGAAGTATTTGCTGTATAAACACGAAGACTGAATCCTGATCCCCAACACTCTTGTAAAAACTGGGTGCTGTACACCCCTAGTCCGTGCTCGGACGGTAGAGACTGGACGTTGCACACCTCTAGTCCGTGCTCGGACGGTGGACACTGGACGTTGTACACTCTAGTCCGTGCTCAGACGGTGGACACTGGACGTTGCACACCTCTAGTCCATGCTCGGACGGTGGACACTGGACGTTGCACACCGCTAGTCCGTGCTCGGACGGTGGACACTGGACGTTGCACACCGCTAGTCCGTGCTCGGACGGTGGACACTGGACGTTGCACACCGCTAGTCTGTGCTCGGACGGTGGACACTGGACGTTGCACACCTCTAGTCCATGCTCGGACGGTGGACACTGGACGTTGCACACCGCTAGTCCATGCTTGGACGGTGGACACTGGACGTTGTACACTCTAGTCCGTGCTCGGACGGTAGACACTGGACGTTGCACACCTCTAGTCCGTGCTCGGACGGTGGACACTGGACATTGTACACCTCTAGTCCGTGCTCGGACGGTGGACACTGGATGGTGCTTGGGGCTTGTTGCTCAGGGAGTCCAGCCATACCTGTGATCTCCCAACTCAGTGAGAGACCTTGTTTCAAAAAATAAGGTAAACAGGCCAGTGAGATGGCTCAGCAGGCCACGATGCTTGCTGCTAAGACTGGTGACATGGCTTGATCCTGGAGATCCACAGAGTGGAAGGAGATCGTCTCTGATCCCCAGGTATTGTGACACATGCATACACACACATAGTGGAAGGAGATCGTCTCTGATCCCCAGGTATTGTGACACATGCATACACACACATAGTGGAAGGAGATCGTCTCTGATCCCCAGGTATTGTGACACATGCATACACACACATAGTGGAAGGAGATCGTCTCTGATCTCCAGGTATTGTGACACATGCATACACACACATAGTGGAAGGAGATCGTCTCTGATCTCCAGGTATTGTGACACATGCATACACACACAGAGTGGAAGGAGATCGTCTCTGATCTCCAGGTATTGTGACACATGCATACACACACAGAGTGGAAGGAGATCGTCTCTGATCTCCAGGTATTGTGACACATGCATACACACACAGAGTGGAAGGAGATCGTCTCTGATCTCCAGGTATTATGGCACATGCATACACACACAACAAATAAATGTAAAAGCAATGATGTGGAGCCAGGCAGCGGTGGTGGCGCACGCCTTTAATCCCAGCACTTGGGAGGCAGAGGCAGGCGGATCTCTGTGAGTTTGAGGCCAGCCTGGGCTACAGAGTATAAGCTCCACGATAGGCACCAAAACTACACAGAGAAACCTTGTCTCAAAAAAAACCAAAAAAAAAAAAAAAAAAAAAAAAAAAAACCAAAAAAAAAAAAAGAAAGAAAAGAAAAAAAATAATGTGGAGAGAAAGATACAACATAGACCTCTGGTGTCCACATATATGCACTCATATGTGAACATGTAGATGACACACATACAAATACACACCCTTATATATATGCACACATATATACATTTTTTTCTTTAGTCTGGCTAATGTAAATTGTGGAGAGGGAGAGAGAGGCCAAGCAAGGCAGAGACAGGACAGGTTGCCTCAGCGGCATCACAATGTACTAGAGAGCCCACTGGGGGAGGGGGGAGGGAGGGGGAGGGGGAGGGAGGGGGAGGGGGAGGGGAGGGTGTGGGGGTGTGGCGGGCAGCATGGCGGGGCAGCATAGGCTCCAAACCCTTGTTTGGGAACCATGAAATCAGCAAGGGCCCACAATTCTTTAGTGACACCAAAACTTTTGGGGAAACGTGATTTTTTTTTTTTTTTTTTTTTTGGTTTTTCGAGACAGGGTTTCTCTGTGTAGCTTTGCGCCTTTCCTGGAGCTCACTTGGTAGCCCAGGCTGGCCTCGAACTCACAGCGATCCGCCTGTCTCTGCCTCCCGAGTGCTGGGATTAAAGGCGTGCGCCACCACCGCCCGGCGGGAAACGTGATTTTATATATAGTTATGACAGGGGTCTACTTCAAGAAAATTTCAAGATAAATCAATAACTTTAAATAAATATTTAAGTTTTGACAAGTTTTTAATAAATTGTAGGGTAACATTTTACTGTTAAATATGCAGTTATCTAACCCTACACACTTTCTTGTTCTAAATAAGTCTACCCCCAACTTTTGTGATTCTCAGGACAAGAGTAGAGGCCCATATATTACATATCTAAATATCTGAAAGTTATACACAAAGTTAACAAGTGTTGTTAGATAATGCACGTTCTGTCCTCTTACCGTGACAAATATTTCTTCGTAACAATTTGTAAAGTTGGATTCAAATGTAGAATTGTTGGACCTCCAGAATGTGGCGGTGTAGGCATGCCATCTTATCAGCGATGTGCTCATCCCTGGCAGCATGGGCCGAGGGACCAGGCTTGAAAGGGCTCTCCAAGCTGGCTTTGGTCTTCCGGTTGGGGTCTCCAGACTCCTGGGCACTTACAGGGTGGTCCTGGGCTTCCTCCTCAGTGGGGAACTGTGTAGCCTCAGAACGAGGCTTTTTTTCAAGTTTGGGGCCCAGGGCAGGGAGGACCTTCACGGAGGGCCTTGGAGGAGGACTGGTTTGTCTCCTGGGCCTCACTCACCCTTCATTACCCTAAGTCTGCTACTAATCTGCCCTTAGCTTTGCCTGTCTTCTGTTTTCCCTCAGAACTCGGGAAGGCCACCCATTGTCCTGCTCAGATACTAGTTTTAATAAATAGGACACCGTGATCGTGTCTTCCATTATTTCTCTCTTTGGATCCAATTATTTCTACTAATTATGTGGAATCTTATTAGCAAGGTTTACTCACGGGAGGCCTGTCAGTGAGGCGTGTGGGAGGCAGTAAGTCTGGGAAGGGACAGGTGTTTTTCCTCAGTGAGAAAAAGGCCGTTCAAAGCGTTCACCCAAATTCCACTCTGTGGACAGAGAGATGAAGACTTCGAGGAGCATTTATACCGGGAAGGAAGAAACACCACTTATTGATCACAGCTGGTGAGAAGCAGAAACCCCAAGACGGACCAGGCCTCTGGCAAGACATTGAAATGCGAAGTGAACGGCGACCCTGCCTCTAGGTAGAGTTTGTTTCCCAGGCAAATGGCGGGAAATGGACACCACACCAGGGTCCCATGGTATTCCCAGGACAAGTGAGCAAAATAAAGAAATCCTCCCTCCTCACCCGGGTGGAACCCATTCCTGTGAAGAAGGTACTCAAAGCTTTGAGGTTCAAATGAAGCTGCCTTGAACCTGCTACCTAGCCTGAGACAGGACTGACCCCATCTCTCCAGGGAGCCTGGCCCTGGGGATGAGCTGTGCACTTCCTCTGTTCCTGACCAACTTCCTGAGTGGATGACTTTTCTCTCGCTAATGTGCTGCGGTCCTCATCCGCACTCCATCGCACGAAGAAGGGACGGGCTTTATAGACGTTTGTGCGCATGCGTCAGCCTTGCTCGAGGTTTGGAGGTGACGGTGACGCCTCCTCATACTGCCACTTCGCTTGGCCCGTTCTCTTCCCTTAAAGGCTCCTCATATTTCCACGTGGCTCCCGCTTTTTTAAATGTGCTTTGCTATGAGAGTCAGGGATTATTTATTGTCTTGCTAGGTAATGAGAAGAACTGGTAGCGGCTTGCCGGTGGCCACCACTTTCTTCCAGTTCTGTTAGGTCTCTGTGGACCATGTCCCCTTCCTCGTGGGCCAGTATTGACGCTGCTTTTCTTTCTTTGTTCTACCACACTGTAGCCTGTGCTTGTCACCAGTTCGAATCCCCTATCTCAGCCTCCTGGAGATTTAGATGACAAGCCTAAGGCACCAAGCCTGGTGGTGGCTTTGGTTTTAAGTCACAATATCTTCTTTCCCAGTTACACAGTGATTCCAAGACAGTCTCCCAGTCCTCTGAATTCTTTTTTATCCCCGAGATGGATAACGTCAATTATAAATAATTATAACGGAGATAAGGATATTATTGTTATTATTGGCAGGAGAAAAATGTCCCTTCGAGGACAATTGAAGGCTTTTGAACAGAGGAATGATAGGACCAGATCAGAGTTTCCATCTGAGTAGATGAGAAAAGACTATGGCAGAGCAAGAGACTCACTGTGGGAGAGGAAGGTCAGAGGAGGTGAGCCAGGGCTGTGACAATGAGAATTCCGAGAAAGGACCTGAGGCAAGTGCTCAGGGCAGAGGCACTGGAAACAGATGTACACGTAGAAAACAGAATGCTAATCCAAAGCGCGCGCGCGGGGGGGGGGGGGGGGGGGGGGGGGACGGGGGACAGCCGTGAGCAGGGCCACCTATGTCCAGTGCCGGGACCCTGCAGGAGTGGGAGGCCGAAGCAGAATCAACCTGCTGGGCTGTGTGTGCATCACTCAAGATTAACCACTGTATTCTCTTGCTAAGTATGGCCCGAGGGCATACAACAGGTACCAGTTACCCAAATAAAGAAAGGAAAAAGAGGCGCAGGATCAAATGGAGCGTCTCCCGGGGAGCAGGCAGCCAAGTCCAAGGGGTTGGGTGGGCAGCAGAGGCAGAACAAACATCCCAGCCAAAGGCTGCGTTGTCCCTGTACCTATGTGGCGGTCCATTCCCCTGTCCCCGACGAGATGGAGGACATATGCCAAGCAGAAAAGAATTTGGACTTCCAACTCCTGTTTGGTCATAGAAGCCCCGGGAGAGAGTGACTGAACCTCTGCCCGCTGTACATGTGGTGGACCTGGGAAATGGCAGCGACATCCAAACACGCTGTATCCATTTGCCTTTTGTTGAGTACTCATTGTTCACGTAGAGGGTCCGGACAAATGGGTGGATAGCCGATGCTTGATTCAGCATCATTTATGGGTAGTAAAAGGGGAGCTGCCATTCTTGTATGACCCGTGAGCCAGGAAGAGGAGGAGGACACTCCTTGGGGGCAGCGAGTCCACAGATGTAAGGCTGGCCCTCCTAACTAGCACTTGGGACCTCCTTCTAGCAGTCCTCCTGCTCCTGATGGTAATTACTTTCTCATCAACTGTCCCCAGATCTTATACGTCCTCATGTCCGCCTATCTGTGGGGCCTTCTCTAGCTGTTGGTTTTATTCCATTAGTTTCTCCTGACCTCAGGACTTCATTTCTTCTTAAACTAGGAATGGTACCTAAGAATAATGTTTTTCATGTTCAGATCCTTATCTTTTTCTCTTTCTTCCAGCTAACAAGCAACTTCCATTTCTTACTTCTTTCTGAGTTTTGGTAATGATCTGCAGGCTTCTCCACAGACCATCAGCAGCTTGGGAATAGCCATGCCGCTTCAGTCCATCAGTCTGGAAAGTCACCGCCAATAACACGTCCCGGAGGGAGTGTGGTGGATGCCAACTAGATGGAGCTCCCATGCAGAACATAAGCACGTATTTATAATCTGGGAAGGCGTTCTTAGTGTGCAGGAGTTTAGCATCGGCCATTAGTGACATTTAAAAGCAAAAAGGAACATTCATAGGGGCTCAAGCGGTAATCAGAGCTGGCTGTAGTCACCTGTCTCTACCCCCGAATGTGCCTGAACTTGGCTTGCTTCCCAGTGCTGACCTAGTCACGGGGCAGCCAGTTAGTCATTCCACTCAGGGGCAGCCAGTTAGTCATTCCACTCGTGGGCCTCTCCTCATTGTCTTGGCTAATGGGTTAGCAGACTTAATTATTTGTTTCCTCCAAGCCTGGGGGTGTGTCACCTGCGAGGTGGAGCTGGAGATGACCCACCTGGTTGGCATTCCAGTCGGGGAAGTTAGCAGTTCCTCTCCTCACAGCCTAAGGAACTGGCTTCCCTCTCTACCAACCTGCTGGCCTCTTCTGGCCTGCAGAAGCCGTTCTAATATCCTCAGGGGATTTGTCAGGACCAGAGTAAGAATACACCCAACTTTGCCAAAGCTCTTCAGTTAACGTCCTACCCCAGCTCATCCAGTGACTGTGATTGCAGTAATTGGCAGTAAGCCTTATTCGAAATGAAGAACCTCCAGTTCATCTCGGGCCCTCGAAGGGCAGAGCTGCTCTTCTTAGAGATTCCCCTAATGCCTAATCCTAGGAAGTCCTTCAAAGTACATAAAGGTAATCTAGTGCCACTCATGGGTTCACTGGCAAACTCTTCTTTTGGTACACTATTCTGTTTTTATTTTGTTTGTTTATTTATTTATTTATTTATTTATTTATTTATTTATTTATTTTGGTTTTTCGAGACAGGGTTTCTCTTGTGTAGTTTTGCGCCTTTCCTGGAACTCACTTGGTAGCCCAGGCTGGCCTCGAACTCACAGAGATCTGCCTGCCTCTGCCTCCCGAGTGCTGGGATTAAAGGTGTGCACCACCACTGCCCGGCACTATTCTGTTTTTAAAAGTCAGTTAAGTAGCCAGCGATGAACAAACACTCATGGAAATGCACAATTCAAGGCAACTGTCAAATTCCAATTGATTGGTGAAGACATTTACCGTTTGAGGCTTTGCACACAGCTCTTTAAAGGGAGTGATAAGAGTTTACACCTTGCGTAGAGAGAAGACACACGGGTAGAGGAGGAAGTTGCTAGTTACAGTGTTGTGCTGCGCTCACATCAAGCTATCTCTTTCCCCAACTCCTTATTCAGTTAGATCACATTAGAGCAGGAAATCATCGGTGCGTAAGTGCACCGTGGAAACTGGCCAGCACTATCAGTCACAGCCTTTCCCCTCCCAAGAGCTAGTTGTTAATACTCACAGGCACACCGTGAGCAGCAAAGACGGAACACAGAGGTAGAGGTGGAAATTCACAAGTTGCTGTAGTCTGGAGCTTGAACCAGACTGAGGACAGGCTGTATAGGAGCTTGTCAAGGAGACAAAGGAATTTTGCATTTTTTTTTATAATACCAGGGAACTAATGCCCTTTGATTAGTTGAGATGCTTTGGTTATAAGTCATAGAACATTTCACTCAAATGCCTTAAACAATAAGTAAGATGTATTAGCTTACGCAACAAGAGCTTGCAGTAGCCACACCAGTGTCGGTTAAATCAGTCATTTACCAAAGGTCCAGAGTCGTTTTATTGTTTTTCCTCTGCTGTCTTCTGGATATCAGCTAGTCTTCGAACCAGCACAACAGTTCAAAATCAACATTCAAACAGCAGGAAAAAATACTTCATTCTTTCTTCCTGTCTCTTTGTAAGAACAAAGACATCCCTCTTACCCCAAAAAAGGCTCCAGCAGATTTCTCTGCATTTCATATTGGTCAGAATTCTACTGCCTGTCTAAGCACAGCCCCCAAGGGGTAATGGAATGTCCTGACCATCAGTGTTTCTCCATATCTCCCCCACCCACCTCCCTGAAGTTCAGAGCCGAACAGAGAAGGTTTGCTGTTGAATGTAATCAAGGCTCTATAAGCACAGAGGAAGGAGACGGACATTGGTCAGGAGTCCTAGTTGGCTTTCTGTTGCCATGATAATCGCCATGACCACACACAACTTGGAAAGAAAGACTTTATGTTAGCTTACAGACTACAGCCTGTCCTCAAGAGAAGTCAGGGCAGGGGCTCCAGCAGGAACCTGGGGCAGGAACTGAAACGCAGACTACGGAGTGTGGCTAGAGTTTTCCTACCTTGCCCACAGTCAGGACAAATCTCTGTCACCCGCCAGTCCCACAACCGCTCAGACCCAACCAAGTAAACACAGAGACTTATATTGCTTACAAACTGTATGGCCGTGGCAGGCTTCTTGTTAACTCTTCTTATAGCTTAAATTAATCCATTTCCATAAGTCTATACCTTGCCACGTGGCTGGTGGCTTACTGGCGTCTTCACATGCTGCTGGTCATGGCGGCGGCTGCAGTGTCTCTGGTCATGGCGGCGGCTGCAGCACAGTCCTTCTGCCTTTCTGTCCTTTTATTTCTCCTCTCTGTTAGTCCCGCCTATCCTTCCTGCCTAGCCACAGCCGATCAGGTTTTATTTATTGATCAATCAGAACATCTTGACATACAGACCATCCCCCAGCACAGCCAAGTGCAGACCATCTCAAACACCTGCACTCAGGCCCATGGTCCTAATCATCCTCTATACGGACCTGCTGGGTAACGCCACAAAGAACCCAAGAAGGGCTCCACAGGACATACAGAACATCCCACAGCAACGGAGGACTGCTGCTTACTGACTTGCTCCCTGCTTCTGCTCAGCCACCTTCCTTATACACTCTAAGTCCGCCTGCACGGGGATGGCCCACCTACTGTGGGTGAGGCCCTCCTCCATCAATCAGCAGTAACAGACAGACAAACACAAAACATCCACTCCAAAGACATGATCTGATGGAGACAAATCCTCATCTGAGGCTCCCTCTCCCCCAGGGGTATCAAGTTGACAACCGAGAAGAGCTATCTAGCCTGTACTGCTTTGGCAGAGAGAGGTTTTTGGAGTACATTAGGAAGTATAATCTAGCAATGATATGTGAGCAGACAGAAGGTCCGGGAGTAAAGATGAACAATGATACTGGATGGTGATGATGATGATGATGATGATGATGATGATGATGATGATGACAACAACAACAACAGGGTCTTGCTTTGTAGTTCAGGCTGGCCTTGAACTTGAAATCCTTCTACCTTGGCCTCCTAAGTGCTGGGAATTAGTCATGAACCATAATACCCGGTTCCTGTTAGACTGTAATGACAAGTTACTAAAACAGTGGCTCTCAATGGCCAATTTGCTACCAGATTCAACTAATAGTGAATGAATGACTATCATAGGCCAAATATTGTTGTAGTTATTATACATAAAAATGATGAGTTTGCCTCATGGAGATTTAGAATCTAATGGGTAAAGGGAATATCAGATGACTTATAACCCGTTTAAGCATTACGAAGGAACCCTGGATTTTCTCTCCTTTCTTCTTTTCTTTTTAACAGTAACAAAATTCACCTACAGCGAATCTCAAGTACACAACGTGACATACACAGGGCTGGAGCGACAGCTCAGCATTGAAGAGCACTGGTTGCTCTTCCAGAGGACCCGGGTTCGATTTCCAGCATCTATGGAGCTCACAACCATTTGTACCTGCACTTCTAGGGGATATAATGCCCTCTTCTAGCCCCCATGGGAAAACAGACACATGGTGCACAGATCTATATGCAGGGAATATACCCATATATGTAAAATAATAACCATATTAAGAAAAAAAAACTCCAATGTGACATCCATGTGTAACAGCTACTATTAGTACCAACAGAATATCCCATCCTTTAGAAAACCCTTTTGTGTCTCTCTGTATTTAATGTTCTTATCCTTTAATAGGTGGCCTTGGCGGATACTTACTATTGTGTATTTCTGCCTGTCCTGGAATTTTAGTTTCATCTAAATGACTTTTTTTCCTCAACAAATTGTGTGTGTGTGTGTGTGTGTGTGTGTGTGTGTGTGTGTGTGTGTGCGTGCGCGCATGCGCGTGCCCTCTCACAGTGCTGGGTATCACACCCAGGGCCTTTGGATCCTAGACAAGGGTTCTACAATTGAGCAAACATCATCAGTCAAATGTTTTGCAAGGTTGGAGAGATGACCAGTGGTTAACAACACTTGAGGGGGATCTAGGCTCAGTTCCCAGCTCACAGCCATCTGTAACTCCAGTTCCAGGGGGTCTGACATCCTCTTTCTGGCCTCCCTGGGCACTGCACAACTTGCTGTACATACATGCAGGCAAAATACTCAAATGCATACAATAAGATAAATCTAAAAAAAAAATGATTTTGAGTTTAACCGATATTATTGTGCTTAAAGGTAGTTTATTTATATATTTAAAAAAATTCTGTGGTAGATAGTATAGATGTCCATTTTTTTATTATGGTCATTTTAAAGGTTTCCATTGGGTGCTATTAAGAATGAAGTTGTAGCCAGGTGGTGGTGGTGGGGGGGGGGGGGGGGGGGGGGGGGGGGGTGGTGGTGGTGGCGGCGGCGGCAGCACACGCCTTTAATCCCAACACTCGGGAGGCACAGGCAGGCGGATCTCTGTGAGTTCGAGGCCAGCCTGGGCTACAGAGCGAGTGCCAGGACTTGTTACACAGAGAAACCTTGTCTCAAAAAACAAAACAAACAAACAAAAAGTTGTTATGAACATTCATACATAAGCTTTTTGTAGACAAATATTTTCGTTTCTAGTAGGTAAATACCCAGGAGTAGAATTTCTGGGTCAGAGGGCAGAAATGGATTTAACTTAGAAAGAACCCTGGATATATATTTTTTAAATATAGATTTGTTGTCTTCAGCCCCAAGAATTCTGAGTTAGCCTGACATTCCTAAGCACGTACAGTACATAGTTTTAAAAGCGCCCTAGAACCACTGGTCTAAATTATAGTCATGGTGGTAGAGAGGAAGTTATTTCGGTTTGGTTTTCTTTTCTACCACAAAAACATATAAATGCAAATAATTTCTCCTTTTTCTTCCTGGTGAGCTGCAAACAGCTTTCTCTGAATATTTCCCCTGCACCATACCTCAGCCAGATGCTGGGTCTCCTTTGAGGAGCTCTGGTGAAAGACAAGGTAAAGTGCAGGGAGCTTCTAGAAGATTAGAATCACTAAGAGGAGGAAACCAAACAGAAACAGTCGTTAGGGTGGAAAAGAACGCTGCACTGAGTAGCAGATGAGGGCGTGGCCTTGTGGACACTGGTGGGGTTTTCCATCCTTTCCTTACCATTCTACCTAGGAGAGAGAAAAAAAGAAAAGACTCAGCTGTCCTACGGCTGCTGTGACTGTTCACGATCAGATGGCGGCGGCTTCTGAGCGTCGTCGGACACGGTGACAGCCAGAATGGCCGCACACCACGGAGCAGAGGCCCCTAGTTTATGGGTAAAGACGCTGACCGCACAGGAACGGGCAGGGAGTCACTTAATGGATCGGGGGCTGGCTGAGCTGGGACCAGAACCCAGGTGGCCTGGCTTCCAGCCCAGCTGACCACACTGCTGCCCACACAGACAGAGCTGGCCAGAGACAAGCAGTCCATTGAGCTACTGCACAAACAATGACTGACGGACGGTCAGAGTAAGAAACAGGCATGGGGCAACTGCCACCCCATCACTTCCCGATCCCTAAATTTCCGGGCAGGCCTACGAGGTGTGGTCGCTTGCATGGCGTTGACCAGCCGCTTGGCACAGCTTTTGAATCTGGACCACTTTTTGTGGTCACTGCCAGAAGAAAAAAAGTCTACCTTGTACTCAAGGTGGAGAGAGCCTCTGAGCGCCATACCTGGTCCCGCAGAGTCGGTGGGCGTGTGAAGCAGAACAGACCTAGTTAAGAGATGAGCGCCAGTTGGTCCTGGAGGCCTTGGTGAAAACAGCTTTCAGCTTTGCATAGATCCGCCTTCCCACTGCAGACCTAGCTATCAAGGTCTAGAATGTTCTATGGAATTCAATTAGAATCAACAGAAGTGACGAAGTCTCATCTTATTCTCTTCAAATTTGTCGCTGAACAATCTGCAGTCCCTGAATCTTTTAAGCTCTGGCCAAAGGTCTCTGCTTGTTAAGCTGCCTTGTAAATTCCGGTATGTTCCATGCAAGGCACCTTGCTCTGCTTGGCTTGAGGTGTGTACACATGGCCCTAGGTCCTGCCCTAAACCGTCAACTCTAAACTACTGAACTTAAGGGTGTCCTTCAAGAGATACAGCTGTCCAGCAGGCTTCCTGTTTCAGGTGTCAGTGTCTTAGTCTGGATGATTCCATGCTCCATCCCTCCCTCCCCTCGGAAACCCAAAGCCCCCTGAGAGCGGTGAGGAAGATGAAAAGCTGACTGTAGTGTTTGTCTTTACATAAGAGCATGGTTGTGACAACAAACGCTGCTTTGAAGATGGGCACCACAGCGTCAGGTGCATGAACTAAAATTTAGGGTTCTGTTGGTTAGAGCACAGCAGAGGCCGGCTCTACTTTGTGCTTGCACTGACGTGGTTCTTCTGGGAGCACCCCATGTTCTTTTACAGATGTGGAAGGCTGAGGTGGCTTGTTTATGCTCTCCTAGGCACAGCTCACTGTAACCTACATGGCACTCACGTTTGTCTTGCCTTACGTAAAGCATTTTTAATGCATTTTATTAACACTAAATTGTAAGATCGTTGGCGCCTGGGATTTATGTCTCTCGACTTTTCTGTTTCCAGTATTAAGGAAGCGCTGTGCCTTCTTCACATAGTAGGGGCTTCAATAGATTCTGGCGTGGAATTACGCTGTAACGTTGTAAAAACACATTAACAATCAAAAGTACTGTATAACTTCTGCCGGCTGTGCTAAGTCCGCGGCGAAGGTGTCACCAGGGAGTCATTGTTATGCAAGTCAAGACCGTCCAGAAAAGGACGTGTTCACGTCAGGAGTGAAGGAACCAGGGGAATGCACAGCTGGGCGGGGCTGGTTTGTCGGAAGCGCTGTTCATTCCCCTCGGGTCGGCCCAGCAGGACTGAGTGGAGTAACTAGAATGTCAGCCCTCTTCGCAAATATTTTCATCCTTCTCACCTTTCGAGAACTACTCCGCCCGTTTCTGTTTCTTCCCCCCAAAGGGCTGGCGCCAACTGATGCGACCCGCAAGTCTTTGCAGAGTCCACGCCGAGCTCCCAGCTCCGGCTCGACACCGCTGCAGCCCCGGGGGCGCGGAGGCGCGAGCCAAGAACGCGCGGGGTCACGCGCCGGGCAAGCGCCAAACTGGCCGCAGCCCCAGCGCGGCTCTGAGGGCGGGGCCGCTGCGGGGCGGGGCGGGGCGGGGCGGGACGGGGCGGGGCCGGCCGCGCCGGGCGGGCGGGCGGGCGGGAGGAGGCCCGGGGGCGGCTAGGGTGTCACCGCCAACCCGCTCCGGCCGGAAACGGGCGCTTGTTTCCGGCCGGACGGCCGAAAGCCACCGATCCTGAACGAGCCGCTGGAGTCGGAGTGGCGGCGACCCGGTGTGGAGCCGGCGGAAAGCCACTGGGGAGAGGCCAGCTTCGGTCCGTCCCGGCTTGGCTCCAGCTCCAGTTCCGGTGGGGAGCAACAGTCGCGGTCGCGGTGTCCGCCTCCGCCTCCATCGTCGTCGGGGGAGGGGCCGCTCGGACCCCGGGGTCACTGCCGAGGAATGAGGAGGAGAGGCGGCCGGGCCCCGCGCTCCGCCCCGGCCTAGAGCCTTGCCCTGAGAGTCGCGAGGGTAACGGAGCCCCCCAGCCCTGGCACCCCTCCCCGTCTCCCCCCGCCCCTCCCGCCTCTCCAGCGCCCCAAACTCTGTGCCTCCGAGCTCCAGTGCTCCCTCTTTCTGACCGGACTTCACCTGAAGCCATCTCCCTTGAGCGCCCGCTCCCCGCCTCGCCGCTCCTCGCTTTGGTCCCCACCTTCCCCTTCACGCCAGCCCTTCACCTGCGCCCTGCGCTCCCAGCCCTGCCCGGCCGGCCGTTCCTGCCCTCTCCCGGGCTGTGCTGGGCAGTTGGGACGGTCCCCTCTTGTCAGCCAGACTTCGGGGGAGGGATGGCGGAGCTTCAGGGTGGTCAGGATGCAGCCGCCGGCCCCCTCACCCCAGGAGGATAAAGTTCTTTTAAAGTTACTATCAAAGTGCAATGGAAAGACAAGTTTGTTCTCCTTAGCGATAGCCAAACCGAGGTGTGTCCAGTAATGGAGGAGTGGAGGGGGGGGGGGGGGGGAGAGGAGAGAGAGAGAGAGGCAGAGGCTGTGTGTGAGTGTAGGTGTAGAAATTCTAGGGCAGGCGTATGGACTTTAGAAAAAAAGAAAAGTTGCTCTGAGCCGATGGAAACTTTAGAAGCTGATGATGAGTAAGCCGGGGGCTGCGTGATCTCACTCTTCTCATAATTACTAGGTTAACGGTGTGGCTCCTGTCGAGATGGAATGGGATTTGTTTACTGGGCCGGCGTATTTTTAGCCTGTCGGCTCACAAGGACCAGCCCTCAGAGTCTGTCTTTCCTCTCTGGTGATAGAGTGTCCATCTAACCTAGGTGTCTTTTCTGGGCACAAGGCGCATGTAAAAATGGGGAAGTTGAAAGAATCGGACTGGTGAAATTTGAACTAAGAGATTTACCTCCCCCTCCCCCCCCAAAAAAAAAATCAAAAAACTTCTTAGAGAATTCTTAGGGAATTTTCATGACTGCAAAGCCAAGAAAGAGCTAAGGACTTTGACTTTTGCTTCCCTTATCTTTTTGCGAGTACTACAGACGATGTTTTATTTAGGAAACTAAAAGCCGGTAATTTGTCGGTCTTTGGCTTTTCCCACTATATATTTAGGAAGTCTTTCAGGAGGCTGGATCCCTTTGTCTCTCAAAACCTGTTTCAGAGGTGGAAGAGCTGAGTAAGAAGCAGTAGTGGTGCTAAGATGAATCTAAAAGACTAACTGATTTCTATTTTAATTTTTCTCTATTGTATAACTAAAATGACACTTAGAAAATGTGTTTCTTAGTCAATGAGATTCTGTTCCTGAAGGGATGGAGAAGTCTGCCAGAGAGAATCAGACTTGTAGTTATACGTTGGCCGTACATAGCTTATAAATGAACACATTCTAGGTAAACAATGAGGAATTAATTATGTTCTTTGCCCTCATTGTTTTCAAGCAGGTCTTTTAAGTTTACTAACCTGCTGTGCTAGTCTATTGATATTTTGAAGGCTGTACAGAACTGTACGATAAAAGAAATTGGCTGTTCCTCATGTGCAGAGCTGAATAGCAGCCTGTTCTACCTTGACTAGTGAACTGGCATCTTCAGAGCGCCTTCTAACACAGGCCACTTTCTGTGTACTTAGAGATTGAACATGAACACAAATATTAGCTCATGCTACGAATAATTGAGAAGGTAAATATGCTGAAAACATAAGTTCCAAAACCAAAATAGATTTTTTCGATTTTCCCTCTCATTTAGGATTATCAGTACCTTTCTGCCAATCATTATCCATTAACGTGAATAATTTAGGATTGAATAGATGTCTGCTTTGACATTACACATTCAAGCAGGAAGTAAAGATGGAAAGTTGTTTCCAAACTACTACTGTTTTATTTATTTATTTTTGGTGGTCTGATTTGTCTTTTCCTTCCATTTAGTACCAGGGACGACTTCTGTGGAGGGAAAAGCAGTAAAACTTTGCCAAAGAAAAAAGACTGGTGTGTTGTATAAGGCAGGATGACCAGCTGGATGCTCATGTTAGATATACTGTGTGGAGTTATGTCACTAACTTGGAAATGTTCTTGAAGTAATAATTGCTCTATCTCTCTTTTTCTCTCCCCTCTCCTACCCATTAGTGGAAAAATATTTCAGTTGGAGTCTAAAATTGGATTTAAAAAAATCACATATCTCCTCTTGGAGTCTTGACTGTTAATAGTTGTTTTAATCCGTGTGGGTTGGCTGGTGCCAATAGTAGTTATGACATATGGCTAATTTCTATTTATATCTAACTTCCTTTTGTTGAACTGTATATATTACTGTACAGGGTGGGGATGGGAGAGTTTGTATAAACTTAGAAATGAGTGTAGAGCAAGCAGCCCCAAGAGCTAGCTCCACCACCGTTCTCAGTTCTTAGAAAGCTGTTTTGTTTTTTGTTTTTTTTAAATAGAAATTTGAGGTACATTGTAAGCAGCCAAGTGAGCTATGATGGAACAATTTAGTATCACAAATAAATGTTCACATTGTTATGAGAGCATTGTATTGCTTGTTAAAGTTTCTGAGCTCCCAAATGCCTCAAGTATTCTAATAGTTCTGGCTGAGACTATGGCGGGGCAGGGAGAGGGAGAGAGAGTTTGTTTGTTTGTGTGTTTGTGTGTTTGTCTAGGGAAGTATCCCTCTTATCACAAACACTTATCTCACCAAAAAGGAAAAATCAGTCCTTGGAAATGTGATCTCACTGATATGTTTCCTATGTGGAATGGTGACTGGAATCTTAGTAGCGCCTGATAGATTCAGACCATTAAAGTTCTGTGCAGGGCAGTTTCATCATGAACTCCTGAATTCAGTTGGCTTTTGAAGATAATAGAAGAGAGGACTTACAGATGCCTTGCTGAATAGTGATTGAACGCTCCTATGGCCGAAGCAGCCTCCAAGCTCCAGTGGCAGCCTTTGGGGAGCTAGAAAGATGTAAAACAGGTGTCTTCCCTTTGAGTGGGGGGGTGAGGGGTTGGGAGGTGGCACATGGGACAGGGAGGATGATGACATATACATGGGAAGAGGCTTTAGTGTTCAAACACTTTAAAATACAGGACACTGTCTAAACAGAACCAAGTTTAATGTACTATCTGACATGTGGATGGGCTGGAGAAAACTTGAAGTAATAAGGAATTAATGAGATTAAACAAGGGGAGCTTTCTGAATCAGTATGTTTTGAAACGGACTTGTGAGGTTATGGATTAGTCATATAAAACTATGGACTGTGAAATTAGATGGACTTTGGTTTTTTCTTTATGACGTGACCTTGCCCATGTCATTACATTGAAGTCAATGAAAAATGTTTTCTGTGTTAGGAATAAAAGAAAAAGATTTTTTGAGGGGCTGGGGATGCTTGCTTAGCATGCAGAGATCCCTAGATTCTGTCCCAGCACTGCACAGATTGGGTGTGCTGGTGCATATATGTAATCCCTGTACCTGCGAGGCAGAGGCAAGAGGATCACAGGTTTATGGGCACCCTTCCTTGGCTATGTAGTGAATTCCTGCCCAGCCTGGGGTACATGAAACCTAGTCTCAAACACCCAGCGAAAGCGTTTTCCGAATCAAGTATAGAATGTGCAGTGTGCAATGATGGTGTGTATGAATGACTAAATTATGTGTGAGAGTGACTGGGGAGAATGTGGGTTGGTCGAGTCATGGGGAGGAAGAGGGTGGAAGGGACTCAGAGGCCAGACTGTTGGATGTGGATAGAAGGGTCAATAGAGTCATTGTAGGTCCGCGAACAAAGGATGGATTTCATGGGAAATATTGAGCCCTTTGGTCCAGGAACTCAGGGACAAGGAGTCAGGCAGCAGCCGGTACACTGTGACTCTTCTGCCTCTTTTCTGTGCCATCCTGGCCCAGAGAGACTTAGCCAGTAGATGAAAGATTCGGTACAGGAGTTTGTGTTTGCGTACCTTGCTGTCTGAGCTCTGCTTGTCGCTGTCTCATAGTGCACCAGCCTGTGGAGAAGTCGCGAGACTATGGCGGGGTTCTGCTCAAAAACTTGTGGTAAGGATGACATTATGTTTCAGGGCATTTAGTTCTGCTAATGTAGAGAGTACCGGCATAAGAATTCAACACTCTATGAACAAATTTATTATTTTAAAAGTGCATTATTTTGCTTGGGGGTGGTGGCTCACGCCTTTAATCCCAGCACTTGGGAGGCAGAGGCAGGTGGATCTCTGTGAGTTTGAGGCCAGCCTGGTCTACAGAGCGAGTTCTGGGACAGCCAGGGCTACACAGCGAAACCCTGTCTCAAACAACAACAACAACCACCCACCCAAAAAACAAAAAGCATTATTTTTAAAGCCAGTCCTACTATTTGGGGGGTTTTACTGATGTTGAATTTACATCTCTAAGCCTATATTACCTGGTAGCGAGGAAAAGACTGTAGGAGTGATGAAGTACAACTAATTTTGCCTTAAATATTTGGCATTAGAAATCCATAAAATTAATAGTCCATTTATGGGTGATTAAAACCAGACTATACTAAGTATCTTAATGTAGGCTAATTTCAAAATCTGTGAAGGTCAAATGTGGCCTCTCAGGCTATCTCCTTCCTGCATAAGAACATTGGTAGATGATGTCTATTTTCCAGCTAGAACGAATCTTCATTTACAGTATCTGGGGTCTCACTGCATTGTTAAAGGGCACTGAAAAATTTTCTCCAGCTATCTTGAAGGAAAATTCTTTGATGAGTAATTGGAAAAGGGTGTGTGTGTGAAAGGTCTCCGCGTAAGAAAAGCACAGCTGTTCTTCAGTGGACTTAGCGCCCTCCTTCCTGCCAGCTGCCACCTTCTTGTATCATTACAAAACTATGTGTGTGTGTGATGTCAGGAGCACAGGTTAGTCCTTACCTTGAGTCGGGTGATTCCATTTCTGAGCTGGAAACAGGAGGCAGCAAAGACGGGGATTTTATCATGTACAGCTAGATTGGGGTTAATTTCAGCTGTATTGTTTAGTTATGTCTTATCCCTTTTTTCTTCTAAGAATTAGTTTGGGGTAGGAAGAATTAAGTAAACTTGCTTTTATTCAGTTCTGTGCTAAGTGCTTGAAGGACTGGGGGAGAATGACAGCTTTGTGTCCTTGAAGAGTTTTGAGTTCAGTTGCAAGTAAGACGAATAGAATGGATGTCTGTTGAGCCTGTATTTACATGCCAGGCACAATGTTTAAATTGAAAGTATATTATTAATTGCATAACCCAGGCCTTATACCATAGACACTTTAGGAGACTAGTACTCTGGTAATTATGGAAGGTACCACAGAGGAATTATAGCATTTCAAATGCTTTTAAAAAGTGCATTAGGAAAGGCAGATATAGTGACACACACCTGTAATCCCAAATCTTAGCACATGAGAGGCTGAAGATCAAAGATTGTGGGCTTCAGATCAGCTAGAGCAGCATAGCAAACCATATATATATAAAACCAGGAGGTGGTGGCGCACGCCTTTAATCCTAGCCCCTGGGAGGCAGAAGCAGGTGGATCTCTGTGACTTCTAGGATAGCCAGTGCTACACAAAGAAACCCTGCCTCAAAAAACAACAAAAAACAAAACAAAACAACCGCCACAAAAAACAAGACATCAAAGGGACCAAACAAAGTCCTGGAAACATTCAAGATGTTCTGGGGGTGTTGATTAGATTGACTTGAGTAGCAGTGAAATGAGGGTTGTTTGGGTTTATGTTAATGAGAAAAGGGAGTCTTAAAAAGCTAGGCTAACTAGGAAAAAGGGAACCTGTGAAGATTTCTTAATTAGAATAGTAATATGACAGTAAGATACAAGTTGGCTGCTTGTTTTAAATAGAAAAGTTTGCTGTCTGGAGTCTGAAGTGAGGGGCCTGAGAATAGCTTTTGAAGGTAGAGTAAGAAAAGAGTAGAAATGAGATAGTGAAGAGAGTTGAAGCTCGTGAGGACCGGGTATGGGAGACACAGGCGGGCCGTGAGTCAGATAGGACTTGTCAAGCCTGGGCTGTATGAGACTCTGACTGAAATAAGACATTACAAAGATTTCCTTAGTTATACTTTCTAAAAAGTTTGTATGTGTGTGGGAGTCCTTCATGTATGTATTTGTACCATGTGCATGCCTCTCTTGGCCAGCAGGTTAGGGTGCCAGATTCCCTAAAACTGTAGTTACAGGTGGTTATGAGCCACCTGATGTGAGTGCTGGGTCCTGAACCCTGGTCCTCTGAAAGAGCAGCAAGTGCTCTTAAATGCTTAACCATCTCTGCAGCCTCAGATTTCCTTATTGCTAAGGAAATGATACTTGATTTCAAGTGGCACATGTCCAGAGGAAGCTGTGTTGGTTGTCAGAGGTAAAGCTGGGTGGGTGGAGGCAGTGGCTAGCAGGTTTACCAGCAAAGATGCAGTGCTGTACTTGTGTGCGGATGGATGGGTTTAGAGAGAGCAGCATGGGAAAGACAAACAGTAAGCCCGAGTGTTAGCATTCTTCCTTCCGGCCCAGCCCACTTGGGTCTTCTTTCTCCTTCCCTGTTTATTTGGTTCTGTTTTCTATTGTCTGCCCCATCCAGTGTCTACTGGATGTCTCCCATCTTACAGACTGTGTCCTGTATACTGAAGGGATGGGAATGGGTCAGGAAAAGTCTTGCTCACAAGGAGCATAAGGCTCTAATTTAATGGTTCTCGGCATGGTGGGTCCCATATCAGATATTTACATCACTATTCGTAACAGTAGCAAAGTTATAAAAGGTATGCAAAAGCGAAAAGTTGCGAAGTAGCAACAGAATAATTTTATGGTTGGGGGTCACCACAACATGAACTGTATTAAAGGGTCACAGCATCAGGAAGGTTGAGAACAACTGGTCTAATGGAAAGGTAATAAATATATAGATGAAGTGTGATAAGAGCTGAGTAAACGTTATGGGGTAGAGAGTGGAAGCCCATGGGTCAGTTCTGCTGTGGGCAGACAGGATAAATGATCGACTCCCAGAGGAAAGAACATTGCCCAGGAAATGACGAGCTAAGCATGTAGCCTGCAGGAGACTCTAGCTTGAGGGAAAGTGCTTAAAGGAATGAAGCAGATCCACGGAGTGTCTAGAAATTACAGCTGGCAGACAAGATTGGGCAAGGCTGGATCATGTGGAGCTTTATCTCCTGTCAGTATGTCCATCCATCCATGCATCCATTGTTTATTGAGATGGAGTTTCATACTGAAACCTATGCAGGCCTGGAATTTAACTGTGTAGCTCAGGCTGGTCTTGAACTTACAGCTGTTCTTCTGCCAGCCTCATAAGTGCTCCTGAGTACAGATGTGAAGGTCATGCCTGGCTTATGCTTATTTTGTGGTGCTGAGAGTTGAACTCAGTGTCTCATGCATGCTAGGGTATGTGCTTTACCACTGGAGTGCTTTATCTGGTAGCTCAGTAAACGATGAGGTAATAAGGATTATAAGCATATGGCGATATGTCTCAAATCCAAGACCAGTTATTTCAGTGGTGTATAAAGTGTATTCGAGATGAACAAGACTGAAGGCCTTTTAGTAATTTCCTGTTTAACTAGAGCACATTTGTTGATGGACTTTATGGAGTCAGAGAATTGGAAGGATTATGTTTTCTTACTGATTTTCAGATTGAATACCTGAGGATTTAATCAGAGTCACAGAGTGTTTTTTTTTTTTTTTTTGATGATGGCTCAGTCTAGAATTCAGTCTTCAGTGGCTGGCCTTTGGCAGGTGGTTAATAAATGTGAGGTCACCACACTGTTCTCTCTGTCCTGTGTCAGTGTTTGTTTCCCCTACCTTGTGTTGTGCTGAAAGACAAAGGCTTATCACCCCATCCACTGTCCTTTCTAACCAAGTGAGCAGTGGTGTTTCCCAAGGCCTGACTCAGAAGATCTTGCTTTGAAAGTACCACTGAGGAGGGACAAAAGTCGAATTAGGTGCCCAGGAGGCGGGTGAACAGTGTGTTGGGATTATAGCTGTAGTGGTTGGATGTAGAAGGTCAAGGTTTTCCTGAGGATGCAGATCTATTTTTCTTCCCCACTAAAGTCCCTTCACGTTGCTTTCGGTTAAAATTAGTTTTAAGTTGGGCCAGCAAAACTTTTGTTATTAAGAAGAGGCTGTGGCTTGGTATGGTTTCCTATTGCTGTAATCCCAGCACTTAGGGGCTGATGCAGGAGGTGGTGAGTTTGAGACTAGCTTGTACTACAGTAGTGAGACCCTGCATCACCCCCCAGCGTCCCCAGCCAGCATGGTGGCTCATCCCAGCACTTAGTAGGTAAGGTAGAAGGACTTGGGAAATTTGAGCCCGGCCCGGGCTACATAGTGAGTATCAGGACTGTTTGGATCACAGAATGAGACTTCGTTTCAAAAAACAACGACAGACAAACAAAAACCTCAAACCAAACCAACAGGCCCAGGCAATCAGGCACTACTCGGACTCGAACTTGGCTGTGGTTTGAACTGTGGAAGGAGATTGGTTTTTATAATAAGAGTTTGTGTGTGTCATGCTTTGCTGGGGAGGAACAGGATGAGATAGAGAACATCTTCCGTTTCCTGATTCCCTTGGGGAAGTTAAGACTCTGGGGAGTGTGGAAGGATGGGTACCTTCTGATGGCCTTCCTCAGATCCTGACTGACTTGCGATTTTCTTCTGTTTTCCGAGCTGTGTCAACATCTTCCCCAGAGAAGGGCTTTGGTTTGGAAGCTGTCCACTTCAGCAGAGCTGCCAATTCTTGATTCTTTCTCAAGTGGGCAAGGGTACATTTTGTTTTGTTGGTGAGTGTTGGGGGAAGGAGAAAGGAGGCACAGAGGAGCGCCTCACAGCCAGTCCTTGTCCGGCTCGCTCTGGCTGCCAGGTCCCCGGCTTTGTGTTGGGGGAGATGACTTGGCTGCACGGCATCCGAGTTATTTGGGAAGGTGGCTCTCAGTCCCTCAGCTATCTGATTGGGATGGCAGTATAAAAACTTCATTCTTGGCCAGTGTTGTCAGCCTCTGCTCCACCCTGTTCCAGACACTTCTTGTGTGTACTGTATGGAGTATTTCTGACTCTTCAGCCTAGAGTGAAACCAGTCATGCGTTCCCTTAAAACAGCGGCTCTCAACTTGTGGGTTGCAACCATTTTGGGGGTTGCCGAAGGATCCTTTCACAGGGGTCTCATATCAGATATCCTGTAGACCAGATGTTTTCATATTAGGAGCAAAATTACAGTTATGCAGTAGCAACAAAAAAATTGTATGGTTCAGGGTCACCTTTTCTATCTTGCCTCTGAGTGTTGTTATTGCATTAATGGCCCTTATTTCTGGTTTTCCTCTGTTGTGCTGGGCATCAACCTCAGGACCCCCTTTGCATGCTAGGCAAGTGCTGTGCACTGAGCTGTATTCCCCAACCCATGATTTCCCCAGTTTCCCAACTACCTAGCCCTTCCTTTTCAATTTTTGTTGTTTGTTTTGTTTTTGTTTTTTTGAGACAGGCTTTCTCTTTGTAGCCCTGGCTCTCCTGGGACTCACTATATAGGCAGCCCTCAAACTTAGCGATCCACCTGCCTCTGCCTCCTGAGTGCTGGGATTAAAGGCGTGCGCCATCACTGCCCAGCTCTTTTTCAGATTTACATGAGGAACTGTTTTAAACATTTAGAACATTGTAGGGAAAAAACCCTAACAGATAATTTTGAGCCCAAGGCTCAAATTTAAAGAATATTAGTATTTTATCTTACTTGTTTTAGATTTCATGCACTCTAAAAAATGTTTTACAAATATAGCTGAAGTCCTACCCTTCCTCTTTTCAAGAAGAGACTGTGGGCCTGATCATTTCATTTTAGATTTTATACTTTTTCCCTACATATTGCATATTCATAAACATGTTTATGTATACTGTATAAATCTTATGTAAGTATAGTCTTACTAGAAACAGACAATACGATGTTTCCAGTGGTGTCAGATTGCTTTTTCAGTTGTCTAGCTGTGGGTCTAGTTTATGCTGTCCCTTCATCTTTAAGCTACTTCCTCTCTGCACTGCTCAGGAGCCCCACCCCCGTTAAGCTTCAGTGTCTGTCTTCCACGGCATCTTTTGTTTGTCTTCATAGGAGGTGGTGCCTGTCCCGCTGCTGACCTGCACCGTTTTGCTGAACTTGTCATGTAGGATCTGTATGGTCTCGTGCTCTGGCTCGTTTGTGCCGTCAGGAGACTTCGTCTAAGCACTGTAGGTGCCGTGAAGACAGATAAATAGTCTCTTTTATGTTTGGTTTCCTTGTGGTCTTACCACAGTAAACATTTAGTAACTATTAGTCATGATTAGTAAGTAAGTGGTCAAATTAATAAAAAAGGAAAAGTATCCATTGTGTTAGTGAGCTCTTGTTTTAATTTAAAAATTTGAGATGGTCCTATAAACAGAAGGCTTACAGAGAACCAGTCTGCAGTAAAAGGGTACTTACTGAGAGGCACGTGAAGCCCACTCAGGACTGGTTTCCTGCAGGGGTGAGAGCACACTTTGGAGACTGGAGTAGAAATCGATAGGTGATATCATCGCAGTGGCAGACTCCTGGGAATTGATCCTGGTGGCTTTTGATCCTGTGTGCTCCTGTGGCCAGGCTCACCACACTAGCTATCAAATTCTGCTTTTGTCATCACAGTTTGGGCATCCTCCTCAGAGATGAGTCACACACACACACACACACACACACACACACACACACACACACACAGCCACCTCTCTGTTTACTTACTAAATACTGCTGAGGACCAGGAAATTTTGCCTCTGAAGAAAACATGATACACACAATCTTATATACATGTGTGCATGTATTTTTAACCATGTCTCCCACCTTCACCACACACTTTTACATACGTGTGTACATGTACTTTTAGCCGTGTCTCCTTCCACCTCTGGCTTCTCAACTTTTTTTTTTAGTTTTTTAAGATAGGGTCTCACTGTTTAGCTCACACTGGCCTGTCCAAGAATTCACAGTCCTGCCTCAGCCTGCCCACTGTGGGTTTACCAGAATTATTTGTTATTGTTTTTCGAGACAGGGTTTCTCTGTGTAACCCTGGCTGTCCTGGAACTGACTCTTGAGTTCGAGTCCAGCCTGGTCTACAGAATGAGTTCCAGGACAGCCAGGGCTGTTGCACAGAGAAACCCTGTCTCAAAAAACAAAACTGTGGAGGCCAGGATGTTTCAAAAGCTACAGATGATTGTTTTCAAAGCTTCAAAAGCATATTAGTTCTGCAGCATAGAGTCCTAATAAAAACATTGTTTGGGCCTCAGTGATTTGCCCTACCCCCAAGTAAGAGTTAAATATTAAGGTAACTGTATGAAATTGTTAAAAAACAGTCAAATATTGGTAATTTTATTTATTTATTTATTTATTTATTTATTTATTTATTTATTTATTTAGGTTTTTCGAGACAGGGTTTCTCTGTGTAGCTTTTGCGCCTTTCCTAGAACTCGCTTTGGAGACCAGACTAGCTTTGAACTCACAGAGATACACCTGCCTCTGCCTCCCGAGGGCTGGGATTAAAGGCGTGCGCCACCACTGCCCAGTGTGGTAATTTTATATACTTAAATCTATATGTTTAACATGAAGTTTAATTTCCTTTTGGAGTTCTGAAGAACAATATCATGAAGGTTTTGAAGTAGATAATCCCAAATCTAATTATATCTCTGAAATGTACTTCTTATTTTATTTCCACTGCTTTTCTTTACGGTCATTATTAGGTCAAATTTTGATGGAGTGTCTATTTCAGATTACATGTATGGGGTATTGAGAAGGTTGGAAGGGAATGTGTGGGGCCAGAGTGACTTCAGTTAACATCTTTAGAATTGAGATGTTAATTATTAGGGTTGCAGAGATAGTTCATTCGCTAACTTAGCTTTGGCCAAGAAGCCTGGGATGTGCCAGGTGGTGGTGGTGGTGGCAGTGGCAGTAGCACACGCCTTTAATCTCAGCACTCCGGAGGCAGAGGCAGGCGGGTCTCTGTGAGTTCAAAGCCAGCCTGGTCTACAGAGTGAGTTCTAGGACAGCCAGGACTACACAGAGAAACCCTGTCTCCAAAAACCAAACCAAAACAAAAGCCTGAGGTGAAAACCTTTGCGGTGACGGTGTGTGTGTAATTGATTGTGTTAAGTGTAGTGAGTTTACACGTCCTATAAATGACTCCCCCCCCCCACACACACCTTTTGGCTGACTCCATGCTGCCTCTCTAGCCTCCATAAGGACATCGGTGTTGGAGAAGATTGCCTGTAGTCAGGTGGAGACGTGGGGAGGGAAGAGGGAAGGAGCTCCAGCCCTGGACTGTCTACTACCCTGTGGAGGTCGGGGAGGAAGATGCTGAGGTCAGGAGAGAGCAGAGCAGCAGAGGTTAGCAGGTATTCCAGAGTAGCACCGAGGACCGGAGCAGAGCGTCCTTCCTAACTCTTCCAAACCTGGTACAGGCTCTGTGAAAACCTTGAAATTTAGCTCTCTCCAGGCTCTATAGTTACAGTTAATTGGATAACATGTAAAATGTAGCTGAAAAGATCAACTTTGTGTTCTGCAGGAGGGTTGTTGTATTTATTTTGTTGTTGTTGTTTTGTCAAGGTTATTTTAAATGGGTTAATACTTTTGTGCCTTTAAAAATATTTATTTATTTAGTGTGCATTGGTGTTTTGCTTGCATGCATGTCTTTGAGAAGGTGTCACATCCCCTGGAACGGGAGTTACAGACAGTTGTGAGCTGCCTTGTGGTCACTGGAAATTGAACCCGGGCCCTCTGAAGAGCAGCCAGCACTCCTGACCACTGAATCATCTCTTCAGCCCCGCTTTGTGCCTTTTGAATCATTAGCAGCTAAGAGCGAAGGAAAAGGAGCTTTCTTCTGTGAGACAGTAATGTTAGTGGAGCTTGTTGTTATGTGGAGCCGGTCTACTTGGAGGCTGAGGAACAGCCGTGGGGAAAGTGTCATGTGGACAACCCCACGCACGGTTCAGGCAGCAGGTCTGTGTCTGCTGGTAAAGCCCCTGTGAGCCTTTGCTTCTGTTTCCTTTGAACTTGGAAGAGCTCACCTGTCTGTAAGCTCATTCCTCTTGATTTCCCATCACTTACTAGGGGACAAGTCTCTGATGTCCCTAACTCTTGGTTACTGTTGTTTACTGACCAGAGGTAGAGGCTTCCCATTACTCTTGTCAGAATTCTGAAAATAGATTTGAAAACGAGACCTAAGTGTTGCCATATCCTAGCTTCTTTCACACCATCTTTGTAAGTTTTTATGATATTCTTGTTCATGATGAAAATTAAGATTGTGTAAGTTTCCTTCAGTGTTTGATGACTGGTGAAGACCATGCTCTCCGTGTCCTGAGCACTGTGTGCACTAGGCTCTGGAAGATGATGCTCTCTGTGTCCTGAGCACTGTGTGCACTAGGCTCTGGAAGATGATGCTCTCTGTGTCCTGAGCACTGTGCGCACTAGGCTCTGGAAAATGATGCTCTCTGTGTCCTGAGCACTGTGTGCACTAGGCTCTGGGCAGATGATGCTCTCTGTGTCCTGAGCACTGTGTGCACTAGGCTCTGGAAGATGATGCTTTCTGTGTCCTGAGCACTGTGTGCACTAAGCTCTGGAAGATGATGCTCTCTGTGTCCTGAGCACTGTGTGCACTAGGCTCTGGAAGATGATGCTCTCCATGTCCTGAGCACTGTGTGCACTAGGCTCTGGGCAGATGCACCAAAGTGATGCTAAGAAGGTGTTGTCCAATAAATAAGCAAGAGTAAGAAGATAGGTCCTGTGGGAATCCACATTCTGGGTTAAATAGGACTTGGTTACACACACACACACACACACACACACACACACACACACAAACACACACACGCGCGCGCGCAGAGAGAGACAAATTTAGACTTTGTAGTATATATAACATCATACAGCATTTTAGAACTGAAGAACTTTACATGTTACTATCATTTCCTAGCTGAGGAGAACAAAACCAGAAAATTTGAATTACTTGTCCAAGATCGTAGTTAACAACAAACACTGTGTATTTGCTTTCTGAAAAGTTGGGCCTCTGGTATAGAGTAATATGCATTAAGAAATTAATAATTAGGGCTCAGGAGATAGCTCAGTTCTTAAAGTGCTTGTCAGTCACAACCTTGAGGACCTGAGTTTGATCCCTGTCACCTGTATAGAAAGGCTGGCCTGGTGATGGGAATGCTTGTGACCTCTGACCTGGGGAAGTCTCAGTGGCCAGCCAGACTGACATAGAAGGTGAGTTCCAGGCCAGTGAGAGATCCTGCCTCAAATAAATAACAATAAGTGAAGAAATGATAAATAAGTCAAAGTGAAATGACCCCTAATGCAATTCTGTGGCCTCCACATACACAAGCACCTGTGTGCCCACATTTGTGTCTGTACTTGCACACACACTGTGCACTTGCAGACACATGAACAGAGAACTTAATAATCTTATGAGTACTAAATATTTGGAAATGAGATAAATATTAATGCAAAGTCATGAACACTAAATACCAAGTGGGGAATCAATTCATGTAGCATTCTGTGTAAGTATGGAAGGTAGAGGTAAAAATTTCCTCTACTAGTGAGCAATTTGAGTGATTTGAAGAGAAATACAATTTAGTAATTTTTATTGTAGAAAAGGGATAGATAATACTGTGCATATTCTCAAATGGGTTAGAACAATAGGAAAGTTTACCTGGGTTGGTTTGGGATACTTTTCTTGGGAAGGTTTCCCTGGTGGGAATCTTTGGAAACGGTGATTCTAACCAGAGGATTTCAGCTAACACTGAATTGAGAGTCGCAGTCACTAGTTGGTTCGGCTCCAGTAAGCAATAGAGCTTGGCCCGGAGCTCTCTGGACTGTCCTGCAGCGTTCTCTTTTACCGTATCGTATTGCTTAGGAGGAGGTAGGTCGTGGTTAAAAGTGCAGATCAGATGCCCGGGAAATGGAATGGGAAGTTAAAGACCACATTATGATGAGGTCTAACCACAAGCTGTTTCAGTTCTGGATAGGTTTTCTGTGCACTTAAACACTACTGTGTGCTCACGGCTCTCATGCTCAGAGCACACTACAACAAGGAATTAGTGCTGTCTTCTCTTAGACTCAGCTCTTTGTATTCAAAGGGATAGACTCCTTTGGATCTTGGATTTAAATGTATGTTCTCTCTGATTCTCAGTTTCAAAGATGAAATAATTTTCCCTTTGCAAGTGGAACAGCTGCTTGGGTTAGTGAGCTGTAGGTAATGTCTTTTTGGAATAAAGGGAGGAAGGAGGTCTAAATTCAACTCTTTCTGGTTTATATTGTCAGCAGTTAAGAACAACTAACATAAGTGCTTTTACCTAAAAAGGGAAGTGAGTACTGTGAGGCTGTTGAGTGTTTTTACTAGCAGATTAGAGGCTTGTATGTGGTTTTAAATACGTAACCAGACACATTAATGTAGTGCTCTTTCTCACCCCTCTTCTTTTCTTTTTGGCCACGATTTTATCTTCGGGTTGACAGATGCCTAAGGATTCAGAATAGCATTTGTTATTTTCAACTGTAAGGGCCTGGCACTGCTCTTATTTTACCTGCCAAGACTGTTTTCTGGGTTTTGTGACCAGGTTTCTAGTAGTAAACACTTTCCAACACTTGACTTACAGGACCCATACCCTATTTTGTTCTCTGCCAGGGTCTCTGTCATGACTTCGACCTGGCTGGAGAATAAAAGGAAGACAGTATTACTGTTTGAGAGTAGACCCTATCCTGACTTAAACCTGGCACTTTATATCTCAATTAGTACAACAATCCCCCAAGGTAGATATTCTTACATACAGTTGCAGATGAATTACTCAAAATAGTCATTGCTGTTGTTGAGGCACTGTGCTTAGTACTAAGGCTTAGTACTAAGTACTAAGTCACTGAGCACTAAAGTGCTGAGAATATTATGGTGAATGTCACATGAGGTCCCTGCCAGAGTTACAAAGAGGCTAAAGGACTTACCCAAGGTTCCAAGAAGAATGGTAGAGCTAGGATTTAGATAGAGCTTGGATGGATTCCAGAGGTAACGTCTGCAACCATTATTACATTAGGCTGTCATTTAGATACATTGCACAAGCTTTAAATACATAAGTAAGACAAGTCATAAAAACAGGTGGAACCTCCTGAATTCTTTTGTTCTAAAGGCTCTTGACGAATACAAAAAAGAAACGTGTCTGTGCTGACAGGCCTACCTGCCCAACACTGCCTTTTTCTCTTTCCCTCCCAACTCATACCTGGGCATATACTGCGGCCTGCTTTAGACCCTGCGTTTTGAAGACTGGAAGATTTTGCTTCCTTGGTTTCCTGAAAGTTCCTTGCCTACTTTCACATTCTTTCTTGTTGCTCCGTGGTAAGTAATGCATTGTTGACAGTGTCATGTGTCATTCCAGTGGAATATTTCTCTTTTCCCCAGTTCTTCCTGATGAGTATGTGAACAGGAACACTTCGGTTAGATTTACCTTCTGCAGTTGACTCAGTTAAAAAATGTTTTCTGTATCCTAATTCTAGGAAAGAGTTTTGAGAGTGGAAAGAACATGTATGTGTCCTCTGCCTAACCATGATCAGTTTTATTTGTATTCTAAGTTTATTCTTTAGCTGATATTATTAAAGAGAGCACTCATTTTTTAAATTATTATTATTTGATTTTTCAGGACAGGGGTTCTCTATAGTGGAAATTGATGAGGCAATTCCGTGTAGTTTATCTGGGTCAAAGGAGGTTTATTTTGGGTAAACTTACAGCAAGCAGAAGGGTCGGTTACAGGATCCAGGAGAGGTGAGGTGCACTTCAGTGTGGTTCCCTGGAGAACTCTGACTAGGTCTGCAGTCCAGCATCCAGGATCACGAGGTAGCCAAGAGAGAGCGAGCATGCGCACATATCAGGTCTTAAGGGGTCCCTGTCTCGGCCATGCCCCAGGCAGGGCCAGGTACCTAGCAGTTAACCTGCTGCCTACTAGGGCGGTGCTTCAGGGGTAAAGCTCTCATGTAGCAGCCCTGGCTGTCCTGGACTGGCTTTGTAGACCAGGCTGGTCTCAAACTCACAGAGATCAGTCTGCCTCTATCTCCTGAGTGCCGGGATTAAAGGTGTGTATTACTACATCCACCTTGAGAGTATTCATTTTAAATTATGGCCGTTGTTATATGCCGATACCTGGGATAAGTGAAATTCAACAGTTTCAAAATAGGCTCAAGGATTTCTTTTAGAAATTACTAGAAAGCATTGCACATGCTCAAGACTCAGAATCTGAATTCCATTTGTGTTCCAGAGTCTTGGTAGGATCACAGTTGTGGGTATTAGAACTGTTTGGTATCGAGGATGCCGTCAGTTTTATACTGAGTGTTGTGTATATAGCTTCTGCTGCTTTCCAGGACCGAGGCCAAAATCCAGTTGGAACTGTTGGCTCAGGTTGCCTTTGCCATAGCCACCAGCTGTAGCCTTCTGAATAACTGGTGACTTGTAACAGGAAGGATGGTGTGGAGCACACAGCTGTCTAGCCTGTCCTACAAGGATCTCAGCCTGCTCCAGAGCCTCTTGAACCTCTCTGTCCCAGTTCCATACAGTGCTCTTCATCAAGTTATACAGAGGACAGACAGCTTAGGCAAGACGGGACATGAATATCTGCCAGTATCCCAAGAGTCCCCAGAATGCCTGTGGCTTCTGTATATTTACAAGCACAGGCTGTTGTAGGATTCTGTCAGTAACATGGCCAGGTATCATGTGCATCTTACCAGACCATAATACCATTTGTACAGCTGGTCCTGGACCTTGCACTTTGTGCAGACTGAGCGCTCCTCCTCGCTCCTTTAGATGCACATGTGACTGTGACGCTTTCCAACTCTTCAGAACACTCAGAGGGTAGCATTGTGTCATCTGTGTAACAGAATCTTTGCAGAGGATGGGCAGGGCAAGGCAGCACCCCGAACCACCATCCTGAGATAAATTGTGGGGTTACAGAGAGAGCCTTGGAGAAGCACTCTAGAGTCTGTTGTCATGGATTGTGAGCAAGTTTCAGGTGATCGATCCCACGGTTCACCACTAAAGACACTAAAGGCACCTGTGAGCAAGGTCTAATGTGGCAGGGAAAGACTCCATCTGTTTGCATCAGTTACTTCTTGCAAAGATCAAGGCTGGGTACACAGCATGGGTGGGAGGCGCTAACCTAACTAGCTCCCTGTAACCTCAGCCGTTCTTTCTGCCCCGTACATTTCCATAGTCTGGAGTTCTTCCACAGCCTCCCTGCATTTCTCCACACCCGAGGACCTCACTGGGCCTGACTTGGTCTGCTCAGACCCTACCCAGGGCCAAAGGAGAACAGTCTTGCTCTCCCCTGCTGCACCCGCAGGCTCCTTGGGTCAGACAGGCCCGTGCTGACACTGTAGTGTCGTCGTCTCCCCCCCGCCATTCGCCATACCTGGCTGTTGAGGGAGTTCCTGCCTGGTCAGACTGTCCCCAGCCTAGCATAGGCTTTGTTGGAGGGAAACATGCTCTCCCCCATCTAGGGGACAATGAGCCGCCCCCGGGACAGGCTTGATGGTTTTACCTGTGCTGTTCTGTAACCGTTGTCTTCGTGAAGTGCTGCTTGGACTTTAAAGCCTTCCAGAGAGCTCCGTAGCACACAACTTGGCTTTCTGTTGATTCTTTCCTTACGAACTCCAGCTCGACACGAATCTTGCCACATTTGTCTTTGAGTAATCCAGACCTCTCCTTTTTCTTTTTCTTTTTTTTAAAAAGATGTAATTATTTTTATTTTATGTGCATTGGTGTTTTGCTTGTGTGTATGTCTGTGTGAGGGTGTCTGATCCCCTGGAATTAGAGTTGCCAGCAGTTGTGAGCTGTCATGTGGGTGGGGAATTAAACCTGGGTTCTCTGGAAGAGCAGCATGTGCTCTTAACTGCTGAGTACTTTTTAAAGATTTCACATAAGTAGAGTGGGCAGAGAGGCACATGCCTGAAACACCAGCACTGTGAAGCTGGGGAAGGACATCACCTCTCTGCTTTACTATTGCTTGTTTGGTTTTGGTTTTTGAGACAGAGTTTCTCTGCGTAGCCTTGGCTGTCCTGGAACTCGATCTGTAGCCCAGGCTGGCCTCGAACTCACAGAGATACACCTCCCTCTGTCTCCCCAGTGCTGGGATTAAAGGCGAGCGCCGCCATCGCCTGGCTCTGCTTTTTTTATTATCTAATTTAGGTTGTTTCCTCACATTAGGGACTGTTTACATGCTGGGATGGAGTGTTTCGGTGTCTGAGGAGACGATTGGACAATACGGGGACCCATCGAATCTGAACATGTCATGAGAGATGGTGGACAGTTGATGGGGTGTGTCTAACCTGAAAGACATGCGGGGTACTTGGTAGGTGCATAGTCAGTGAGATGGTCTCCCTGCTCTTGTAGCCCTGGCTCACCTTGGCCTCCCGCTTTCTTCTCCAGCCTTCGTGGTGTAGTGCTGGTGTTGTAGTCATGCGCCCTGTGCTCACTCTACGTTCAATCTTTAAAGAGTTCTCAGGTGCCATGTGTTGCCAGTTTGCCTTCTGCGGACATTTTCTCCTTGTTAAGTATTTCTTCTTTAGAAAATGAAGTCCTGGTGCTGGTGAGATGGGCCAGTGAGCAAAGGCATTTGCCGCCATTTGTGCTGATCCGAGTTTGGGACTTGAGATTCCCGTGGTGGGAGGAGAGAACTGACTCTTAATGTGTGCACTGTGGAACATGGCCCCTCCCAGTAACTGTAATAATAAAACAGTAAGGCTTCCTAAGCATTTAACTGTAGGCAAAGCTTGTAGTCCTACAGGTTTTTGATAGAAGTAACTTATTGACCCTTTGATAGTTGAGAATACGTACTTGCTTTTGAGTTCTCATTAAAACTGGGTTTAATTTTTGAGATAGTTTTCTATAGGTTCTTTTTATGTCTTCTATTTTTAAAACCAGTAATTATTACTGCCGACACTACTACCACTGAAAATAATAATGGCTTACAACTCATTCTTAGGTTTGATTTCTTAGGTTAGTTTTAGGGAAGGATTCAGAGGCCAATGAGATATTTACCTTGTGTACTAACTGATGCTTTTGTAGTTTTTGTGGGAGAGGGAAGTCAAAGACCTTCCTTCTGTACACTTGGTCTGACGCCATGCTCTTGTGAAGGGTTGCCTAGGCTCCTTCTACCCAGTCTATATGCACAGAGAGTTCAATAGTTTTCTTATTTGCATCGTATTTGTGCACATGACATAGAGCTTCTAAAGAAATTTGACAGGACATATAATTTTGCGGGGTGCAGGGTTTCACCTAGCCCACCCTGGGTAGCTGAAGATGCCCTTGAATTTCCTAATCCTTCTGCCTCCACCTCTCAAATGCTGGGATTATAGGTGTGAACCATCTCACTGTGTCTACCTAAATACTTAGACATTTTTAGTATGTTCTTCTGGAAGCATCTACATAGGAAACAGCTCATCATGAGTTGGGGATAAGGTCAACCACATTCTTCCCATATTGATTCTATATAATAGATTGCAAACATATTGGTCCAGATCAGTGTCTGTTTGATTCCCAAAGTAGTGAGATTGAGTAAACAATGTCATTGACTGAAGTATTTGATGAGGTATTTCATGAAAGGACTTCATAGGTAGCTTTTTTTTTTTTTTTTTTTTTTTTGGTTTTTTGAGACAGAGTTTCTCTGCATAGTTTTGGTGCCTGCCCTGGATCTTGCTTTGTAGACCAGCTGGCCTTGAACTCACAGAAATCCGCCTGCCTCTGCCTCCTGAGTGCTGGGTTAAAGGCATGCGCCACCACCGCCCAGCCCGTAACTTTCTTTTTTTTTTTTTTTTTTTTTTTTTTTTTTGGTTTTTCGAGACAGGGTTTCTCTGTGTAGCTTTGCGCCTTTCCTGGAGCTCACTTGGTAGCCCAGGCTGGCCTCGAACTCACAGAGATCCTCCTGCCTCTGCCTCCCGAGTGCTGGGATTAAAGGCGTGCGCCACCAACGCCCGGCCCAGCCTGTAACTTTCAATGATTGGCATTCTTGAAGAGAAACATATGACTGTAATAATCAAAAAAAAAAAAAAAAATCAACTTGTTCAGAGCTGGAGAGATGGCTCAGAGGTTAAGAGCACAGGCTGTTTTTTCTGAGGTCCTGAGTTCAATTCCCAGCAACCACATGGTGGTTCACAACCATCTGTAATGAGATCTGGTGCCCTCTTCTGGTGTGCAGGCCTACATGTAGGCAGAACACTGTATACTAAATAAACAAAATCTTAAAAAAAAAAAAAAAATCAACTTGTCCGGTAGATTTTGAAGAGGATCTCTCTCTCCCTTTTATGGTCTCTTTGCCTTTTTTTTTTGTCTCTGATTTCTGATACTTGTTATATATTTGTTCGGTAAAGGAAGTTAGCTGATACCTGCTTATAGGCAGAGTTTCCCTGTGCCAGGAGCCACTCCCAGATAATTAAAATAATTAATTAAGTGTTTGGCCAATAGCTCAGGCTTGTTACTAGGTACTCTTACATTTAAATTAACCCATTCTTTCTTTCTTTCTTTTTCTGAGACAGGGTTTCTCTGTGTAGCTTTGTGCCTTTCCTGGGACTTGCTTTGTAGACCAGGCTGGCCTCGAACTCACAGAGATCCGCCTGCCTCTTCCTCCTTAGTGCTGGGATTAAAGGCGTGCGCCACCACCGCCGGGCCTAACCCATTATTTCTTATCTGTGCTTTGCCACGTGACTTGGTACCTTCTTCACGCATGGCATGCCCATTTTGCTTCTCCCTTCGTCTGCTGGCCACTCCTCTGCCTCTGCCCTACTTCATCCCAGCCTCCTTAGTTTGGTTGTCCCACCTATACTTCTGCCTGGCTACTGGCCAGTCACTTCTGATTCAACCAATCAAAAAAGATTGGGTGACCAATCTTTACAGTGTACAAAAGGGTGATTCCACAGCACCTGCCATTTTGGTTTTTATTTTTATTTTTTTTCTTGTTCCTGGAATCAGCCCATTATGAACTAGAAGGTAGCAGTGGTTTGTATGTTCCCCTTCACCTCACAGCCTGACTGGCATTGAATTAGGCGGTTACATTTCCACCAGTGGAGACTTTGCACCTGGGCACCACTGTGCCTCAGGATGGCGGCCCTTCCTGAGGAGGAGGACAGAGGTTTTTGTTTTTTATGAAGTAAACTAGCTTGAATAAATGTAAGGAGACTTACTGCTTTGATGCTTTAGGCTTCCCGCTTCTGGGCAGACAGAAGAAATGTATTAAAAGTTGGTGTTTTGTTTTTTGGTTTTATGTTGCTGTGTCCTGTTCAAAACTCAGCAGTGATTTTTAGTTAGTACAAGAGAAGTATATTCAATAAAAATAAGTTTCTTCTGAAAAAGTGTATTCTAGCTTCAAACCATCGATATAAAAGTAAAAAGAAAAACTATCTCTATGATGCATAATTTTATCCTACCCTCTTGCTTTAGACCTTAGAAATATGATGCTGCAGACTACTTCCAAGTAGAGTTTCTTCTTAGTGGTGATTGGCACACAAATTTGTTTTGCTGTGCCTCTCTGAGGTGTCTTTTCCTAAATATGGGTTACCTAAGGGATTGACTTTTTAAGTGCACATCTTTTTCTTTGATCCACATCTGTAGAAGTCAGAGATTAAGCTGGGTACCGGGGAAATTGAAAGCTAGTGATATGTGGCATCAGGTAACAGTACTGGAATCACTAGATTTACGTTTTTGGAACTGATTTTTATCATTTGTTGGCTCTGTGGCTTTGGACAGGCCATTGAACCTCACTCACTCGGCTCTGAGTTCATGTTGTCTGTAACTTGATTGTGGGGAATAAAATGGTCTCTGATAAAGCCAGGCATGGTGGTGGAGCCCACCTTTAATCCCATCCCTCAGGAGGCAGAGGCAAGTGGATCTCTGTGAGTTTGAGGCCAGCCTGGTCTACAGAGTGAGTTCCAGGACAGCCAGGGCTGTTACACAGAAAAACCCTGTCTCAAAAAACTAGAAAAAGTTTCTGATATTTCTAAGAGCTCCTGACTCTAAAGTGTGGCACAGGAAAACACTGACTTTCTGAGCCATCCTACCTCTGTCTACATAGGCTGTTAATTACGTAAATGGTAAAAGCATGTGGTACCCTGCCCTAGGCAGCCTGGAACCATCCGATTGGGTTGTGTACTCACCCCTAATGTACTTATGTACACAAGTAGAAGGGACTTGTTTATTTTTAAGGTTCATCAATGCATGTATGCATGTAGAGCATGCACGTGCCTGGTGCCCTGTGGAGGTCAGAAGAGGACATAGCTCCCCTGGGATTGAAGTAACAGATGGTTGTGAGCCAACGTGTGAATGCTGGGAACCGAAATGAGCTCCTTTGCAAGAGCAGTGAGGACTCTAACTGTTGAGCCATCTCTCTAGCACCCCGTTTTTAACACTTACTGTCCTACCTTATGTGTGGAGTTGCTTTGTCTACATGTGTGATGGTGTAGTTTGTACCTGCCTGGGACCAGCAGAGGTCAGAAACGGGTGTTGGATTCCCTAGAACTGGAGTTATAGGTACCAGTGTGGTGCTGGGAATCAACTCAGATCCTCTGGAAGGGCAACCAGTGCTCTTAACTGCTGAGCCATCCCTCCAGTCCCAACTTGTTTCTAAAAGAAAAACGAAATCCTGCAAGAGGAGCAACTCACACAAGTGAAAGAGGCCCAGAGTCTGGAGATAACCCCAATCAGAGTGTACACTTTGAACTCCAGCTTGGATATGTGTGCATTTGTCAGAGTGGGCTAGTTCTTAGGAGGGATGGTAACAGCTGAGACAGTCAGTAAACATGGATAGTATTTAAAAGATTATTAAGAGTTCTTCTTGTGATTTTACCATAAATCTTTGGAGAACAGTGTGAACGTGAATCAGAATCAGAGCTTTGCCTTGCCATTTGGGTCATTTAGATATGACAAATGCCTCTGTGTATATGTGTCAGCTATTAGAAAGCACAGAATTAAAAACCTTAAAGAGTATTTAGTTAAAAATATTTGAGAGATAGTCATGATTGTAGCCCAGGTTGGTCTAGAACTCACTAAGTAACTGAGGCTGGTCTTGAACTTGGGAGTTTTCCTGCATCAGTCTTTTGAATATTGAGATTACAGGAATGTACTACTATAATTTGAAACTTTTTTTATGATCAGTCAATGTGTTTCACAAACAAAACTACAAAAGTTATTTAGTGGACTCAAAGCTATACACATTAATTCAGACCTTCTCATCATATCAGTGGAGTAGATCAGAAAACTAAATATTTGAAACCAACAAATAATTCATAAGTCTATTTTAAGTATGAATACATAGAATAGCATGAATATTTTAGAACCACAACTGTTTGTTAGGGTCTCTCTCTCTCTCTCTCTCTCTCTCTCTCTCTCTCTCTCTCTCTCTCTCTCTCTTTCTCTCTCCCCTCTCGTTAATAAATATGTTAAGTCTGTTCCTAAGCTTTTAAAGTATAAAATAATAACGGCAACATGAAGGATCTCCACCGAAATGTAATCTTGTCCTCCAGCCTCCTGCTGTCGGTGAGATTCCACTTCCTCACTCACCTAGGTAAAGTCGCTGCTCTGTATAGATTCCTGCACTAGTGATGCTAACCGTTTCCACTCCTCACCCTGCTAAAATGCCTTGAAGGTGGGACTGTGGTGCCTCATCATTGTTTGTATCCCAACCCTTAAATCAGTGTCTAGAAGATGGTAGTCCAGGCCAGCAGAGCCTGAATAAATGACTGATAGTCGCTTTGAGGTTAGGATGGAAGTGTCTAAAGATCTACTAATAACAATGGCAGGTGCTTTACATAGAGCCTATAGAGAGAAGGAGGTTTAGAGATGGCCAGAAAAGATAGGTGCAGAACTAAAAAGGAAGTGATGCACATCTTTGAGCTGAAGTATCTAATTTGTTGTTTTGTTGTTTGAAGTAGTTCAATGTGTAGCCTTGACTAACCTGATACTCTCTGTGTAGCTTAGGGTGGCCTTGAACTCAAAACAGTCCTCCTGCTTCAGCCTTCTGAGTGCTGAGATTATAAGTACACACCAGTGTGCCTGACTTTTAAGTATCTAATTTATAAAAGGAAAACTTCGTTGTTTAATGAAGGCTAAAAATTATTTACTGTATGTGGAAGGAAATTAATTTACCTAAAGAGATTTATGAAATAAATTAATTTCATATAGGTAACTAACACAGTACAGTAGTTTGATTTATTCCCCTTCTTTCTGATTTCTTCATTGACTAGATATTTTATAATTGACAAAGAAATCACCAATAATTATGAATCAAGTAGGGGAGAGGGTTGGTTGTTACTAAAGGCTAGAGAATTGGCTTTTGAGAGATACTATCTTTTGCATTTAGTGTAGGCTGTTGATTTGTTGTTCTGTTGGTAGTGGTATGTGTATTAGAAATTCAGCAATCAGTCTCTAAAGGGCTCAAGTAGAACTTTCATTTTTGTAGCCTATTTTAAAAGTTGACTTTATTGAAAAACCAATTTTGGCTGAGTGTGATGGCATATGCCTTTAATCCCAGCACTCAGGAGGCCGAGGCAGGCAGATCTCTTGAGTTTGAGGCCAGCCTTGTCTACATAGTGAGTTCCAGGACAGCCAGGGATACGTAGAGACCTGACTCAAAAGACAAAACAGAACACAACAACAAAAACCCAAGGAAAGAAAACCCAACCTTGGGCTATTCTTAGCCCTATCCAAAAGGAAAAAGAAAAAAGCGTGTAAAGTACATATCTTATCTAAATCAAAAACAAACAATAACAACAACAAACCAATGCTTTAGGCACAGGAGTACAGGCTTATAATTCCAGCTATTTGGGAAACTGAGAGAGGAGGATTGCAAATTCAGTGCATATTTGGGTTACAGAGTGAGTTCAAGTTTACCTTGGGCTATACAGTGAGAGCAGTCTTAAAAAGCCAAACAACAACAACAAATCCCCAAACAAAAATGAGCTGAGCTGGAAATGTGTCTCATTTGGTAGAGTGCTTGCCTAACATGCATGAAGACCTGTGTTGGATTCCCAACACCACATAAACCAGGTTTGGTGGCATGTCCGCATTCCCAGTACTTGTCAGGAAGAAGCAGGAAGGTCAGTAGTTGAAGGTCAACACAGAGAGTTCAAGGCCAGCCTGGGTTACATGCAACCCATTCTCAAAACATAAAATAACAACCCACCCCCCATCAGCAAACAAAAAACCTTGAAAAAAAACAAGAAAAGATTTGTAGGACTCTCAGAAGGGTTGGTTTGGGAGGAGAGAACTTTGGAAGAAATAATATAGATAGATGTGTTGGGTCCCAGTGGAGTTAGAGTATTGTGACAAGGATTTGAGCACAGAGGCAGCAGACATTTCTCAAGGATGTACTGTGTGTCAGGTATTACTCTAAAGATTATAAATATTTGTAATCTAAATGAGATCTGAACTGTGTACTTTTCCATTTCGTGTTCAGTATAAAATAGTTGTATTCTCATGATTACACAGTCCTAAAGTGTTAGGTCAGGGATTTTGATTCTTTGAGTGGAGTTGAGAGGATTAAGCAGTGTGGGTGGACTTTCTGAATGGATTGCCCGTGTCCTTCCATCCTCCCAGATGAAGTGTTATAGAGGAAACACAGTGGTGTGGGCTGACAGGTCAACAGTTTGGTCCTCCACTTGGTTCTTGAGTCACTCGGAGGAATCACCTCACCTCTTTGAGCTTATTCGTCATTTTCATGTGTAGCATGAGGTTGGTGATACCAATCTCATTTCTTAGAGTTGTTTGGAAATGTAAGGAAGATAAGTCTAAAGCTTTAATACATGATTTTCCTTTCCTTGTTTGCATTTAATGTCATGTAGGTCCCTTGAGTAAGGAAGGTGGCCATATCTTCTTTCTTTCTAAGAAGGTTATATTTTTGTATGTTGGAAGGACCTGTATTAACCAAAATAGAGCCTGCCAAAACAGTCCATTCATCTCTCCCTCCCACCTAACCAAGAGTTGTGTCCCTTGCCCTCCTCTCTCCCTGTCTGGATTCCTTGGAATTGACATCATAAGCATGGAGGAGTGTCTGACCTTTGGAAATTCTTGAGTCTTAAATGTTGTGGGTTTTCAGTGAGTTTTGGGAAGAGTTGGAGAGGACACCGAGGCAGCTCTACTGCATGATGGAGTGGGGAGAGTGGGTACAGAGTGGGAATGTGGGAGCCTTGGAGAGTGACGTTAAGAGAGAATGTGGGGTCAGTAGTTTCTTAGGCGCTTTAACAGAAGTCTCTTGTCTTCCACCAGTATCACTAGTATTTAATTTTAGGTTCTTTTCTGTTACTAAGTAGTTGGGCACTCAGTACATACAGATGGGCTTTAATACAGTGTTAGTCTGCGTTAAGCCTCTGTAGGGAAGAGAAGCTATTCCAAATAAAATCATTTAACAGTCTTCAGCAAATGTCTTTGAGGTAAGCCACTGTAAATTTACCTATGTGCAATACTGGTGTGTGTGTGTGTGTGTGTGTGTGGTGGTGGGGTCTGTCTGTCTGTCGGTCGGTCTGTAGTTGGGTATTACACAAATAAGTTTCAATTTATTGGAATGAAAATTGAGTACCTGGTAGTGAATGGGACATAGGAGAAATAAGGCAGGTATTTGCCTCACATTGTTCCTGTTTGGTGGGGATGTAAACATGTAAATAAAACAAAATATATGCTCTATGACCATGTAGTGGTTTGAAAGAAAATGGCCCCCAAAGGGAGTGGCACTGTTAGGAGGTGTGGCCTTGTTAGAATAGGTGTGGTCTTGTTGGAGGAAATGTGCCACTGTGTGGACAGGCTTTGAGGTCTTTTCTCCAGCTTCACTCAGTGTGACAGTCAGCCGACTTCTTGTTGCCTGCAAGGTGTAGCATGCTCAGCTCCAGCACCACGTCTGCCTGCAACACTGCCGTGATCATAGTGGACTGAACCTCTGAAACTGTAAGCTGCCATCTCAGTGAAATGTCGTCTTTATGAGAGTTGCCGTGGTCCTGATGTCTCTTCAGAGCAATAGAAACCCTCACTAAGACAGACCAAATAATGGTAGATGTGGAGGGCAAGGTTCTGTTGGCACACCAAGGGGAAAGCGGACTCCAGAGAACACTTTGCAAATGAGGCAAGAGCTCGCTCTAGACCAGCAGTCCTCTCAGCGGGGGACAGTCTGCGGAGTGATTGACTTGAAACAGACACACTTGATGGGACTAATGGGAGGTAGAGCCAGGTCATGAAGGGCCTTTTCTTGGTGTGATGTACAGAATTTAGATGTTAAACTTGGCTCATTGGAGAGCTCTTGAGGAATTTTGAGCACTGGGTTATGATATATTTATATTACAAATTCTTTATAGTGGGGGCTTATAAAGGTTGATCAGTATTTGTGGAAAGAAAGAGGAAGTTCTTTTCTGGGTCCCAGTTGTCAAAACTTGAGATAGAATAAAAGCTTGTCAAGGGCATTGTGGGTGGATTTAAGAAGGAGAAAGAAAAGAGAAAAAGAAGCCATCTAAAAGGTTATTCCTGAGCATAAGGCAGGGAAGGAAAGCACGGTGTGCCTTCCGGGCTTGTTGCTTTATTTGATAGATTAGAAAACACTGTGCGAGTTGGAAAGGGTGGAGACAGATGAGAGACATGTCTTTATGTGTCTAGGTTGAAGTGTCTGGGGCTTCTCGAGTAGGGTCGAAAGAATATGAGACTTTGGATACCTTTGAAGTTGTCAGCATTTGGGTGGGCAGGGACATGAGTGGAGTTTTTCAAAGAGGCACTACAGAGTAAGAAATAGAGGGTTTATGGCCAGAGCTGTGTGCTGAACCTTAGTGCAGGAACAGGCAGAGTCCGCCAGGTACCCTAGGAGGCTACAAGGGGAGCAGTGATAGGAGGATTGTGATGTACCTGTGAGTGGTACCCGTGAAGGTGCCAGTGTCCTCTTGTAGAAGCCGATTTGAGTAGGATGAGAACTAAGCATAAGTTAAGAAAGTAGAGCATCAAGGGGCTGCAGAGATGCCTCAGAGGTTAAGGGCACCGGCTGCTCTTCCAGAGGTCCTGAGTTCAGTTCCCAGCAACCACATGGTGGTTCACAACCATCTGTAATGAGATCTGGTGCTCTCTTCTGGCGTGCAGAACACTGTATATATAATAAATAAATAAATAAATCTTAAATCTTGAAAAGAAAGTACCAGGGGTTAGTGTATTTAAGGAGTTTTTCAAGAAGAGGATAGTAATGTTGTCTTATTCACTGCCCTGTTGCTCTGCATTGGAGGCTGGCTTACAGTTTCAGGTTTAATCCATTGTAATGGCAGGGAGTATGGCCGCATGCAGGCAGGTGCTGGAGCAGTACTGCTCCATAGGCAGAGAGACAGAGACTCGTGGGCTTTTGCAAAAAACTCCGAGCCCATCTCCAGTGACACATTTTACCAAGGCCACACCTCCTCTCCTTTTAATAGTACCACTCCCCGTTGACCTGGACATTCAAATACATGAGCCTGTTGGGGTCGGGGAGGGAGTTCTTATTTAAACCATCACAAATGTGCAAGAAGGGCAGGGGAGAAAGTCTAAAGGAAGGCCTTTTGCCTTGCTTTGTAGGTTTCGCTTTGTTTTGTTTTTCCTGTGCAGTGGGACCAAGATCATTTGCTAAGAGTAACTGAGGTAGCTTCTTGGCTGGGAGGCTAGGGGGAAATGGTGAGGGTGTGGGATGGTCCTGAGACAATCGCTTGGTGTAACAAAGTGAAGTAAAAGACAACGGTGTTCTGTTGAAAAAGAGACAACTAAATATACTTTGTCATCATGCTGATCTGCAGAATTATTCAAGCTTATTTTGCTCAGTCACTCCATCTAATGGCAGAGAAATTGAGTGGACTAGCCATGCAAGTTGGATAGATGAAACCGAAAGATCAAGAAACTTGGTTTTGAGCAGGAGAGATGGCTTAGTGGTTAAGAGCACTTGCCGCTCTTACAGAAGACCTGAGCTTGTTCTCAGCGCCCACACATGGTAGTTCACAACCGTCTGTTTTTCCAGTTCCAGGGGTCCAATGTCCTTTTGGCCTCTGTGAGCACCAGACATGCATGTAGTATTACACATACATACATGTAGACAATAAGTAAATCTTTAAAGAGTAAATTAGGTTTTTGCAGTGAGGTAAATTGTGTAAATGATAAGTTGATTTCACTTTCAGTTCTGCAAGAAGGGACAAATGGAATCTCTTTAGTCTTCTGCTCTCCTAATCTAGTTCATCCTAGCTCTTTAGCAATAAGTTCCTATGTCCACTGTGCTCCTTCAGGTTCTCCCCACCATAATCAGTATGATTGTAACAACAACAAAAAGTCTTTAAAACCTTTTCTGTCTGCTATTTTAAGAATTCATTTTTGATTCCCTGCTCACAACCCGTCAGTGCGTATCTTTGCTTTCTGATAAAATCTCAGAATTCATCAGGACCTCTACCAGGTCCTCTCAGTATCTTCGACCTCTCTCCCTTCTTTCTCCTCAGTGCTTGGGGAGGTGCTTCACTTCCCCGGGGCTTTTCCTCACTCCTCACAGGAGAGAACCTCTTCTTTCCAATGCAGATGTTTTATAAGTATGGGAATTGTGTCCGGCTCACTGTTGATGTTTACTGTTGAGCATAGTACCCGATGTTCAGTTGGCAGTCATGGACTTTTTATTGTCTCATGCATATGTGGTTAAGAGAGTAGATGTCGGGGGCTGGAGAGATGGCTCAGAGGTTAAGAGCACTGACTGCTCTTCCAGAGGTCCTCAGTTCAATTCCCAGCAACCACATGGTGGCTCACAACCATCTATAATGAGATCTGGTGCCCTCTTCTGGTGTACAGGCAAACTTGCAGAAAGAACACTGTTTATATAATAAACAAAATAAATCTTAAAAAAAAAAAAAAGAGAGAGTAGATGTCTTAGTGAGGAAGTGGGTTCAGAACGGAGAAGAAGAGCTGGAAGCCGGTGTGATGGCTGCACACGTGATCCCAGCCATCTAGGAAGCAAACAAAGGTGAAGGTAGGAAGAGCAGCACACGTTGGAGGCCAGCCTGCGATACAGAGGGAGCTCTGGCCCACTGAGGGCTGTGGAGAGACGCTGTCTCTAAAACAAAACAACAAAGTGAAATAAAGAGGAGATGCTTTCAGGACGTGGCAGTAGAGATAAAGTTTTTAGACATTGTGAGGCAGATGGATTTACAGATGAGCATTGGAATTTCTCAGGAAAATGGTAGGACTTGAAGTGAGGAAAACACAAGCCAATGGGATTGGTGCTCCCTTTCCGACAGGAATGAAACAAAGTGACATGAGTCTGTGCAGTGTCTTAGTCCCTCGAGAAGCAGTGGGGTCCAGCAGGAAGATCTGGGCTCAGGTTTTCTAGGTTTAGACAAGCTATTCACCTGGCTCTTTGTTTTCATTGTTGAGTAAATAAACAAGAGAGTCTGTGGCGGTTGGGAGCGGGGTGTTGCTAGGGAGTGTGTGCTGGTGAGTGTTCTGCTACGGGGTTCGGTCCCAGCCCTGAGGGTGTGTCTTTGAAGGCCTTATGGGATATTAACTGGTTCCTCTGAGTTCTTGGTTTCTGTCTTCACTTCTGGAGAGCATGGAAGTGGGAGGAGAGGCAAGTGGCAGAACTGAATTTGAGCAAGAGGCTTCATTTATGCAGCATGTTGAGTTTGTAGTGACAATCAGCGCCAGCATTTATAAATGAATACAGACACGAGCAAATACTGATCCAGGGAAAGGATTTATAAAATAAATATCACTGACTGGCTCATGACGATGTCAACAAGTATTTATGTAAAGTAATGATATAATATTTTCCATCATTCTTGGGAGTCGGTCTTGTTCTGTAGAACAGAATGAAAACCATTACGTGAGCAGTATCAGGGAGGAGTCTAGTGATAGGCTTGGCTTCTGTTTAGAAGAAAAGAGTTTGTAACAGGTAGAGCGCAAAGGACTGAGCTCCCTGTCAAAGCTTGTACTCACTTGGGACTGGATGAGCTGCTGGAGATGTAGTTGGAGAGTCCTTGCACGGGATTGAGTCATTGGTGATGGCCCCTTCACTAGGAAACTGGGTGATTCTGACGTTTGAATCTGTCCATACACACAATCAACAAAGATTTGAGGGTTGCCTCCCTTTATTTGAAAAGTTGAAGGTTAGTGTTTTGTTTTCTTGTTGGGGTTTTTCCTGCCTGTGTGCTGAGACAGAGAGACTGAGTCTTTGTCATTGGCTTCGATATCCCCATTTGGAATTTGAGAAGCTTCAGCAGGTGTGGTGATGTAACTAGAGTCGCCGTCCTTACTGTTGGCGAAGGGCACAGTCCATGCCGCGTACCTGGAGAGCCAACTACAAGACTGCTGCCAGTTTGCTTTAGTGCTTCAGGGTTTGCTGAAGAGCCAGTCTTTCCAGATAAGAGTTATTTGTTTATTTTAGATGTTTGAAATGAATGGCCTACCTTCTGTTACCGTGTAAGATCCCAGATGCCACAGCACCAATGGTTTTCATTTGCTTCTCTCTCTCAGGAGCCTGAGTCTGGCTGGAAATTGTCCATGTGCCTGGATCTCCTTTCTGCTGAGTGCTGTTTGTGTTTTTCCCGTGTCCTCTCAGAAGGTTGTTTTAGTGGCTTACCTGGTTTTATTTATTTATATTTTCTATCTATCATCTATCTATCTATCTATCTATCTATCTATCTATCTATCTACCTACCTACCTACCTATCTACCTACCTACCAACTTATCCATCCATCCATCCATCCATCCATCCATCCATCCATCCATCCATCCATCCATCCATCTCATAGCTCTGGCTGTCCTGGAACTCCCTCTATAGACCAGGCTGGACTTGAACTCACAGAGATCCGCCTGCCTCTGGTTCCTGAGTGCTGGGATTAAAGGCTGAGCTACCACATTCATCAGTCTTGTTTTATTTCTTATTTGTATTTTTTTAAAGATTCATTTATTTATTATGTATAGAGTGTTCTGTCTGCATGTATGCCTGCAGGCCAGAAGAGGACACCAGATCTCATTACAGATGGTTGTGAGCCACCATGTAGTTGATGGGAATCAAACTCAGGACCTCTGGAAGAGCAGTCAGTGCTCTTAACCGCTGAGCCATCTCTCCAGCCCCCCTTGTTTTATTTTTTAAGAGCAAAGATTGAAGTTCATTTTGGAGCTGGGTTCTTGATTTTGGATTATTTATATGTTGTTACTTAGGCAGTACTCATCTCCTGTGACAAGGTGGTGAATACATGGGCTTTGGAGAGAACTCTCACCTGCATCAGGAGATGAAAACCTTTTATTCACCTATGAATTCTGAAAGCATTTTAATTTTTTTTAATTTCCTGCCTCTGCCTCTTGGGTGCTGATGTTACAGACATGTACCACTTGCCTACCTTGAAGTTAAATTCTTAAGCACAAGCTTCAAGGGGACTGGGCCACCTTTTGGAAAGCTCGGTCAGAAGTTCATGTAGTTCTGGGTTAGTATGAGGTTAATAACATCACAGGAATGTTGGGTTGGTGCTTAGGATATTGAAGCAGATGAAAATTAGACATTTGTTCATAATGAATTTATTCAGCAGATATTTATTACTGCGTATTATATTATAGATGCCTTGCTAAATGTTGGACTGGGCTACAAATAAATCATAGCCTGTACACTGACCTCTTGTATTATTAGAACACTATAAGAAACAATGGTTTATCTTTCTCAAAAAAACAAAACTAAAAAACAAAAACAAAAATCAAAAGAACTACCACCAACAAAACAATGGCGTTATTAGGTTAGAGACTTAGAAATTTTACAACCCACAAATATTTCCTTACTATATCCAAGGAATGTAGAGAATTGGGATCAGATCATACCACTAAACAAGCTGTATCCTGAGACAGGAGAGGAGTGAAGAAAAAATGCCTGGGAGTCTTCCTTTGCCTTCAGGTTTTAGGAGGAATGTTTCGTCTGAGTCACCCGTTGTTTTTAAAAAATCTGGTTTTGGCTTTTCCAAAAAGGTGGGATTAGTGAGTGTAACGAGGCATTTGGGTACCTGGGCGCTTTATGAATGAACCCCCTTTTCCAGATCTGGTGAACTTGGTCAGAGGTTGTTCTCCACCCTGTTTTTGCTTTCTCAACTGGGACTGTTAACCACAGAGGAATGGAATGTTGGCGTGGTGCCAGGCTATCAGGTCGGGGACATAGTTTCTGCTAAAGTCAAGTCTGAAAGAAGGGATTTTTTTTTTCCTCAGATAAACTTACCTGCACCCATCTATCCTGGGAGGAGAAAAGCATTTGTGGGTCTGCCTGTTTCCTGAGTTCCTGAAGTTACTTTTGTTTGAGCCTTTGGGCTCTCTACTCAGATGTGCAGAATAGCTTGTTGTTTTATTTTGAGTAGTTTCAGCGTTCACTTGACTCTTCTGTTTTCTCAACTGGCATGAGAATATTAGTCAACCCTGAGATCATCCGCTGGGTGGTATTCATTTGTCTCATGAATATCTGCGAAGGGCCAGTGTGCCGGGTACTGCGTCTAGTGATTCACCCTGGTGATACCTATGAAAATCAAAGGTTAGACAGAGAGTGATGAAATTAACCTCAGAGGAAAGCCAGGGCACGGTGGCACATGCCTATAATATTAGCATTCAAGAGGCTGAGGCAGGAGGATTGCTACAAGTTTTAAGTTAGCTTGAGCAACATAACGAACGAGGCATTGTCTTCAAAAATAAAACTAAAATCCCTTGGTAATAAATACATTTCAGGAAGAAAATGAACTTGGTGCCATGTTAGGGGACATTGCAGCTTGGGGAGCCTTGTAGGACCGCGGTCTGCTGCCTCCTTTCTTTAGACTGGGGGCAACCTTGGCACTGGGGTGGGTATAGAGTACTTGCCTAGTATATACAGGCCCTGGGCCTGATACCTAGTGCCTCCCTCCGTGAATGAATGAACAAATGAATGAATGAATGAATGAATGAATGAATAAATAAATAAATAAATAAATAATAAATAAATGGGGGAAGCCTTTTGCAGAGTGGTTAGTGGTTATTGTAGGCATTAAGACATTATTATTAATGAGGAAATTGTGATTCTTCATAAATAACTTTGAACCCCTTTGTTTGGAAATTCAGCTGTAATAGTTTACCATTTGGGTAAGGAGCTGTTGACATCGGGCTGTCTTGATGCTCTTCTAGTCACTTGAGCCCTGTACGCTTGTCTCCTTTTCAGGTCGAAGCCTGGATTTTGATCTGTGTTGTGCTCACATCCCGCTGCCTGAGAGTACTTGATGACCCCATGACCCTGGACATGGATGCTGTCCTGTCGGATTTTGTCCGTTCCACAGGTGCAGAGCCAGGGCTGGCCCGAGATCTTCTGGAAGGTAAGGAGAGCGTGAGAAAGGGGAAGCAAAATTTCATATTTACTATTGGGGTGATTTGGAATATTTAAGATGATCAGAAAAATATTTCTGTGTACCGTAGGCCCTCCATTTAAGTTGCTTCTAATTATCTGCTTTGTGTGACCCACTCTAGTTTTAAAATCCAAAATCCCCCCTTCACCTTGTATGTACTGGAGACCTTTCTTCATCATGAGTTTATATTCAGGTAATCCAAGGAGAAAGTTAGATCAGCTCACTAAAATCATAATCATAAGGAAAACACCTGATCTTGACCTCTAGCCCCTACATGTTTGTACATACACACCACACATATGTTTTAGCCTCTATACGCACTTGTATGGCCACACCACACATATGCCACACACGTGTCCAACAACACACTCAAAATTAAGATGAAAATGAAACCATCGTCTTATAACGTGGTCAGTGTCTGTGCCGTGTGCCCAGCATACACAAGGTTCTTGAGAGGTAGTCTCTCAACTGCCATGTTAGAACTTTGAAAACTGAGGTTCGGGGAAGTTACAGATGATTTGAACCTTGACAGTCTTTTAGAATGTGGCTCTTAATGATTATGTTACAAATGACGTCTTGTCTGTTATAAACACTTACGTTATTAAAAAAATGCTGAGAGTGCTGTGAAGGTGAAGCTGGAGATCTAGAGTACGAGAGTGCCTTTCGAGAAGGCACAGCAGGGAAATAGCTTACAATACGACCCTGGGAGGGGAGAGAGTGGTGTGGTGTGGAAACCAACAGTGAGAGAGATGGGAAGTGGGGTACAAGAGTGATGGGGGGCTGGTTAGGTGCACAAGAAGCGGAATATGGGGGCCCTGGTTGGCCATAGTAAGGAATTTGTACCCTAAGTTCACTGGAAGGGAAGTTTTGAATAGAGTAGTTTTTAGAGTTTCAGTGTTTAGTCTATCCCAATGGGACTATATTGGAGGTGGCCAGTGGTAAAGACAGGTAAGAATATGGTCATAATTGGGGTGAGAGATGATGGTGACTTGGACCAGTGTGGGTGAGAGGGAGAGAAGTTGATGGACTTAGAGATGAATTAGCAGCTGGAGAGAAGGCCCAGTAGTTAAGAGAATTTGCGAGAACCAGTGCTCTCATGGGGGCTCCTGACTCTATGCAACTCTAGTTGGCTTCCTTGGACACCAGGCAGGCATGTAATACACATACATACATGCAGACAAAGCATTCATACACATAAAATAAAAAATTAGTGAATTTTTAAAAAGGTACAATTTAGCCAGGTGGTGGTGGCACACGCCTTTAATCCCAGCACTCGGGAGGTAGAGCCAGGCGGATCTCTGCAAGTTCCAGGCCAGCCTGGGCTACAGAGTGAGTTCCAGGACAGGCACCAAAACTATACAGAGAAACCCTGTCTCAAAAACAAACAAACAAACAAACAAACAAACAAAACCAACAAAAAACAAAAGTACAATTTAGAAAGGAAATCCAAGAACTTTTGTTGTTGTTGTCTCTTTCTCTCTTGTGTTATTTTTCTTTAAAAGTTAACTCTTCCCTAGCATGATGTCATAGAATCACAACACTCAGGAGGAGAGGCAGGTGGGTCTCTGTGAATTTAAGACTAGCCTGTCTCAAAAACAAAACAACAGAAAGTTAACTTTGGTTGTGTACAAAGACTAATTAGAAAGAAGGAAGCAGAGAGACTCATTTAGAAAGTCTTGTTAGAGTCTCCCTTTGAAAATACCAGAGGCTAGGTAAGCAGTGTGAGGACTTGATCATGGCAGAGGCAATTCAAACAGACAAGAAGGAAGGGATCTGAGAGAGATTTAAACAACCTTGAGGATTAGCTGGATGGGGAGGGAGAAGAGAAGTGGGGTACTACTGATTTAGGGGTCCCGTGAGGAAGAGAGGTACGCGTTTTGGAGAGAAGATGTCTGTGCTGGACATGCTTAGTGTTAAGAGGGCCTGGTGAATTTAAGGAGCTTTCCTGACAGTTGGAAATCCACATCTAGTTCTCAAAACAGGCTGTATGTTAATAAACAAACTGATTTAGGGGAAATACTCTTCATTTATTCAGCAAATATTTACTGAGTCTCTGCTAGATGCTAGGTTTTGTTCTGGATGCTTGTACCAAGCAAAAGTCCCTACCTTACTGTTGTGGTAGGAAAGACAGTCAATAAACAAGTGTGGTAACTATATACATTATAAAGCATGTCCTAGGGATTGGATTGTTGTGGACAATGATGAGCATTGATGAAGTGCATGTGATTTGAACCTGGGCAGTCAGGGTAGGACTTACTAAGAGTGTGGTATTTGAGCAGGTAGCTGAAGTTTCACCTATGTAGATATACAGAGAAGAGTCTCCTATACAGTGAGACTTGTCGGTGGGGAGGCCTGGTGGGAGGAACAGCAGGGAGGCTAGAACAGAGTGAAGAAAGGGAGTTGAAGAGGGTTAGAGTCAGGTCTGCAAGCAGGAGTAGTTCGTGAGCTTAACTGGAGGGTTAGAACAAAGACCACCACAGCAGCACTAAATGCACCTGGACCCTGCATGTAAAGAGTGGTGTGTGCTGTCCGCTCACTCGACCTTCAGAACAGCACTGTGCGGCAGGTCAGGCACAGCGTCGCATGACTTTTCTATCCATCCCTGAGAGAGGCAGCAGATCATAGAAAAGCCACTTCACCCAAGACCAGCCTGCTGGGCCAGAGCTTACTGAGGTCACTTAGGAGCCTGGGTGGCATGCCAAGCCAAGCACGTGAATAACTGGGCAGCTATACCACCAAAAGTCTTTGTCTTCTCAGCAGTTGTTAGATGCTTGTCTATCCTTGGGCAGAGGAGACCTTATGAACTTCATTGACCTCATTACCATATCCCTACCAAGGGGGCGTTAAAAAAAAGATTGGTCTTATTTTATGTGTATGTGTGAGTGCCTGACGTGTGTGTGTGTGTGTGTGTGTGTGTGTGTGTGTGTGTGTGTGTGTGTACTATGTGCGTGCCTAGTATCCAAGAAGGCCAGAAGAGGATTTCAGATGACAATGATCACATCCAACCTGGAAGAAACGACCACACAGCACACTAGTATTACTGTCTGCACTTTGATACGTAAGTCAATTACAGCACAGAGAAGAAGAGGAAATAGGAGAGGACACAGACAGCCTTGAAGAGTGGGCAGAGGAGCCTTTTAGAGAGTGAAGATTTTGAACACAGAACTAGAATGATCAGAAAAAGGAGCCTTCTGGGGTTCCTTGGGTAGACTTGGGGTTAGGACACAGGAGGTGCGTTCAGCTGAGGCTGCAGCAGCTAGGGCACCACAAGTGAGTGCCAACAGTTAGTCAGCGTGGCTAAGAGTGTAGCTGGAGAGACAGGAGTTGTTCAGACAGAGAGCTGTCTTCAAGAGGGAGAAGTGCCGCATCCTGCGGGGCTGTGCTCTCTAGAAACTTCACTGACGAGGCGCACTTCGTATGCACGTTAGGTGACTTGAGACATCCTCTTGTCCACCTCAGCCCCTGAGCCTGGGACAGACGGACTGACTTTGAGCAAGTGGTGCCGCTCCTGTAAGCTTTGTCTCCCTTGTCTGTAAAAGGAGATCGTTCTAGGTGACTTGATCCCTGAAGGCCTTGAGTGTAGACACAGTTTCTACTGTTAGATAGCTTATGTAGGAAATAGGGGATAAAGAAAATTAAAGTAGTAGGATAAAAAAGTTAAAAGAGAATTGTAGTGTGCATTAGTATGTTCTCACTAGGTTTGTTTGTTTGTTTCTTTATTTTGGTTTTTTGAGACAAGGTTTTTCTGTGTAGGTCTGGCTGTCCTGTCTACACCAGGCTGGCTCGATCGAACTCAGAGATCCACCTGGCTCTGCCTTCTGAGTGCTGAGATTAAAGGTGTGCGCCACCACTGCCTGGTATTACTAAGTTTACTTTTGATATGAGGTGTTTTGAAACTGAGTCTGAGGTAGCCCAGGCTGGCTTCAAACGCTCTGATCCTCTTGCCTCAACCCCCCCCCCCCCCGCCCGAGTTCTAGCATTATAAGCTTGTGCTGCCATACTTGGCTTGCTTAGGTGTGCTAGGATGGTTAGAAGGGTCTTCCTATGTCTTTCCCCAGTTTCATAATACTCTGGGTCTATCATGTTTTTGTTTTTTTGTTTTTTGTTTTCTCCTGTTAGGAAAGAACTGGGATGTGAGTGCTGCCCTCAGTGATTTTGAACAGCTACGCCAAGTTCATGCTGGGAACCTGTCCCCACCCTTTAGTGGAGGGAGTAGTTGCTCTAAGACCCCTGAAAAAGGGTGTTCTGATAGAGAGCCCACTCGCCCTTCTCGACCGATCCTACAGAGACAGGATGACATCATTCAAGGTATTGCTTGAACTGAGGACTAAGCTTTTGCATATGGATTAGGAAGAGTCTTTGTGTTCCCTTGGAGATGTTTTCATTCCTTACTTTCTTCCCAGCCAAACCCAGCTGGTACTTTGCCACCCTCTATACAGTGAGCTGAGACAGGTCTTGCTTGCTTTCTTGCTTTACATCATCACTGGCCAATACATGACGGGGACAGCTGCCTAGTGTTAGAGCTCCTGTCCCCTTGGGATACTCACCCGCGTACTTCGTGCTGTGCAGACACGTAGTATTGCACCGAAATAGCTCACTCATAGTCTTACATGGGTGGGGTGTTGCAGGCACCATGTACTTAAAACAAATGAAATGATTGGGGGCACAGTTTACATTAGCGTTTTGTTCTCTGGCATATTAAAGTTTGACTGTAAATTTCTGATAACTATGAATACTAATAAAAATTGTAGTAAATACTATAGATGTTGTTGATGACACTGTCATTTTCTTTTCTATAATGGAGATCCTTTCTACATCCTCTAAGACCCTGAGGATTACTGGAGTGGTTATTTGGCTAAATCCAGCCCAATGAAAGCCCATTTCTCTTACTTGGTCTTCTTCCCACCAAAAAAATGAACCGGTTGCTAAGTGATTGGTTCACACTCATGTTGAAAATGGGAGTCAAAGATAAGGTCATAGAAAAAGGAAAGTCAGGGAAACCTCAGACAAGGTTAGAAAGATTAACACACTTTTGGTACTACTATAAGTGTCTAGAAAAATGCCATTTTGTATGTTTCCCCATTTGTATTTGGCTTAAGAAAAAATACTATGAAGTTCAGAAGTAACTGGTTAGGTAGTTTTTCCTTGACTGGAAACTGTCAAGAGGTAACCACCTTCGTCTGTGGAGAGCTCTCAGAGTGGGTTGCACATATTCTAAGGTGACTCCATTTCTCATTGCAGAAAAACGCCTGTCTAGGGGCATCTCCCACGCCAGTTCCAGCATTGTTTCCCTGGCCCGGTCCCATGTCTCCTCCAATGGTGGGGGTGGGGGGAGCAGTGAGCACCCCCTGGAAATGCCCATCTGTGCCTTCCAGCTTCCAGATCTCACTGTGTACAAAGAAGACTTCCGAAGCTTCATAGAGAGGGACCTCATTGAGCAGTCCATGCTGGTCGCCTTGGAACAGGCAGGTCAGTGGGTGTTGCTTCTTCAGTGATACCTCCTCGAGCCGCATACAGGGGCCAGCCTTCATCAGTAGCCTCTTTTCTAAGTATGTGATCTGACCGCTGTCAAAGATAGGAGTCAGTCAGATACGTGTACTGAGATAAAGAATAAAAATTAGCCAGATGTGTGGGGAGGGCCAGGAATCAACATTAGACACTCTGGAAAATTCCTACTTATTAGAAGGGAAACCAGATATGTGTGTAATTGATACCCCAAAATCAATGTCTGAACAAACATGACTGATTGTAACTGGCTGTGGAGCACTTGCAAACACAGAGGACCAAGACTGTAGATGATGCATCTGAAAGTCACATCTATTCATATGACTCTTTTCCCCAGATTTGTTCACTTTTACCATGGTGTTAATCTCAGCATTCCAGAGACAGAAGCAGACGGATCTCTTAAGAGTTTGAGGCCAGTCTGGTCTATCTGGTCTACACAGCAAGCTCCAGGACAGCCACAGCTACATAGTGAAACCCTATCTCAAAAAAGAAAAAAAAAATCCCCATGAGGGGCTAGAGAGGCAGCTCAGCACTTAAGGGCACTTGCTTTTCCAGAGGACAAGGTTTTGTTTCCAGTACGCACATGTCAGCTCACAGCTGTCCATAACTCCAGTTCCAGGAGATCCAGTGCCCTCTTCTGACCTCTGAGGGCACCAGGCGTTCATGTGGGACACATACACACATGCAGATAAAACACTCATACACATAACATAAATAATTATAAAATGTTTTTTTAAGTTCTAATGGAAGGAAGATTGGAAGTTCGAAGTGGAGCTTTTTTATTTTATATCCGTCTGTATTAACTATAACTCTTTTTAGAAGTTAGCAAGTTATTTTGGCTTGTGAAATTATAAGCCTTTTTCCCTTTGTGTAACCTTTTTAATTGCTCAAGAAAACAAAATTGTAGGTGCCGTTTGTAAATAGTCCCCTTCTGTAAAGAATGGATTGGCAGTTGTGAGATGCTGTTGACAAGTGAGTCTAATTTACTAGTGTTTCCTGTACTTTTTCTTTGCTTATAACTTTAAAGTCCCAGCACACAACTGCCGAGTACTGTCCCAGATGTAAACGACACAGACATAAACCTTGAGTAGTTTCTCTTCTGGTGGTGACTCAGCTAAGCTGTGCTTTGCTGCTGCTGTGTTTGCTGGTTCTCCTACCAGAGCAAAGGGCACAGAGTCAAACAAAGTAGATGATGGTGTCAGCCTGGGCACTGTTGGCTTTGGTGCCAGATAATTCTTTGTTGTACACACTGCCTCGAGCTCTGGTCTCTGTGTACTAGATGCTAGAAGTATGTAACCCCCCCCCCCACTGGACAGACAGACATCTCATCATACATTGTCTAATGATCCCATGAGACAAAACTGGCCTTCCTAAAGACCACTGATCTAACCAGTCAGACGCGACAGATTCTGTGAGTAAAGAAGATATAAAGAGTCACAGAGGCTGGGCTTAATGTTGTATTCCTATAATCCCAGCACTAGAGATAATAGAGTCAGATGTATCAGGAGTTCAAGGCCAGCGTCAGCCACATAGTGAGTTTAAAGGTCAGTCTCAGCTACATGAGACCATGCTTCAAAATAATAATAATAACGACAACAACAATAACAATACAGAGCATGCAGGATCTCTGTTGGGAGGCTGAGGCAGAAGGATCATGAGTTCAAAGCCAACCTGGTCTGTGTAGAAAGGGGAAAAAGTGGTTGTGTTCCGGGTTGTCTTCCTAATGTGCTTCTCTCCTTTCTCCCACGGCGGTGTCGGTAGGGCGTTTGAATTGGTGGGTCAGTGTGGATTCCATCTGTCAGAGGCTGCTCCCCTTAGCAACTACTGGAGATGGGAACTGCCTCCTGCATGCAGCCTCTCTTGGTGAGTCCTGAAAATGGCGCTGCCTCCCCTGCGGAAAGAAAGCAATTGAGTCACGTATCGTGTGTAGGATTTCATCTCTCCACACTTCAGGTGAAGTGATGGGTCACAGCAAGACTTAGGGAGATGGGAGAGCCTTGACTTGGCTTACTGCCTGGAGAAATTGGAGAGCACAGGGTTAGTTGTGCTCACTCTGAGCTGAGCCCTAGGAGCAGTCAGCATAGTAAGCAAAGCTGTGTGGCTGTGTGCATATGTGGGGGGAAATTACAACTGTCCTTCCAGTTGGTCTTTGTGGTGCTTGCTTTGAGCTAGTGAGCCTACTCACAACTCCATACATTTGTTCTTAGCTTCAGAAGGGGTCGCCATTCTCTAGCCACTTCATGAGCTCTGATGCTGATGGCTGTGTGGTGCCAGACCAGTCTTACTAACTGTTGTAGTTTGGTTTGTTAGATTTGCTGAGGAGTGAGGGCTTCCTCTCAGGAATTCGGGGAATATATTAAATCCCCCATCCTTTTGTTTGATCCCTGTCACCACAAAACAAAGGCTGGCTTAGTAAGTGGAGCTGAATCAAGCTGAAGTGCCTGTTGCTTGCTCTCTCCCCGTAGGGATGTGGGGTTTCCACGACAGAGACCTGGTGCTGCGGAAAGCTCTGTACGCGCTGATGGAGAAGGGTGTCGAGAAGGAGGCGCTGAGGAGGCGCTGGAGGTGGCAGCAGACACAGCAGAATAAAGAGGTGGGTGAGCTGAGGGGAAGCTTCGCCTTGCTTCCAGAGGCTCCTAGTGCTAAAGGTCGCGTCTCCTGTGGACTCCTGAAAACCTCTGGACTGCACCTCACGCTGCCTTCTGTCAGCTCAGACTGGAAATGGAGGCCTCTGCCTGCCACAGAAACCTGTGGTTTCTAACAGCCAGTCCGGTACAGAGGCTCAGGAGTTCTTAGTGGAGGGGGGTTTGTTTTGTTTTATTGTTTTAGTGAGCTAGGACAGTTTCATAGGATTTTTGTAGTTTGTTTTTATTATAAGGCTAGATCATTCATTCATTCATTGGGGGTGCGTGCATTACTTCAGTGTGTGTCTGAGCGTCAGAGGACAGCTTGTGGGAGCCGCTTCTCTCCTCCCACTGTGTGGGTCCCAGGGACCGAAACTCAGGTCATCAAGCTGGGTGGCAAGTGCCTTTATCTCTGAGCCATCTCTCTCACCTTCCCTAGAGGAGTTTTGAGTCCCTCTCCTCCCCTCCCTTGGACTTCCCTTCTCACCTCCCCCTTCTTCTTCCCCCCCCTCCTCTTCTCTTTTCTCCTCAGACAGGCTCGGACCCTGTAACCCAGGCTAACCTGGAACTCACTGCATGGTCCAGGCTGGCACTGAATTGCCTCAGCTCCCCAGTGCTGGGATGTGGGTGAATCCCTACTGCCAGCGTTCGTTCATTCGTTCGTTCATTCGTTCATTCATTCATTCATTCATTCATTCATGACATGTGCATGCCTTGCCACACATGTGGAAGTCAGAGACAACTTGTGTGAAACACTTTCTTCCACAGTGTGGGATATGGAGAACGAGCAGGGTCAGGCTTGGCGGCAAGCACCTACTTGCCAACCATGTTTTTAGTTCTTGTGTAAATGCCTAAATGTTTTTAATATTCTACCACTTTGCTTTTCTTATACTTAGCTTTGGTTTGATTAAAAAATGTAAAAAAGATACGGGGCTGGAGAGATGGCTCAGAGGTTAAGAACACTGGTTGTTCTCCCAGAGGTCCTGAGTTCAATTCCCAGCACCCACATGGTGGCTCACAACCATCTGTAATGAGATCTGGCGCCCTCTTCTGACCCGCAGGTGTATATGCAGGCAGAATACTGTATACATAATAAAATAAATCTTTAATTTAAAAAAAAAGTAAAAAGATACTTGTTAAATTACATTTAAATATTACTGTTCAGGGGTTTGGCCGGTACTGTGATTACTTTTATGTAAGAAAGTAATGATGGGTTTTTATGTTCCATCTCCACACCAGGAATTGGGAAATCTACAGCTGTTTTCTTAGTTTTTGGTTGAAAAGTTTCACTGAAAGGCAGCCTTGCCTGTTTGGTATGTTGTGGTTGTAGCTGTTCTCCTGGTTCAGTCACAGAGTACAGAGTGACATGTGGTCCGCAGAGCTGATGTGTTTCCTGTGTGGTTCTCTCTAGAAGGAGTTGACTGGTTCCTCGCAGAATGGCATTGTATATAAAGTGACAGGCTTCCTGTTTCCTGAGTTCTCTCTGTGTCTGCCATGTCAGTATGCCTTGATTTCACGTGTAGCCGGTTTTGGTTTTTTATTTTATGTATATATGTGTTTGCACATGTACATGTGCGTGACAATGCCTGTGCACGACAGGAGAAGGTGTTGGTCCTCCTGGAACCGGAGTTGCAGGCAGTAGTGAGCTGCCCAGTGTGGGTCCTGGGAACTGGACCTGATCCTCTCCAAGGACAGCAAGTGCTTGTCCTTCTGGTATTAGATATGGGAATATCTTTCAGAGGCTTTCTTGTCTTCCCCCACCCCCAATTTTCATTGTTCCATTTTAACTAAAATAAAGTTTTATGTCATTTTGGGGCTGAGTGTTTCCTGTTATAGCTCTTGCCACATAAGCATGAGCACCAAAGTTTCCAGAACTTACGAAAGCTGCACAGGTCTGGTGGTTTCCAGTAATCTCAGCTTGGGAGACAAGAGATGGGATCCTAGGGCAGCTGGCGGGGGCAGCTAGATTTGCTGGGCTTGGCAAGCTGCAGGTTTGGTAAGACTCTGTCTCCACAATAAAGAAATCAATCAAGGAAGACACTTGACATCAACTTAAGGCCTCCATACAGGTGTATGCACATCCACCCATACAAGTGTGCTCATACATACAAGTGGGTACGTACGTGTGTACACACACACACACACACACACACACACACACACACACACACACACACTGTATTGTGTATCTTTAAAGCACAGAACCCATTTGAAAGCCAGGTGTTTCAAGTAGGATGATGCAGAATGGTCTGTCTGAGGGCTGGAGAAAACCTCAGTGGTTAGGAACATCTGCTGCTCTTACAGAGGACAGGAATTTGATTCCCATCTCCCACATCGGGTGGCTCACAACTACTTGTAACTCCAGCTCCAGAGGATCTGATGCCCTCTTCTGGCCTTTCCTGAGCTTAATCTAAGCTGGCCTAGAGTTTGGAATTCAAACCTGCCTCCGTTGCTGAGTATAGATCGTAGCAGAACTTCACCTTTGACTGTTCCATGAGCAGGAAAAGACCTCAGCAGAGATGGCAGCCACTATTAAGTGGAAATGACAGCAAAAGTGAATAAGTGTGCTCAGTTCAGATTGTTCAATCTATTCAGTGACTTCAGAGACAGCTTAGATTCTGAAAGTGTCTACCCAGGAGGACCAGAAGTACCTAAGTTCTTTCCTGTGTTTCCTGCTCGTCCTTCTGGGCATGTGTACAGAGATTAGGGGCTGGGGAAGGAGCAAGCCTTTACTCCTGTGGTTTGCACAATGAAAGTCTCATACTGGACACGAATCATACATGATTGTCTTGCTTGAACTTTGATGACCCCATCCCTTACCTTTGGAGCAGGTAGGAGACAAGTGATGGCCTGAGATGCTTTGAGTTTTATGATACCAAACTCAAATTAAATTAGTTCTTAGTTCCTGGGACTCCGTGTTTTGTGTTGAAATTGATGGTAAACTTGTTGGGAGTGTCTGCCACCTAGTGGCTGTACGTATTAAAACAGGAAACAGAGGGGCTGGAGAGGTAACTCAGCTGTTAAGTGTCCCTGTTCTTGTAGAGGAGCTCTGATGGCCCACAGCTGTCCATAATTCCAGTTCCAGGGGAACCAGTGCCTTCTTCTGACCTCATTGGGCACCAGCAAGCATTGGTGCACATACATACGTGCAGACAAAATACTCACATGCGTAAAATAAAATTAATCTTAAAAAAAAAAAAAAAGCCAGGCACTGGTGGCACACACCTTTAATTTTAGTACTTGGGAGGCAGAGGCAGGCAGATCTCTGAGTTCAAGGCCAGCCTGGTCTATAGAGTGAGTTCCAGGACAGCCAGGGCTCCACAGAGAAACCCTGTCCCAGAAAGCCCAAAGCACCAGGAATAGGTGGCAGGAGAGGAGGAGTGAGAGGCAGGTCTCCTGGACGTGTGTCAGAACGACATGAGCATTCCATGGATGACTTCTGCATTGTCCTTGTATTTTTACCCGAGGTCCGCGGTAGGTTTTACAAATGGCAAACTGCTTTGCCTTTTTATGGAAGTAAAGTATTCTCACAGTAGCTCATCACATGTGCTCTGGGACTGCTGTGTTCTCAGTGTGATTGCTTCTGTTCTGTTAGGATGTAGTTGAGCAAGGAAGGAAGCTAAACAAAAAAATACTGATAAGATAAACTTACCTCTCCAATCAAATCATTACACGTCCTAAAGCCTTCCCCGCCTGCCTCCCTTCCTCGCTCCCCAATACAGGGTCTCAGTGAGCCTGGTCTGGCCTCTAACTTACTTCGTAGCTGAGGGTGACCTCAAGCTTTTCATGTTCTGCCTCCGCCTGAGTGCCAGGATTACCCATGACTGTCGGAGGGCACCCCCCCCCCCCCCCCCCCCCCCCCCCCCCCCCCGTTCATCTGATGCTGCAGGTCGGAAGCAGGGCTGTCTGCATACTACGCCAGCACTCTGCCACCTACGCTGCGTCCCCACGTCTACAGCTGTGTAGCCTATAGTTGTTTGGCTGATGTGGAGGTACCTCTGTCAGGAGGGTTACCGTGAGTCTAAGGCCAGACTGAGTTACCCATGAGACCTTGTCTCAGAAAGCAAGAAGACAAAGCAAATTATGTGTATTACTCTGCACGATCCTTTAATAAAAATTTTAACTTCGCTTAGCATGGATTTATGGATTGTTGATCATGTGATAGGCACTGGGCCATTTTGCATTAAAACATGATTCTTTTCTTGTAGAGCAATAGAATACAGTGGACCTTTAAAGATACAGTGCAAAACAGAGCAGGCGTGGTGTCTATTTTCTTTTGATTTTCAGTCTCACTAGTAGCCCTGGTGGGCCTGGTGCTCTCAGGGATCCGCCTGTCTCTGCCTCCTGCGTGCCAAGGTGTGCGCCATTACACCTGACTCAGCTGTGGTGTCTGTACTGGAGTTCTGTAGAGCAGCTGAGGAAGAGGAGTCTAAGGAAGGAGCGCCGACCTGCTGGGAGGTGTAAGGAACACTCCTCAGAGGAGAGCTTTGCTGGAAAGTTGGGGGATTGTTTACCAGGTGCGGGGGAGTAGGAACAACGTAGGGCAGTGCCCATCAGGAGCAGCTCTGGGGAAGGGGAGCAGAGCAGAGCAGGGGCGCGGCCGGAGGGAGCCTTTGTCTACCATGGGTAGTGGAGGTTCCTAGAACGACCGTCATCAGGAAACAAAGCATCAGATTTTGATCATGGGGGGTGGGGGGGGATACAGTAGCCTAATAGGAAGGTGTCTGAAGAGTTCAGAGGGCCAGAGGTGCATTGCAGTCCGTGCTTAGTAAGTCCTGACAGGCACTCAGGTGTGGGGCGGGAAAGGAGACCTCAGCTCCCTGGGTTTTAGTCGGGGTGTTTGGGTGGTAGTTAGTGCTGTTTGATAGGTAGGAGTAGAGGAAGGGGAGTGAGTGTGTGAAGAGACAGGAGTTTAATTTTAAATTCTAAAATAGAGAATTTCAAGTTACTCTGGAGAGGTTGCAGTTTTGGTAGACAGCTGGGTACTGTCTCAGTGAGCCTGGTCTGGCCTCTAACTTACTTCGTAGTTGATGCTAGAGGCCTGAGCACACAAGTGGAGTAGATAGGATTATGGCCTGGGAAGAGGTCACCCAGAGGAAAGCAAGGCTCAGATAGTTGCCGAAACCCCAGTTTTGTGGTGAGGAGCATTCAGAGAATAAGAGAAGGCAGTGGTGTGGAAACGGAAGTAGATCATTCAAAGAGGGAAATAACAAAGGCATGAAAATGAGAGCCAGAGTCTACTGACTGTCAGTTTAATCAGCCAGGTGAAGTCCCTGTGTGGATTACTAGAGGTGGCGGCATGTGCCTGTAATCCCAGCATTTGGGAGATAGATGTAGGAGGGCCAGAATTACAAGGCCAGCCTCAACACATAGCTAATTCAATGCCAATACATAAGATTCTGTCTCAGAAAGAAGCAAGATGGGGGGGCATGGTGGCCAATGCCTCTAGTCCCAGCACTGCAGAGGCTGAGGCAGGCCAGCTGGGTCTACATAGGGAGTTCTAGGACAGCCAGGGCTGTACAGTGAGACCCTGTCTGAAAACCAAATAGCCAACCAGCCAACCAGCCAGCCAACCAACCAACCAACCAACCAACCAACCAACCAACCTATTTTATGGGTCTTGACTCTGAAAAAGAGAAGAAATTTGACTTAGTGTAAGCCAAGTGCTAAGAGAATGGAGTGGACGTAACCCTGGAAAGGTGGGATGAGTTTCGCCTTTAGACCCTAACTCCGGTTACCCCGGGTGTCTTTCATAGTCTGGTCTGGTGTACACCGAGGATGAGTGGCAGAAGGAGTGGAATGAACTGATCAAGCTTGCCTCAAGTGAACCCAGGATGCACCTAGGCACCAATGGAGCCAGTGGTGGTGGGTAAGTGCGTCTCCGTGGGGAGCAGGGATGGGCTTTGTGGTGTTCCTACTGAGTGAGCTCTCAGATCTCCAGCCCCAGGTCTAGAGGAGAGAGAAGCCATGGCGAGGGCCCAGAGGTGTGTGGCAGTGCAGAGAGAGAGAGATGGGGGGCGGCCCTCGTGCTTGCTGTGCTGAGGCAAGGGTTCACTGGCCCATGGGAAGGGTCAGCTTGTGTCCTGTGTGGACTTCGGAGAACATTAGGTGAAGTGGCTCGGCGTCGAAAGGGAATACAGTACAAGGGAATGGAAAGAACAAGAGACTCCGAACAAGGACACTCATAAACAGCAGTTGGGGTGTTTGGGCATCGATGAGAAGACTGGGAAAGTGAAGAGTGTCTACACGGTTTCCTTTTAAATGGGACTTTGAAAAGTTATTGTGGCTGTTTGTTTTTGAAGGAGTCCTTTAAAATTTAGTTGGTGTGTGTCTGTCTTTGTGTCTGTGTGTGTGTCTGTGTGTCTGTGGACCTGCATGTGTGCTTGCACCTCTGTCTATGACATGTGTGCAGTGTCAGCAAAGGCCAGAAGAAGAAGTCAAGAGTCCCTGGAACTAGAGTCACAGATGGTTGCAGACCGCCATGTGGGTGCTGGGAATTAAACCCTGCTCCGCTGGAAGAGCAGTCACTGCTCTTGATGGCTGAGCTATCCTCCTGCCTCCAAAAGGAGTCCTTTTTGTACATAGAAACTGAAATATATAGATGAAATATATATGGTTTACTTCAAAATAATCCAGCAGGGTCGAGTCAGAACGGGAAGGATAAGGAATTCGATTGAGATGTAGGTGAAATGAAATTGCCCGTGTATTCGGAACTGTTGAAGGTGGGTATGGGTTCCTGTCGTTTAGTGTGATATCCTTTCTTTTTCTGCTCTTGGGGACTGATTCCAGGGTCTTGAGCGTGCTAAGCATATCCTTTACTACTGAACTACATTCCTAATCCCCATTGTATTCCAGGTTGACTACTTAACATGCAGAGTTTTAAGCTTTTCTATCACAAGAAGTTCTAGTTGAGTTGGAATGAGATAAGGCTTGGGAATCTGAGGTTCTAACAGCCCCCCCTCCCCTGTTGACCCTTGTTGTTTGGAGATGAGAGATTCATGAGTGACACTGTGCATATGAATACACCGATACCCAGGCAGATGATAAAGCGAAGGGGAGGTTAGAGTAGAGAGGTTTTAGAAACAGTCCAGGCCAGGATTGTGGGAGTAAACAGAATGGTGAGGAGATATGCAGGAGACACAAGAACCACATAGGGGACGGAGCTGATCCAGCCAGGGAGTAGCTGAAGCTAAGTAATAAAACGAACACATCTTACAAACTCTAGTTAAGCTGCCGAGTAGATAGATGGTGAGGCTGTTCTTGAAGAGAACAAGAAGAGGAATTTGGAGGTTTCCTTTCCTAAGACATACATGTTGTGTGGGTCAGGAAACAAGATGAAGCTGTGAGTTTGTGTGTTAGGCTCTTGGATAAAGAGGTATGGGAGGTGAATATAAAGAGATGGGGATCCCCTCCAGATTGTTGACTCTTATTATGTGTGTGTGTGGGGGGGACACAGGGAAGTGTGAGTGCTCATGTGTGTCACAACGTAGAGTCAGAAGACAGTTACGAGGAGCCAGCCCTTCCCTTCCAGCTGCCACGGGAGTCCCGGACACTGAGTGGAGATCACTGGGCGTGGTGGCAAGACCTTTACCATGTCACCGCCCTCCTTCAGATTTGTAACACCATTCCAACCCCATAGCTTTTTCTTGGGTTTCCTGATTGCTAAAACCAGCCACGTAGCACAGACTGATCTGCAGGGCATTCTCTTCCCTGGCCATGTAGCTGGTCTCAGGACTCTTGTCTTATTTCCTCCTCCTCCTGCTGTGCCTCCTCCGTCCTCGCCTCCTGTGACTGTAGTGTGGAGAGCTCAGAGGAGCCCGTGTATGAGAGCCTCGAGGAGTTCCACGTCTTTGTCCTTGCTCACGTGCTCAAGAGGCCCATAGTGGTCGTGGCAGACACCATGCTGAGGGACTCTGGAGGGGAAGGTGAGTCAGCTGGCCAGCCCTGTGTGCAGAGACGGGCTGAACACGGCAGCAAGACGCAGAAGGAGACAGACAGACTCCTGGGGTCGGGGGTTACATTGAAACAGTGGTAACTTCTCAAGAGATTCAAAGGAAAGCTGTTGGGATTGATTGGCAGGGGTGCTCAATTCAAAAATGGGATTGAGGGGCTGGAGAGATGGCCTGGCAGTTAAGGGTGTGAACTGCTCTTGCCAGGGACCCAGGTTTAGTCCCAGCACCCACATCGGGCAGTCAGTCACAGCTGTCTGTAACTCCAGCTCCAGGGGACCTGGCATTCACACACGGTGTGCATGCCCCCCCCCCCCAAACCCACAAATACCTGTGACTTAAAATAGCAAACTCAATCTTCAAAAGAGAGAAGTGGGGTAGAGAAACGGCACTGTCCAAGGTCCGGCCTTAGTGTAACAACCTTGTGGTTCCTGCAGCTTTTGCCCCTATTCCATTTGGAGGGATCTACCTCCCCCTGGAGGTCCCAGCCAGCCAGTGTCACCGGTCGCCTCTGGTGCTCGCCTATGACCAGGCCCACTTTTCTGCACTTGTGTCGATGGAGCAGAAGGACAGTGCCAAGGAGCAAGGTGAGGATCCAGAGTGTGTCTGCTTTTGCTCTGTGTTATTTTTACTCAAAAGTGGAAATGATAGCTACGAAGGAGGAAAACAAAAGTCCAGACAGTGCCAGTTTTTGTTCTTGTTTTTAACCAGCTGTACATTCACAAGTTTTTAGCTTAGGGTGGTTTGTGGGTGTGTCTGTCCCTATTCTGGAGCAAAGGTCTGTACTGAGGTACCAGCCTTCCAAGGGCTGCATGCTGCACCAGTCAGGGAAAGTAGGCTGGTTCACTGGCACGAGTCCAGAGATTAATAGGCTAATTGTGTGCTGGGTGGTTAGGGGAAGGCCAGTGGTTTTTAATGTAATTCACTTCTAAGAGTTGAGGGTGGATGGACTAGTCAGTCATAGGCCCGAGTATGAGTTCAGTGAAGTCAACACGTGTTCATTTGCCTCCTGCTCTTCTCAGGAAGACTTCCTGATGCTTGTTTTTCCCTCCCCAGCTGTGATCCCGCTCACAGATTCAGAGCATAAGCTGCTGCCCCTGCACTTTGCCGTGGACCCAGGAAAGGGCTGGGAGTGGGGCAAAGATGACAACGACAATGTCCGGTTGGCCAGGTGAGGCCGGTTTCGCCTTCCGGATGCACTGTAGCTGGGATCTTTCCACGCCAGTGGCCATGCCCCGTCCCCTCCTGGTTCAGCGGCAGGACAGTCACAGCCTCGGGCTGGCCTTCCTGGGAAGGCGGAGAGGTGGAAGGCAGGCCAGGCATCAGGACACTGGGCTCTTGCAGCTGCTTTTTCTTTCTTCTTTTCTTAGAACAGTGCAAATGTTCCTGCCCAGTACATCCCAGAGTCCCCAAGGCACTGGTCAGAAAAGCAAGACAACCAAATCCCATTGATTCTAAGCCAGAATCAGAGGAGTTTAAACAAGTGGCCCAAACAGTCTGCTCTTAAGTTTCATCTTCCTGGCATTTAGATAGCAAAAAAATGCGATCTTTTTCACCTGCTTCTCAACGCTGCCTCCTTATAGTCTGGTAGGGTCTCCTCCCTTCTCCCTCCGTGCCTGCAGAGATGTGGATGTAAATTCGGGTCCCTTACCTCTTGCCTTTGGGGCCTTTGCAACTTTGGGAGCTGCCTGAGAGGGTTTGATTTTAAAGTCTAGTAATTAAAAAAAGTCCTTAGAGCTGGGCATGGTGGCCTACACCTCACCTAGCACTTGGGAGGTTGAGGCAGGGGAATCACTGTAAGTTCTGACTACATAGTGAGCCCCTTTCTTGAAATACCAAAAGAAAACCAAAAGCTCTCGTCCTCACCTGGTTGTCAGAATCTCTAGATGGAGTCAGAGCAGTGATGATGGCCGCCGTCTGACCCCAGGCTCTGGGCACTGTGGAGGGAGTCCTTTCCTTCCCGGAGGACTGCTTGCCTTGGAAGTACTAGCTGTTCCATTTCCCTCCTTTTCACAGCATAATTCTGTCCCTGGAGGTCAAGTTACATCTGCTGCACAGCTACATGAACGTGAAGTGGATCCCACTGTCATCTGATGCCCAGGTGAAGGCTGCTGCCACCACGGCCCTGTGTCCTCACTGTCAGCCACAGGAAGAGCGAGGGGAGAAATCTGTTCTAGTGCGGTCTGACGACGACGAAGGCGGCAGAGCCTGGCTCCTCCTTTCTGTCCCCTGTGGCCACCTGTCCCTAGTCACACTCTGCTTTCTTCCTTCCTCTGCTTCGTTATTTACCTCCCTGGGGACTGAACCCGGGACCTCCACGTGTTGGGATGTGCTTCACCACTGAGTGACACACCCAGTCCCGGACTCGGCTTTCTAATACCAAACTATGCTCCTTAAGAGACCCTTCTTCTCTTTCTTAATAACTTGAGATTCTCATTTCTGTGTCTCTGCCCCTCACTCTTTGGATAGATCTGTTTGGGCACCAGAAAGAGAATGCCCAAGAGCTCCTGGTCATGACTTTAGGAGCAAAGGCAAAGCTCCGAGCTCCGGATTATGGACTGTATAAAAGCAGTGCTCAGGCTTGGGCGCTTCTGGTTAGTTAAAGCTTCCTGGAGGTTAATTTTCAACAGAATTTGACATAGACTAGTAATAATGAACATACTGGTATCTGCAAAAATAATTTTCCAGCCAGGCAAAGTAGCAAACACCTGTAGTCCCAGTATTTTGGGAAACTGAGGCAAGGGGATTGTGAGTTCTAGGCTACCCTGGATTGTGTAACAAGACCCTGTCTTGAGTGAAAGGAAGGAAGGAGGGAGGGAAAGAGGAGAGAAGAGAGAGAGAGAGAGAGAGAGAGAGAGAGAGAGAGAGAGAGAGAGAGAGAGGAGAGAGAAAGAAAGAAAGAAAGGGAAGGAGAGAGAGAAAAGGCCGCTGCTTGCCCAGAGGCCATGCATTCCAGGCTTCATCGCTGGGGGCACTCGGGTCCTTTGGATCTCCTACTTCAGTGAGCGAGGGAAAAGTAGACACAGATGATGTCTTTTCTTGGCCCGTGACACACCTGGCTGGAGCCCTTCTCCGGAGCTGGACAGTCACTCCCCCTGACAGACGGGGTGCACAGGTCATTTATGCTCTCCTGTTTGCTCCCTATTGCTGTGCTGAAGACCATGACCAAAACAGAAACGGGAGGAAAGGGTCTGTTTGGTGTCCGTGCTCTGATACCACTCCATCACTGAGGGGCGCCAGGGCAGGAACAGAGGCAGGAACTGAAGGCAGGCCATGGAGGAGCGCTGCTCGCTAGCCTGCTCTCCCCACTCACACACCCCAAGACTCCCTACCACAGAAGCAGCACACACACACACACACACACACACACACACACACACACACACACACACACACACACACACACACACACACACACACACACACACACACCCCGCCGTGGGCCGGGCCTCCCACATCAGTCACTCATTAGAAAGGCTGCTCCTCAGACTTGCTGCTTGCCACAATCATGGGGGCCGCTCTTCAACTAACATTCCTTCTTCCCAGATGACCCTACCCTACATCCAGGTGACACAGATACTCACCAGGACACTACCCTTTGTTGTGTGGCCAGTCCCTGTGAGCAGGGGCTACAGGGGCCCTGTAAGCTGTTGTAGGCTCCATGTCTCTGGGAGCCTCCCCGCACCAGCCCGGTGAGGTGACTGTCGTTGCTGTCCTCTCTTACAGGCGCCTCTGGCCCAGCCCGAGTCCCCCACAGCCTCAGCTGGAGACGAGCCCAAGTCCACTCCTGAGTCCGGGGAGTCGGACAAGGAGTCGGTGGGCAGCGGCTCTACCGGCAATGACGGCGGCAGGCGGAAGGAGAAGTCGAAGCGAGACCGGGAGAAGGACAAGAAGAGAGCGGACTCTGTGGCTAACAAGCTGGGCAGCTTCGGCAAAACGCTGGGCAGCAAGCTTAAGAAGAACATGGGGGGCCTGATGCACGGCAAGGGCCCCAAGCCTGCCGGGCCGGGCAGCGGGGCTGGAGTAAGCAGTGGCACCGAGACTCTGGAGAAGAAGAAGAAGAACAGCGCGCTCAAGAGCTGGAAGGCTGGCAAGGAGGAGGCCGCTGGGGATGGGCCCGCGTCTGAGAAGCCCTCGGCTGAGTCTGTTGGCAATGGGGGGAGCAAGTACAGCCAGGAGGTGATGCAGAGCCTGAGCATCATGCGGATCGCAATGCAAGGGGAGGGCAAGTTTATTTTTGTCGGAACCCTGAAGATGGGCCAGCGGCACCAGTACCAGGAGGAGATGATCCAGCGCTACCTTGCAGATGCCGAGGAGAGATTCCTGGCAGAGCAGAAGCAGAAGGAAGCTGAGCGGAAGATCATGAATGGAGGCTTAGTTAGTGGGCCGCCTCCAGCCAAAAAGCCAGAGCCGGATGGCGGGGAGGACCAGCCCAGCGACTCCCCAGCAGAGTCCAAGGCACTGGCGGCGTTCTCTACCGGTTACCCTGGGGGCTTTACTATCCCTCGACCTTCTGGGGGTGGGGTCCACTGCCAGGAGCCCCGGAGGCAGTTGGCAGGGGGCCCGTGTGTAGGCGGCCTTCCACCCTATGCCACCTTTCCCAGACAGTACCCTCCTGGGCGACCCTACCCTCACCAGGACAGCATCCCATCTCTGGAGCCAGGCAAAGATGGAGTTCACAGGGGTGCCTTGTTACCACCCCAGTTCCGCGTGGCTGATTGCTATAGCAATGGCTACAGAGAGCCCCCTGAGCCGGATGGATGGGCCGGAGGTTCCCGGGGGGTTCTCCCAACCCAGACCAAATGCAGACAGCCGAACTGCAGCTTCTATGGGCACCCCGAGACAAACAACTTCTGCTCCTGCTGTTACCGGGAAGAACTGAGGCGGAGGGAACGGGAACCAGGTGGGGAACTGCTGGCGCACAGGTTCTGAATGGGTAGAAGAACCTCGGCGGCGGCGGCGGCGGGAAAGGGGTAAACAAAGAAAGTGAAGCTCAACTCTGGCTCCTGGAGACCCAGCCCCTGTGTCGATGGGGCCCGTGCAGAAATGTCTGTGAGAGCTGGAGTGCAGCAGGCTGGCGGGCAGGACAGGGCTGGTGCCACCTCAGGGCTGGGCTGCTCTTAGGGAGGGCTGACTTGAGACTGCACGACCGAAGGGAAGACTATCTATCTCATAACCCCTGCGCCCTGTCCCAGGGCCCAGGGGAACGTAGGGAAATAATTGGTGTGTGTGGGTGGGAGGTGGGTGGACATCTTGGGGGAGGAACCTGGAAAGAAGGTCCTCAGTCAGCGAAGGAAAAACCAGACCAAAGTTCATTGACTTTAGAAAAAAAGCACATGGTGGTGGAGTTGGGAGTGTAGAGGGACTCTGAGATACTGACCATGTTTGATTTGGTTTGAATTAGGTAGGTGACAGGCTTGGGTACATTCTTCTTCCCAAGGAAGGGTCAGGCAGTGTGTGCCTGGCCTTCTTAGAAAGGAGATTTTAAATCCCAGAGAGTGGACGTAGCAAAGGGAGGAACTTGGAGGAGGATTCTTTTTCCTAGTAAGTTTTATGTTCTAGCTAGTCATCTGTCGTCCATTCTAGTTTTAGGGGAGTTTGCCTGTTGCCCCCATCTTTTCCTCATCCTTTTTGAGGACTGAGTTCAGCTAAGTTAAGATTAGTTGTGGTTTAAAGAAGTTTTATTTTTAAAAGCAAGTCCTCTTTGGGAGAGAGAAGGGTGGTAAGAGCAGCCTCGTGTGCGGGGCTCTCTTCAGGTGGGTGCAGAGTGAGCTGTTTCTAACTACTTAGCAATAACTACATGTGGGCTTGGAGTGCACTGAGGAGGCCGAGGGGCCAGACTGTTTGAAGCTATACCAAAACCCTCTGTAGAGCTCTCCTGCTGCTGCATTTCTGTAGAAAGCAGCTTATTTTACTGACTAATTTTTTTTAAAGAAAAAATAAGACCCTGGCAAAAAAAAATTTAAAAATTACTTACTTCCCACCCCCATTTAAGTGATTTTTTTTCTCCTTCCTGTCTACTTCTGGAGAACGAACTTAACATCTTGGCTTCTTTTGTTAAGCCATAGCTGACCTTAATCTATGGTTAGTTTATTAAAATAATAAAAATACTTTGTAAGAAGAATTATTTTTGATATTAGGACTGGTGTTGAAGCATGGGATGGGACTAGGGGCCATTTATAAAGGTAGCTAGAGAAATATATTTTAGTGAACCATAGCCACAGGCCCAGATTAGTCCCGGTGGGCTGATCTGCCTTTGGGTTTCTCCCTTTCCTGAGCCAACCCTGTTCTCCAGAGGGGGAGCGGCCCCAGTGGGAAGAGGTCCCTTGCGGTTTGCACAAAGCACAAGTCTGGACAGCACTCGCTCTGCCCAGAGCCATTTCGAAGAGCTTTAAACCAGAAGACTCCCTCACCAGTTGTCCTTTCTCCTTGTATTTTTTTTTTCTGGGGGAAAAATCATCTATGCAATTGTATACACTTGTGGCTGTATATGAAGAAGGGGTGTAAGTGTGCTTCCGTGTCCAGAGTGTTGACTGGCTGTCCTGTGCTTTGATTTCTTTACTGAGGTATGTCATCGCCCACATTTGATGGAATGTAATCCCTACATTGGAGCTAAGGCACAAATGGCTCTGCGTGCGTGCGTGCGTGCGTGCGTGCGTGCGTTCGTGCGTGCGTGCGTGTGTGCGTGTGTTTGGGGGGACTCCTGTCTACATGTTTCTTCTGCCTAGTCAGGATAATGATCACACACCTCCCCTTGGTAACAAAGCTAGTCAACAATTCCTCATTGAAATTATTTAGTTTAGAAAGGCTTTTTTCCCCTCAAAAAATTTGAAAGTCACTTCCATATCTGTCAATCTGTTGATTTAATAATTTCCTGTCATTATTTTCAGACAATTTTTGTTTGTTTCTTTGCTATGTAGCCCTGGCTGGCCAGCCTGGTACTTGTTACATAGCCCAGGCTAGCCCCCAACTTACAGCCACCCTCCTGCCTCAGTCTTGTGAATTGTGGGACCTGGGTGTGAGCTGCCACATCCAGCTTTCTTTAGGCTGGAGCCTAACAGAGACAAGCATTTCTGCAGGTGTGTAACTTAAAGTTTGTCTATTCAGAAATGGAGGGGTTTTATGTTTTGTTTTTTTAGATAGAGTCCTCCTTGGGCCTCAAATGTATGGCCCTCTTGCTTCAGCTTACCAAGTGCTGGGATCACGCTACCCAGTATATAAACATAATATGAAAAGCCCAGACTGACCCAAACATCAGAATCTTGGGATGTAACAGGAATGGTATTGAGGTGAAAGCAGTGAGTCCTGAACTGAACAAATATGAGGACAAATCCTATGTATTTACATTTCGATGTTCATAAAGTTCGTTGTTTTTTTTTGTTTTTACATGTTTTGACTTTTTACAAAATACTGCATCAAGATGGTATTTATCTTGATTCATGGGTTTTAAGCACTCCTTCATTTTTTCTCCCAAGGTGGATGAATGCCTTGTGCCTTGTTCTCATCACCTTAGACTTGTCCCAGTTCCTGGAGTTGGAGTGGTACAGATGAGCCCCCTCCCTTCCTGACACTACAGACACCCTGGTGGCACTGCTCGTCATCCCCACACCCTCCCTGGGTACCTGCCTAGGTGAATAGGGACAGAGATGGTCCAGCTGGGGTTTGCCCAATAAGACCAGGGAAGTTGCTCTCGCTGGATTGCCGTGCTTGGACTTGATCTGTTAGTAGATTGTATTGACCACTCCTGTTTTTAAAAACCAAGAACAAATGAAGAGAAACAGAAACCTTGTATCATGTTTGTTTTTATTTATATGGTACCCAATCTTAATTGTTTGCCTTTTCAAAGCAAAAATAAAAGGAAGTTCCAGGGACGGGAAGGGAGTTCTAAGATTATGTGGAAAAGGGGTCTTAAGCCCTTTTAACTTTTTGTTAAATTAGTTTTAATTGGGAGGGTGACTATTAAGACACCAAAAGGCCTCTCTACCTAAGGGTTTTATTTATTTATTTTTCTTTTTTTTTTAAATAAGGGATGGTGAACTTTATTTTTCACTCTTTTTGGGGGTGACGGAGGGGTTGAGTAGGATGGAGTTAATAATGTCTGGAAAACAAAACAGATCCAGATTGGCTTGCATTTTGGTGTAGACAAGCCCATGCGATTACTGTGGTGGGAGAAGTGAGGGAGGGTTGCGTGGGGAACTTCAAACCTCCCTTGTTTAGAGGGTCATGGGGGTGACAGGAAGGTAGACCCTGTATCCCTAGGTGAGGCATGGCCTCATCTCTCAGGCTTATATTTAAGTGCAATTATTCCTGTTAATCCAGGGCATCTGGGGTCCTACTGAAGTTAATGGAGAGAGGAGATCTTCAGGGTTCTTCTTTTCTCCTTTCCACTTAACATGGTTACACCCTCTCCCCTACATTCTCTGCCCTGTCCCCAACTTCCTGCAAATCCACTAGAGGCCGGCCTCCAAATCCTTCCTCTTTACTCAGGCTGGCTTAATTGAGAATTGCAAAAGACTTTCTTCATACTGTGTTTTATAAAGAATATAAATTATATCTTTTTATTTAGTTTTTAAGATGCAATTTCTAAGAGTGAGGGATGGTGTTAAGCTCCCTGCTGTGCCTTAAAATAGAAGTACCTTCCCTCACCATAGGCTTCCAGAGTCCACAGACAATAGAGCAGAAATTGCCATGACTTTATATTATATACTTGGGTGGGGGGTGATCCTGAGCCCAGAGAATGGAGCTGGTTCCCTGAGATCTGGCTCTGGCCTTTCTTCCTTCAGTCACGTGCCCAAGGTTCCAGGCACTTTGTTTTTCCTTCAGTAAAGGAGCATTTGGGAAATCATTGTCTGTGTGTTGCTCAGACACCTCTGGACTCTGCCCTCTTTTTCCAAGGACAGTGCCACCCATATAGCCATAGGTGAGAACAGAATTGGAAGCCATTTTCTGGCTTGGAAACACGAACTCCAGAGTCTTAGAACTGAATTCTTTCCCTCCATCTCCAACTGCAGATTCAGTGAGTCATAGAGGCTCTGTCTCTTTTAATAATATTTTGCAGCTACCCAGTCACAAATTAGGGTGTATTGCCTCCTGTGCTTAAGCTGATTAACTGTCATGCTTCCGTGTGGAATTCCTGTGCCCCTCCGTGGCTGCGTGGGTGGGGGCAGCAGAAGAGATGGACGCTGTCTAAGGAGTCGGGTGGGAAGGACCTTGGCCTCTTTCTGTGTTTATAACTGGATCTGTGATTCATCGTGTGAGTCACTCAGCTCCACCTCCCTCCTCCAGCTGCCCCTCCCAGCAGCCCTTGCTCCTGGCAAACCTGTACCCAAAACGGGTCTGAAAATGGAAAAATCTGATGCAGCTCTTTGCCTCTCTATGCCCTTTCCATCCAGTAGTGGACAGCTGGGTTGTGCTGCAGGTGGTGAGAGTCTTCCGTTACCTGACCTTCAGCTGCTACCCTTGCATTTCTGGTTAGGGGGTGATCCAAGTCACCCAGTTTATTTCTCTGACCATTCTTCCTCTGTGTTCTGCTGTTCCCATACCTCGAGGTATTAAAGACTAAAATGAGGCTCTCGGAAGAGTGGTGGGGGGAAGAAAAGTGGATCATGGGATTCTAAACCATGGGGGTGGGGGGCGCACACCTCTTCCTACGCCGCTTCCTTATTACAGTTCATACTTTATTCCACAAGACATTGAGAGGTGCGTGGTGGGGTCGAGGTGTTCAGCAACCTTTTGGACCTCACAGTAAGGCTTCTGGGCCCCCTTTTTAGCAAGTACATACCTGTTCCAGACTGGCTCGGCTCGCGCCAGCTCCACTGTTTCCACGGTTGCAGCCAACACAAGGAACTTGGGGAGCTGAGGCTGGAAGGATGTGTGCTGTGGGGAAGGGAGGGTTGAATGTCACGACCCCCACCTAAGGATTGCTGCCTCTGTACAGACTCAAAAACAATAAAACAGCAGCTCATTAACCCTATTTTGTGTTCACTTCCTGTCTTTGGCGGTGGAACAGGCCACCCTCAAGTTGCCCTCCCCGTCTCCGTTCCTTGTCGCCTGGCACCCCACCCCCACCTTTGCTGCTTGAGTTCAGCGGGGAAGGAGGGGGAGATGTGATCCTGGAGCCGAAGGAAGGTTTCCAACCCCTAGCTTTCAAGTCCAGAACATGAATCATTCATTAGGAGATCTGGTGACTGGGTTGGAGGGGGAGGAGTCGTGTACCTGGGCAGGGCTTTCCTGGGGAATAAGTGGGGGCGGGGGCGGGGACGCGCGCCTGCAGTGAGGAAAGGCTGGGTTAGATACCACGACCCTTTCCCGGGCTTTCTACACCTCCCCCTACTCCACTGCTGAGACTGCACGCCAAAATACCTGTACTACATCTGCATCCCAGACGCACCAACTTCCGCCCGCTTCACTCGCCCCTCGGTCTGTCCCCCTCTCCGGAAAAGGACACAAGGTCCCGTTCCCATTTACATCCTCTTCTCAACCCCTGTTGTTACGTTGTCAGAGGAGGTTGAAAGTCAAAGGCCAAAACAACAACATAATCATAAAACCCATGAATAAACCAAACAAAAATAACGAGTTTCCTAGTATTTCATTTCTCACTTAACAGTACAGAGAGCTAGCCCAAAATGTTCCCATTTAATACTTACATTACTGCGCCGCCGCCCCCCCCCCAACTTGTAATATTCACGAACATAAAGAGACTAGAATGTGGGATTGGGTAGAGGGGATCTGGGTACTCCTCAGTACCCATTTCTCCCATCTTTCTTAAGGCCTCCATTTCCTTTTTTACTTTTCCAAAAACTGTGAGTGTTCTCCTTTAAGGGGCTGGGCATCTTGCCTGGCCTCTTTAGAGTTACCGAAGTTTCCAAAGAGCCTTCCCTGTCTGGGCAGGACACACCTTTCAAATAAGACCCCCGGAACTGTGCTCTTCACATCCCAAACGGTGTTTCCCCCGGGCCCTCCCTCGCCTCTTTCTCCGGGGACCGCTTGGTTTTAGCCTCTCCCCAGAGAGAGTGAGCATCTTTGAGGACTCCTGCCCTTAGCTGCTCCACTCCCGGATGGAGCCAGGGAAATGTGGTGGGGGGGCCGGGGCCAGAGTTTCAACATTGCCCCCCAGAAAGAGGAGCCAGAAGTGGGGGTAAGGAGATGGAATGGGGGTGGGGAGGGGGGCGGGGAGTGGCAAGACGGTGTGAATGGGGATGCCCTGGAAATCAAGAGAGAAGAAAGGATCCAGAGGAGGGTGTATCTGTTTTATCAACTGTCATGGAGCTTGCTCTGCCCTTTTCAGTCTCGAGTTGTCTCATTATTCATTAACTAGCCCCTCCCTGTCCTGTCTGCCAGCCCCAGGCCTGAGCTCCTGGCAGTCACTGGTCTCAGTTTCCCTGAGTGGGAGAGGCGCAGTGTGGGTCCCCAAAGGCAGCTGCTGAAGGAATCCCAGATCCCGAGGCTGGGAAGCCCCAGATTAACTCTCCCCTTCTCAGTTCTCTGGACCGAAGTCTGACGACGCAGGCCACAGGATGCCGGAGCACAGCAGTCATCAGCTTGGTGATTGCCTGGCCTCTGGTGGCCTCCCAGGTAATAATCTGACTTTCCAAGACTCCTTCAGAATTCCTCCTACCCCAGCCTTAAGTTCTCACCAGAGATGGCTCTGTTTTCCTTTCCTCAAAGTGTTTCTGCCTGAGGCTTGCACTCCTGTCTCCCCAAGAGCTGGTGGGGAGCTCCAACCTTGATGTTCCCTCTGCTTTCTTGCCTTGGTTAGCCCTTTTCTTATTAACTAGTCCGTGACCATCGAATGTCTGCTCTGTGCCGTGTTCTGTCACTGAGCTGTTAGAGGTTACAAAATGCAAATCATTTCCCTGCTATCTGATGTTCTAGAGAGAGGAGCAGGTAATGTGGCCATGTGGGCAGCAGTAGGCACAGCTGGAACTGTGCTGCCCTGTTCCTCTTTTAGGGGAGAAGGTCCTGGCATGGGCACCAGGGCTCCGGAAAGGACGAGAAGTGGAGCTGCCAGGAACTCTGGTCTGCACCAACTTTAGGGTTACCTTCCAACCTGGTGGATGGCGGCGAAATCAGGTGAGATGGTCAGTGTCATAGAAAAGACAGAAGCTGGGCATGGCGGCACGTGCCTGTGATCACGTGACCTGTGATCCCAGCATTCTGGAGGGTGAGATGGGAAGACCATGAGCGTTCCGGGCTAGCCTAGGCTATGCAGCAATACTCTGTTTTAAAAACACAAAACAAAATAAATGGACCGCTAGAGTGAACTGGGAAGGGAGTCTGGATTTGGACACACGTGGGTTAGGGGGTGTCCTTTGACTGTACTATTGACAGTAGGAATTATTTCTAGGGAAGTTGCCATCTACTGGGGAGGGCAGAGGAGGAGGGAGGCGGCCCCAGGGTAGGACAATGATGGCTGTCCGAGGTCTGCAGTACCACTCTTGTGCTTCCTTTAGGAGACTCCCCTGAGCAGTGACTATGATTTTGCCCTGGTCAACATTGGGCGGTTAGAGGCTGGTAAGTGTGAGGGGCTGATAAAAGGGGCATCAGAACACCCCCTTTCTGTCCCCAGAAGGCTGCAAGGGTGGGGCAGGGTGGACTAGAAGGAATCCTCCCGGAGTGACCCCATGGTTATTACACTCTCTGACTCTTGACCTCAGTGAGTGGCTTGTCCAGGGTGCAGCTCCTCCGTCCGGGGGCCCAGCTGAAGTTCGTCCCAGAGGAGATTCTCATTCACGGTCGAGACTTCCGTCTGCTTAGGGTTGGTTTTGAGGCTGGAGGACTAGGACCTCAGGCCTTTCAGGTAAGAACCCTTCTCACCTTAGAAACCCAGGGTCTTCTCCATGCTCCAGGGTCTCTCATCATTTGTTGTTGGTTGTTTTTTCTTTTTGGGGGCCGCCACCCAGCTCCCAAATAAATCACACACAGAGGTTTATTCTTAATTATGAATTATTTTTTTTGCCAGTTTTTCTTAAATTATCCCATTTACCTTTTGCCTCTGGGCTTTTCCTTTTCTTCTGTAATCTTTCACTCTTACTCTGTGACTGGCTGTGTGGCAGTGGCTGGTCCCTAGCATCCTCCCCTCCTTGTTCTCTTGCTCCCCCCTCCCCACACCCCGATTTCTCCTTCTACTTATCGTCTCTGCCTGCCAGCCCTGCCTATCCTTTCTCCTGCCTCACTATTGGTTGTTCAGCTCTTTATTTGACCTTTAGGTGTTTTAGACAGGCAAAGTAACACAGCTTCACAGAGTTAAACAAATGCAACATAAGAGAACACAACAGGGCTGGAGAGATGGCTCAGAGGTTAAGAGCACTGGCTGCTCTTCCAGAGGTCCTGAGTTCAATTCCCAGCACCCACATGGTGGCTCATAACCATCTGTAATGAGATCTGGTGCCCTCTTCTGGCTTGCAGGGATAAGTGCAGATAGAACACTGTGTATATAATAAGTAAACAAATCTTTTTTTTTAAGATTTATTTTTATTTTATATGTATGAATGGTATTTTATCTATCTATCTATCTATCTATCTATCTATCTATCTATCTATCTATCATCTATCTATTTTTATTTTTTCAAGATAGGGTTTCTCTGTGTAGCTTTGAGCCTGTCCTGGATCTCACTCTGTAGCTCAGGCTGGCCTCGAACTCACAGAGATCCACCTGCCTCTGCCTCCCAAGTGCTGGGATTAAAGGCATGCACCACCACCGCCCAGCAGTAAATAAATCTTAAAAACAAAACAAAAAGAATACAACACATCTTTGCATCATTAAACAAATGTTCCACAGCATAAACAAACGTAACACTTCTTAAAATAATATTCTACAACAATCATTTCTCTCACTCCACTCAAAGGCTGGAGTAAGTGATAGTCTCGTGAAGGGGAGGGGCCTGACCTGTCTGGCTCTGTCAGTTATGAGCAGTAACTATGGGTAAATTTTCACCTCTGAAAAACGTGGAAAGTTGGTGATATTCCTAAGATTCCTCCCCCAAATGAATCCTCTATGATTCTGTGGTTCTAGATTGGTTCCTCTGCCCACAGCACCTACCAGTTGTGGAGGTCTCCTTCTCTGGGGCCTGTGTTAGCGGCTCTGCTCTATTGATGGTCAAGACAGAGCAACGCATGCTATTTCATTCTTTTTACTGCTAGTCTTGAGGCTAAAGGATGGGATATGTATGCTCTCCTCCCCAGGTAACCATGGCCATCGTTCAAGCCAGAGCTCAGAGTAGTCAAATCCAGCAGTACAGAGGAATAACCATGAGCAAAATCGGTAAGTGAGGATGCTTTAGGTCAAGGCAATGGGAAGAGTCTGAAATGGAAGGGGCTAGTTGGATAAAATATTCCTTCCTCCTCTGTGTCTCACTCCTGCTCCAGGCAAGGTTTCTGGCTCCAGAAAACCACCTATTCCTCTCTTGGAGACTTTAGAGGACTGGGAAGCTGAGCGGAAGAAGCAGGGGGCCGGGGGCTGGAGGGTTAGCACAGTCAATGAGAGATTCGACACAGCTTCCAGGTGATGTCCCCATCCGGCCAGCTCCTGCTGCCCCCAAGTCTTCCCGGAGTTCCTTGGTCCTCTAAGCCAGCAGTTCCCAAAAACTCCAGCCTGTTCCCTCTTTTTAAGACCTGAGATCCCTTGGAATGGTCTTTCCAAAGTAACTTCCTTATCATAATAGCTTCCTGTTAGCAGAGGTCACTGACAAGCTGTGACGTCACTCTTCCTTTTGCAGCCTCTCGGGTTACTTCTGGGTCCCTAATCGAATTCTGGACAGTGAGGTCAGAAGAGCATTCGCCCACTTCCATCAGGGCCGTGGACCGGTCAGTCTGAGATCAGAGGGTCAGGGAACAAGGGATGGGGGGGCTTCCTGTGAGGTCATCGTCAGGGCAAGGGCGGCTTAGGTGCGGTTCCTCCACCATGACCCTCTTCTCACCCTTATGAAGCGCCTGTCCTGGCACCACCCTGGCGGCAGTGACCTTCTCCGATGTGGAGGCTTCTATGCAGCCAGTGACCCTAACAAAGAAGACATCAGGTGAGGGGTCATGACGAGACTCAGGGCAGCTATTCTGGGAAGACTCACGGCCTTCATTCCTGACCCCTTCTTTCCCTCCAGGGCGGTGGAGTCCATGCTCCAGGCTGGGCACTCTGATGTTGTCTTGGTAGATACTGTGGATGGGATGCCTGGTCTTGCTGATATCCAACTTGCCCACTTGAAGCTGAGGGCCCTTTGCCTGCCTGGTGAGAAGAATCTTTGAGCCCTCAACCCTAACCCTGACCTATTTTGTATATTATAGATGAACAATCCTTTAGCCCAGTAGTCTTTCACTTTTCCATCCTATCTTCATGGCCACAGATTTACCAATAGCCTGTTTTCCCCAAATGTTTTTTGTTTTTTTATTTTTTACCCTCTGAGACAGAGTCTCATTATATAGCCCTGGCTGGCCTCAAGCTCACTGATCCATCTGCTTGACTGTCTCATGACTGCTGGGAGGTGTGCATAAAGGCATGCACTACCACACCCTGCTCCCCAACTTTAAAAATGCAACTTTCCTGGCTGAATGGGTGCGGTGGTACATACCTGTAATCACACCATTTGGGAAGTAAAATTAAGAGGATCACTATAATGAATGTAGGGCCAGTCTGGGCTACGAGGCCCTGTCTCAAAACAAAAAGGAAAAATAAAAAAACTTTATGAAATTCACTCTATCCATCTTAAGTGTACGATGAATTTTATTTACAATATTATTTCCAAATTGAGAAACTTCATAGGGTTTGGAGTTTAAGGATCAAACCCAAGGCCTTCATTTATCACGTGTATGTGTATGTGTGGGTCTGTATGCCATGTATTTGGGGGTGCCTGTGGAGGCCAATGGTGTCGGCCAAGAGTCACCTGACCTGGGTTCTGAGTCAAACTTAGGTCATCCTGAAGAGCAATATGCCCTCTTAACGCCATGCCAGCTCTCCAGCCCCACTAGCAAACCATTTTATTTTGGTTTGTTTTGCTTTTTTTTTTTGGTTTTTCGAGACAGGGTTTCTCTGCATAGTTTTGCGCCTTTCCTGGAGCTCACTTGGTAGCCCAGGCTGGCCTTGAACTCACAAAGATCCGTCTGCCTCTGCCTCCCGAGTGCTGGGATTAAAGGCGTGAGCCACCACCGCCTGGCTTGTTTTGCTTTTTTGAGACAGGGTCTTACAGTCTAGCCCTGGCTGTCCTGGAACTCACGATGTGGACCAGGCTGGCCTCCAACTCATAGAGATCTGCCTCTGCCTCTGTGCTGAGATTAGAGTGCATGCCACGCTTGGCCCTCTCAGATTTCTTAACCCATTAGGGTATAGACCTGGATCCTGACCCCTTTGCCCTTCTTGACCCCCCTCTGTTAGATTCATCTACAGCTGAAGAGAAGTGGTTCTCAGCCTTGGAAGGAACACGATGGTTGGACTATGTCAGGTACACCCAACTTTCTAATCTTGATTAATTTTAATTAACTTCTAGCCAAATGTAGTGGTGCACATCTTTAATCCCAGCACACAAGGTAGGGGCAGAGGCAGGTGGGTGTCTGTGAGTTCTAATCCAGCCTGGTCTACATAGCGAGTTCCAGGATAGCCTGGGCTATTAGTGAGACTCTGTCTCCAAAGAAACAAAAAACAACAAAAATCCAACTTCTTCAGGCTTCTCTTGACGTGGGCTCTCCAGCCTCCCATAAATTCACCCCTCAGACTGTACCGCTGTTTCTTAGAAGGAGGAGCAGGTGCTTGGGAATCTGCCTCTCTTCTAACTCACCCCTCCTCCCTCCCATGCCCCTCCAGGTCTTGTCTTCGAAAGGCCAGCGACATCTCAGTATTAGTGACATCCCGGGTCCGTTCTGTAGTTCTTCAAGGTGAGGCCCTTGGGTCAGCTCTGTGTCCCTTACCTTTTCCTTCACGTGACTGGATAGTGTGGAAGGGGGAGGTTCGCACAGCTTCCCTGTGCCCTTAACTACCAGCATCTTCCTGTCAGTAGGAAGCCCTTGGGCCAACGCATCCCTCAGAGCGAGTCTCCCTACTGTAACAGGTCCCCAACTCTACGATGCTCTTAGTCCCCCCCACCCCTTCATCAGTGGATGGGGACAGGGTCAGGGTGGGAAGGGCACCTGGGATGGTGGTTCCTCTGCGACACTGGGTGTTTCGAGAAGGTGAAGTCTATGAAGTGAACCATTGAGCTTTCTTTTCTCTGTACTTCTCCCTGCCCTTTCAATCCCGCTTCCCCTCCTTCCCCTGCCCTCCGTCCTCTTCCCACGGCTCCTCTTCCCATTCCCTCCTGCCCTAGTTTCCTGGACCCCCTTTTTGGTTCCTTCCTCATCGCCCAGAGCGTGGTGACCGTGATCTCAATGGCCTCCTCTCCTCACTCGTCCAGCTGCTTTCGGCCCCCGAAGCCCGGACACTGTTGGGTTTCCAGTCATTAGTGCAACGGGAGTGGGTGGCAGCCGGACACCCCTTCCTGACGAGGCTTGGGGACACCGGGGCCAGCGAGGAGGTGAGGACACTAGTTTTGTTTGGGGGGCATTACTAAAGAAATGAGGGCGAGAGAATGATATAGCCTAACCCACTGGAAGTGAACCCAGTCTGGGCTAAGTTAACCCGAGTGAACGCTCAGATGCGTCAGGCTCACAGCCCTACTACTCGATTCCTATTTTAACCCCTGCCCCTTGGTGTCCTGCTCCCTCAGGCCTCTGTTCTCGGCTTCTGTCACCCCGGGCTTGGATCCCTGTATTTTTCTCTTCTCAGGCCGCGGTGTTCCTCTCTTCCTGGACTGTGTCTGGCAGCTCCTCCAGCAGTTTCCGGCTGAATTTGAATTCTCAGAGTTCTTCCTTCTTGCCCTGCATGACAGCATCTGGGTTCCCGACACCCTCACCTTCCTGAGAAACACTCCCTGGGAGCGTGCGAAGAAGAGTGGACAGGTGAGTGACTTCTGGTTTTTAATGTTTTTCTTGTATTCGGACTTTGAAATTTGGTTTTGATTTATGAAAGCTGGGGTTTGTGGAAGGAGTTGGGGACCTCACTCTTGAGCTTAGACTTCTGTTCTCCATGTGATGCCTGAAATAGGAGGTAAGAGGGTCATGATTTGTTTCTATATGTGGGACAGATGCGCACACACACACACACACACACACACACACACACACCACTCTGGCTTAACAACCCCTATTTAAAAGTTTTGTGTGTGCACAGTCGTGCGTGTGAATGTGGATGGGTGCATGCAGTAGCAGTCCCGTGGAGGTCAGAGGACAAGCTCAGGCATCGGTCCTCATCGTCCTCCTACGGCTTGTCTGCTGTGTACTCCAGGCCAGCTGGCCCATGAGCTTCCAGGATTCTCCTGTGTCTGCCTCCCACCTTCCTGTAGAGCACTGAGATTGCTGATCCTGAGTTATGTGTCTGGCTTCGTGTGGGCTCTGGGAATTCAAACTCAACGTCTCCCCCTCACAGGGCAAGTGCTCTTCTTGTCCAACAAGTCACTTCCTAAGCTCTAACCATCTATCCCTTTTCTCGCTTCTGCTGTCCAGTTCAACTCCTACACACAAGTTTACACCCCTGAGTACTCCCAGCCCCTGCATGGGAGCTCTGTTGATCTACATCTGTCCGTCTGGGACTGGGATTTACGCTACAGCAAGGAACAGATATCACAGTTCCTTAATCCTGGCTACAATCCGGAGCATTGCCCAGGTTCCTGGCTCCCCAGGCAACAGGTAAAATGTCTACACTTCAATTCCCCTGACTTGCCCAAGTTCACACTACTAGATGAGATGTAGAAAGACAGGATATCGGAGTTCCTCAGAGAAAGCAACTGATGTCCTAGAATAGCAAACAGCATCCTTTTTGTCTTCATTTCTGTTTGTTAGGCTCCTTGTTACATATCCATACATTACAAGTTCCTCTAAACTCAAGCTAATAAGTCCAGAGCCCTAAAGCCTAGTGAGCCGTGAGCTTCTTCAGTCTCGGGTACAATGTGACTGGAAGTCCCTCCCCACTTTAGAAAGAAGCTGTTTTCTCAGTTCCCTGTTGACTTTGCTTTCTCTTTTAGCCAAGCTTCGTGGTTCCTGGACCCCCCAGTTCTGTGTGGCTGTTCTCTAGAGGGGCCCTGACAGCCCTGAGTCAGCTCTGTCCTTGGCAAGACAGCCCCTCTTTGCTGGCAGTCTCTTCTCATTGGCTCCCTCGACCTGCTAGATCCTCTGAAAGCCTAGCCGATCAGGAATGGGGGCTCCCCTCACATTGGGGAGCTTGCCCTCTACCTCCTGGGCTACTGCTGCCTGGATATCTGGGACCTCAGATCAGGTTCTGGAAACGCTGTTACCTGAGGGGAAGGCCTGAGGTCCAGGTGAGAAGGGAAAACAGACTGGAGGGGGACAAAGAGCTGGAAAGGCAAAGGGCTGGAGGAAGTGGGGGCACTCCATTCATCAAACTGGGTCCGCTCGGGATAACAGGTGGTGGGAAAACTGCCCGTGGCTTACACCATGTGGAATCTAGAGCACAGTCAGAAGAGGAGAGAGCGTTTAAGACTCTCGAAGTAGCAAGGATCTTAAAAATAGATACCACCACCAGGCAGCAGTAGCACACACCTTTAATCTCAGCACTGTGGCAGAGCCAGGTGGATCTCTGTGAGTTCGAGGCCAGCCTGGTCTACAGAGCTAGATCCAGGACAGGCACCAAAGGTACACAGAGAAACCCTGTCTAGAAACAAACAAACAAACAAAAATGATACTGTCTCCGTTTCTGGGCAGTGGTGGCCCATGCCTGTGTAGAGCATCCTGGTCTTCAAAGTGAGTTCCAGAACAACCAAGGCTCCACAGAGAAACCATGTCTTAAAACAAAAACAAAAAACATCCCAAAAAAACAAAAAAGAAAACTAGCTGGGCAGTGCCTTTAATCCCAGCACTCAGGAGGCAGAGGCAGGAGAGCACTGTAAATTCAAGGCCAGCCTGGTCTACAGAGTGAGTTCCAGGATAGCCAAGGATATACAGAGAAATGCTGTCTTGAAAGATTAAAAAAAAAAAAGAAAGAAAGAACAGAAAAGGAAAGAGAGGAAGCTAGCCTTGCAACAACAAACCTTTGTACCCTGCTTTCCCCCTCCTCAGAAGGGCTCCTCAGCTCTTACAGTCTCTGGCCTCCAGGATGAGCTCTCTTCTCTTCAGAACTATTAAGAAAATTGACACCAAGAGCATCTCCTGAGGATCACTGCAAGAGACGAGATCCAAACACCATCCTCTCTCAGATCAGCTGAAACTGCTGGCGTTCTCCAGGGCAGGCGGAGGGGGTGTGGAAGGGCTCTCCTAATCTCTTCCTATCTGACCTCGGTGGTTCAGCTTTCCCAGCCCAGCCCACAGGGGAGCTCACTCTCACTGTGTGAGCTCAGAGTGTGAGTCTCTGTCGTCCCTGTCGTCCGTGTGCTCCCACCTCCAGCTCTCCCGTCTGGTTTGGTTCCTGGAGCTATTTTTTCTTTCTCTTGATTTAAAGAGTAAGAAACAAAACCGATTTAGAGTATGGCTGCCTTTTTTTCCCAGGCAATTCCGTACCTTTTAGATGACAAACTGTCAAAGCTGTGAGGTCAGAGATACTTTTCATCAGTCCCAACAAGATGTCCTAGAGACCTCATTCTCAACCCCTCACCGCTGCTTTGAAATCCAGTCCCTTAGTCTTCTGTGGGAACGAGGTGAATAAGGGAGACACCCTCTCCTCCCACTGTGTATTTTTGTAGTGGTATTTCTATTTAAGGAGTTCATTAAAGCACAGTATTTCTACACATTGCTGGTATTGTTTCTTGTGTTGAATGAAGATCTCAGGCAAGTGCATGGGGAAGGGTATGAACTGAGAGAAAAGCACCCGTATTATTGATAAGGAAATAGAGGGCCCAAGTCAGGTGGGGCTTGGCAGAATTCACATGAAATTTGGGGAAAGAAGGGTTCCCCCTTTTTGTCGAGACAGGTTTCTCCGTGTAGTCCTGGCTGTTCTGGAACTTGCTCTGTAGATCAGGCTGGCCTGGAATTCCCACCCGACCCCCGACCGGGTATGTGTGTAGCTCTGGCTGTCCCAGGACTAGCTCTGTAGACCAGGCTGGCCTGGATCTCAGAGATCCACCAGTCTGCCTGTCTCCCGAGTGCTGGGAATAACAGTGCCATCACGCCCAGAAGAAAGGTCCTCTCTTTGTGTCTCTTACCATAAAAGATGGGACAAGAATGTACAGTGCTGCTGAGACCAGAGTGTACTCTGGAGGCTGAGACAAGCATTTTTTGCTTGTTTGTTTTTGAGACAGGGTTTCTCTGTGTGTTTGGTGCTGTCTGGATCTGCTCCGTAGCCAGGCTGCCTTGAACTCACAGATCCCTGCCTGCCTCCGAGTGCTGGGATTACAGGCGTGCGCCACCGCGGCCCGGGGAGACAGGCATCTCCGAACTTCAGGAGGGGCCTGGGAACACACCGGGTCCTGTGGTCCAGGTTTCCCTAAGATTAGTGGGGCTCGGCCACTTTAGTGCCTTCCCTTCCCCGAGCTCAAGCCAGGGCCCAGGGCGCTGCACCGGGGCTGTGGACAGAGGTAAAGGCTGCTTCGAAGGCGGCCGAGCCCTGGTTGGCGGTGTCCCCGCCCCCCGCCCCGTGTCCCCGCCCCCCGTGTCCCCGCCCCGCCCACCCGCCGCCCGCGTCTCTCCGTCACAGGACGTACAAGGCTTGGTTTAGCACTTGAGTCTGCACTTGGGGAGCAATGGGAGCCCCTGACGGTGGAGAGCGGCACCGAGACGGGCTGAGGGCGCCCGCTCCGCCCGGGTGCCGGGACGGCCCCAGCCCGGCTTCCCGGACGCGAGCCCGCCTCCTAAGATGGCCGCGACCCCTTCCGGCTCCCCTCCCCGGCCGCCAGCCCCGCCCAAGGCTCGCCTTGGCCCGGAAGTGGAAGTAGCAGCTGAGGTCAGAGGGCGGTGCCGCTGCTTAGAGACGGCGGGAGCCCTTTCGCCATGGCGGCCGGGCCGATCTCCGAACGAAATCAGGGTAATTGGGGGAGAAGGGCTCAGGATGGGCCCAGGGGGCCGGGGAGGGCAGATCAGTGCCGGAGGCGCCTCCGCCGGGGTGGGAGGCTCGGCTCCCCCGGCGCGAGACGGAGCTGTGCGAGCCGGGCCCGCAGGCCGGGTGCAGGCCGAGGCCCGGGACGGGGGGCTTCTAGATCAGCTCCCTGATGTCCCCTGCTCCACTACCAAGCACACCGGCAAAACGCCCCCGGGGAGGACGGCGTCGGCAGGAACGGGCGACTCTAGACCGGGCGGGCAGGGGGTGGGTGGGTTCGGGGCCTCCGGTCGCGCTTCTTTTGCTTTCCTCTTGCCTCGGACCCTGTTTCTCACCTTGGACCCTGTTTCTCACCTTCTGCTCCCTCGCTTCAGATGCCACGGTGTACGTGGGGGGCCTAGACGAGAAAGTGAGTGAGCCGCTGCTGTGGGAGCTCTTTCTCCAGGCAGGGCCGGTGGTCAACACCCACATGCCAAAGGACAGAGTCACTGGCCAGCACCAAGGTGAGTATTGGGCGAGAAGTAGCCCTGCATGGGGGTCACGGCCCCGGCAGGGTCTCCTCTCCGCGCGAGTCATAACTCTTGGGATGAGCAACCTGCAGGTTTCTTTCCCTTACGCCTCAGTTCACAGTTTGTTTCTGGAGTGTTCTCTTAGCTCTATTTTGAGGTCCCTGGGGCCGTTCCCAACTGAAGTGAGATCCTTGCGTGTTGTTCTTTGTTTGGCGGCTAGTGAGTTAATGTTTCGGTTTTGAATCTCTTCGCCTGAGTAGTCCTCTTTTCTTCCATTTCCCAGGCTATGGCTTCGTTGAGTTCTTGAGCGAGGAAGATGCTGACTATGCCATTAAGATTATGAACATGATCAAACTCTACGGGAAGCCGATACGAGTGAACAAGGCTTCAGCTCACAACAAAAACCTGGATGTCGGAGCCAACATTTTCATTGGGAACCTGGACCCAGAAATCGACGAGAAGCTGCTCTATGATACTTTCAGCGCCTTTGGGGTCATCTTACAAACCCCCAAGATTATGCGGGACCCAGACACCGGCAACTCCAAGGGTTACGCCTTCATTAATTTTGCTTCGTTTGATGCTTCGGACGCAGCGATTGAGGCCATGAATGGGCAGTACCTCTGCAACCGCCCTATCACCGTGTCCTACGCCTTCAAGAAGGACTCTAAGGGCGAGCGCCACGGCTCAGCAGCCGAACGACTTCTGGCAGCCCAGAACCCGCTGTCCCAGGCTGACCGCCCTCACCAGCTGTTTGCAGATGCACCCCCTCCGCCCTCTGCCCCCAACCCGTGGTTTCATCCCTGGGGTCTGGGCTTCCTCCACCAGGTAAAGCTTTTAGTTTAAACTACACCAGTGAGGCCCTTGGGAGGGAGGGTCGGAGGCAGGAAAACCCCTGGAGTCTGTCGTTCATCAGTGGCCAGTGAGAAAGGCGTGAGGCGTGGGGTGGCAGTGAAGACGTTGGGTTTCCGTGGGAGGCTGGGGTTTGGTGCCGCACAGGAGGCTGGCGCTCTGGAAGGTGGTCTTCCTCAGCATGAACTCTCATTTCCTCTGTAGGCATGCCTCCTCCTGGCTCCTTCCCACCTCCAGTGCCGCCTCCCGGAGCCCTCCCTCCTGGGATACCCCCCGCCATGCCCCCGCCACCTATGCCGCCTGGGGCTGGAGGACATGGGCCCCCCGCAGCGGGAACTCCAGGAGCTGGGCACCCCGGGCACGGGCATTCACATCCACACCCATTCCCACCAGGTGGGATGCCCCATCCAGGTAAGTGCTCTCTTCTGGGAAAAGGGGCTGAGACTTCGGGGGTGGCTCTGTCCCTGTGTGTCCCACTGCTCTTTGTCTTGGGTGGAAGTAGTCCAGAGTCCCCTTTCCTTCAGAAAACAAACAGTACTTTGTATACTTCAGCGCTCCCCATTTTATCTCCATTTTTTACGTTTTCTGCAGAATAGCCTGTACTTAGTGTTTTTTCCTCTCAGCCTCTCCTGATTCCCAGGTAGTAGCTCAGTTGCCAAATCTTGCCGACATTTCTGCTGCTTTTTTGTTTGTTTGTTTTGTTTTGTTTTTGGGACTTCTCTGTTCTGGAACTTGATCTGTAGCCCAGGCTGGCCTTAAACTCAGATCCACCTGCCTCTGCCTCCCGAGTTCTGGGATTAAAGACGACACCACCACTAACCAGCCATTTCTGCTTCGTAACTGCTGCTGTACATGTAACTAGCCATGTCTTCCCGTTTGAAATTCTTGTATTTTTCTGGTGTTTTTTTTTTTTTTTTTTTTTGATTCTCTGTGTGACTTAGCAGCCTAGGCCAGCCCCTTTTTTTCTGTCTGTAGATTTTGTGTTGGTTCTCCTGTGTTTATCTTTGTGTTAAATGTACAGGTACTGATTCCTTCTAGGTCTCTGGTCCATGGTTCTTGACAGGCTAGACAAGGCTGCTGCTCAACCCACAGTTGAGTTTCCTCTCCTACAGCTCCTGTTTGTAGCAGCTAAGTCCACAGCTGGGGAGTTTGTGTGTTCTGTCTTCCACTGTGTGTCTAACACGTTTCTGCCCTTTGCCACAACCAGCACCCTGCTCTGCTGTACACACACTTACATCTCCTAGGTCTCCTAGGTCTTTGACTCTAATTTTCTATCTTTGAGCTACTTTTACTGAGTAATTTTTCTAGGATCTTCATAGACTTTTTCTTAAAATTCTTCTGTTCTCTGTAACTGAAATTGCCATAGCACTTGGTACTCAGGTTTTATAAACTTTGTGCCTGGAGCAGTTGATATCCACTCTCTTGTCCTTTTTTTTGTTTGTTTTTTTGCTTTGTTTTGTTTTGGTTTGGTTTTTCGAGACAGGGTTTCTCTGTGTAGTTTTGGTGCCTGTCCTGGATCCCACTCTATAGATCAGGCTGGCCTCGAACTCAGAGAGATCCGCCTGGCTCTACCTTCTGAGTGCTGGGATTAAAGGTGTTCAACACCACCGCCCAGCTCTCTCTTGTCCTCTTAGAAATCCTTTTTTGGTGGTGATGGTAGTTTTGCGTTTACAATATATTCTTGGCTGGCCTGGAACACTCTGTAGAAAAGGCTAGTTTAAACTCACACAGATCTACCTGTTCCTGCCTCCCTAGTGCTGGGATTAAAAGTGTGCACTACCATGGCAGGCTAAAATTTTATTTTATTTTTTGTAATTTACTTTATATTGTTTTTTGAACCGGAGACTCATATGGCCCAGAACTTTGGTCTCAACTTGGCTAGGTAGCTAAGGTTGTTGTTCAACTACAACTTCTGCCTCAGCCTTTGGCATACTGGGGAATGTAGGTGTGAGCTTCCTGAGACAGGCTTTCTCTGTAACAGCCCAGGCTGGCCTTGAACTCAGAGATCCGCCTGGCTCTGCCTCCCGAATGCTGGGATTAAAGGCGTGCGCCGCCACTGCCCTGCTAGGACTTCTTAGTGGCCTTTTAGAACTAAGCCTTTGTCCTTGAGTATGACTGCCACCTTCCCAGTCCATCACAGAGCAAAGGTCTGCTATTGTGGGCTTTGCTGTCGCATCTCGTGCTCCAGTCACAGGAGGAGGAGGAGGAGGGCACGTTTCATTGTCTTTCCTTCACACCGAGAGAAAAGACATTTCTGGTATGCCAAACAAACTTGGAGGTAAATTAGCAGCATGCCTCCTGTGGCCGCTGCGGTCAGTCACTTCAGACAAGTCCTGATGGAAAGGAATCAGGAAGGTGAAGAGCCCGCACTGGTGGTGGGTTTTGCCGTTGAAAGGGTCAAGGACAGGGTCAGCCCTGGTGTGGTCTTCTCTATGTCCCTTGTCATTTTGTTCTGTATTCTTTGTCCTGTGTCCCTTTTGTCTCCTTCTCTCTGTTTTCTTTTCCTAGGGATGTCCCAGATGCAGCTGGCCCACCATGGCCCCCATGGCCTAGGACACCCCCATGCTGGGCCGCCAGGCTCCGGAGGGCAGCCACCACCCCGGCCACCTCCTGGAATGCCTCATCCTGGACCTCCTCCGATGGGCATGCCCCCTCGAGGGCCTCCTTTTGGATCTCCCATGGGTGAGTGGGTGTAGCCCTTTCCTACCTTACCTGTATTTACATGTGGGGGGTGGGGGGAGACGGAGACTCTACCCAGGGTAGCCTGGCCTCCTGCTCCTCCTGCCTCAGTGCCAGGGTTATGGGATGGGGCATATGCCACCACGCTGTGGGGTCTGGGTCTGTTCTAACAGCATTTTGTCATCGCCCTGTCCCAGGCCCTTTCTCTGATGTCTCCCGTTTCTTCCGTTCTTTATCTTATCCCCTGCCGATCTCTCAGCATCAACTGCTTCTTATTTTCACTTTTATTAACTCTTCTGTTTCTTCCTGCAGGTCATCCAGGTCCCATGCCTCCACACGGGATGCGCGGGCCTCCTCCACTGATGCCCCCTCATGGATACACTGGTCCTCCGAGACCTCCTCCCTATGGCTACCAGCGGGGGCCCCTCCCTCCACCCAGACCCACCCCACGGCCCCCAGTTCCACCTCGTGGTCCACTCCGGGGCCCCCTTCCTCAGTAAACTGCCATCCTTCGTCTCGCTCCTGCGTCCCCCCAGCATCTTCATTTCTTGGACCAAGCAGAGTCGCTGTGGCTAACGTCCTGACCCTCTCAGCAACTCTGTCCCCGTTTCTACGTCATTTTTGTCCCCAGGGGGTTTCTCTTCATGTGTGTTTTAAAATGTTGGTCCTAATTGTTTTACACATGTATAGAGAAAATAAAATTCTACTTCTTGCTTGTTCTTTGGTGAAGTAACTGCTAGAGAACTCAGGGTATTGTGGGAGGAGCGGTAGAAAAGGGGGAGCCTGTTTACATTGAAAGGTTTTTCTGCATGTGCTGCTGTTGCTGGACCACCAGACACCCTCCCTGGAGCAGCTGTTTCCTGGAATACAGACCTCTCCTGCTTTATAACATGGGGACATTAGCAGCAAGAAATAAAATGTCTGGTGATGCGTTAGCAACAAGTAACATGCACAGGAGTGTCCGCTGTAACACTCTGTGGAGGTCAGTTGGGAAGTGTCAGGAAGGGTGGGTCGTCTGAACTGGTGAGTCCACACACCAGAGCACTGTGCAGCTTTGAAACAACCAACGGGAAGCTGGGGGATTGGCTTAGAGGTGGAGTGCATCCTTGGCATTCGTGAGGTCCTAGGCTCTGTCCTTGATGCCAGAGGGAAAGAGACATATGCTTGGGAAAGATTTCTAGGTTGTAGTAAATGAAATTATATGTAACATGCATTTACATATTTATACAATGTGCCCGTATATATGGTGTGCTGCTACCTTATCTAAGGGGTAGCAAATATGTGTGTTTGCTTATATTTAAAAATAGATCAACCAACCAATGGAAATCATCACTGGGAGGTAGGAAACATGGAGGGAAGCTTTGTTTCTACTTTGGGGGGCAGGGGGAGGTCTTTGTAACCCTTGCTGTCCTGGAACTCATTATGTAGACCAGGGTGGCCACCAACTCAGAGCTATCTCCTGCCTTTGCTGGGATTAAATACATGCACTACCATGCTCAGTTGAAGCTTCTTTACTGAGCGTACTGTTAACATGCTTTTCATCTGGAGCCATATAAACGTCTTAAATAATAGCCTGGCAAAATGAGGAAGGACAATAAATGTTCATTTTCAGCATATGAGATTTATATCTTATTCCTAATTTTATTCACATTGTTTCTACTCGTGTAACATTTTCCTGGTTCCTACAGAGGCTCCGTCTGCTAGTGAGGAGGATGCAAGCTCCACAACAAATGTGGCTGTCAGAACTGACACACACACTGACTGAAATGTGGTTTGGGAGCAGGAGAAAAGATACATAACTTGGTTTGAAAGTTCAGGAAGACTTTCTTAGAAAAATAGTGATGGCTGAAGCCCGGCGGCGGCGGCGGCGCACGCCTTTAATCCCAGCACTCGGGAGGCAGAGCCAGGCGGATCTCTGTGAGTTCGAGGTCAGCCTGGTCTACAGAGTGAGTTCCAGGACAGGCACCAAAACTACACAGAGAAACCCTGTCTTGAAAAACCAAAAAGAGAAATAGCGATGTCTGAATGTAGTCTTTTGGTCAAAGATGGTCTTACTATCCAGCCATGGTGGTGTATGCCTTTAATCTCTGCATTTAGGAGGGTGGATCTCTGTGAGTTCAAAGCCAGCCTGGTCTGTGTAGTGAGCTCTAGGACAGCCAGGGCTACATGGAGAAACCCTGTCTCAAACAAAAAAGGTGGTCTAGCCCTAAGCCTAACCCAGGCTGGCCTCAAAATGCCTTGTCTTCCTGCCTCTGCCAGGAGAATGCTGGCATCAGGGGCTTCCCAGCTCCTGGCTGAGTTTTATCTTGAAAGGTGCGATTTCTGTCATGCAGAGAAGCGGGCGCTGCACTAAGCTGTGTGGGTTGGAGGCTGGCTGAGGTCGGAGTCAGATGGGGGTGGGGGCTCCTGGAGTCATTAATGCTCCTGAGCTCTTCAAGTGGTGCAACGGAACCCTTCCAACCAGCACTGGGGTGAAAGGGAGGATGCTACTTCAGCTGTGGCTCTTGGCTCGGGAATTCTGCTGTCCTAGTTAACATGGTCATCAGACATCAAGGTGGTAATGTTGACTAGGCATTAGTCAACTGGCTGGAGACAGATCTGGATTGGAGATGTAAATGTGGGAATCACCTAGACACAGTAGCAAAGCTGTGGGACTGCCTGATGAGAACAAGTAGGAACTCGGTACGATATGGAGGCTTCGGTACTGGTATCTTCAGCCTGGTACCAAGTCTGAAGAAACTGGACTGTTAATGAATCCAGTTCAGGGAAGTGGGAAAGTGTAGGTGGTGAGTACATGATTTAAGTCTTCCCTCAATTTAAAAAGAAACTGTTTCCCTTTTGCGTTTACATTTTAGGGGGGTGGAATCACCCCCTGAGTTATATCCCTGGCTGTCTTTGCCTTTTATTTTAATACAGGGTCTCACTAAGGTGGCCTTTAACTTATTCTGTAGCCCAGGCAGGCCTGGGACTTGTGATCCTCCTGCCTCAGCTTCCTGACTCTTGGGGACTATAGGCTTGCTCTATCACCCTTGACTAACAAGTACAGTATTTCTTCTGGGAAGCTAAAAGGTCGGTGCAGAGTATGCAGAATCACTTTCAAGAGAAACAGCTTCCTGTCAGCAAGGCTTGGCTATAACCAAAGATGGGAAATAATGTATTTAAATTAAAAGATGTATTGACCTTAAGAAGTTTCATCAATGAAAGCCTAGTAAAGGGCGAGTTCCTGGGGCCCGTGTGCAGAGCTGTTCTGTGTAGCATCCTGGAAAGAGTCCTTCAGCCAGCAGATTTAGAGTAAGTACTTCTAGAGCTTTGGCAAAGCTTCCCGAGAGCTGGGGCAGAGAACTGTCCGCCAGGTGAGTTTTGGGATTCATTGGCATCCTGCTGGGGATGGCCAGATGCCATTAAAGATACAAATCCTTTTCTTCAGTAGGTTCACGGTGCAACTATAGAACAGTGAGGGTTTGCCTTTGGGGGAGAACGTGCTGGACACAGCATTTCCAGTCTAGGTAAGAGGTAAGTGTTATAGGGGAAACCAGTATCTATTATGACTTTCAATAAATGTGAAATTTATTGACCTGAACATTTCTGAAGTCCAGCGTTGGGTGCCACAAAACTTAGGTCCCCATTCCTATCACTGTAAATTTAACATGTCAAATATCATCTGGGAAATCTCTCAGCACACAGACTTCTAGCCTTCGGTATTTAATATATCTCAACATTTAACCCACATTTAACCAAGCAGACTCATATAGCATTATATCTACAAAAGACTTGATGTAGCACCTAATCTGGACACTCCATTTTCTAGACAAACTTGAGGTTCAGAGAGGAAGGGGACTTGGCTAAAAGCCAACAGTGTATCAGAAGTAAAACCTGAGACAGACCTTGGTCAGTGCTCTGTCCAAACAATCCCACGTCTTACCTGGTGCCGACTGGTTCAGGGCGTACATCCTCAAGCCTCTAAGATGGTCACCAAGTGATAGCTCTTGGATCTGTCAGAGTCCAGGTTATCTGACAAGGACGCGGGAAAGACACAAGAAAAAAATGAGAACCCAAGCCAGTTCACTCCCTCCTCTGGAGGGGGAGGGGTGCTGATCGATGGGATTTTTTTTTTTTTTTTTTTTTTTCTTGAGTCACTGGAGTGGATGGGAAGGGAAATGTCCAGCTGGTCACACTTGCAAACAAACAAATCCCTCCTCGAAGCACCGGTTTCTGCTAGCAGCAACTGAATGGAGAAGGAGGGGAGGAGGTCGGCCTTGTAGCTAAACAGTCTGGACTGGTTTTGGAGGAGACAGATGGCAGGGACCCAGGAGTCACTGACTCTGGCTGTGGGGTACTGAGACCACACCTTGCTATCCCTGCTTTCACATAGCCAGGTGAACCTGGGCTCTGAGCACTGGGCTTGAGAGGGTGACTCTGGATTCCAGGGAGCAGGGTAGAAGGGGAGGGGGCTGTTTTTAAGGCAGCAAGGGCGGCTGGGTGGGACTCCTGAGTTGTCACCCTGGTTGGGGTGCTAAGGAAGGGGCTGCTTCGTTCATCACCCCCTTTCCTGTCTCCCCATTTGCCCCCCTAACCACTCAGTGTCTTCCCTAGGTGTCTGTCATCTTTTGCTAGGAGGATAGGGCTGGGAAAGACTCGTTTCCAGCTGTCGCCCTGACAATCCATCCCCTCCAGTCCTTTCATCATCTTTTTTCCCGTTTCTCTCGCCTACCCCCCCCCCAACAATGGTCTCTCCCGATGCTCACTGGCGCGGGGGAGGGGGGGCCGGAGGCGGGGCCGGAGCGCGTGCGGGGGGCAGGTCTGCAGTGCCGCTTCCCCTGGTACGAGGAGCAGTCGCCGCCGCTGCCGCCCCAGCCCTGCGGCTGGAACCCCTCCCTCACCCGGGGACTCCCTGACCCCGGGAACCCAGCTCAGGTGAGACCCCTCTCCTCTCACCTCCACCCCGCCCAAGGCAGAAGCATCCTTGCCTAGCCTTGCAGCCATTTTATCTCTGATGCTTTGCTTCTGGGGAGGGCGACTGCCCCTGCTGTAGGGGTGAGGGTGGTGGTGGTGGTGGTGGTATCAGTTTGGGGAATGGGCCATTTATTTCAGTTTCTTTGAGAATCGACTTGAGTAATAAATATATATGTGCATCTACACATATATGTATGTATAGACACACATACATTCATAGATACATGCATATATATATATATATTATATATATATATATATATATATACATACACATGTATATATGAGGATTTTTTTTTTTTCCTACCTTAGTCTAAGTCCTCATTACATTCCTTGGAGATAATAAACCGGTGATGGGGTTGTTAGGTAAGCTGGGGTTCCCTCAGACTCCAGTCCCTCCTCACCTTGACGTTATGTTCTCCCTCACTCCACCCCCCCCCCCAATGAAAAATGACCTTGGCTCGGGCCAGAGCATGGGTACTGCCTCTTGCCTGGTCTGGGGTGGGTTGGGGCCGAGGAGCAGGGTTGGTGCAGGATGATGGAAGGATAGCGGAGAGACAGAGATGGGAAGCAGCCAGGTGGCGGGGCCTGGGGCTGGAGGCAATTACTGAGGGGGGCAGAGGAGGGGTGCAGAGTGATGCTGGGCACCTGTCCAGCGCAGGACCAGGGGCAGGAGCTGAACAGTGCAATCGGTCCTGGGGCCTCCTGCCTCGTACCAGAGCTGAGGCGAGGTGGGGGTGGGGGGGGGTCTCTAAGGCTGTGCATGGTGGGGGGGGATTCTCTCTGCATCTCTGGCCTCTCCGTGAGCATTCTCCTTCCTCCGTGTGCATTCTCAGCTGACACTGCCCCCCCAACCCCCCCCTCCCGGACAAAACTGGATGCTCCCATCTTCCAAACCCAGGGGTAGATGGTAGGGGTGAGCCTCAGCCTTGTTAGTCCTGCAGAGGGGTAGGAGGGTCAGTTATCAAGCTGTGATGTAGGAGGGGCTCTCTGGAATCCCCCACAGCCTACCTTCTCTGTCCCTGTCCTTCTCCATGAGAACCTCTTGATAAATGGCTGCCTCGTAATGACCTTGTCACTTATTAATGACCCGGGATCGGATGGGCTGAAAACCTGGGTGTCCCCCAAATCAAGGGCTTTGATCACGGGCCTGCTCTGATCTGAGCAGCTGTCCTGACAGGAACAGGTTTGCTTATGAGGTCTCTTCCATGAACCCTTTCTACCTTCTGCAGAAAATCTGGACACGTCTCTTCCGGTCAGGCGAAGTCAGTCAGCCTGACGGGACTTGGTAAAGCCGGGTCTGGTCTCCTTTCCCTCCACCTCCTGGTGCCGTCTCTCTTCCTCAGGCTCAGCCACTCTGTGCTGCTTGGCAGGCTAAATATAGCAGCACTTCCTCACCAGCTCAAAGAATTTGTCTTCTTTCTCTCTCCTGGGCTCCTTGGCCCTGGGGGAGCGGGCTGTTGAGGCACCGTCTGGAGTTGGGGCTGTGGGACCTCTCCTACCTCCATAGTCATGTAGGAGGGACACACGGGCTGGGGAAGAGCTCCTGGAGGGTCCAGATGCTTCCTCCAGGGTCTGAGGGGCGGTCACGGCTGGGAGAGAAAGGCAAGGAATCAAAATTGCCTTGCACTGAGGATGCTTGGTCCCCGAACCATGAAAAAGGTGACGTAGGGGTCACTGCTTGGGTCACTGCTGGACAACTGCTTACAGCTGTCCTTCCCAGTGCTTCATTTCTGAATGACATGGCACTATTTACCCCTTTCCACTAGCGTGTGTGTGTGTGTGAGTGTGTGTGTGAGTGTGTGTGTGAGTGTGTGTGAGTGTGTGTGAGTGTGTGTGAGTGTGTGTGTGAGTGTGTGTGTGTGTGAGTGTGTGTGTGTGTGTGTGTGTGTGTGGTGTGTGGTGTGTGTGAGTGTGTGGGTGTGTGTGTGTGTGTGAGTGTGTGTGTGTGTGATGTGTATGTGTGAGTGTGTGTATATGTGAGTGTGTGTGTGTATGTGTGTGTGTGTATGTGTGAGTGTGTGTGTGTGTGTGTGTATATGTGAGTGTGTGTGTGTGTGTGTGTGTGATGTGTGTGTGTGTGTGTGTGTGTGTGAGTGTGTGTGTGTGTGAGACATTAGTCAAGGCTCTGGCTGGGTGGGGGGAGAGGGTAGTTTTTGGGGAATGATCTTGCTCAGAATCTAGGCCTGTGTCCTCTGTTGCCATGAAGGAGGTTATCTTATTCCTCCGTTTATGGGATGTCTTTTCTTTCTTTCTTCCTTTTTTTTTTTTTAAGGGGGAGTCCTAGGTCCCCTTCATTCTCCACCAGCCGCCTATGCAATGTGGGATTTGTGGACTCTTTTTTCATTGACTCATGAAGAAACAGAGGGATTAAGGGGGATTAGGAAGGAAGACCCTGGAGGACCAAGGCACAGCTATAGATCTTAGACACTCATTAGCAATGTGACCTCAACCAGTCATTTCTGCCCCCACCCCACAGGCGGAAGGGGCCTCTGTGACATTCTGAAGGAAGCGGAGAGCAGCTAGTTGTCTCTTCTTAGCTTGTGATCTTCCTTTGTCCCTTTACCCGGGTTCCAAGTCTCCCTTTGGGGTCCTTATCCTGTTGGTCTACAAAGGAGATAACTCATTCCAGATGTTGGAATTAGTTTAAATACAGAGTTCTTGGGAGGATCCTGGCATCGACAACCAAGTCTGGACCTCTGTTGACTGCCCCTGCTTCGTTTACTCCTTTTCAATATAATAGGGAAGGAAGCAAACTAATATTCATAGAATATTTCTGTGAGGTTAAGTTTCACAACTCCAAGAAACAGATCTCCCCAAGTTAATTATCATCAGGTTAAATATAAGGACACCCAGGCTCGGGTAAATTGGGGCAAGGTGCCCACCTGCAGTTAGCAGGCAGGGGGTGGGGACTTCAAATGTCATGTGCTTTGCATCCAACCAGCTTTCTCCTTGATCGTGCCCCTTTTTGCTGTTCACTCTAAAGAGCATGCAGAGGTTGCTCGGCTGAGGGATCTTGGGGGGGGGGGCGGAATCGTAGGGTATCTATCTCACGGTGTTGCTTTCACCGCGACACGAGAGCTGGTGTTTCTCATCACTTTTTCTGTGCCGGCTCCTGTGGTAAGCATACATGCACCGAATCACTAACCCCTTGCTTCCCTTCTCTTAAGTGAGAGGGATCCAAGGCTTGGGTATTCAGAAACATGTCATACTCTAGTAGTACGCCAGACCCAAGTCTGCCTTACTCTGCTGGCTGAACTTTACCTCTTAGGCTAAGCTGGGAGAAATCTCTCCTCAGGAGACCTCCAGGGACTGTGGAGGCCCCCTCTTTACCTCCATCAGTGGAGTGAGGCTGGCCAGAGGACTTGTGCTCCCTGACATCACCCTCAAGCTCTGTCCCAACCAGAACCCTTCAGCTGACTAGAGAAGTTCCTGTTTCTCCTGGGTTTTCTTCGCAGCGGGTCTGAACTGGATGTGGCAGCGGTTAGGGAGGGGCAGATAGATGACTGATTCTGGAGCGAATCCTGTAGATCTCCCCTCCAAGGTCATGACGGGATCTGTATGTTCAGTGGCCCCTGCTGACCCACACGGCCATCCCTCTTCAGTGGCTGGTGCCTGAGGTGGAGGTACCACCTGTACCACATGGTCTAGGCTTGTCTCTGGGTTGAGAGGGGTTCCATAATGGCCCTCCTTCACCAGCCTAGTGAACTTCCTTTTCTCTCTGTTTTCTAGGTCTCCAGAGGCTCCTAGAAGAGAAGTAGGCAGCCCTCCCTGAAATAGCTTGGCTCCTCGGTTTAGCCTCTCCAACCTGGCTCCCCCTTCCCACCCCCTCCCCCTGCTCCCCCTCTCCCTCCCCCACTCCCCCCACTGAACTGGGTGCAGAACAAAGCTCTTCCCTTCCTGTACCCTTGGGGACCTCACTGGCCAGGCCCTAGCTCCTCTTATCTGAGCCCAAAGAAACCGGACCACATTTCATCTGGGGAGGGGGGGGTGTCTTCTTGACCCCGCAAGTCGTTGAGTAAAAGGCTGAAAAGAAGCAGCGAGGGAGGGTAGATCAAGCGAGGTGCGCCCACGCCCCATCATGGAAGAAGGCTTCCGAGACCGGGCGGCGTTCATCCGTGGGGCCAAAGACATCGCCAAGGAAGTCAAGAAGCACGCGGCTAAGAAAGTGGTGAAGGGTCTGGACAGGGTCCAGGATGAGTATTCGCGAAGGTCCTACTCCCGGTTCGAGGAGGAAGATGATGACGATGACTTCCCGGCCCCTGCCGATGGCTATTACCGCGGAGAAGGGGCCCAGGATGAGGAGGAAGGCGGCGCCTCCAGTGATGCCACTGAGGGCCACGACGAGGATGACGAGATCTACGAGGGAGAATATCAGGGCATCCCCCGGGCAGAGTCTGGGGGCAAAGGCGAACGGATGGCAGATGGGGCGCCCCTGGCTGGAGTGAGAGGGGGCTTGAGTGATGGGGAGGGTCCTCCTGGGGGCCGGGGCGAGGCACAGCGGCGGAAAGATCGGGAAGAACTGGCTCAGCAGTACGAGACCATCCTCCGGGAGTGTGGGCATGGCCGCTTCCAGTGGACACTCTACTTCGTACTGGGTCTGGCGCTGATGGCCGATGGTGTGGAGGTCTTTGTCGTGGGCTTTGTGCTGCCCAGTGCTGAGAAAGACATGTGCCTGTCTGACTCCAACAAAGGCATGCTAGGTAAGAGCCCTGCCAACACCCTGCTGCCGGGAACTGCCCGGGCCTTCCCAATAGCTGTGCAGCATGTACCTAGAGGGCCCCGGATCCTCAGCAACCCCCCCCCCCCCCCCCCCCCCCCCCCCCCCCCAGATACCCTCTTCTGGAGGTTGAGTTCATGAAATTGTGCGTGAAGGAGGGAGCGAGTGTAGCTGGATTGGGGCTTTCACTAGTGTCTGAGTGGGTGGTGGTTTGCCTAACTGCCGGGATCTGGCCATGCTGGGTTGGGCTACTGTTGAGTGCATCTTCAAAGCCTTCCATCCATTGGCTCAGTTAACTGCCCTTCCTGCTGCAGAACAAAACAATAACAACAACAACTTTGAAATGCTTTGGTATACATGGGAAGGGTCTGTTTGGAGTGGTGTGGGTAGGGACAATTCAGACATGGAAGTGTCCAGGGACCAGGAATGTCTTTGATGGCCTCTCCTGACAGGGATCTAGAAGGAGGAATCCCATAGGCTCACTGAGAAATTATAGAGGGCTGGCTTTGCCATGAACAGGTCTCTCTCTTGGGGCTTGGTTTAGACATTGATAAAATGCAGAATTTGGAGATGATCTAAAAAAAAAAAAATCAATCCCAATTATGCTTTTTTGGAAAGAAACAGTACACTAGGGAATTTTAGGACCTCAAGTATTGGGATAGAAGGATAAAGGAGAAACTTTGTATTGGAGTCCCTCTCCCAAGGAACAAGAGATCTCCTTCTTTGGGGCGGGGGACACCAGGTGGGAAGTGAATGAACACCATTAGTCCCAGCACTCAGGAGGCAGAGGCTGGTGGATCTGTGTGTTTGAGGCCAGTCTAATCTACACAGTGAGTTCTGTTCTACAAGGTCAGCCTGGTCTACACAGTGAGCTCTGGGCCAGCCAGGGCTACATAGTGAGACACCATCTAAAGAACACAATTAAAAAACCACCAGACAAATCAAACTGGGAGGGTAGAGTGGACGGGGGTGGGGGGGGACATCTAGGAATCTAGGCAGATCCATTTCACTTCTAGGTGAGGAGGAAAGCGAGGGAGGGTTTTTCTCCCATATTTGCCTTCTTGCCTTTGAACCCTGGTCTGCAGTGACGACTGTCCGTCCATCTTTGTTCACACCCTCCCTCTCTCCCTCTCTCCGATCTCTGGGTGGACATAGCTTCTAGAAAGCTCCACAGAGCCGCTCTGCTGCAGGAGTTTCAGCCCCTGCAGCTCCGCGGATGGGAGAGCTGAGGCGGAGCTGCTCACGGCGGCCCTCCGTTTCCTCCTCTCCGCAGGCCTCATTGTGTACCTGGGCATGATGGTGGGAGCCTTCCTCTGGGGAGGCCTAGCTGATCGGCTGGGTCGGAGACAGTGTCTGCTCATCTCGCTCTCGGTCAATAGTGTCTTCGCCTTCTTCTCGTCTTTCGTCCAGGGTTATGGCACTTTCCTCTTCTGTCGCCTCCTCTCTGGGGTTGGGTGAGTGTCCGCCCTCAAAGACGCTGCTGCAATGTGTGAATTGAGTGGATGGTCCCCTTCCCCACTCCCACCCATCTTCAGGCCAGCTGTGCCTGGCCAGGGCCTGCCTGATAACATGCAGAATACTGTGCCTGGCCCATCCCTGAGTCCTCCAGCTTAGCTCTAACTCGGCTTCTGGGGCTGTCTGCACAGAGGTCCAGGGCGCCTCTCCGCCTTGCCCTCTTCCAGCTCAGCCTTTTCTTGCCCTGAGACCTGCTTGCCTGTTTCCTGGCACCCCAAGAGTGGTGACTGGTGGCAAGAAGAGCTTGTAGGACATAATGCATGAGATGGAGGCGGGGGGGGGGGGGGGGGCTGAGGACGCGGAGCACGGCGCTGGGGATTGGGATGGCGGCGACCGGCTCCTAATGTTGATTTTTGAAATGTCCAGGATTGGCGGTTCCATCCCCATTGTCTTCTCCTATTTCTCGGAGTTCCTGGCCCAGGAGAAACGGGGGGAGCATTTGAGCTGGCTCTGTATGTTCTGGATGATTGGTGGAGTGTACGCAGCTGCAATGGCCTGGGCCATCATTCCCCACTATGGTAAGCAGGGTGTCCCACGTCCCCCAGACTCTCCATCCTCCCACCCCCCCCACTCTCCATCCTCCCCGCTCGGCTGTGCTCCCTGCTGACTCTGCCGCTGTCTGCCAGGGTGGAGTTTCCAGATGGGCTCAGCTTACCAGTTCCACAGCTGGAGGGTCTTTGTCCTCGTGTGTGCCTTTCCCTCGGTGTTTGCCATCGGGGCTCTGACCACGCAGCCGGAGAGTCCCCGCTTCTTCCTGGAGGTGAGTGGATTGCTTCAGTGGGCGGGGAGGGGATGGACGTGCTGGCTGTGGGGTTGGTGCCCCGACTGCTTCCTCCTTCATGTGCCCATAACTCGGGGGCGGGGGTGGGGGGGGCAGGATCTTGTTTCCTTTGCCTTCAAATGTGTCTCCAGAGGGCTTTGGAGAGACCGGGAAACCTGCTTATCTGTGGGTGGCTTAAGCTTCTGCAGGGCCCCCCCCCTTTACTTCTCCCTTCCAGCCATACCTGGCTGTGGCAGATTAGGATGTGTCTCCTCCGACCACGTACCTGACCGACATGTCCCTCACCTTAGGCTTTTCCTTTCTCTTTCACTGGAGAAATCCCTAGGATCTGTGCTGGCGTCTGTTCCCCTGCAAACCACCCCGACTCTTGCCCGAGTCCGATCATGCCTTGCTGTACCCCAGCTCGGGCTGAGGTGTATCCCCAGAGATCAGGGGTGCAGGGAGCTGGGAGTCCTTTTGCATTTTGGGATCCTAGAAGCCAGCTGGAAGGGGCGGCTTCTGGAACACTGGGTGCGGGATCCCTGAGTGGCATGTTGGGAATTTACGTTTGTGGTTCCAGAATGGGAAGCATGACGAGGCCTGGATGGTGCTGAAGCAGGTTCATGACACCAACATGCGAGCCAAGGGCCATCCCGAGCGAGTCTTCTCAGTAAGCTACAGCTCTTCCCACTCACCCCTACAGTCCCCTCTTGGACCCTTTCTGGATGCGCATTCTCACCCCCAGACCACACTGCTGTTCAGTGGCACTCCCAGGCACCTGTCACCCCTGAGAGAAAGAGACGCGTGGGGTGGGCTGGGGAAATGGTGTTGTGACCGCTCAGCCCTTCTCTTGCCCCCAGGTGACGCACATTAAAACCATTCATCAGGAGATGAACTGATTGAGATCCAGTCTGATACAGGGACCTGGTACCAGCGCTGGGGAGTCCGGGCTTTGAGCCTGGGGGGTCAGGTAATGGGGGACTGAGTGGTGGAGGAGGGAGGGCCGGAGCCTGTGTAATGGTGAAGGTGAACTGGGGGGAGGTGGGGAAGATCTGGAGATCTGTGAGTAGCAGTCGGCGTGGTCACCTTCGGTCCCCACTGTGTCCCTCGTAGGTTTGGGGGAATTTCCTCTCCTGCTTCAGTCCGGAGTATCGGCGCATCACTCTGATGATGATGGGTGTATGGTTCACCATGTCGTTCAGGTGAGAGGGCGAATGTGGGGGCTGACGAGCGATGGGACTGGAGGTGAGGGGCGTACGAGGAGGGGAGATGCTGTCTGTTCGCATCCTCACGACCGATGCTTTCCCCAGGTTCTCTACTTAATGAAGTCATCAAACTTGTAATTCGAGCTGACGGGCATTCCATTTTTATCCTGTGCAGACAATGTACTGGGATGAGTAGACATGTCCCGGTCCTTAGGGTTCATGTTCTGTCAGGAAGAGCTGAAACTAGCTGTTAAATCCACGTTCTGTCAGGAATAGATAAGACTAGCAGAGGTGCCACAGTGAGGTGAGGGCATTGTATCGGGGGACACATGGGGCTTGGTGGTGGGCATCTAAATCCTCAGAGAGAATGGGAATAAGACGGAGGGAAGGAAGAGGAGATGCCTGGGAAGCGAAGAGTGTGATGGGCAGCATAGAAAACCGTAAAGTCCCCAGAACACAGAAGGGGTGTTGTGAGATGAGGCAGGGGTGAGCACGCCCCTACGCGGGTGGACTGTTCCCCCAGCCCTCTGATGGGGTTCTGGTGTCTTCTCTGCCCCATCTGACTCCACGCCTTTGATTCTCCAGCTACTACGGTCTGACTGTCTGGTTCCCCGACATGATCCGCCATCTCCAGGCTGTGGACTATGCGGCACGGACCAAAGTGTTCCCAGGGGAGCGCGTCGAGCACGTGACATTTAACTTCACGCTGGAGAACCAGATCCACCGAGGCGGGCAGTACTTCAATGACAAGTATGTGGGGGCTTTTCAGCGCCACTCTCTCCTGTCCCTTCTACTTCCTGTCACTCTGAGGAGTCTGAGTCCAAGACAAGGTGGTTTGGGGCAAAGCCCGTGTGTGCTCGGTGCTGACGATCTCTCTACTTCTAGGGGAGTAAGTCAGTGAAGGGGTGAGGCTGAGGGGGCGCGTCTCATCACCCTGGTCCTGCAGGTTCATCGGGCTGCGTCTGAAGTCAGTGTCCTTCGAGGACTCCCTGTTTGAGGAGTGTTACTTTGAAGATGTCACGTCCAGCAACACGTTCTTCCGTAACTGCACGTTCATCAACACCGTGTTCTATAACACTGGTAAGGCGGCCAGTGGGTGTCAGCGCAAGGACCGGAACCTGGATGAAGGGAGGAGGAGGAGGCTTCCTCGTCCCCTAGCTCACAGTTCTCAAGCTGAGAGTCCCCGGGAGCCTTGGGGTTACTTACTGGCTACCCTCAGCGGTTGGGACATATAATGAACATTGGGCGATTTGATCGACTATCTGAGGAAAATGTCACATTTCTTTACCTTTAGCTGTAATTATGAAAGTTCAGTGAGGTAATGTTAATGTAATTTTCAAGAGGGTAACTGGGTTACTGGGGAAAAGGAAGACAATAAAAAGGGATATTTAATAAGGCCAGCAGCAGGGCTCCTGTTTGTAGCCAGCTCAGGTGGACAAAAGGGACACACAGGAGTCAGAGGCTGGTCAGGCCTCAGACACGCCATGGTGCTTCTTGGGTACAGTCTGCTGAAAAGATGGCTAGTTCCCATGGTGATCTTATCTGATGCTTTGCAAGGAGCGCCAGGGATTGACTGTTAACGTCCACAAACGCAGCCGATCCCTAAGCCATAACCGGCTTCGGTCTCACTGTCCGCTCTGTGTCTTGGCCTCCTAGACCTGTTTAAGTACAAGTTTGTGAACAGCCGCCTGGTGAACAGCACGTTCCTGCACAATAAGGAAGGGTGCCCGCTAGACGTGACAGGGACGGGCGAGGGGGCCTACATGGTGTACTTCGTCAGCTTCTTGGGGACACTGGCTGTGCTTCCTGGAAACATCGTGTCTGCCCTGCTCATGGACAAGATTGGCAGGCTCAGGATGCTTGGTAAGGGGGTGAGGGCCGGGTGCGGCTGGGGCAGGCTGTCCGTGAGCTTCTCACCTCCAGCTGTGGAAGAGATGGGCCAAAGGGCTTCCCCCGCTTCCCCCTGTTTTTCCCCCATGTTTTGTTGAGGGGTGCTGCAAAATGGGGGTGGGGGGCCTGGCATAGAAGTTACTCTAGGGGGATAAAGAGAATGACAGGCAAGTAGATACAGACTTGGAGGTTACGGGTTCGAAATTGAGCTCCGCCACTTACCTTGGGCAAGCTCTGCCCTGTGAGCTCTCCCCTGCAACCTAGGAAATGAAAACAGCGCCTCTCTCCGAGGGTTGATGCCCCAGAAAGGTGCATCTGAGTGGTCAAGTCACGTGTCTCTTGGTTGGTTGGAATGAATGGCTGCCGCTGTTACTGATATTAACAAACGCAGGGGCTGAGGAACCTTGGGAAACAGCGACCCAGGGTTCTCGCCAGGCTCGCTGGTGGCGAGCTGGGCCATGGCTGGGTTTCATTGCTCTCTCTTCTGGTCCCAGCCGGTTCCAGTGTGATGTCCTGTGTCTCCTGCTTCTTCCTGTCCTTTGGGAACAGCGAGTCAGCCATGATCGCTCTGCTCTGCCTTTTTGGGGGGGTCAGCATCGCATCCTGGAACGCGCTGGACGTGCTGACTGTCGAACTCTACCCTTCGGACAAGAGGTAGTTTGGAGTGGGGTGGGGCAGGGGAGGAGGTTTAGGAGCCACAGGAGGGGAGAAGTGGGGTGCAGTGGGGGGGGAGCTGGATGGGAAGACTCTCGTTAGGGGTAGGACACACATCCCGACTGAGTTTCCCCAACATTGGGAGCTTTCGTGCTTACTCCTGGTATCTGGCTACTGACCTCACGCTCCTGTCTCCTCTCTCTCTCTTCTCCTGATTGGTCTGTATTCCCCCCTGGTCCTGCACCTGGCCACCCTTCCTCCCCTCTCCCGAACACTGCCTGCCATCATCTTTCCCCACTTGCCCTGCCTGTCTTCCTCCTCCTGGGCCCTGACCGCCGTGTGGCTTGGCTCTGGGGCCTCCCGAGCAGGACCACGGCCTTTGGCTTCCTGAACGCTCTGTGCAAGCTGGCCGCAGTGCTGGGGATCAGCATCTTCACCTCCTTTGTGGGAATCACCAAGGCTGCTCCTATTCTCTTTGCCTCGGCTGCTCTTGCCCTTGGAAGCTCTCTGGCCCTGAAGCTGCCTGAGACCCGGGGGCAGGTGCTGCAGTGAGGAGGGTCTCGGGGCGTCAGGGGGTGGCAGGCACACTGTGAGACCAATAATTCCTCTTATCCCTTCCTTCCCTGCCCTGCCCTCCCGACCCTCACTCCCCTGTGTTTGGTGTCTTAGCTGTGTGTGCCTGTGTGCATGTGTGTGACCCTGACGGGCAGGGACTACAGGGAAGGTCCCCTCATCCCACGTGTGGGGTGAGGCGCTCCCCACCTGCTGCCACCCCTCAACTTTGCACAGGAGAAGGTCGTGCTGCACCCTTCTCTCCCCCAGTGTTCGTGGGGGGCCCTTGTTTCCCTGATCCGGGGGTTCCAGAACTTCTGCCTCCCCCTTCATCCCCTCTGCCTAGGCCCTGGTGAACCACAGGTATGGAGTCATGTTGGGGGCTGAGGCTTGGACCAAAAGAACTTCTTGAGTGGGAAGGGCCTTGGGTGCCCTCTAACCTCCCAAGGATGCTGGGGAGTAGCAATAAACCTCAGCCCTCTGGCCTCCATTTTCACCTCAACGCAGGCTACAGATATGAAGCCTGGATTTTATGGAATTAGTTTTCTGATTCTTGTTTATATTTAAGTTCTGAGGCAGCTTAGCAGGACAGTGTGTGTATGTGTGTGTATGTATGTGTGTGTGTATGTGTGTGCCATGGGGCAGGGGTACCACTATACTGCTCAAATCTAAGCCCAGGGTAGTAGTTTCAGTGAACACACACACAACACTGTCTTTCTTTATTACCTCCCAGAATCTTCCATGTTGGAGCTGGGAGGGGGAAGAGCTAGCCAGGCTGGGATGATAGTCCTGCGATCTAGGGAGACCTGGGGGCACCCGACAAGGCCTCACTCTCCTTCTTCCTCCAGAGAGGTTTCACCCCCTAGCCACAGGCCTCCCACCTGACCTGTCCTCACAGGCAGGAACCCGAGGAGAAAGGGAAGAACCAGACATAAGGTCAAACCAGCAGATCCAAAAGCACAAGGAGTTGGGGCAGGGCAGGAAGCAGGGGTCCTCCCTCAGCCCTTCTCAAAGAGGCCGGGCAGTGAGGGACCCCCAATGCAGGGACCAGAAGCCTCAGTTTCCCCATCTCGCCGTCCACAGCCAGCCTCTCTCTGTAGGTAGAGCTGCCCCTGTCCTACCCTACTCTGTGTGGCTGCTTTCTTTGGTACTCTCTCCACACGCCCTCTGTAGCTGTGATGTGTTGTAGTTTTTAGCTGTTTGTAAAATGTTAAAAAGTTAAAAGGAAGTTAAAAATAACCACAAAAAAAGAAAATTCCAAATCCACCCTCCTCGCCGCGCTTCGTCTGGTGCCCTCGACCCTAAGGCCATTCCCTGATTTTGTAACACTGAACCAGGTGGTGACTGTAACTCTGGTGTCTGTGCTCAAAGGACTGCCTTCTCCTCCAGTGCCCAGTGTACGAGTGTGTGCCCCTCCTCACCATTCCGTGGCTGGACGTAGCCCTCTCCCTTACATCCCCGGGGGGAGACACATCCACTTTCTTGTCTCCTTGGGAACCCTAAACCTGACTCATTGATGTGAAAAATGAAATGAAAAATACTGCTGAAAAATAAAGGGTACCAATCCTTAGAATTCAAAGTGGCTCTGTCCGCTTCTTGGCATCTCCACTCACATTTAACCCCCTCTATTATTATTCTTGACTTGTGGAATAGGATGTCTCAAATCCACATTTTTGTTTAAGAACCATTTATTGACGGGGGCTGGAAAGGCAGCTCTGTGGGTTAAGAGCCCTTGTTCCTCTTGCGAGAAGCAACAAAAAACGTGTGTTCTGTGTGTGTGAGCCTCATGCTTGCACATGTCTGTGTACCACATGTGCCTGGTTCCCATCAAGGCCAGAAGAGGGCATCAGATCCCCTGCATCTGGAGTTACAGTTGGTTGTGAGTCACCATGGGGGTGCTGGGCACCGAACCTGGATCCTTGGAAGAGCAGAAAGTGCAGCGCCATCTCTAGCCCCCAGTTTTAAGCCATGTCTTTTGGGAATTCCTACTGCCTCTAGCTTGCCCTGGATTCCTCCACTCTACTCCACTGCTGCTTTAAACAAGACACATTACACTTGTTCTTTTTGTGAGACAAGTCCCACTAGTTAGCCCTGACGGGCCTTGAATTCAGTGAGATCTGCCTGCTGCTCCTCACGCTGGGATTAAAGGCGTGTGCCACTACCCAGGGCTCTGAAGCCTTTAATAACCTTCTACTGCCCAAACAGGCCCAATCTAGACACTGTTTACAGTCAGAAATGGTCAAGATCATATACTCAAGACATACGCATCTGCACTGCTGGGGTTAAACCCAAGGGTCAGACAAGCTAGTCACGTGCTCTGGCGCTGAGGCACATCCGCGGCCCAAGCTATGGTCAGCAACACCTTTCTCTGGGAACCTCCAGGTAGGAGGCATTGGAAAGCTGCTTCTGAGCTTCACCGGAGCTCCCTTGAAAAACCAGGCAGTGTTTGTCTCCGTTCGTTTCCTGCTTCAGATGCAGCAATTTCTTTCTTTCCGGTGTAATTTTGGGATCCTTGTAAAACCCAAATACTTCACTTCCTCACGAATCCCTTCTTCTCACAACAAAACAAAACAGAACAGAACAACAGACAAACAAAAAAAAAAGCCTGTAGGGGCCTAACAGCTGCATAAACCTGATGACCTCAATTCTTAGACTCCCAAGAGTTGTGTCCTCTGACCTCTACATGAGCGCCATGATGTCATGTACCTCCCATCACATACACAATACGTGGCTCCAACTTAACGGGTATTAAGAAGGCGGCTTTGACCTCCCAAGGCTGCTTCTCTTTATTTTCATGGCCCTAACTGACTCATCAGGACCAGGCAGCCCTTCCCGACTAGCCCAAGCAAGGGCAGCTGTGAGCAGCTCTCTCTCCCTGGCTACCTTAGCTTTCATCGGCCAGGAGCTTCCTGGCCTCTGCATGGCGTACGCTAGCAGAAAGGGTAGGGGCCCTGGGCCACACAAATCAAGGTATGACGTAGTAGTGACTTAAGAGTTTATTTTCATTCGGCCCCTTCCGATCGTTGTTCTCCCAATCTGGGTTATTAGGAGGTCCCTCGAGTTTTCTTGCTTCCACCTAGGCAGGGGGGGCTAGTGTCCAACTGTGGGTTCTCCCTCCACTGGGCGGGGGTCTTCGCCTGGATGGCCAGCGCGTGTACCGGTCCAGCCAGCTCCTCCGACAGCGCCGCGTGAACCAACCGGTGCCGCTGCAGGGGGCTCAGACCCTCGAACCGAGAGCTCACCACGGCCACACGGAAATGCGTCTCGCTGCCTGCTGGGACGGCGTGGCCGCCGCTCTCGTTGCGCAGCTCCAGGACCTCGGGGCTCAGGGCTTGCTCTAACTTGGCGCGGATGGCGGCCTCCACGGGCCCGCCGGCCGCCGATCCCGCGCTGGCCGGCGACACACACGCGCGCGTGGCCATGGGGACCACGCACCGGCCAACGGCGCCCTCAGCATCCGCTGCGGAGAGACGAAGGGCGCAGGGCTGAGAGCTGGGCCCACACACCCTCCCCACGCACCCCAGGACCGCCTCTGCACTGCAGTTGGCGGGCTAACGCGGCTCCTACGCCGGCCGCGGAGGGACAAGGGGCGATGGTTGGAACGGCCGGAGGAGCTCTGGGCACTGGGAGGGCATGGCTGGGAGCTGTGAAAAGGGAGGATGTGCAACTTGGTCCTTCTGGCTGAGTCAGAGCCCTAGCGTCCCCTCCAAACCCTAGGGAGGTACCTTTGCAGCCGCTGCGCAGCCACCGCTACCTTTGCTTTTCGAGGCGTCCGGAAACTCGCTAGGAAACGCAGTCCTGGTTGCGTCTGGGTAGGCGTTACGTAGTACCCGGAGGTTTCATGGGAACTGTAGTCCCGGCTCCTCCCAACCGGTGAAGTCCTGAGAAATCCGGAATTAGAGCAGTGCAGTGCAAAAACACAAGGGTTAAAGGATTCCCTGCAAATTTGGGATTGTTGCACCGGATTTGTTGTTTCTTGATCTTGTAACCCAAATAGCTTTATTCCTTTATAATTAATTAATTAAAAACAAGATATCATGTAGCCCAGGCTGGCCTCCAGCTCTCTAGAATGCCTGTTACTTCCTGATCCTCCTGCCTCTACCCACTGGGATTACTGTCCCATGTCAGTGATAGAGTGCCTCCAAAGTAAAAACAGGATTCCTGTGCTCAATAGGTCAGCCACAACTCAGAGGGGAATGTCTGCTGGGGCAGCCTATTTCCCAAGATGATCTGTCTTGCTTGAAGCCCATCATTCCAGGAAGAAGAAACTGAAGACCCTCACGTAGTCCCCTACAGCTGCATCAACTTCCTCATCCCCAAACCTCTCACTCACCCCTATATAGGGTCACAAGCAGCTTTTTCCTCTTGCAGACCCCTTCATGCCTGAGATAGGCTGTCCCTTGCTGTGTGGGCTAATAAACAGGCTCACCTGTTGAGGTCAGACCTGGTCTCTTTCTGCCTTCTGTCTCTCTCTCTCTTTTTTTTTTTGGTTTTTCAAGACAGGGTTTCTCTGTGTAGCTTTGCGCCTTTCCTGGAACTCACTTTGTAGACCAGGCTGGCCTTGAACTCACAGAGATCCACCTGGCTCTGCCTCCCAAGTGCTGGGATTAAAGGCGTGCGCCATCACCTCCCGGCTTGCCTTCTGTCTCTGTACTCTGTACTCCTAAATCTAATAGTCACACCTGAGGATCCCAATTACTCTATTATACATATAAGAAAATGGAAGTCCATTCTAGATACTAAATACATAATCATTGTGTGCCAGACCAGTGCTGGAGGCTGTAGAATAAAGTCAGGCCCAGCTCTTGGAGTTTACAGAACATCATAGGAACAGTGAGAGAGACATCGAGATACTGTGTGCCAAGTGTATGATGGGACTAAACACAGTTTACTGCAAGCATATTACCTAGATTTGGGAACTAAAAAAACGTGCTGTGAAGAGACACAGCAACTCTTTTTTTTTTTTTTTTTTTTTTTGGTTTTTCCGAGACAGGGTTTCTCTGTGTAGCTTTGTGCCTTTCCTGGAACTCACTTGGTAGCCCAGGCTGGCCTCGAACTCACAGAGATCCGCCTGGCTCTGCCTCCCGAGTGCTGGGATTAAAGGCGTGCACCACCACCGCCCGGCACAGCAACTCTTATAAAGGAAACCATTTAATTGGAGTGGCTTATAGTTCAAAAAGGTTTAGTCCATTATCATCATTGGGACATGGTGACGTGTAGGCAGACAAGATGCTGGAGTAGAAATAGAGTTCTAGATCTTCATCCACAGGCAACAGGAAGTGAACTTACACTGAGCACATCCTGAACATAGGAAACTTCAAAGCCTGCCCCCATAGTGACACACTTCCTCAGACAAGGCCACACCCACAACAACAAAGCCACACCTCCTAATAATGCCACTCCCTAAGAGATTATGGGGGCCTATTACATTCAAACTACCACATTCCACTCCCTGATCTCCTATAAGCTTGTAAAAATATCATAAAGCAAAATGCATTTAGTCTAACTTCAAAAGTTCCCATAGTATACAATAGTCTCAACAATGTTTAAAAGTCCAAAGTTCAAACTCTCTTCTGAGATTTATGCAATCTCTTAACTGTAATCCCCTGTAAAATCAAAATAAAAAAATAGATCACATAGTTCCAACACATATTTGTTCCAAATATACATTATTGTTCCAAAATATAGGGAAGGGTGTGTAGTGAGGAAATACTGGACTAAAGCAAGATCGAAAACCAGCTGGGCAAACTCCAAACTCTGCATCTTCATGTCTGATGTTGAAATACTTTTCAGATCTCCAACTCCTTTCAGCTTAGCTGACTACAGCACACTTCTTTCCCTTGGTTGGTTCTACTCCCTGTTAGGAGCTCTCCTCAGCAGGTATCCCACGGCTCTGGCATTTCCAACATCTTGGGGTCTCCAAGGTAATCAGGGTTCCCCTTCACAGCTTCACACAATGGCCTGTCTACTAGCTCTCCATTCAGGGACACCCCTGACACTGCCTGGCCTCAGTGACTTTATTCCATAACTCCTTTCTTCTATCCTTAACTCTAAACCACATGGCCAAAGCTGCCAAGTTCTTCTGCTTGCTGGGGCTGGAACATGGCAACCTTGTTCAATTACATCTTCATCAACTTTCTATTTTCTAAGGTTTCCTTCACTGCCTAAGCTTGGCTATCCTGAAACTGGAACTGTAGAACAGGCTGGCCTCAACTCAGAGGTCCACCTGCTTCTGCCTCTAGAGTTCTGGGATTAAAGGCGTGCACCACCAGCTCCAAGCTTTTCTTTAGTTCCTTTTCACAAGCTGGAAACTTGCATGGGTGGGACCTTACCCTGAGGTCACCACTCCCTTAATTCCATTTCTTAATCTGTTTATCTCCTTGAACACAGGACTTAGTTCCATTCCACTTCCTGATGCTCCTTTTCTCCTCAAATTGTACATTTTGTATTTTTCCTTTCTTAGCTTGCTCTTTTTCATTATAAATCTTTATAAGCATGAACACTAGTAACCACATGACAGAGTCTATCCTAGGCTGTTTTAAGCTTTCCTCTGCCAGTGGAATTAATCCAAATCTCTCACTTTAGCTTCAGGCAGACTCTTTGGACAAGGGCAAAAAGCAGCCATATTCTTCATCAAAATACCACAAGAACAATTTCTAGGCAACATGCTAAAATTCTTCTTCTCTGAAACCTCTTGAGTCATGCCCCCACAATTCAAATGACCCTCAACACTACTGTCTTCTATGCTCCTACTAGGATGCAGTGCTTAAAGCATTCCACTGCTTTTTGAATCCACAATCCCAAAGTCCAAGTGCAGGCAGATGTGGTGCTGGAGAAGGAACTGAGAGGTCTACATTTTGATCCAAAGGCAACAGGAAGTGAACTGAGACACTAGGTGTAGCTTGAGCACAGGAGACCTCAAAGCCCACCCACACAATGACACACTTCCTCCAACAAGGCCACACCTCCTAATTGTCCCACTCCCTGTGAGCTTATGGGGGGCTAATTACATTCAAACTACCACACCTTTCAAGAGATTTCTAGAGAACAGTCTAGAAGAAACAACAAGACTACTTTCTTACTTCACTTGGTCAGGCTGTGGTAGCTAAATAAAATGAAACATGAATGTTCCAAGGTATGGCTGAGGAGAAGGTTTTTATTGTAGATACGAGGGAGAGATACAGCCAGAGGCAATTGGAAGAATCTAGAGCAGGAAGAAAAATAGCAGACTGAACCAGGCCATGAGAAGAGAAGGGAGAGAGAGAGAGAGAGAGAGAGAGAGAGAGAGAGAGAGAGAGAGAGAACCAAGAGAGCTCACAGCTGAAATGGCAGGGTCAGATATATAAGGAGTAGATGCTGGGGGAAGGGAAGGGAAGCCCCTGGGCTGGGTGAGAAAAGCTGAGGGGAGCCACAGGTCCCGGGCGAGCCTAGCGGCCACTGTGCACTTTGATGTGCTAACGTTCACTGCGTTAGCTATTGGTTTCTTTGGGACCTGCCAGGAGCCTTGCCATTGGCAGTGAGACGGTCAGCTCCAGGCTGCAGCAACCTGTATCAGCCTGAGGAGTTTTTGTCCAGGACATCTACTCAGGAGGCCAAGTTCTTGACTTTGTTGCCAAAAAGAATTTCAGGACAGTCAGCATAACACAGACCTGGAGTTTGTTTTACTTATTTTGTTTTATTATTATTTGCCTTTTTGAGACAGTTTTATTCTCTACATAGCCCTGGCTGTCCTGGAACTCCTTATGTATATCAGGCTGGCCTCAGACTTACAGAGATCTGCCCACCTGTGCCTTCCAAGTGCTGGGATTAAAGGCATGCGCCACCACATTCTGCTAAAAGTGGCATTTATTAAGGAGAGACGTTAACACCGCTTTAAGCAGAGAGGTTAACTGAAGCGCTGAGAAAGAGGCTAGCTAGTACACCCAGGGGTGGGTCGTGAGCGTCTCACAGGAATTGTTGCATCTCTACGTTAGCCTTTATATAATTTGGTGGCTTCTGAAGCTAGATCTCTTAAGAGTTGCTAAGGACTTTAAACGTGATCATAGGTGGTTTCTGAAATCCAACAGACAGGATTACAGCTGATAAAGTAAAACTCAGACATGAGGTTGGCACAAGTGGATTAAGATATGCTTTTACTGCAAATACAGTTTATTGTCTTGTTTGTGAGATTTCCAGAAATCTATAGTTTTAAATCATAGAAATGAAAGTCAGGGATATTCTTGCTTAGGCTGTAAGCATGGCTCGGGGCTATTTTATTATCACTTGAAACATCTCTGTGTAAAAAGGTCACTGGGTTCCCGGCGCGCGGGCTTGGGCGGAGCGTGGGTTCCCCCACTACCACCACCACCACCACCACCCCACACCTCCCGGGGGTGTGGAACTGAGGCGAGCATGGCCCCGTGAGGAGTTAGGAGTTTCTCCAGAGGCCCAGCGGCAGCCCACAGAGGTAGACAGGCCCGGCGGTGGAGACAAGCAGACGAAGGTAGGCCTGTGGCGGCGGCCCGTGGAGGTAGACGGGCCCAGCGGCGGCAGCCGACAGGGATATTCAGACCCGGCGGCATCCGGCAGAGACATTCAGGCCCAGCGGCGGCCCACAGAGGTAGACCAGAGGTAGACGGCCCAGCGGCGGCCCGCTGAGGTAAACGGGCCCGGCGGCAGCGGCCGACAGGGACATTCAGACCCGGCGGCAGCCCACAGAGGTAGACAGGCCCGGCGGCGGAGACAAGCAGACGCAGGTAGGCCTGCGGCGGCGTCCCGCAGAGGTAGACAGGCCCAGCAGCAGCCCGCTGAGGTAGACGTGCCCAGCGGCGGCAGCCGACAGGGCTATTCAGGCCTGGCGGCAGCTGGCAGAGACATTCAGGCCCAGCGGCGGCCCACAGAGGTAGACAGGCCCGGCGGCGGAGACAAGCAGACGAAGGTAGGCCTGTGGCGGCGGCCCGTGGAGGTAGACGGGCCCAGCGGCGGCAGCCGACAGGGATATTCAGACCTGGCGGCAGCCGGCAGAGACATTCAGGCCCAGCGGCAGCCCACAGAAGTAGACAGGGCCCAGCGGCGGCCCGCTGAGGTAAACGGGCCTGGCGGCAGCGGCCGACAGGGACATTCAGTCCCGGCTGCAGCCGGCAGAGACATTCAGGCCCGGTGGCGGCCCCCAGAGGCAGACAGACCCAGCGGCAGCTGACAGGGACATACAGGCCCGGCGGCGGACCGCAGAGGTAGACAGGCCCAGGGACGGAGACAAGCAGACGCAGCTTGGAACAGGGACGCCCCTAACCCCAACATCTGGGGAAGAAGCTATCTCCGTGGGTCAGAACCAGAACGAATCTGAACACTCCTTCTGAGGACAACCCAGGGCCCAGCTGCTGATCCTGTGAAACCCAACAACTTGGAGGTGTTGGTGAGACTACCCTGCTCAGCTGAAACCCATCTGGGAGAGGATTCAGATGCCTACAGTTTAAAGTCTGAAGAAACAAGATCAGCTGAGGAGTTGACAAATGAACAAAACGTGACCTGGAACACAGAAGAAGGCGCTACCCAGACACCAAACCAGATCACCAGAATCATAAGTATATAATTCACCGATCGAAATCAGCTGCCCCTGAAGAAATAGCCCAATAGCACCAATTTAACCAAGAACCACTACTAAACCAAGACTAAAAATTAGAACAAGAGAGGCACTCTCAGACACAGACACCACCTGCACCGCACAGAGGAAGAGATGAGTAGACGCCAGTGCAAAAATACAGGCAACAACATAAAGACCTATATGGCAACATCAGAACCTAGTGATTCTACACCTGCAAGACCTAAACATACCATGACAGAAGAAACAGAAGAAATCAACCCTAAAAATGACTTTAAGAAGATGATAGAGGCCCTTAAAGAAGAAATAAAACATTCCCTCAATGAGGAAATAAAAACTTTCCTTAAAGAGGAAATGAAAAACTACCTTAAAGAGGAAATAAAAACTTTCCTTAAAGAGGAAATAAAAAACTCCCTTAAAGAGGAAATAAAAACTTCCCTTAAAGAGGAAATGAAAAACTCCATTAAAGAGGAAATAAAAAACTCCCTTAAAGAAATGGAAGAAAAAACGAACAAAAAATGGGAAGAAATCAAATCAAGCCAAGAAAAAGCAATTAAACAGATGAAAGAAACATTCCAAGATCTGAAAAATGAATTTGAGACAATAAAGAAAACACATGCTGAGGGAATGCTGGAAATAGAAATCCTGACTAAACGAACAGGAACTACAGAAACAAGCATAACCAACCGATTGCAAGAGATGGAACAGAGAATCTCTGACGCTGAAGACACGATAGAGAAAATAGATTCGTCAGTCAAAGAAAACAATAAAGACAAAAAAGTCGAACACAAAACGTCCAGGAAATTTGGGACACCATGAAAAGACCAAACCTAAGAATAATAGGGATAGAAGAAGGAGAAGAATACCAACTCAAAGGCACAGAAAATATATTCAACAAAATCATAGAAGAAAACTTTCCTAACCTAAAGAAAGAAATACCTATGAAGATACAAGAAGCTTACAGAACACCGAATAGGCTGGATCCAAAAAAAAAAGTCCCCTCGCCACATAATAATCAAAACACTAAACACACAGAATAAAGAAAAAATATTAAGAGCTGCAAAGGAAAAGGACCAAGTAACATATAAAGGCAAACCCATCAGAATAACACCAGACTACTCAATAGAGACTATGAAAGCTAGAAGATCATGGACAAACCTCATGCAGACACTAAGAGACCACGGATGCCAACCCAGACTATTATACCCAGCAAAACTCTCAATCACCATAGGCGGAGTAAACAAAATATTCCAGGATAAAACCAGATTTAATCAATACCTGTCCACAAACCCAGCCCTACAGAAAGCACTAGAAGGGAAAATTCAACCCAAAGAAGTTAAACACATCCATGAAAAATCAAGCAATAGATAATCCTACACCAACATACACCACAGAAGGACAACACAACACAACCAAAAAAATAACAGGAATTAACAATCACTGGTCATTAATATCCATCAATATCAATGGTCTCAACTCACCTATAAAAAGACACAGGCTAACAGAATGGATAAGAAAACAGGACCCATCCATATGCTGCATACAAGAAACACACCTTAACTCCAAAGACAGACACTACCTCCGAGTAAAGGGCTGGGAAAAGGTTTTCCAAGCAAATGGACCTAAGAAACAAGCTGGTGTAGCTATCCTAATATCTAATAAAATAGACTTCAAACTAAAATCAATCAAAAGAGACCAGGATGGACATTACATATTCATCACGGGAAAAATCCACCAAGATGAAGTCTCGATTCTAAACATTTATGCTCCAAATACAAAAGCACCCACATTCATAAAAGAAACACTACTAAAGTTTAAAACGCACATCAAACCCCACACATTAGTAGTGGGAGATTTTAACACACCACTCTCACCAAAAGATAGATCTACCAGACTGAAACTTAACAAAGAAATAAAGGACCTAACAGATGTTATGACTCAAATGGACCTAATAGATATCTACAGAATATTCCATCCTAACACAAAAGAATATACCTTCTTCTCAGCACCCCATGGAACCTTCTCAAAAATTGACCACATGCTTGGACACAAAACAAATCTCAACAGATACAAAAAAATTGGAATAACCTCCTGTATCTTATCAGACCACCATGCCTTAAAGTTAGAACTCAATAACAACAAAAATTATAGAAAACCCACAAACTCATGGAAACTGAATAATGCCCACCTGAAACATCAATGGGTCAAGGAAGAAATAAAAACAGAAATTAAAGAGTTCCTAGAATTCAATGAAAATGAAAGTACAACATACCCAAACTTATGGGACACTATGAAAGCAGTGCTAAGAGGAAAATTCATAGCTCTAAATGCACACATAAAGAAGATGGAGCAATCCCATACCAATGAATTAACAGCACAACTGAAAGCTCTAGAACAAAAAGAAACAAACTCACCCAGGAGAAATAGACGCCAGGAAATAATCAAATTGAGGGCTGAAATCAACGAAATAGAAAACAAGAGAACAATACAAAAAATCAATGAAACAAAGAGTTGGTTCTTTGAAAAAATCAACAAGATAGACAAACCACTAGCCAAATTAACCAAAAGGCAAAGAGAGAGCACCCAAATTCACAAAATCAGAAATGAAAAGGGAGACATAACAACAGACAATGAGGAAATCCAGAGAATCATCAGATCATACTTCAAAAACCTGTACTCCACAAAAATGGAAAACCAGGAAGAAATGGACAATTTTCTGGATAAATACCACATACCAAAATTAAATCAAGACCAGATAAACCATTTAAATAGACCAATAACCCCTAAAGAAATAGAAACAGTCATCAAAAGTCTCCCAACCAAAAAAAGCCCAGGACCAGATGGTTTCAGTGCAGAATTCTACCAGACTTTCAAAGAAGAACTAATACCAATCCTCTTCAAAGTGTTCCACACAATAGAAACAGAAGGAACACTACCAAACTCTTTTTATGAGGCTACAATTACCCTGATACCCAAACCACACAAAGATGCAACAAAGAAAGAGAACTACAGACCAATCTCCCTCATGAACATTGATGCAAAAATACTCAACAAAATATTGGCAAACCGAATCCAAGAATACATCAAAACAATCATCCATCACGACCAAGTAGGATTCATCCCAGGGATGCAAGGATGGTTCAACATACGGAAATCAGTCAATGTAATACACCATATAAACAAACTGAAAGAAAAAAACCACATGATCATCTCCTTAGATGCTGAAAAAGCCTTTGACAAAATCCAACACCCCTTCATGATAAAGGTCTTAGAAAGATTAGGAATACAAGGAACATTTCTAAACATAATAAAAGCAATTTATAGCAAGCCAACAGCAAACATCAAATTAAATGGAGAGAAACTCAAAGCGATACCACTAAATTCAGGAACAAGACAAGGCTGTCCACTCTCCCCATATCTATTCAATATAGTACTAGAAGTTCTAGCTAGAGCAATAAGACAACAAAAGGAGATCAAAGGGATACAAATTGGCAAGGAAGAAGTCAAACTTTCACTATTTGCAGATGATATGATAGTATACATAAGTGACCCCAAAAACTCTACCAGGGAACTTCTACAGCTGATAAACTCCTTCAGTAAAGTGGCAGGATACAAGATCAACTCAAAAAAATCAGTAGCCCTCCTATACACAAATGATAAAAGGGCTGAGAAAGAAGTCAGAGAAACATCACCCTTTACAATAGCCACAAATAATATAAAATACCTTGGGATAACACTAACTAAACAAGTGAAAGACCTTTTTGATAAGAACTTTAAATCTCTAAAGAAAGAAATTGAAGAAGATATCAGAAAATGGAAGGATCTCCCATGCTCATGGATAGGTAGGATTAACATAGTAAAAATGGCAATCTTACCAAAAGCAATCTACAGATTCAATGCAATCCCCATCAAAATCCCAACACAATTCTTCACAGACTTGGAAAGAAAAATACTCAACTTTATATGGAAAAACAAAAGACCCAGGATAGCTAAAAGAATCCTATACGATAAAGCAACCCTTGGAGGCATCACCATCCCGGACCTCAAACTCTACTATAGAGCTATAGTAATAAAAACAGCTTGGTACTGGTATAAAAACCGACATACGGACCAATGGAATCGAATTGAAGACCCTGACATTAATCCATGCACATATGAACACCTGGTTTTTGACAAAGGAGCCAAAACTATACAATGGAACAAAGAAAGTATCTTCAACAAATGGTGCTGGCATAACTGGATGTCAATATGTAAAAGATTACAAATAGATCCATATCTGTCACCATGCACAAAACTCAAGTCCAAGTGGATCAAAGACCTAAACATAAATCCAGTTACACTAAACTTAATAGAAAAGAAAATAGGAAGCACTCTTGAACGCATTGGCACCGGAGACCATTTCCTAAATAAAACACCGACAGCACAGACCCTGAGCACAACCATTAATAAATGGGACCTCTCGAAACTGAGAAGCTTTTGCAGGGCAAAAGACACAGTCAATAAGACAAAAAGACAGCCAACAGATTGGGAAAAGATCTTCACCAACCCCACATCTGACAGAGGATTGATCTCCACAATATATAAAGAACTCAAGAAACTAGACATCAAAGCACTGAACAGTCCAATTAAAAAATGGGCTAAAGAGCTAAACAGAGAATTCACAAAACAAGAACTACAAATGGCTGAAAGACATTTAAAGAAATGCTCAACATCCTTAATCATCAGAGAAATGCAAATCAAAACGACTCTGAGATACCACCTTACACCTGTTAGAATGGCTACGATCAAAAACACCAATGACAACCAATGTTGGAGAGGATGTGGAGCAAAGGGAACACTCCTCCACTGTTGGTGGGAATGTAAACTTGTACAACCACTGTGGAAATCAGTATGGCGGTTTCTCAGAAAATTAGGAATCGAACTACCTCAAGACCCAGCCATCCCACTCTTGGGCATCTACCCAAGGAATGCTGATTTATACCATAAAGATACATGCTCAGCTATGTTCATAGCAGCACTATTTGTAATAGCCAGAACCTGGAAACAACCTAGATGCCCATCAACGGAAGAATGGATGAAAAAAATGTGGTACATATACACAATGGAGTACTACTCAGCAGAGAAAAACAATGAAAGCATGAAATTTGCAGGCAAATGGATGGAACTAGAAAAAATCATCCTGAGTGAGGTAACCCAAACCCAGAAAGACAGTAATGGTATGTACTCACTCATTGGTGGATTCTAGATATAAAATAAAGAACAATCAGACCACAACCCATAGAACCATAGAGGCTATATATATAGCATGGAGGTCCCTAGGACGACTGTGGCATATAATAAATTTCAGTTTTACTCAATTATTGAAAAAAAAATAGCCAAATGAATGGAAACACATGAACTATGAACCAAAGGCTGAGGGGCTCCCAGCTGGATCAGGCCCTCTGAATAGGTGAGACAGTTGATTGGCTTGATCAGTTTGGGAGGCAACTAGGCAGTGGACCAAGTCCTGTGCTCATTGCATGAGTTGGCTGTCTGAAACCTGGAACTTATGCAGGGACACTTGGCTTAGTCTGGGAGGAAGGGACTGGACCTCCCTGGACTGAGTCTACCAAGTTGATCACAGTCCTCGGGGGAGGACTTGTCCTGGAGGAGGTGGGAATGGAGGGTGGGCTGGGGGTAAGGGGAGGGCGTGGGAGGGGGGAGAATAGGGGAACCCATGTCTGATATGTAGAACTGAATGATATTGTAAAATAAAAAATATATATCACAAAAAAAAAAAAAAAAAAAAAAAGGTCACTGTCCCCATGTAAGCAACCTTCTCAGCAAATGTTAACCGTATTGGAGCTCTTCACTGAAGATGGTGAGAAGCTTCAACTAGATTTTGGGGTGAGGCTTGCCTTTTCCTTTTACCTTTTCTGCTTTTCTTTCCTTCCGCAACCTCGAGTGCCAAAGCCAGGAAGAGGAGAGTCTTGGAGTGTCCTTACTTCTGGAAGCGTGAGGATGTAGGTATGGTTGGAGCTCTGGGGTCAGGGAAGGCGATAACGGTAGCATCGAGGGCACAGGAAAAAGTCCATTTTCTCCACTGACTAAAGAATTAAAAGGCAGGAAAAGTTCAAAGGTCAAGCAAAGCCAAAGTTTACTTAAAGAAGACAGTTTTATTAGTGGATTTATTTTTAAAAACAAAGCCAAACAAATACCGAGGCAGGCAAGCTGCAATCTCAGCAGTGCCTCAGGGAGGAGGGTGGAGACAGGCAGGAAAGACTAACTGCCCTGCCGCCTGAGGTAAGCCAGAGGACAGACACATGGTGGAGACCGGAGCTTCTGAGAAAAAGTAGGGAGCCACCAGAAAAAGAACACACAGGTTCTGGACAGCATCTGAAAGAAGGGATAAAGAAGAGGTTGGGCGGACCCAACTGTCAAGTTCAAAGGAAACTCTGTTTCCCTAAATCCCCAAATGGCTATGTGGTGCCTATTAGCATACCAAAGCCCATGCTGGCCTCCAGGCTCCCTTCAGGCTAGCATCCCAGCTCTTCTCACCTCCTCCCTACCCTAGACTCCCCCCAGTACCCCAGCTCAGGCCCCCCCCTTTCCCAGCTACTCATTCTCCTTATAACCCTGCTATTTATTGATATCTTTCTCTGCCCTGCTTCCCCTCCCCCTCTGCCCTGCTCCTGCTTCTCCTGGAAGCCTGCTCCAGCCTTCTGGACATCTGGACATGTCTTCTCTCTGCTCTGGACTCTTCCAGCTGCCCTGGCTGTTCTCTCTCTCATATCTATAACAATAAAACAGCAGTCATGTTGTCAGGTTATACAACAACAGAACTTCATGGCTGCTTGTGTGTGTGTATGTGTGTGTGTGTGTGTGTGTGTGTGTGTGTGTGTGTGTGTGTGTTGGTGATTATAGGAAGGAAAAGAATATCATCTCATTAAAGAGATAGTTATTCTGCCTATGTCTTTAAGAAGGCTTAAGGTAAACCTGGCTTGCTTTTTTCTTCCTTCCTTCCTTCCTTCCTTCCTTCCTTCCTTCCTTCCTTCCTTTCTTTCTCTTTTTTTAAATTTTTTTTATTTTTTTATTTTTTTGAGACAGGGCTTCTCTGTGTAGTCCTGGCTGTCCTGGAACTCTCTCTGTAGACCAGGCTGGCCTCAAGCTCAGAGATCCACCTGCCTCTGCCTCCTGAGTGCTTGGATTAAAGGTGTGCACCAGCCCTGGCCAGCTGAGCCTGGCTTTCTAAGGACAGCCTTGCCTCACCCAGGGTGATCCGTTGTCCAGGTGGTTGAATCGCCTTAACTGGATTATCAATTCAGGTATGAGCAGCTTGGAACGTTAGGACTCCACCCAGGGCAGAGATTTCATCTTCTTGACCAGAAGCCAGTTTTCAAGTTTCCAAGATATTATATCATTTAAAAGTTTCTTTCGGGGCTGGAGAGATGGCTCAGCAGTTAAGAGCATTGGCTGTTCTTCCAGAGGACCTGGGTTCAATTCCCAGCACCCACAGGGCAGCTCACAACTGTCTGTAACTTCAGATCTGGCATCCTTACACAGACATACATGCAGACAAAACACCAGTGCACATAAAATAAAGAAAAAATTTTAAAAAGTTTCTTTCATGACACACACACACACACACACACACACTCTTCCCAATTTTTCATTTTGAATAATTTCAGTCTTAGTCCTGGAAAAGCAGCTCAGTGGTTAATAACACTTTCTGCTCTTCTCAGGGACCTGAGTCCTGGATCCCAACCCACATCAGGCGGCTCATGACCACTGCTTCTGGCCTTTTCAGGCACCTTCATGGACATGCACACACCCACACAGACACAGTACTAATAAAAAAAAAAAAATAAAACAAATGAGAGCGAGGCAGGCGGGCAGGCGGAGGCCACTCCTCAGTGACAGGGTCCTAAGGGGGAGGGTCAGGAGATAAGAAGATAAAGAACACAGAAAGCGGGGGTAGGAGGTCTTGCATAAGCCATGTCTCATGCCAAGCCAGGTCCTTAAGAAGTATCGTATCTTTTTTTTTTTTTTTTTTGGTTTTTCGAGACAGGGTTTCTCTGTGTAAGCTTTGCGCCTTTCCTGGAACTCACTTGGTAGCCCAGGCTGGCCTCGAACTCACAGAGATCCGCCTGGCTCTGCCTCCCGAGTGCTGGGATTAAAGGCGTGCGCCACCACCGCCCGGCGAAGTATCGTATCTTATATACTATTTGCAGAAGAAAACGGCCAAGGTCAGCAGAGAGCTAAGTTAGACAATGTTGGCAAAAGAACGCAGGACACCTCAGACACATCTGCCCTAGGATTGATAACCACAGCCCTGGGTGGGGCGGCGGGGGCGGGGCCGGGGGGTCCTTTTCCCAGGAACTGAAACTGTAATTCCTGTGAGGTCCTGGCTCCACTCTAGATCAGACCTTGCCAAGTCGGCCTCTAGGTAAGGACGCAGAACTCCTGTTCCCTTTGTCCTCTCATCCGGGTCTCTGAGAAAGCCTTGGATCAGTCTGGCTTCCAACAATGACAAACCCAAGAGGCAATCAATGCCTTCTCCTTTCTACCAGGTTTGCTGCTGCTGTTGTTGTTTGTCTGTTTGTTTTGTGGATTTCTGTACAGTCTGAGGTGGGTGTGCTGGGGCCTGGTACTAAATGTAACCCCAGGTTGGTTGGCCTCAAACTCACAGTCTCCCTTCCTCACCTTCCTCAGCCTGGGTTGACAGGCTGATCCACCGTGCTCAGAGCCACTGTGCCTGGCTTAGACTCACCACTTCTTACATTTGGATACTCACACATGCATTTACATGTCTAAGTACTTTATGTACTGTTGGAGCCCATGTAGTTTTCCTCGTGGCTTTACCCAGCAGGTCTGCATAGAGAGGATGATTGGACCACGGGCCTGAGGACCAGGTGTCTGGGACGGTCTGCACTTGGCTGTGCTGGGGGAAGGTCATTAGCCCACCCCTTGGCATTCCTTTAAAAACCCATTGGCAGAGACAGTCAGGGTCTGATGGATTAGGATCCAGGCCCTCTCGAGGCTATCCTGTATTTTCTGTCTGTTTCTCTCCCCTCTTTCCTTCTAACTAATATTTCTTCTTGCTCCTACTCAAGAGAGTACTCTGGGGAGATGGGGTGGGGTGGGGGGTGGCTCCCCACAGTATACACTTAAGACATGTTTTCATATTTCTGTTTTGCTAAGCAACTTGAAAATAAATTTTACATAGCTAAAGTGGTCCAGCCTGGATGTCCTGAGGGCTCGATACAACCATAATACTGATTGTCAGATCCAAGATATTTAACATGCAATGACATTTCCCCTAGCCTCTGAGACACTTACAACTTTCAGAAAAATGACAGTATTTGAAGGGCCCAGGAATATAGGAATATAAGATTATAAACCGAAAGAGATGAGAGCTGACAGCCAATAGCTCTGTAGCTATTAACAAACTATTAAACTTTTAACAAAGGCTTTTTTGTGCCTTACGCCAGCTCCTCTGTCAGCAGCCAGGGGTTAACTTGTAATGATAACCCCCCTGCTTCTTACAGCCGACAACTGCCGTGGACCAAAGTTAACTTTTAACAGTTGTTTCTACGCGACTCCTAGCTTACGTCCCGTCCTCTAACCTTTAACGTGAATTTCCGCCTTGCATTGTTTGCATCCTTCCCAGCTACGGGGAGAGCAGCCATGTCAGGAAAGCTGCAGGCTTCTGAGAATATCATTAAGCAAAAACCCTGTGAGCAGAAATTGTAAATCCTAAAATGTAATAGGTCTCTAAGTTTGAACTTTGAAATTGTAAAAATTCTTTTGTCCATACCTAACGCTTACGTCTTACTATAAAAAATAAAATAAATAAAAATATTTTTATCCTTAACTGCTATATATATATATATATATATATATATATATATATACATACACACACACACACACACACACTCACATGTCCTCTAAGAACCAGGATGCCATCCTACAAGACCGTTCTCACACCTCACATAATGAAGGCTCATAGAACCCACCTACCTAATACCCAGCTGATAACCCAGTCTACACAGTCCTCTCTAGTGGTTGCCATGCTTTGACTGCGTCTCCAAATTCATGTTCTATCTTAATCCTCGTGGTAGTAGTATTATGACGAGGTGGGGCCTTAGGAGTGTTGAGGTCTTGAGGGTGATGCTCTCAGAATGGATTTGTGCCTTAGAAATGAGCTTGAGGAAGCAAGGCTACTCCGCCAGCCCTTCTCAAAGTCATCTGGATGGTGTCATCTGGAGAACTGGCCTTCGCCAGACACTAAGTCCATCAGCAATTTGATCTTGGCCTTCTGTCTCCAGAACTTAAAAAATATTCTGTTCTTTATCAATCACTCAGCCAGTGCTATTTTGGTACAGCAGTACAATAGACAAAGGCAGCGTCCCAGCCGATGCTGAATCTTTGGAAACGCAGTCAAGGATCATGCATTGCACTTACTCGGCTTCAGATTTCCATTTTGCAAAGATCACCGTTTACAGTGTGGAAATGATGATAAAAGAGGCAAGAAATGAAACAGGGAGATGAGCTGGGACGTTAGTGCAGCTGCCCGGGTGAGAGAAATGGCCTTCTCAGGGAGAGAGAGGCATGGGCCACTGCCGCCTCTTCCAGCAGCCTGCCTGCCTTCTTCTGCAGGGGGGGTGGGGGGGGCTGCCTCAGATTCACCTGGGATGCTCATGTCACCTCAGAAGAGAATTTCAGGCTGAACTAGGATGAAGGTGAGCTGGAGCTGAAAAGGAAGAGCTTTGGCACAGAGTGGGAAGCAACACTCAGGTGTGTTCCTGAGCTCTAGAGAGTTCCTCCACTCAAGTGTCTTTCCGTGTGAAGGACTTTGATGTCTTCTGAGGTTAGGTCTCACAGTTGCTGAGGAACTGGAAGGAGATCACAGAGTGGTCCCTAAGGAGCAATGACTAGATCACAGCTGATAAAGTAGGACACAGGCAAGTTAAGGTGTCTTTACTGTAAACAAAAAAGATTTTACAATTAAAACCTTAATTGTAAGAGTCCCAGAAACTTTTGGATTTTCACATTTTTTTTTACATCTGGGAAAGGAATAAGATCACATTCAAAGGCCATATATACAAATAGAATGCTTCATTGCTATTTCAACATTCTTATTTGAAACATCTCTACATAAAAGGAATGTTGCCTCCAGGTAGGCAACCTCCAGGTTTTGACAGCAGGTTCTAACAACTGAGATGGAGTGTCTCCATCTCAGCTCCTGAAAGACTTGAACTAGACTCGGAGTCAGTGACTCCTTCTCCTTCTTACGTCCCCTGGACTTTCCCTTTTTTAATCTATCTGCCCTGTGTCAGCCTGAGCCAAGATGGTAGTAGAAATGGAGAGACACTGTGACCACAAGACATTCCAAGAGGAAAACACACAGGTTGTGGCGATAGATTATGAGATGGGAAGTGTTACAGTGATTTTCCTTTGTGCATCTGAAGTTATAAAATAATACAAACGATCCCTGTATATCCCTTGTCCATCTCTCTCTCCTTGTGGTTCTACTTCTCTGCGGGTTCCTAGCGTTTTACAAAAACATTTAAAAATCCAGACACTTTGGTACATAACAACCAGAATGAAAATGGTTAGTCACAGCCCACGGCCCTCAGCCCCGAATCGACAGCTGCTCTCCAGCTGTCTCTTCCCTCAATATTCTGGACTAGTCCCTCAATTTAGACTTTCGGAGTTGACTATTTTCCTTTGGAGATGGAGCTTTGGAATGCTGCTCAGGTTAGCATCAAGCTCCTGAACTCCAGACCATCCTCCTGTTTCAACCTTCTGTGTGGCTGGGACTGTCAGTGGGAGCTGGAGACCCAGCCTTATATTGCCGCCTGGTCTGTGGAGTTCTTTTACTCATGTTAAGTTAGGACCCTTGATTTATGCTGTAAAACAGAATTTCAGGACTAGCCAGTGTGAAATAAAAGTTGGAGTTTATTCAGGAAACTTTTTTTGCTTGGTGTTTTTTTTTTTTAAAGGTATATGTGTATGTGTGTATATAAAAAGCTGGGTATGGTGGTACACCTTTAATGCCAGTACTGGGTAGGCAGAGGCAGGCAGATCTCTGCTAGTTCAGGGCCAGCTAGCTTGGTCTATGTTACAAGTTCCAGGCCAGCCAGGACTATACAAGTGAGAGACCTTTTCTGTTTGTTTGTTTTTAGACACAGTTTCTCTGTGTAGCCCTGGCTGTCCTGGAACTTCCTATGTAAACCAGGCCAGCCTTGAACAGAGATCAGCCTGCCTCTGCCTTCCGAGTGCTGGATTAAAGATGTGTGCTGTCACACCCTGGCGGTGAGAGACCTTGCCTTAAAAACAAACAAACAACAACCCAGACAAACTAAAACTGCATCCATACTGACCAGTTACAGACTTTTTTCTTCTCCAAGCAACATAGTATAACAGCATGACACTCACACAGTATTAGGCATTATAAGTAATTTAGAGATGACTTCAAGTAAACACATTATGTCCAAATATAAGATCTGGGTGTGGTGACACAGGCCTGGAATCCCAGCTACTCAAGAGGCTGAGGCAGGAAGATCACAGATTCAAGGCTTACCTGGGTTACATAGTGAGTTCAAGCCCAGCCTGGGCAACTAAGTGAGCCCCTGTTTCAAAAATAACAAAAAGGGTTATATATAATATGGATCAGTGTTAAAGTGTTTGTTTAGCTGCTCTGTGACAGACTTTTCCTGGTGTCCTAGTCAGGGTCACTACTGCTGTGATGAAACACCATGACAAGTAACTTGGGGAGGAAAGGCTTTCTTTGGTTTACATTTCCACATCACTATTCATCACAGAAAGAAGTCAGGACAGGAACTCACACAGGGCAGGAACCTGGAGGCAGGAGCTTGTGCAGAGGCCATGGAGGAGTGCTGCTTACTGGCTTGCTTATTCCTCGGGGCTTGCTCAGCCTGCTTTCTTACTTATACAACCCAGAACCATCAGCCCAAGGATGGCACCACCCATAATGGGCTGGGACCTCCCTCATCCATCACTAATTAGGAGAATGCTCTACCGGCTTTCCTACAGCCCAGTCTTACAGAGGCATTTTCCAAACTGGGGCTCCCTCCTCTCTGAAGACTCTAGCTTGTGTCAAGTTGACATGTAATGTTGGACCTGAGAAAAACAAATTCCATGACTATCTGATTAAGCAAGCTGCATTTAGAGGTGCACAAGGGACCAGCCACATGGCTGCCTCCCCCTAAGTCGGGATTTCTGAGCTCATCCTCTCACTGACTTTTGAGGTCCCCTTTATTAGGGAGGATTAGGTTGATAAAAAACAGCTGTTGAGATAATTTGGCTGTTAACACCTGGACAAAGAGAGTGTGTGTGTTGGGGGGAGGTACTCAGGGCTCCCGGCTGCCTGTGGCATAGATAAGTGTAATAGAAAACAACTGTCGGGATAACTGGCTGTTAGAAAGGAGGCAATAAAAATAAAGCTGCTGGTGGTGGTGGTGCGTGCCTTTAATCTCAGCACTCAGGAGGCAGAAGCAGATAGATCTCAGAGCAAGTTCTATAATAGCCAAGGTTACACAGAGAAACCCTTGTCAGAAAAAAAAAAGTGCAAGAATCCATCATGTAGAAAGGGAGCCATCAAGGTATCAGGGAAGACACATTTTCGTAAGGCAAAAGGGCAATCATATATCACAAGTTCAGGAGTTTCAGAAGGCAAAGTTTCAGAATACATCATGGAGGTCACAACTTCAGAGTAGGTTGAAAAACATTGTTTGCAGGATACATTATTAGGCTTAAGAGACAGAAACTTATCCTTGTAAGGTAAGGAGACTTAATAACAACACAGCTCCTGTTTGGGTTTCATAATAACTAGTCTGTAGTTGGAAGGTTTCTCTGGTCCTGCCCCACCCTGTGGTCAGGATGAATCTCTCCAACCCGCATCCAGTAGCTGCTTGATCCCAAGTAAACACACAGAGGCTTGTATTATTTGCAAACTGTATGGACTATGAGTCAGGCTTCTCGCTAGCCAGCTCTTACATCTTAAATTAACCCATTTCTATCAATCTATGTTTTGCCAAGTATTCTGTGGCTTTACCAGTCTGCTGGCATCTTGCTTCTCCGTTGGCGGCGCCTGGCGTCTGTTCTGCCTCTGCCTTTCTTCTTCCTGTCTCTCTCTCATGTATTTCCTGTCTGGCTATAACCTGACTCGCCATAGGCCAGAGCAGCTTCTTTATTAACCAATCATGGCAACACATATTCACAGTGTACAGAAAGACATCCTATAGCACTAGTCAGAACATCTGGGGAGACCAACACACACATCTACTCACCCCAGACAGAGAGCCCAAGACAGATCAATGTGGCCAGATCACCAATGGCCAACTTGGTGAACCAATTAGTTTTATTGGGGAGTTACTTACATGAGTTACTTACATGAACAGAAATGACTCAAAGACAGCTTCATCACCAAAGCCCACCCCAGCATGAGTGACAGCTCACAATCTGGGAACCTGGAGCATGCTGCATAGCATATAGGTGGCTCAACAGGTTGGAGAGTGTAGGTGGAAGTTTCTCTTCCACCTGCCTGTTCCCAAATACCCAGCAGCCGCTTCCCAAATAATTGACTCAGAGGCTTAATATTGTTTATAAATGCTCAACTGGTAGCTTAGGCTTATTACTTACTAGGTTTTACATTTAAATTAACCCATAATTCTAATCTATGTTTAACCACGTGGCTTGGTACCTCTTCTCAGTTAGACATTCTCATCTTGCTTCCTCTGCATCTGGCTGGCGACTCCTGACTCCACCCTTCCTCCCAATCTGCTTGCCCCGCCTATACACCCTGCTTGGTTACAGGCCAGTCAGCATTTTATTAAACCAGTTCCAGTGACAAATCTTTACAGTGTGCAAAAGCATTATCCACAGCATGAGAGTATCTTTTCGAAGTGCCTCCGTCGGTCTAAACCTTTCCCAGGCAGTTCAGCCGGTCTCTGCTTCTTGCAGGCAGCTGGTCTGTATCTGAGAGTTTTTGTAGCTTGGCTTCCCTGAGAGTGACTCTCCGCAGTCTTTACTGCTTACTCTTGGGGGGGGAGGGACCTAGCAAATCTGGTCAGTGTCAGGGACTTCCTGAAGCTATTTTGAGTTACTTCCTGTCTGAAGTTTCCCTTCAGGATGGAATGTATAAATCATAGAAGAAACTGCTACATGATACTATGCATAGAACCCTAGGTTTAACCCCTATCACTGAAAAAAACAAACAAAAGAAGTGACAAGATACTATATCATTTCCTATGCCACTTGAGTGCTGTAGTATTGATACCCATACTGGAGCCGATCCCTTGAGGGATGACTGAGTGGGGAGGGTTTGCATTATCTGAGGTTCCAGGTATCAACTGAGCATCTTGGGATGCTTCTCTTTTAGGATAGGGAGGACCACTACATTTTGAGTGCAAGTAATTTTTTTGTTTCTCATTAAAGTTTTGTCCACTAATGTTAGCATTTGGGAAGTATACTGGAGGTGTCTTTTAGTCTGGTGTTACTGAAGACGAAACACAGTTCCTGGGGTACGTGAGTGTGCCTGGGGGTGTACATGAAGTCACCCGAAGAGAAAGCATATGGTCGAAAAAGAATTGTGATGCCAACTTTATGTTTAAAAGTTTAAAATTACTGTGCTTAAGAGAACTATAAAGCAAAATCGGACTTCTAAATGTTAAGGGCTGTTAAGGGTTGTTTTTGTAATTGTCTGATCTTACATAATTTTAACAAAACTGTTGTTTATGCAAGATATTAGATCATAAGGTTAACTGTTGTTTCTGCTTCTGTAAACAAAAGCTTTGTTTTGTTCCAGATAACCAAGGCTTTGCAAAATGTAACCTTCTTCTTGATGTAAGCAGAGTGTAACTTTATGTTCTTTGCTTATGTATATAGTTGGAATTTTCTTTAGGCTGTCAATCAGCTCCCAAATAAAGACATGGAGATGTATTATTAATTATGAATGTCTGGCCTTACCTTAGGCTTGTCCCACTAGCTCTTTTAACTTAATTTAACCTGTTTCTATTCAACTACATTTTGCCTCTGTATGTCCTGCTTTCCTGATTCCTCCATGTGTGGCTGGCTGACTCCTGGCATCTCCTTTTCTTTCTTCCCCACCTAAATTCCTCCTACTAGTTCTTCTCCATGCCTGGAAGTCCCACCTGTACCTCCTCCCTGGCTATTGGCCATTCAGCTTTTTATTAGACCAATCAGGTGCCTTAGGCAGGAAAGATGAAACAGCAACACATCTTTACATAGTTAAATATTTCCACAACATAAATAAATGCAACACATCCTTGAGTAGTTAAACAAATATTCTGCAACATAAATAAATGCAACATATCTTTGAGTAGCTAAATAAATATTCTGAAGCATATATAAAAACCTCTGACTAAAATGGCCCAGAATCTTGAGTCTTGGGTATAGACCTGGCACAAGAATCTGATTAAAAGCCTTTTCTTTGTTAAAATTTGTTAACGGTCAGATTGGCGAATCTCTGAGTGACCCCAGACCCATAACAAAATCACAAAGAACCAAAAGAAAAAAGAATAGAAATGTTTACTTGAATGACAACCCTGGCTGGTGTGTGAGGAATGTATTTGAGGCGGCATGGTACAAGAGGAGCCTCTGTCACTATTGTGGGTGGAAGGAAATTGAGCGAAGGCAGGACACTCTCTAGGTGGTCGTGATTCAAAGGCTCGATCATTCAGGTCAAGGCCTGGAGACTTGCTGATCCCCAGTGGTAGGGAATCCTGGGGAAGCTGAACAGATGACATTTAACTGTCTAAATGGGCATAGACAACTAACCCATGGAAAGAGGCCTCCAGGCAGAGGACATGGCATTTACTGTATTCTAAATGTGTGAGGTCAAGTTCACGGTGAGCATCCTTAGGTGTTCAGTAGGATGTATCAGATGGAATAACTTGGACTTGGTGGCACATGTCTATCTATGACTCTGATGAATAGAAAAGGCTGAGGTAAGACCGGGCAATGCAGTAAGACCTGTATTAACAACCAGAAAAGGCATTGGGTGGATAAGTATGACTGGAAGGAGCCAACATTATTACTGCATTTGCAGAGAAAGTTTTGTGGGGCGTCTACAGTGCTTTTCTTGGTCGAAGGCTTATGAGACTGGATCATTTTAGCACTTTAAAAGTTAACTTAACTTTTAGGATGACTATAAATGTATAATGGCCAGTCATTCAATAAAAATGAATGAATAAAAGAAGCATATTAAAACAACTTAAACAGAAACATAAAGATGCAACAATATGTCCAAATATGCACCTCAGTTACTCACGGTCACCACATACACATTATTGGACTGAACTTGACAAGCAAATTTTTTTTTTATTTTTTGTTTATTCATTCCTTATAAAAGAAAAAAATTTAAGTGTAAGCTGTATATAGTAAGCTTATCGTCTTTGTTTTCAATAAAATCATAGTTGTAATATTATCTTATTTGCTGAAGGGTCTGTCTTGGGCAGATCAAGATATTTGAGGCACTAGGTCCTGAGAAATTATAGTGGACACCTTGTGTGCACGACACACAACAAACACCTGTAACATGAGGGTTGGTGTGCCCAACAAGCCACTCACTGTCCCCCCATGATGACATCACTTTATTATTTGTTCACTAACTTCTGTGTTCGTTGAGGTATAATTTACACATACAAAATTCAGGAATCGTGACCGTGCAGCTTAGTTGTGCACGAGTTCACTGTATGAAGAGACAGGAAATTCCCAGGGCTTCAGAAGGCACCCAGGGAGTCAATACTACTGGCCCACAGGGAACCGTCATCAAATCTTTCTTCTGTAAACGTTTATTTTTACTCAAATCATTCTATTTTTTTCATGTCTTTTTTTTTTTTCCTTTTGTGACCCACTGAGTTTAACTGCTATTGGTTATAGGAGCTGGGTGAGGGGTTACTTGCAGAAAAATGAAACTTATCATTGGCTCCAGAACTGAAGAAAATGTCTCTGTGTCTCTCTTCCCACAACCTTTAAATACTTATAGTTTTTAGGGCAGGGTGACTCTCATCAGCACCTCATCCCAATATTTTTTAGAGTCAAGAGTCTCATCTATCCCAGGTTAGCTTCAGACTTGCTTTGTAGCCAAGGATGTCCCTGAACTAATTTGCTAGGATTACAGGAACGAACCACATGCCCCTTTTATGGGGTGCTGGAGATCCAACCCAGTGCCTTGTACATGCTAGTCAAGTACTCTACCAGCTGAGCAGCCGTCCAGCAGTTGGTGGCATTTGGAAAGTGGCGGGGAGTAAAAACAAATAGTGTAGAAAAAAACCAAAACCATGAATTCTCTAAAAGTTTTAATTAATTTATATCTAAGTAGTTAATTACCTACTATAAGCCAGGTAGAAGGAATCACTAACTAGTGTCACAAATATAAAGAGGACATGGAGGCGAAATAAACATTAATAAAAGGTAGAGAAGCAAATGCTGTTGCTAGGATGTGAATGGAGCTGTGTGGACCCGGAGTGTGTGGAAATGGGGCCCTCACGGAGGACATGGGGCTGAAACTGGACGGGTGAGAACTCATGGATCAAGAGAAGGGGAAGCACGTGAGCCAGGCCACTGGAAGGTTCATAGCAGGAGCTGTGGAAGGGCCTGGCTCATGTCGTGAGTGGACTGCTGTGCAGCGAGGAGAGAGAGGAGGGGAGGGAGGGGAGGGGAGGGGAGGGGAGCGGAACAAGGGAGAGCACAATACAAATGTTTGCTTAATTAAATTGCCTGGGAAGGAACTCAGCGGCCTTTGGCAGATAATCCCAGCAGTATCAAAGGAAACAGCCTGTTAGTGATGATGTGCACTTAGCAAACAGCCTGCTCTCTCTGTTCTGGGAAGGCTCTGATTAAAATGCTGGGAAGGGAGTTCTAGGGGGCAACAGACAATGATGGGCCCGGATACACACCGGCCTATGTAAACTTACCTAATAAAGTTATGTGTGAAACTTAAAGTCTCAAAGGAATTCTCATTTATAGAGGAGGAAAGTGATGGCATGATGGCGGACCAGGGACATCTCTAAGTCCCCAGAGCCACATGAGTGGCCAGGCCTCTCCCCCAAGGACCTCTAACTGCTCTAACCGCTGGGCCTGCCCCCACCCTACAATCTCTGGACTTGCAATCCCATCAATTGCCACCCTGGAAAGCTCCACCCCCTCCCAAGAGATCTAGAGAAGCCCTCCATCCTGTTCACTTTGTCACTGTTTCTCACCTGAGCAGAGGCAGAGGCAGCCACCCTTCTGGTTTTTTCCCTCTCAATAAACATCTAGTGTGAGGTTTGTTGTGCAGTGTGACTTGGTGGTATTCCTTGGCTCCTGGCTGCCAGGACACCTTTCCATCTGAGCTGTACTGCTTGTAACTTCATTATGCCCAATCTCTGGTTAGTGAAAGATGATGATGAAGTCCTAAAGAGTATATTCTTTGAGTCTGAAAAACTTGGGTAAGTGAGTGACTACGTGACCTATGTCCCGGGGAGACCCTTTCTTTCGTTTATCTGTCAAACAGAAAACGATACCCGCTATGTGGCCAGCCTCTATCTAGCACAGAGCTTACCAGGCCGGGCAGTCCCTTCCCTCTAGCCTTCTTCCTAACACGGCCACTGATAAGAAATCCAGAGGTTCCAGGGAAGGGGGACAGAGGCCCTCCAAGCAGGGCCTTACAAGGTGCCAGGGCTATGTGTGGGTGTTCCCTGTTATCTGGGTTTTGTTCTCCATCCCAAGTGTCTCAAAAGTTGACAGCGTTAGAAGTTGTTTAGTGGAACAGCTTCTTATGCTAACAAAATACTCTGGAAGGAAGAGTTTAGAATGAAAGTATGACTTCAGCATTAGATTTCCCATAACAGGCTCTCATTTTAAAAACTCCTATTTTTACTTTTTTCCCCCCTGAGACAGGGTTTCTTTGTGTAGCCCAGACTGTCCTGAAAATTGCCCCGAGATCCACCTGCCTCTGCCTCCTGAGTGCTGGGATTAAAGGTGTGCACCACCACCGCCCGGGGATTCATTTTATGTGTATGAATGTTGTATCTGCCTGCATGTATTTCTTGGTGCCCGCAGTCAGAAGTGGGTATGGATCCCCTGATACTGGAGTTACACATGGTTGTGAGCCACCATGAGGGTGCTTGGAACTGGACCCAATTCTGCAAGAGTAGCAAGTGCTCTTTCTCTATATTCTTTTTTTTTTTGGTTTTTTCGAGACAGGGTTTCTCTGCGTAGCTTTGCGCCTTTCCTGGAACTCACTTGTCTGCTCCAGAGTGCTGGATTAAAGGCGTGCGCCACCACCGCCCGGCTCTTTCTCTATATTCTTAACGTTGGAGAAACACAACATACTTCCATCATAAATGCCACATGTGAACCATACCTTTCTGTAAACTCTCTCTCTCTCTCTCTCTCTCTCTCTCTCTCTTTCGTTTTTTTGAGATAGAGTTTCTCTGTGTAGCTTTACACCTTTCCTGGAACTCACTTTGTAAACCAGGCTGGCCCTGAACTCACAGAGATACGCCTGGTTCTGCCTCCTGAGTGCTGGGATTAAAGGCGTCTGCCACCACTGCCCATCACTTTCTAAAATGAAATGAAACCATCAAAAAAGGATTAGGATTATTTTCTGAATTATGTTACATTTCACTCACTGAGGAAACACCTTCATTGACTTTTTTTTTTTTTTTTTTTTTTTAATTTGTGTAGTCCAGGCTAGTTTGGAACTCCTGGCAATCTTCATACTTCAGCCTTCTAAATACTGGGGTTAGCCTTGTGACCTCATGCCCTATGACTGGATTTGGGCATTCCCCAAGTGTGTAACAACATCCAGGACTAATTTCTATAGCTAACATCAACTAATTCAATTCACATAATTCACTAGCCTTCTGCCATTTCTAGACATTTCATCATTTGTACTAGTGTTAATGACCCGTATTGTTCATTGGCCAGTGGCGCACATTCAATAAATGCCAGTTGACGTGCTGGAGAGATGGCTCAAAGGCCATGGAGAACGCTGCTTAGTCTTTTAGAGGACCAAGGTTCGATTTCCATCACCCACAATGTGGCTAACAGCCGTCTGCAATTCCAGTTTCAGGGGATTCGAGGCCTTGCCCACCGCTGGCACCAGGCGCAGACAAAACACCCATACACATAAAATAAGAATAAATAAACCCCCAAAGGAACGAGGATGAGAAAGACTATTAGAAGAACGCTAAAAGGGTAGAGTTGACCTCTATCGTTTTCCTTATGAGCATACTGCCTTCACAGGATTACCAAGGAGAGGGCGAGAATTTTGCTGAACAGGGGGCCGGAGGAGACTCTGGGAAGGAAGACACAGAGGGTTTCCAGAGAGATTTTCAAGGAAAGGTGCTGGAGTGGAGGTGGTGATAGGGGACCATCGTTCAAGCCAGGGTCTGCAGACGGAACGAACCATTGGGAGCTGTCGCTGGAACCTATGGGAAGAATACGAACTGGAAAAAGGCGGATTGATGTTAAGGAAGTAAATGACAGCATTACGCTGCTGTGACAAAGGCAAGATTAGATTCTATCTTGGTACCTGAAAGTGTGTGGGCTCAAATCTTGGGAGCGGGCAAAGGAGTGCGGAGCTCACGTTCAAATGCTGTAAGGTGCTTGTGGAGACAAACAGTTAAGTATCTGGTAGGCGTTGGTTGATACAGCGGTCCGGGATAGAGAAACGAGTCTGGATTAGCTGGATGCGTGTAAACCTTCCGGAGTTGAGAGCTGGGGATGGATAAGGCAGTTCGGCTAAGCTCGTGGATTTAGAAGTAGGGAGAGAACAGGAGCAGGGTTAAGAAAATCGGAGAAAAGACCCAAAGAGGGAGCCATGTTGAAAGCTAGGGGAACAAGAAACGTGGCGACAGACGCCTCCCAGAGGTCAAAGAGGAGAATGGCACTCGCATCCAATCCTCGGCCAAACGATTCCGAGAAGCTAAGAGGTGGGGATTGGGCGAGCCACGGACGAGGCTAAGGTCAGGGAGGCGACTTCTTTAGTTCCCTTACGGAGCCTGCCGATAAAAGACAGGAAAGGTTAGCCCTGAAGCATAATGTAAAGCTTCAGGGGGAAATCCGATACTCTTGAGGGGAGTGGCTGTCGCTTTTGTGCTCTTGGAGGAGGAGGGAGGCTCTTTTTGGATTTTCCAGCTCTGAACTGGGCAAACAAAACCCTTAAGTTATCATACTAAAATAAACAGCTCCGCGAAAGTCTTCTGCCTTTAAAAATCCTTGGGTGTAAATAGGGAGCTTTAATGTGGCGTTCATCGATTGGTAAATAAAATAAAAAAAAAAGAAATCCGTCATTTCCGGTACCGCAGGATGTAAACCATTGCGTCTAGCTCCTGCCCTCCCATTGGCTGTTTGAGGCAGCTCCGCTTTCAGCCAATCAAACTACTATTCCTTCACCCCTCCCGACAGATCTTATAAATTACACCAAATTGCTTCACCTTTCCATATCCTTTGCTTGAAAAAGCAGCAGTTATTGCCTATTCCGCCATCATGTCTGGTCGCGGAAAGCAAGGCGGCAAGGCCCGCGCCAAGGCCAAGTCGCGCTCGTCCCGCGCCGGCCTGCAGTTCCCGGTGGGGCGCGTGCACCGGCTGCTGCGCAAGGGCAACTACGCGGAGCGCGTGGGCGCCGGCGCGCCCGTGTACATGGCGGCCGTGCTGGAGTACCTGACGGCCGAGATCCTGGAGCTGGCGGGCAACGCGGCCCGCGACAACAAGAAGACGCGCATCATCCCGCGCCACCTGCAGCTGGCTGTGAGGAACGATGAGGAGCTGAACAAGCTGCTGGGAGGTGTCACCATCGCCCAGGGCGGCGTCCTGCCCAACATCCAGGCTGTCTTATTACCAAAGAAAACGGAGAGCCACAAACCCGGCAAGAACAAATAAGTTAATATTCCCTTTCCATCCATAAAGGCTCTTTTAAGAGCCACCAAAGAGTCAACTGAAGGGCTGATAACAACAAACTAGAGCATTAGCTCTTTTTAGGAAAACTTGGTGGCTCTAAAAAGAGCCGTTTTGGGTTGACGTCAGTTTCACTTGCTCTTGGCCTTGTGGCTCTCGGTCTTCTTGGGCAGCAGCACCGCCTGGATGTTGGGCAGGACGCCGCCCTGCGCGATCGTCACTTTGCCCAGCAGCTTGTTGAGCTCCTCGTCGTTGCGGATGGCCAGCTGCAGGTGGCGCGGGATGATGCGCGTCTTCTTGTTGTCGCGGGCCGCGTTGCCCGCCAGCTCCAGGATCTCGGCCGTCAGGTACTCCAGCACGGCCGCCATGTACACGGGCGCGCCGGCGCCCACGCGCTCCGCGTAGTTGCCCTTGCGCAGCAGCCGGTGCACGCGCCCCACCGGGAACTGCAGGCCGGCGCGGGACGAGCGCGACTTGGCCTTGGCGCGGGCCTTGCCGCCTTGCTTACCGCGACCAGACATGACTTTAATCTACAGAAAGACCAACTCTTGCAGACTTTACTACAGTACTAGGGTGTACCGGCTTAAGGCCTTTATAAGCTTTCCTAGGGGTGGGGTCAGGAGCCAGCTTTTCATTGGTCGTAATTTGGCCCCAGAGAAGTCCAATGAAATCTGGAATTCAGAGTCTTTGTTAAGGTAGGCTTGTACCGAAAACGGAAGTTTCGTGTATGGGCCAATGGGAATGCGAAGTATTTTGAGGCCTAATTTACATAAGGTGGTTATAAAAGGCTCAAGTCATCCGGGTTCCAGCTTGTTTTCCCGCTTCCTAGGCAACCTTCCTGTGTTTATTTACAATCATGCCTGAGCCGGCTAAAACTGCCCCGGCTCCCAAGAAGGGCTCCAAGAAGGCTGTCAGCAAGGCGCAAAAGAAGGACGGCAAGAAGCGCAAGCGCAGCCGCAAGGAGAGCTACTCCATCTACGTGTACAAGGTGCTGAAGCAGGTGCACCCCGACACGGGCATCTCGTCCAAGGCCATGGGCATCATGAACTCCTTCGTGAACGACATCTTCGAGCGCATCGCGGGCGAGGCTTCCCGCCTGGCGCATTACAACAAGCGCTCGACCATCACGTCGCGGGAGATCCAGACAGCCGTGCGCCTGCTGCTGCCCGGGGAGCTGGCCAAGCACGCCGTGTCCGAGGGCACCAAGGCCGTCACCAAGTACACCAGCGCCAAGTAGAAGCCCTCCTGGATGAGGCGCTCGCTGGCCCTTTTGCTCTCTAAAGTCTCTTGCAAGAGCCACCCGCTTAAATCAGGAAAGAGCTTTATCCACTTGCACTAGTTTCCAGTTCCTATCCCAAAGTTACTTTAAGGGTCTTGGAAAAGGTACACTTCAGTTTTAAGCATTTGTAGTTTTGAGGTTCCCTGAGCTGGTTTGCAGTTGGTTGCAGATCTTCTAGCACCCGGTTTAGCTTCTTGGAGTTTTAAACTAGGGTAATGGAGGTCGGCCTCTGGGCGGGTTTCTTCCGTGTTCTAGACTGTGGTGTTCGGGAGGTTTATTTATGGACCTAAAGTGAGATGATTTGATTGCTTTGGCGGTTAGAGGGCTCCAGGACACACCTAAACCTGTGTCCACGAATGCTGTGTACCAGTCATCTACAACTGAAGCCGCTCGGTCCAGTTATGTGTCCTGGGTACGGGCGGTTTCCTGTACTTAGGGCGGTGTCCTCGCTTTAACAGATTTACCATCACGAACGTTCCGCGTTGCTGCGGATTTGGTAGAAGTCTGTTGGGGTTCTCCCTCCGGCTTTAGAATCCCTGTTCGTGGCTTGTAATTTTACACACACCCCCGCCCCCATTTAATACTTTGCGTTAACCTCTGCGGTGCCAGGTTTCCGCAAAGATTGCTCATTTTTTGCTCTGGACCCATGAAGCGGTCTTTCTAATTAACCCACTCAAGGAGTTAGCTTTTTCCTGCCTGCCGTGTCTCCACCGTCTGAAGTTGTTTGCTTTCTTGTTTATGCTGTCTCTGGTGAAGTTGGTCTGATGTTCTGATACCTCCAGAGCCCACAAATGTCTGACACACCCCAGACGCTCAAGTACTTATTATTGAATTAATTTTTATATCACTACTTTTGTAATTGCTTACGTGGCCGGGGGGTGGGGACGCTTGTGTGTTTGATGTATGTGAAGACACAGTGGAACAGAAATGTTTTGAGGATTCTTTCTCCAAATCTGTCCTTAGTTATAGTTAATGCGATGGCTCTTGTTGGTTGTCAACTTGACTACATCTGGAAATAACTAAAAAGTGACCGGTGAGGGATTTTTTTTCTTAATGAAATAATTTGAAGTGAGAAGAAGCACTCTTAATCTGGATCTTTTGAGGTGGGAAGATCCACCTTTAATCTGGCCACACCTTCTGCTGGCAGCCTAGATAAAGGACATGAAAGAAGGAAGCTTGCTCTGGATGGCAAGTCTGTTCCCTCACTGGTGTTAGAGCCTACTTCTGGATTCTGGCAGATACTGAAGACCAGCTGAGGTATCCCCCGTTGTGGACTCAACAACTACGGGATTTATGGACCTTCTGTTGGTAGGCAGCCATTGTTTGTGGACCCCAGCTTGTAAGCCATATATTTATGAAAAACACATACATATTTCATTCTATAAGTTCTGTTCCTTGAGAACCTGGATTGATACAATTGCCTCAGTATAACTGAGGCAGAGCGAGAGGTGTTAAGGCTCTCTCTGTGTGTGTGTGTGTGTGTGTGTGTGTGTGTGTGTGTGTGTGTTTACCAGGAGCTGGTCATACATAGTAGGTTCCCTAGTTTTTCCAATTTAGAGTAAGCTCTTGGATTTTCATTAAATCGAGAGCATTGGGCTTTGGGTAAAGTCTTCTTTTACCTCAGCAGCATCCCTTCCTACCCTTTCACCTCAGCAGCACCCCCATTCCATTCCTAATTGTTCTATTCCCTACTGAGATGAATTTTCACTTTATAATTGTCCCTCTCGTTTACTTTTCAGAGGGTTCTGCAAGATAGGTCACAGAGTTAACAGTGGAGTTAACAGAAGCGAAGTGTCTGGTCCAGGGCCGTGCGCGACACTATCCACTTTTGTCTCCCTGGCTGAAGACAGCTGCCTTGGTTCTCTTTGGTGGAGTGTAGCATACTGACTTTTTCCTTCAAAGTCTTGATTTTGCTGGTGAAGGCACTTGATGGGCTGATCACTTTCCTGATGCTGCTTTAGGCTGAGGGTTTCTGGAGTTGCTTACAGGAGCTTTGTGAATCCAAAATGAATTCCAGACATTGTTATAGATGGAGTGAGTCCTGTTTACTGAATGAACATTTTCAAGTTATTGTTAATCAAGTTACCAATTAGTCTCAAATCTTTGCTGGATTGTTTCATGTGCAATTCATTTTCTCAAAAAATAAAATGAGCAGATATAACCATTTGTGGCTCTGTGGAGAAGCTGGATGCCTCTGGTTTGAAAGGTACTTATGAGCCATTAGTCAGGGCTTGGGGGTGTAACTTGGAAGGTTTGCAGAGAATGCACTGAGGCCCTAGATTCAACCCTCAATATATTAAAACACACACACACACACACACACTCATGCTCACATATGCACACACACCTGCCTCCAGCCAAACTTCTTTCTCAAAGGTGCATTGGGGTTGAAATATCCTATGACAAGGCCATTGTTGATGCTTAGTGATTGAGAAACATGACCATGAATAAATGGTGTTACAAACAAGCTGTGTGAAATAAAATCCCTGGTGACGTTTGAGCCCGCACCTGCAGGACTCTTGGGACGTACTAGGGAGTGTTCTAAGCCCTTTAGACATACTGGCTTGTGTTATTTTCACAGAGGACTTTATGAAGTTGGTCCCATTATTATCTCCCGTTTTTATAGCCAGGGGACAGAAGTACAGCGCTGCCTTTCCTCACACACTGTTAGAGGGTAAGTCTCCAGTCTGGTTTTACAGGATGTGAGAAAGTAGGATTACTCCCTGAAAATCTGGGCCCCTTCTCTGCGTTTGGGAAGAGGGGGTTGGAATATCCATGCTTTGCATTCAGCTCACCCCGACCCCCTCTGAATGCACCCTGCATAGAAATCCAGAAGGGTGGTGGCTTCCTTGGGAATGGAATTGGGAAACTGACTCTCCCTCCCAGAGGCCATAGCTCCAGCCAGCTTAGCTTGTCCCGGCAGGAGGAGGGGGCTGTGGGGGCGTTTGGGGGAGGGTTTCACCAGCTCACATCCTTTCACAGCACAGGCTTAGTGGCTTGTCTGGGACTCTCCCCAGCCCCAGCCAGTGCTCCCTGATGCTCTGTGGCAGACACAAATGAGGAGGAAGTGGTAATAGCATCTGGTATTTTAACCCTGGAGGAGAAACTAATACAGTGAGATTAATCCTGCGTTAGACTCATCTCCCATTCGATGTCTTCCTTAGGTTGATAATATTGCTACAAAAGTAATCATTGCCTCTACCTACTGGCACTTGACCGTCGACCAGGTCCTCTGTTTAGTGGTTTGCTAATGTCTCTTTTATTTACTATTCACAGCTCCAGTTAAAGCATCTTTCGTTATTGTTGTCTTTATAGATAATGGGAAAAAGCCTTAGCTTGAATAGCTCATCCGGGATCGTTGAACAAGTTGTAGAGGTGCAACCCAAATGCACACCTTTTTGTTATTTTGAGACAAGGTCTCACCATGTAACTCAGGCTGGCACCAATTCTGCAGGGACCCCCCTTCTCAGACGCCCAACTGCTGGGCTACAGAAGGGAACTGCCGTACCCAATTGTAACATAATTGGAGATCTGTTCACCTCGTCACACACATATAAATTTTTTTTTTCTGACTACAGTTGTTAATCCACTTACCTGTTAGTGAGCAGTGGGTTGCCCGAGTCCTTCCCCCACCCTTGTGTTTTCTCTCCCCTTTCCTTTCCCCACCTTTTGAATGTACCCCAACTTGGGCCGTGATGATTCCATAGAGAAGCACGGTAAGGTTTTCTCCCCTTAGTTGAAAAGGAGCAGGGAGGAGGGCTGAGACATGCACAGACACCTGTCCTGTGGAGGTGGGAGTGGGGTTTCTCTGCTCTCTGTGCTCCGTCTCCCCGTCTCCCTGTGCCCTGCTGCTGCAGGTCCTCTCCACCCCAAAGATGCTCCCATCACTTTGCTCATGAGCTCCACTGTCCATTCGCTGCCTCAGCTTAGTCTTAGGGAACCTCGAAACAAGATGCCACGTTGAGTTTCCCGTGGGGTCTGTGGAGTCCTGTCCCTCTAAGGAAGGCCATCATGCTTCTGGGCCTTAGGAACTGAGAAACATCCCCGGCCTGTGCCTGAGAACTTGCCTGTAGGACACATGCTGGAGAAGATGGGCGTCCGTGAGGTGACTTTGTGTGAGGCAGAATGAGAGAGAAACCTCGCCTGTCGGGTGTGACTGTGTTTCCTTTCAACAAAGGTGCCCGAGACAAAGATACAAGCACACAACAACAAAACAAACAATAAAAGAGGAGATGGTCTTAGCTCACAATTCTCAGGAAAGCGCCTGAGGCCCAGCTTGGCTTGTGTCTCAGGAACTGACATTTATACTTTATTTATCTTCCGAAATTGACCTTTAAGCAAGAGATTGTCCTTGTGATTGGGGAGACTAGGTTTAATCATCCATTTAATATGTATGATTGAGAACATGTACTTTTATAAACATCAATTAACATTATTAAGAAAGGGCCTTTAGGCCATTTCTCCCTCTTAGAAGCATTATTAGGTGTAGTATCATTAATTCAACGTGGCATCTTGTTTCGAGGTTCCCTAAGACTAAGCTGAGGCAGCGAATGGACAGTGGAGCTCATCATTAAGAAGTTTCAGAGTTAGGCCTAATGGTACAAGCAAGACTGAACTGGCTTCTCTGTGGGCTGAGGCAGGAGGATCACCTGCTGTGGGATGGTCTGTATGTCATATTGCTCTGATTGGTCAATAAATAGAACACTGATTGGCCAGTGGCCAGGCAGGAAGTAGGTGGGACAAGGAGAGAGGAGAATTCTGGGAAGCGGAAGGCTGAGGCGGAGAGACACTGCAGCCGCCGCCATGACCAGCAGCATGTGAAGACACTGGTAAGCCACCAGCCACGTGGCAAGGTATAGATTTATGGAAATGGATTAATTTAAGCTATAAGAACAGTTAGCAAGAAGCCTGCCACGGCCATACAGTTTGTAAGCAATATAAGTCTCTGTGTTTACTTGGTTGGGTCTGAGCAGCTGTGGAATTGGTGGGTGACAAAGATTTGTCCTGACTGTGGGCAAGGCAGGAAAACTCAAGCTACAATCACCTGTCCAGAAAACTTAGTGAACCCTTGTCCCAAGAAGCAAGCAGAGGCTGAGTGTGTATCTTAGTGGTAGAATGCTTGCTGCTCACGTGTGAGACCCAAGATTCAGTCCCTGGTGGCGGAAGGAAAAACATAATTCCAAGCTGGTGTGGAAAACCTTTGAAACTCCCAGCACTTGGAAAGCAGAGGCAGGAGGCTGTCTGTGAGTCTGAGGCCATCCTTAGGGAGTTCCAGGACAATCAGGACTACTTAGGCAGTGATGTCACAAGATTAAACCAAACAGAGTGGCTCTTGGCTTCCTAGACTTTTAGTACCTAGAAAGACGGATGTGAAACCAGTGACCATAAGAAATAACAGTAAGCATTAAGATAGGAAGTAGTGCTGTCAGAAAATGATGGAATGGGAGCGCTCTCACTAAGCTCTGGAGGCTTGTCTTAGCTACTTTTCTGTTGTTGTGGTGGCTTGAATAGGAACTGAAGGTCCAGGAATATGGAAATATGAAATTATAAACTTAAAAATAAAAACTGACAACCATTAGCTTGGCTAGCAAAAAAAAAAAAAAGGATTAACCTTTAACTGGGCCCTTCCATGTTTTACAATGGGCAGCTCTGTCAACAACCTAAATGTTAGTTTTCTTTTACTAAAGATTGCCCTTTGCAGGGGGTGGTGGCGCTCACCTTTAATCCCAGCACTTGGGAGGCAGAGCCAGGCGGATCTCTGAGTTCAAGGCCAGCCTGGGCTACAGAGTGAGATCCAGGACAGGCACCAAAACTACACGGAGAAACCCTGTCTCGAAGAAAAGATTGCCCTTTGCAGCCCTGGGGTTAGCTTTTCTTCCACAGCCCCTACCGCTCACTGCTGAAACCAAAGCTCACTTTTAGTGAGTTCTGTGTGCAGCCACCTGCCTCGCGTTGTATTGTATCGCCAATGGGAACCCAGCTGTGTCAGGAAAAGCTGCAGGTTTGGACAAACATCAATGAACTGAGTCAAGCAGGGCTGCAGGATACACAAATATTGTTTAGCTAAAACCTTGTTCATGGAAAATTGTAAAAACCTAAAACAATTTGTCTCCAAAAGTTTAACTTGAAAACTGTAAAAATTTCCTTTGTCTATGTCTCATGTTTACCCCTTACTATAAAAAGAGGCTCATAACCCCCCTCCAGCTGCCACAGCCTTAGAATTCCAACATTGGCTGTGGTCTCAGCTAGCTGATAATCTTTTGTACCCTGTGGTGGTTTTTTTTTTTTTAATTATTCTAATTTTTTTATTTTTCTGGAATAAAGTTTGCTTCTGGTTTAATAGACTTTGGTGGTCTGTCTCCTATTATTGGGAGACCTCAGACACAACAGAATGGCCCCCATAGGCTCATAGATTTGAATGCTTGGTCATTATGGAGTGGGGCTACTTGGCAGGGATTAGGAGGTGTGGTTTTGTTGGAGTAGGTGTGGCCTTTTGGAGGAAGTGTGTCACTGGGGGTGGGCTTTGGGGTTTCAAGTGCTCAAGCCAGGTCCAGTGTCACTCACTCTTCCTGCTGCCTGCAAATCTGGATGTAGAATTCTTAGCTACTTCTCCAGCACCATGTCTACCTGCATGCCACCATGCTCCCCACCATAGGTGATAATGGACTAAACCTCTGAACTGTAAGCCAGCCCCTATTACATGTTTTCCTTTTATAAGAGTTGCTGTGGTCATGGTGTCTCTCCACAGCAATAGAACACTGACTAAGACAGCTGGGAAGAGACTCATGACCAAAGCAAGTTATAAAAGATAAAGCATTTAGTTGGGGGCTTACAACTTCGGAGAGTGAGTCCATGACCATCATGGTGGGGAGCATGGCCACAGATAGGCAGGCATGGCGCTGGAGTAATAGCTGAGAGCTTACATCCTGTTCAACAAGCAGCACACACAAACACACACACACACACACACAGAGAGAGAGAGAGAGAGAGAGAGAGAGAGAGAGAGAGAGAGAGAGAAGGCTTACTAGAAACTTGCGGAATATTTCTGTACACTGTGTAAAAATGTGTTGCTGTGATAAAAAGCTGAGTGGTCAATAACTATGCAGCATTTTCAGGGCACAGAGAATGCTGGGAAGAAGAAGGCTGAGTCTTCAGCTAGACACGGAGGAAGCAGGAAAGCTGCATGAGCAGTATAAAGTAAAGGTAGTAAAGCCACAAGGCAGAAAGTAAGTTAATAGAAATCGGTTAAGTTATAAGAGCTAGTTAGAAACAAGCCTAACTATCAGCTAAGCTTTCATAATTAATAATAAGTCTCTGTGTTGTTGTTGGGAGCTGGCTGATGGATAGAAAAATCTGCCTACAAGAAACTGTTGTGAAATATTATTTTAAGGTGTATTACATTTGTTTACGCTGTGGGGTATTTGTTTTAATGATGCAAAGATGTGTTGCATTCTTTTATGTTGCATTTGTTTAACTCTGTGGAGCTGTGTTACTTTGCCTGCCTAAAACACATGATTGGTCTAATAAAGAGCTGAATGGCCTATAGCAAGGCAGGAGAAAGGAGAGGAGGGGCTGGCAGGCAGAGAGAATAAGTAGAAGGAGAAAAAGAGGGATTGCAAAGTAAGAGAGAGGAAGGAGCAAGAAGAGGAGAGGAGGACATCAGGGGCCAGCCACCCAGCTACACAGCCAGACACAGAGTAAGAGTAAAAGAAACAGAGAAAGGTAAAAGCCCAGAGGCAAAACGTAGGCAGGATAATTTAAGTTAAGGAAAGCTGGCTAGAAACAAGCCAAACTAAGGCCAGGCATTTATAATTAAGAATAAGCCTCCGTGTGTGATTTATTTGGGGGGGGGAGAATAAAGAGTAAAAAAAAAAAATCAAAGTACAAGAAGCAGTGAGGGGCTTTGAAATCTCAAAGCCCACCCACAGTGACACACCTCCTCTGACAAGGCCACACCCCTTAATCCTTTCCAAACAGTTCTACTAACTAGGAACCGATCATTCAAATATATGAGCCATTTGCATTAAAACCACCACAGAGGAAGGCAAGGTCTCTTCCAGAAAGGGGCTTGTTGGCTAAGAGCCAGGAAGGTTAGGAATGAATGTTCCAAGCAGTAGGCAGCATGGGCAGAGGCCCCTAGGGGATCGGGAAAGAGGCTGCTCAGGAAGAGGTGGAGCCACAGTGTGCAGAGGACAGTGAGGCGCTCACACAGTAGACAGAGCCATGCCGGCAGGATCAGATTTGACGTCAGCTGACTTGGAAGAACTCACTTCCAGGCTAACCTGACTGGGAACAGAAAGGCACTGGACATCACTAAAAGCAAGGAGTTCAAATTCTCAGAGGCCTTATGGTGTGTCCTGGGCCTCCGATAACTGTTCAATGCAACGGGACTTCCTTTAGATAGGAAATGGTGCTTCAGGCTGATCAGGTTGACCACAGACAGCCCGGTATCCTGCAAGGGGCTTCCTTTCAGTATTTATTATTTTTGTATCTGGCTGTTTCTCCTGCGTGTGAGTCCTTGCACCGTGTGTGTGTGCACTGCCCATGGAGGCCAGAAAGGGACATCGGGTTCCTTGGAACTGGAGTTACAGGCAGTTGTGAGCTGCCGTGTGGGTGCTGGGAATTGAACCTGCGTCCTCGGGAAGAGCAGCCGGTGCTCTCAACCGCATATCCGTCTCTTCAGCAAGAGGCTTTCTTATTGCGGTTTGGTTTTCTTTGGCATTTGACCTCGGGGGACAAGTGAGAGACCAGCTGGACCCAGGCACGCACTTTTTAGCTAGCTGCAGCAATCACCTCTCATTAGGAGGCAAGAGCCCAGGATGCGACACCAGGCTGCCTTGTACTGACTCTCAACTCTTTTCTACTCAGTAGTTATATGGGATGGTCAGCTTTAATTGTCAGTTTTACAGAATTTAGAATCACAATGGAAACAAATCCTGGAGCATGTCTGTAAGAGATTTTCTTTTTTAAAGATCACTTAAAAATATATATGAGTATGTCTGAGTGTATGCCAAGTGTATGAGGGTGCCCCTGGAGCCCGGAAGAGGTTGTTCGAGCCCGTGGAGCTGGAGTGGTGGTTGTCGGCTGCCCCTTGAGGGTACTGGGATGTATTATTATTTTTTTAATTGTCTGTATTTGTAGGTGTGTGGTGTGCACGGTGGGTGTGGGGGTTTGTGCTCTAGCATTTGTGTCAAGGGCCTCACAACGTGAGGAATCAGCTCTTTTCTTCCACCAAGTGAGTCCCAGTGGCTGGACCTGGGTTGTCCACCTTAGTAAACTGTCTTTACCCCCGCGCCACCTCGCTGGCCCCCATTCAAAGTGTTTCTCAGATACATACACAAAGAAGGAAATTGAAATCTGAACACTAACTGTGTCTTTAATGATTAAAGATGAACTGTTCATTGTTTTAGATTGAGCTTGCCCACGACCTTTATCTTTTAAGGATACATAAAGAAACACTTCACTGCGACACAATACCGTGTCTGGAATTCCCTTCAAAGTTGAGTTATATCATGGGGACATAAACACATTATTTATTTATGTTTGAGACAGGCTGCCACTGTGCATCCCTGGCTGGCTGGAAACTCACTCTATTAGGCCAGACTGACCTCAAACTTTCCTCCTCCTCCTGCCTCTGTGTTTCAAGTGCTGGGACTACAGGTGTGCGTCACCATGCCCAACTGAAATGTATGTATTTTAAAGCTGCTAGCTGACGTCTCTGGACAAGTACCTCACCGTTTTTTGCTTGGAGGTTTTTGTTTTGTATTTATATGTGAAACGAATCTTTGCTGGGTATGGTAGTCCCCTCCCGGCACCCAGCAGGAGGAGAATCTCAAGTTTAGGGCCAGCCTTGACTACATACTGAGACTTCGTTTCAAATAAACTTTAAAACAAAACAAAACCAAAACAAATAAAAACTTGGGGCCTGGGGGATGGCTCGTCAGTTAAGCACAGTTGTTGCTCTGGCATAGGCGTTTAGTTCCCAGGTCCCTTTTTACAATTATCTGTAACTCCAGTTCTGAGGGATCAAAGCCCATTTTCTGGCATACATGTGGTGCACAGACATACATGCAGGCAAAAACATTCATACACATAAAATAAAAATGAATTAATCTTGGGCTGGAGAGATGGCTCAGAGGTTAAGAGCACTGGCTGTTCTTCCAGAGGTCCTGAGTTCAATTCCCAGCAATCACAGGGTGGCTCACAACCATCTGTAATGAGATCTGGTGCCCTTTTCTGGTCTATAGTCATATGTGCAGGCAGAATACTGTATACATAATACATAAATAAATAAATAAATAAATAAATCTTAAAAAAATATTTTAAAAATGTATAATGCTTTTAAAAAAATGAATTAATCTTAAAAAACAAAACAAAGCAGCAAACCTTTACATTAGAATTGAGGAGACCTGTACGTGCCATGAGCGATTGTAATGTTTTTTAACTCTTTGGAACTATGTGTCCTCTTGGCCTTTCTTTTCCCCTGTCCTTCCTTAGTTGAAGCAACTGGGCTATTTCCATAGCAAGTTTCTCCATCTTGGTCTTATTGACTGCTTTCCTTATCGTGTGGTGTATCACAATCGCTCTCCTCTGCATTCCCAGCAAATCAGTAGAGGTTTGATTAGGTTTCAGTTCACATTTCACCTGGTAAGTGGTAGGAAAGAAAATGTATGTATGTATGTATGTATGTATGTATGTATGTATGTATGTATGTGTTGTTATTATATAAAACACTGTTTGGGGATTTTTACATTAGAAAACCAGTAATAATGGCGACTTGTAAGGATTGGGGGGAGGGGAAAGCTTTTCCTTGTTTATTCTTATCTTTTATAATTTTTGTTTACTGGGCATGTGCTCTTAAAATTATTGTTAGCAAGGAGTGGTGGATGGTGGATGGAATTCCAGCACTGTTGGGATCATACAAATCCTTGAGCCCACAGATCTCCAGAGAAACCAGGAATGTTAAGCTTGTAGGTTGTCTTTCCACTGGGAAAGATGAAAAACCTGTTCTTCCATCCAGAAGGCCAGGGACTGGAAGTGATTAACAGCCCAGTGATCTGCGTTATCTTTTGGGCCAGGCCAAATCAAGCTCCTACAACCAGGATGGGAGGTGGCTAGTAATCTAAATGACCCTTACAGCCAGGGGCCCCCAAGCTCCCACCACCAGGACCAGAGGTGACTAACAGCCCAAATGACCTCTACACTATCTGCGTGACTGAGACCAGGCCTTAGGCCCTGAAGCTAGTACAGTCAGCCTATCTCTAGAACCCATCTTCTTGGAAGCAATCACTGTATCCTGAGTCAATGTAATTAAGATTCCTGTGCACTGGGATTGTATTACACCAGGAAACTACCCCCCCCCACCCCAATTATACTGGACTTAAATATGTTGGGGATAAATCTCCTGATATCAGACACTTTAGAACTCTTGATCCGGGTTGATGAAATCAGTCTGATCTGAGTTTTCATTCCTGTCTCTGAGGTTTGCTTCTCTGCCTGACATCTGCAGAGACCCCCTCAGTGCAGGAAGGAGCCTGAGGCAGGAGACTGCTGCAAACCTGAAGCCATTTTGGACTTTATAGTGAATTCCAAATCAGCTTGTGTTACAATGTGAGGCTCAGTCTTAAACACAAACAAAACCAAACAACTCCCAATTTATTAAATAAAACCCCAAACTAACAAGACGGAGCTCTACAAAACAGCTTACGGGTGGTACATTCATGTGGGAAGCTGGGGCAGGATTTGGAGCTTGAGGTCATCCTGGGCTACGAAGTGAAACCCTGTCTCAAAAACACCACCACCACCAAAACCCAAGGAAACAAACAAAAGTTCCAAATAGGACAGAACACAGTAAACTCAAACCTCAACTACAAAACCCTGCTGCAGGGTGTTGTGGAAATAAGGTATTTCAAAATACCCAAGACCCTGCTAGACTCTGAAAGCATTGCAGGTAATTCTGAGAAATAGTTGAGAAAAACCCCAATAACTCAAACAGCAACCAATTTAAATTAAGGGCCGCAATAACGAGAACAACAAAAAGTCCTAAAGCCCCTGGGGTTGAAGGGCTAGCCTGCAGATCTGGGACTGGGACTCCCGTCTCCCAGTCTCATTAAAACGATAATCACTTGGACCTGTGAACACCAAGTTCTGGTGGTAGAGGCCTGAGGTCCCAGCGCTGGGTTACCCCAGGGAAGGCTTGAGGCTTCTCCAATTACCATGCCCTACCACCCCCTGCACCCCCTCCTCACCCCTCCACCCCTGGTGCATGCACCTCTTCCTCTTTTTAAAGGTACCATCTTGCTATGTAGGCCATATTGGCTTCAGACTCTCAATAATCCCCCTACCTTAGTGTGGTGGCTTGAATAAAAACGGCCCCATAGGCCCACGTATTTGTTTTGTTCTGTCTTGGTTTTTGAGACAGGGTCTCTCTGTGTAACATTCCTGGAACTCACTTGGTAGAGCAGGCTGGCCTCGAACTCACTGAGATCCGCCTGCCTCTGCCTCCCACGGTGAGCGCCACCACCGCCAGGCGTGGCTCATATATTTGAATGCTTAGGGAGTGGCATTAGGAGGGTGGGGGAAGTGTGTCACTGGGCATGAGGTTTAGGGTCTCAAATGCTCAAGCCAGGCCCAGTGTCCCTCTCTTCCTGCGGCCTACTGGTTTGGATGAAGAACTCTCAAGCTATTTCTCCAACCTGCCCGCCGCCATGCTTCCCTCCATGACGACAATGGCTTAAACCTCTGAACCGTAGCAAGCCCCAACTAAATGCTTTCTTTTATAAGCTTTGTCCCGGTCATGGTGTCTCTTCACAGCAATAGCACTGTGACTAAGACACTCAGTTTCCTAAGGCTCGCATCGGGGAATACGGGAATGTGCCACCACAACTAATTGTCATACTTTTAAAAAAATATTTATTTGTTTTTATTTTATGTGTGTTAGTGTTTGCCTGCATGTATGTCTGTGGACCACATACATGCCTGATGTCTGTAAGGCCAGAAGAGGGTACCAGATCCTCTGGTTTTGCAGCTAAGGCTATTTTAAGCTGCCGTGTGGGTGTTGGGAATTGAACCTGGGTCCCCTGCAAGAGCAGCCGGTGCTCTTGACCAGCGAGTCATCTCCCTGGACCTGTCATATCGTTCTTACATACAAATGAGCTGCAGATTCTGCTTCCTCTGAAAGGGAGGTGATTAAATAAGGGGTACTGGAAGCTAGCAGTCGCCCAGACCGCTTTAGAATTCTGTTTACCGTGGAAACATAAAGGAAGATATTTCTGCTCACCTCGGTTGTTTTTCTTTGATATTACTTTTAACATAAAATAGTAAAAACTAAAACAAAAAACCAAAAGAGGTCCAGAAAGCCTGCTGTGCTGCAGTGCCTCCACACACCATTTCAGCTCCTCAGAGGGAGTCCTGGAAGGTTGATGTTATGATTCTTATTTACAGTGGAGTAACGTGAGCTTCGGACGGGACAGATAATTTGGACTTCTTCCAGCATGTTGCATCGTTTCAGAGTGCCTCTGCCCAAAGGAAAACCATCCCCAGTTCGTAAAAGCAGCTGATGAGTGTGCAGGTGAAATAACTTGGTGCTCTGTTCCAATGCCTTCTGAGTTTTACTAAAATATTTGTCTAAAATCTGCACAGGGAGGGCTGTGGCCTGGCGGTAGAGCACTTACCTCACGTACAGGAGGCCCTCGGTTCAATTCCTAGTACTACCTAAAAATTGTACGTCGTACCTGCTGTGATGGCAACACTAGGGAAGTAGAGGCAGGAGAACCATAAATTAGAGTCTAGCCTGGGCTATATAAAAAGGACCTGTCTCAAAACACCAAGGCCTTGAGCTATCAAGATGGCTCAGTGGGTAAGCCTTGCTACCAAGCCTGACAACCTGACAGGTCCTCAGGACTCACATGATGGAAGGAGGGACCAGACTCCTGAAAGTTGTCCTCTGATCACCATGCATGCACTGTGGCGCGCGCGCGCGTGCGCGCGCGCGCGCGCGCACACACACACACACACACACACACACACACACACGAAATAAATGTAAAAACGGAGGGTTTTGTAGAATATCTGTCTAATATGTGCAAAGTCCTGAATTCAATCCATCAGCACCACAACTAGACAAATAAGTAAATATGGAAATAAATACAAAATAAAAAGGGAAAGAAAAGTGCACATAGTAATTTGAAGGTCTGTAAATACATGTGCCTCGTCCTGTAGGGCTTAGTCGTGGGAACCTGGCTGGGGAATGAAGAAATCACAGACACACACACAGAAAAGCCGTGGTAGGGTGGACTGTACTCACTTTGAAGGAGGGCATCTACCACACAGCCTGGAAACTGCAGTTTCATTAGGCACAGCACAGGAGGCAGGACTAGCTAGTGCGCATGGCAGGTCTCTCTCTGCAGGGGAGAGGTCTCGGGCTGTTACCTTCTGGGAGGAGCAAGCTATGGTCAACAGTTTCTGCATACACTGGTCAATCATCCATAAACAAGCACATTTGGACCATATTTGCCGTGCTTCTGAGCCTCACCCGGGGTCCATTGCCATTTCTCTGGGTCTCGGGCTCCGGGGTCCTTGACATGGCCATGTCAGTAATACACATTGGACTGCCATAATTCACTCAGGACTCCATCCACTCCCCCGCACATATACTTTTATTTATTTGTTTTTAATTTTTATTATTATTTACTATTTTGTGTGCAGGGGTATGTACATACCATGGCACAAGTGTGGAGGCTGGACATATATCTTTAACAGAAAAGTAGACTATTAGTGTTGAGAAGCACACACAGAGCTCATGTTATTTCCTCCTTTGGTTTCAGGATAATATTCTCTGCCTTCCTTTCCTGCCTCCATCAGCTCTATAAGTGGTGCAGGCATTCCCCAGATGACAACCTGGGGCATAAGCTCGCCGGGGGATCCCCAAGCCTGCTGTGTGTCCTCTGGGTTGTTGAGAGGAACCAGCTGAGCCTCTAGCTCTCTATCCAGATCCTCGGTGCCAGCTGCCTAAGGGACAGAGTCACTTGCCACTGCCAGTTACAGCTGGGCTCTGGCACAACCTGAAACTTCTCCCAGGCAGCGTCTTCTGTCGGGAGCCAAACTGAATCAAGCCCCTCTCAGAGGCCCTGATGGGAGGAAGAAGGAAACACTAGTTCTGTGTCCTTGCTCAGGGGCAGACTTGGCAAGGTCCAGCCAGGGGCTGGGCTACCAAGAGTTAAGGTTTTAGTGCCAGGCTTTCCCAAAGAAAGGCTGTGGTTATCAGTCCGAGAGCTGCTGTGTCTGAGATATCCTGTTCTCTCCTTGTCTACATTATTTTCTTTTTCAATTTAGCTTTCTGCTGACCTTGGCCCATTTCCCCCACAAACAGTGTATAAGATACCACATTTCTTAATGAAATTGCTGGATAGGAGCCACCAGCTCATGCAAGACCTTCTGGTCCCAAACTTTCTGTCTTCTTCATCTCTCCATCCCTGACTCTCCCCCTTCACATCTTGTGTTTCAGGACCCTGTGGGTTCAGGTCATTCTCCCAAACTCCTGTCATGGTAAAGTTGGTGCCCTCTTCCCAGGAACTCCAGTAGAGAGGTCCAGAGTCACCTTTAATTTCTTTTCTGGTCCGATAGCTCCTTTCTGCTCTTTCCCCAGTCCAGATTCAGGCAAGCTTCTGTGTGAAGTAGTGTGAGCAGTTTCCAGCCCATGGCTATGACTAATCCCCTTGTTCTCAAGTACTTCGGTCCCTAAGACCTCACACTGGACCTCTTGCCTTGAGTTGTAGCTGGAGAGCTTTTCTCTCTGGGTCCCACCAAGTCCTGCCAGTCCCGGAGCCCACTTATAAAATAAATACACAGACTCTTAACATTGTTTAAGCTGCTTGGCCATTAGCTCAGGCCTATCATTGTCTAGCTCTTACTCTTATATTTAGCCCATTTCTATTCTATACTTTGCCACATGACTCATGGCTTACTGGTACCTTACATCTTGCTTGTCCTGGCGGTTGCTCCAGGCATTCTCCCTCTCTGCCTTCCTGTTCCCTCAATTCTTCTCTCTGTTAGTCCTGCCTATACTTCTTGTCTGGCTACTGGCCAATCTGTGTTTATTTATACAGAGCAATATCCACAGCACTTCCCCTTTTCTTCTTTTTCAAAAAGGAAGGTTTTAACTTTAACATAGTAAAATTACATACAACAAAAACAATTATTAAGCAAGAATTACAGTTATAATATTAAAGAAGATATCCTATCTATGTTATATTTGTGAGTCTAAGGTTTTATATCTAACCCATCTTTTATTATAACTGAGGAAATTATAACTATCTAGTCTTCAACCACATCAAAGACCTCAGAAGTATTGATCCCGAGAGAATGTTGGGCTTCTAAGACATTTCCATTTGGAAGTTTGTCTTCTTGGCACAAAATGGCCTACTGGGCAAAGAACTGCCCCTGCCTCAACTGTTTACAGTACGAATGCAATGCTGTCCTTTCTGGACAAGCGGGACACAAGGAAAGCGACCACTGTACTCTGCCAAGACAGGGTAAGATGGTCTCTCAGAATTCCTGCTTATGAAAATGGTCTGTCAGATACTCTAGGCCTGTAGCCAATTTGAATGCACCAACAATGCTAGAAACATATACTGTCCAGCTGCCACTGTCTCTGTCTACTCTTGCAAGACTCCGAAGTTCTGCATCCATCTTCCATTCTCAGTACATTATTTTCTCAGTCTTTATGGATTGAAACTAGCAGTTATATTAAAATTAGTTACAAATTATATATATAATAATAATAAATATATATATAATCTTAGATAGAACCTATTAAGTATTAGATTCAGGTTCTTTAGGATAGGACACCTTTTGGAATGATCTTTGTAACATGCCATTTACCTACGCTCTAGACTTCTCTGGATTTTAGTATGTGTTTCTTGCTTGATATTGTTCACATTGGTTGTAGTTCCATCTTATCTAGGTCATTATCCCTCATTATTCTTGGACAATATTTGATAACCATTCCTTTGTATATAGTCTTGTATTAGGTTAGAACCTTCTTATTTAGACAAAAGGGGATATGTAATGGGTAGTCATTCCAACCTTGATCTGGAAGTTCCAACCCCCATTGAGGCTTCGGTAACTGTCACGCCTACAAGGTGGGGCCAAGAGAGGACCCTGAAGACCCGAGATCCGGTTGCACCGCCTCTCTTCCTGCTTGGACTGGGGACGCTAGAGGTAGACCGAGGAGAGTTTCCCAGAGAACACCACCGGACTGTGCTGCGTCTTTCACAGAACCCGCCACCTACCTATCCCTTCATTTGTAAGTTATCCCATTAAATAAATCTCCCTTTTAACTACGTGGAGTGGCCTTAATAATTTCACCAATATCGAGTGCAAGATTTTTTTTTTTTTGTACCACCTACCCCAGGCCAGCTTTCTTCATATTTAGCTTAAATCTATCAGCCTGATTAAAGTTCACTGCAGTGTTTCCATTGATATTTTTGTTTTTCATTTGGAAATAGGATTTTCACATGTGTAACTGGGCATGGGTTTTAAAATGAAATCATCCTTGATTTCGGCCTTAAATTCAAATATTGGCTTTATAGAAGAGAAAGAAGATGGTGTCTGGGTCCACGGAGACACAGGGAAGAAGTTAGTGTGGAAAAAAAAAAAAGGCAGAGCCTGGAGTTCTGTCACTCTAAGCCAAAGCACACGAGAAGTCTCTGGGAATTAAGAGAGGCAAGGAAAGATGATCCCCGGAGCCCTTGGAGGACTCACTGCAGCTTGATTTCAGCCTGTGTCTTCGCTGGGGTCACCTTTGCTGTAAAGAAACTTCATGATCAAAGTAACTTAGGGAGGAAAGATTTATTTGGTTTACACTTCCACATCATAGTCCATCATCAGGACCAGAACTCAAGCAGGGCAGGAACCTGGAGGCAGGAGCTGATGCAGAGGCCATGGAGGAGTGCTGCTCACTGGCTTGCTTCCCATGGCCTGCTCAGCCCGCTTTCTTATAGAACCCAGCACCACCAGCCCAGGGATGGCACCCATACTGGGCTGGGCCCTCCCCCATCAATCACTAATTAAGAAAATGCCCGGTAGTGGGATCTTATGGCTACATTTTCTCAATTGAGGTTTCCTCCTTTCAGATAACTCGAGCTGGTGTCAAGTTGACAGAGAACTAGCCGGTACACTGTGAAAGAGTAAATTGATGTTATTTCTAGTGATTTGTTTGGCAGCCCTAGAGAATGTGATTTCCGTGTCCTCTTGGCAAGTGGTGTGAGCTCTTCTTGTCATTGCACAAACAGGCTGCCACTCAGTCACAAGCCCACAATAAAGTCAGTTGTCTGCCTTGCTTTGTTTGTTTGTTTGTTTGTTTTTGAGTCAGGGTTTCTCTGTGTAGCTTTGCGCCTTCCCTTGAACTCACTCTGTAGCCCAGGCTGGCCTCGAACTCACAGAGATCCACCTGCCTCTGCCTCACCACTGCTGGGATTAAAGGTGTGCGCCACCACCGCCCAGCCAGTTGTTGGCCTTTCTGCCTAGAGTGGGTCTGAGGAGCCCCAAGGAGTTGCATGGCTGGGGAGTCCACACGTCATCTAGAATATCTCAGTACCACCTGCAAAGATAAGTGATCCCCTGGAAACTCTGAGCAGTCAGGGAGGTGGGTCAAGCCCCTCAAGGAGTGAACCTGTCCCTTGACTCTGCAGCTAGATACCACCAGCAGGGATTGACCTCTGGACACAGTCCTCCAATCTCTGCAGCCGTCTCCACACACCTTCTTCATTGGCTCCTCTCCTCTCCCCCCTTGCCTCCCTTTAATAGAAACTCTTGTGATTACATTTAGGGCCCCATCTGATGATCCAGAGTAGGCTGCCCACTTCGAGGTCCTTCATTTATTCATGTTTACAAGATCTCCTTGCTATATAAGACGATGTCTATATATTCCAGGCACTGAGATATGGGTGAACTTGGGTTTGGGAAAGTGAGCTATTTTTCAGTCCCCCCAAAATGAGCAGCCCTTCCTAAAGCATCTCCCTTCAAACATGGATCCCATTGATTCAGTCTGGTCAGAAACTCTGCCCTCAGCTAATATCACAGTGTGAGCTTCAGCTATGTGTGGGGAAGGCATACCATCCCAAGGCAGCTGCTGCTTTTCCCAATCTTGGGTCATCCTGGAAGAAATGCTTTCCTGGCCTGCAAATTCCTGAGAGCAGGGAAGGGCTTGCATTTTGTCCCCTTCTGGGTTACAGTTTAGAAGCCAGTGGAACTGAGTCTTTTGCCACATACTCCTCTGACCACCTACTGTTTTCCACGCATGCTCAGGATACCGATTTGCTGAGACACAAAGCCAAACACTCCCCCGAAGGAATTTAGGATCTTGCAGGACAGTTAAATCAATACAGGAGGGAATGATAACACAGAGCAGGGGTACAGTTGTTGTTTTGGAACTTGAGAATGTGGTCTGTTGTCCTGAAGAGTCCATGTAAGTGACGGTGGTTGTGGGGCATGTGAGCGAGCTTCCCGGAGATGCATTCCGATGAATCCCACCAAGGAGAGAAAGATACCTGAACCTAAAAAAGGATTTGGCCACATCAGGGGCCTAGTTGGGAATCGCAGAGACTGGACAGGGCCATGCTGTGTCTGCAGAGGTGACTGATGAGAATTCCAGTACCGTGGAGAGATTGGAATGTGACAGACCGACCAGAGACATTCCCTTGTCTTGGGACAGCTTGAGCCTCCAGGACAGCCATTCCTTGCCCATCTGCGTCAGAACCAATGTCCCATGACCAGCAGATAAAAACCTTTGGAATCTATTGACTTAACAGACCAACCCCAAAGCGAAGACTGTCATGAGCAGCATCTTGGACCTATAGAAAAGCTTCTCCCATCTGTCTATAATCACCTCTCAGAGGTGCTGACCAATGTATTTTAAACTTGCCTTGATTTATGACTGTATTTGTTCTGTAAAACTTCATGAAGCTGATTTCACATTGGGATATGGAATTTGGGGTAACCCAAATCTGTATTCCTGGGCCATGGTCACTCAAATAACTCCGGAATAAACTATCTCTTGTTCCCTTTAAGATGAGAGATACGGGGGGTTGGGGATTTAGCTCAGTGGTAGAGCGCCCTGGGTTCAGTCCTTAGATCTGGCGGGGGGGGGGGGAGATACAGGTTTTACACTGACAGGTGAATAGCTTGTGAATTTAGTCAGAGGTCAGGGTGAAGCAGGGATGGAGGACAGAAAGGGGTAATTTTGCAATTCAGGGGTGGAAATGAAGCATACCTTTATAACTTTATTTTTTGAATATTTAACAACAGTGAAATGTTCATATCGTTTGTTTAAGATGACACGCGTTTGTCATTGTGGAAATTATTTCCTTAAATGCCTCCAAACACCATTGGCCCGTCCATGATCTCCACTTTAGAGATGACGATCATCTTTAGAGATGAAGATTCAACGTCTGCCACAGCCTTGCAGTGGTAGGTGGGCAGAGCCAGGACTGAGCCTGTGACTGTCCGCTGGGTTTCCAGTTCTCCGTACTCGACATATGATATAGATGTCATTGTGAAGGTAAAGGAGTAGAGAGCCTGGAAAGATTTGAAAGCATAGGCGTGACAAACTATCCCTGGCGTGGGGCGGAGGAGTCTGTCCCTGCATGGTTTCGGAGTTGAGCTGGAAGCAGAGTCAGGTGATGTAGCATGAATCTTCAAAGTTCTTATTAATAAAATCAAACCTGAGACGAGTTATTGGGGTCAATACTGGTAGATCAGAGAGAGAGAACAAGCCACAGCTATCTCACCTCACTAGTTCCTCAGCTGGTCCTGTTTCCTCAGACTGGAAGCCTCTGAGTCCTCATCCAGAATGAATCTCAGCTGAAATGTGCTGCTTCAAAGCCTGAAAGCTTAACCAGCTGAATGCTTAACCAGCCACATGTTTCTAGTTTCTGGTCCTCAAGCCTTATATACCTTTCTGCTTTCTACCATCACTCCCTAGGATTAAAGGCTTGCTTCCTGGGATTAAAGGCGTGAGTCACCATGCCTGGCTCTTTCCAATGTGGACTTGAACTCACAGAGATTCCAGATGGATTTCTGCCTCTGGAATGCTAGGATTAAAGGCGTGTGCTATCACTGCCTAACTAGTGGCTTTTCTGTTCTCTGACCCCAGATAAGTTTATTAAGGTACACAATATTTTGGGGAACACAATACTACCACAAGCTGATGCAGTGTGACACTGAGCCCTGGGCATAGCATGCCCTGGGCATCACGTGTTTCCTGTCCTTCCCCTCTGAGCTTCCAGTATGGACTGTTGAGAGTTTTCTCCCTAAGTATATGAGCTTTGGGGTCCCCTTCATACTTTTGTCTTGACACTAGTCGTGGGAGTTTGGGCAAAATACTCGAGTGTCCTTGCCTGCTTTGCGAGGTTGTGATGATCCCTCACCGGTCGGCAGACTGAGCTTAAGAAACATGCTATTCTCATTTCCAAGTGTCACAACGGGGCCCGGTTGATCCCACCTTTGCCTCCTTCAGCCACAGACTCTCCTCATGTCCTTCATCTCTCTCCAGCCATCCTTTCTAGTTTAGGAGTTCTCCCATCGATTTTTTTATGTGAATGATAACTTAAACCTTGATCTTTGTGTGTGTGTGTGTGTGTGTGTGTGTGTGTGTGTGTGTGTGTGTGTGTGTGTGAATGAAGGTGCCTGCAGAGGCCAGAGGATGTCAGATTCCCTGAAGTTACAGGTGGTTGGGAGATGCCTGACATGCATGCTGGGAACTGAACTCAGGTTCTCTACAAGGGCAGTCTGTGCTCTTAACGGCCGAACCATCTCTCCAGCCCCTTCTCTTTAATGCATGGGTAGATTTCCTCCAGACCTGTCTTCTGTTGTCCTTCTAGCTGTCTGCCTAGAGCTTCCCCACAAACATGTCTGGCTGAGCCACCTCAATGAATAGGCTAAAATTCCCAGCTGCCAGAGTGTTCTCTAGGTCCAAGGAACCTCAGTTTCTGTGTCAGCAGGGACTTGGTATAACGTCTTGGCTCTAGAATTGTCAATTGTTTTTCTCGGCCGTCATTTTCTGCCTTACTGAAATCGACCACTATCTTCTAGTTCTGTGGTTCTCAACCTTCCCAATGCAGCGACCCTTTAATACAGTTCTGTGGCAGGCTTTCTTGGACTGCCAGCCCCCAAATCATGACTCAGAGACTTATTAATAATTATGAATACTCGGCTTTAGCTTAGGCTTGTTTCTAGCTAGTTTTTTTTTTTTTAACTTAAATTATCCCATTTCTGTTAATCTATGTGCTGCCTGGGGGTTCATTTGTCTTATTTACATACATACGCACATACATGTCCATCTGTTTTCCTGTTTCCTCCATGTCTGGCTGGCATCCGGCCGGCTTCCCTTTTCTCTCTGCCCGCCAGCCACACCTATCCCTCCTCTGCCTAGCTATTGTCCGGTCAGCTTTTTATTAGACCAATCAGGTACTTAGGCAGGCAGCTGAAATAGCAACACATCTTTACAGAGTTAAACAAATATTCTATTCCACAACACAGTTTCTCGTGTTGTGTTATTTCATAGCTGTAATTTTGCTAGTTATAAATCGTAATATAAATGTTTTCTGATGGTCTTAGGCAATCACTGTGAAAGAGTCACCAGCGTTCAGAACTGCTCCTCAGGCCAGAGGCTTCTTCCTCTTGCATTTTCCAAATGCCAGGTCACCAAATCTGTTTGACTGTACCGCTCACCCTGCCAGCCATCCCTACACCTGTGTCCACTACTACATTTGTCCTAGCTGAGGTGGCCATCAGCTGTATAAAAATCCGCACCCGTGAATAACACCAGTTTTGTGGCTGATTTTTCCTGGAAACACCTGGTATTATGAGAATATTCTTTCCTTAAAAGTTTATTTATTCGTGTGTGTGTGTGTGTGTGTGTGTGTGTGTGTGTGTGTGAGCACCATGACTCAGGTCAGAAGACAACTGTCAGGAGTTGATTTTCTGCTTTTACAGTGGATTCTGGGGATTGAATTCAGGTCCTCAGGCTTGTTAGCAAGAGACTTTACCTCCTGAGCCATCTGGAAAGCTTTGTTGTGAGAATTTTCAAGAGACTGAATTTACTGATTTTTTTTTTTTATTGTCTGATATGAAAGTGGCGCACTCCTTTTGTTCCTAAATCATTGTTACTTTTTAATTTATGTGTGTATGTGTGGGTGTCCGGAAGCCATTAGAGGGCATTGAATCCCCTAGAACTTGAGTTACAGGTGGTTGTGAGCTTCCTGATCAGGTCGATAGGTGCTAGGAACCCAACTCAGGTCCCTGGAAGAGCATCACTGAGCTATCAGTGAGTTTTGATACCGACCTTAAAAAAAAAAAAAAATGTTACTACTTTGTCCTTGTTTCTCAAACCAAAAAGAGATTGCAAATGTTTTATGAGGCCTAGGATGGCCTGTCAAAGACAGTGGTGAGAATGAGGACAATGACAGGAATGTCACAGGTGAGTGCTGTCCTTACACCGCCTGTGGCAGCTGAGGAAAGCCTAGAGGTCTGGAGAACTCCTCCTGGTCTTCCCAGACCACAGTAAGAGCCGAATTCTGTTGCCCCAGCTCTGGGAAGTTGTGTGTGTGTGTGTGTTGTGTGTGTCTGTTGTGTGTTGTGTTGTGTGTGTTGTGTGTGTATGTGTGTGTGTGTCTGTGTATGTGTGTATGTGTGTGTGTATGTGTGTGTATGTGTGTGTATTGTGTGTGTGTGTGTGTGTGTGTATGTGTGTGTGTATGTGTATGTGTATGTATGTTGTGTGTGTTGTGTATGTGTTTTGTGTGTATGTGTGTGTGTATTTGTTGTATGTGTATGTGTGTATGTGTGTGTGTGTGTATATGTGTATATGTGTGTGTGTTCGTGTGTGTGTTGTGTGTGTGTCTGTGTTTGTGTATGTGTTTGTGTGTATGTTGCATGTGTTATGTGTATGTGTTTGTTGTTGTGTGTGTTTGTTGTGTGTATGTGTGTGTATGTGTTTTGTGTTGTGTGTTGTGTGTGTGTATTGTTGTGTTATGTGTATGTGTTTGTTGTGTGTGTGTTGTATGTGGTGTGTGTTTGTATGTGTTTGTGTGTGTATGTTGTTTTGTGTGTGTTATGTGTGTGTATGTGTGTGTGTGTGTATGTGTTGTGTTTTGTTTGTGTGTTGTTAGTTGTGTTTGTGTGTATGTGTTTTGTGTGTTTATTGTGTTGTGTTTGTGTTTGTTGTGTGTATGTGTGGTGTGTATGATGTGTGTTGTGTGTGTGTGGTTAGGTGTGTGTGGGATATGTGTAGTGTGAGGATGGTGTGTGTATTGTAGGGGCATCGTTGCTGTAGTCTTCTTTGGCCTGAGGGGTGTGATTAATTATTGTTACAGCTGTGTGCTGCTGGAGAGACTGTAGGCAGCAAGTCATGTCGTTTGATAGGAAGAAAAGATTCGGGCTTCCCGGTCCCGGGAGAGAGGTTGCCTGCAGTACACTTCGTTGGTGGCAAGTGAGTCCTCACAGTCCTGGGAGAGAGTGCCTAAGTGAGAAGGGCCGAGGCAGGCCACCGCTGTTCCTGCTAAGCCAGGGACCCCTGACTACCTTAGAACGTGACACGACAGGCTGTTGTCATCCCAGATTTCTGGTGTGGGTGGGCCATCTTGGCTATCTTTGGTATCTAACTGGTTTGGCATCTTGCTTGTGAATTGCCTTAGTTTCAATTCATGGTGCAAATCTGCATGCTTAGGGGTCTGCTTGGCCAGTAATAGCTTTGATGTAGTAGAAAAATCACTTATGTTCTGAGAACTTTGGGGCTCAACCTTTGAAGCAAAGTTCACTGAGATGGTGGGTGCAAATGTGCCGTCTCCACACAGCCTTGGGCCATGCTGAACTTTCTGCTCATATCTGAGTACAGGTTGGAAGGACCCCGTCATCCTTGCGGCTCTGAACAGGGAATGAGGCCCTGACCAGAAACTCAGTGAGCCGGAGAGGTTGGCTAGGAGTCTGTTAGCTTATTTTCTGTTGCTATAGCGAAACGCCAAAGGCTAGGTTCTTGATAGAGATGTATATTTGGCTGGCAGTTCTGGTGACTAGATAGTCCAAACAGCATGTACTTGGCTGCATTACAATGCAGCAGAGAAACAGAGGGACCTTGTGACATGCAGGAAGCCAAGCATACAGGGTGGTCTCACTTTCATGATAACCAGCTTTTGCTAGAACTAATTCCTGAGGGCATACGTAATTAATTCTGAGAACGATGACCTCACGTTCTAATGATGTTGCATTAGACTCTACCGATTTAAGATTCCCCCAACCCTCAACATAGCCATACTGGAGACTTTTGAATGAAATAATTTGAACACAGAAAACTCTGGGAAACACATCTGGGAGGGACACCGTCAGGAATGACTTTTCCTCACTTCCCCCCTTTGTTCACTCCTTTAAAAAGTGTTCTGCTTCAGTTCCTCCACTCCTCGGTGTCTCAGGTGTCAATGATCAAGAGGATTAGGAACCGGGTGTAAAGCAGGCTTTCCAAGACCTTGACCCAGTTAACAGGCTGTCTTAATTTTACTCATTCAGAGCCTCTCTTCCAGCCTGAGTGATGAGAATAGCACCCCTGGGTCGCTCACCAGCGCAGAGGTAATAGACAGCTAGATCCCTTTCCTTGACATCTACAGGAGAGTCTACTTTCTGATACAGAATCAGAGTCTCTGTGACTTCTATCCATATACACAGTTGGGTTGGAATTTTAAAGTAAATTAAATGAAAATAAGGGAAGAAACTAATGAATTGCCACGGAACCCTATGGTCAGATCATAGTAATAAATGTTGAATTTCAAGATGCTAACAAGGTCTAATTCCTCAAGTGTTAAGAGGAAAGGTGAGCGTCACTGTATATTACTACTGATAATGGTCTACTTACCACTGACCATGAGCACACAGTAAGCCCAGACATTGCCTATCAGACGCAGGGGAAGGAGCAACCATTTTATCTTCAGCAGTCTAGAAGTTTAGCGAGGTAATTAATTATGAGGAAGGGGGAAGCCAGGTCTTCTGGGCGTTCAGCTAATATAGAAAAGCCCTTTCTGCTCGAGCCAGGGCTGCACCTACGTAGTATATCATCAAGCACGCAATACCCTATATGCTCAGCCACTCCCACTCAGATGATGAGTGCACTACTTTTTCCAACCAGGTCATAGCATACCTGCAGTACAGGCCAGTGATGGGCGTGGCACCCACCACTTCCGGCCAGATTTAACAGACTCAGCTAGTCGTTCCAGCCCATCTCGAAATACCAACCATACCTCAGCACCATACCAGTTGAGAGACTGCAGAGCTTAAGGATGGCTAAGTAGACCTGACCTGAAAGGCAGTAATTGCGTGAGGGGGACTAGAAAAAGCAAAGACTGAGCGCTAGTCCGCAGCTAACATCAAAAACAATCAAGCAAAAAAAAAATTCCTTAAACACTAAAAGTCACAGAAGCAACACCTGGAGGAACCCCAACAGGGCTCGTCGCTGCTCGGCCATTACCCCGAAACCGACCCCTTCCGAGACGTTAAAGACCACGCAAAGACAGAGGCAAACAGCTCCTTCTGGGCACATGTGGTGGCTCTGAAAAGAGCCTTTGGTGGGATGGAACCGAGATCGAGAGCTCAGGCCCGCTCCCCGCGGATGCGGCGGGCCAGCTGGATGTCCTTGGGCATGATGGTGACGCGCTTGGCGTGGATGGCGCACAGGTTGGTGTCCTCGAAGAGCCCCACCAGGTAGGCCTCGCTGGCCTCCTGCAGCGCCATCACGGCCGAGCTCTGGAAGCGCAGGTCGGTCTTGAAGTCCTGCGCGATCTCGCGCACCAGGCGCTGGAACGGCAGCTTGCGGATCAGCAGCTCCGTCGACTTCTGGTAGCGCCGGATCTCGCGCAGCGCCACGGTGCCCGGCCGGTAGCGGTGCGGCTTCTTCACGCCGCCCGTGGCCGGCGCGCTCTTGCGGGCAGCCTTGGTGGCCAGCTGCTTGCGCGGGGGCCTTGCCGCCGGTGGACTTGCGGGCAGTCTGCTTTGTGCGAGCCATGGCAGAGATAGAACACACCGAGAGCAGTAGCGCGGGGACATGCCCGGATCCCCGGCCGCCGGTCTTTATAGGCGCACGCTTCCCGCGGGCGGGGCGGAGACAGCGACTTGAAAGTCCCGCGCTGACGGGCCATTGGCCATGACGTCACCGACCCCGAGCCCGCCCATTGGCTCGGGCCTGCCCCGCCCCCGGTGCCCGGCCCGCCCCTCGTCCCCCCTGCGGCGAGCTGACTTGACAACGCGCCCGCGGGTGGGGCCGCCTCTCGCAGCTGCAGGTAGACGGCCGCTCCCAGCTCTGCCAGGGAGAAGCGCGCCCGCCCGTCCGCCCTCCCAAGTCACAGAGTTAGTGCTCAGTGCCGCCCAGGGCCCCACCATCCCGGGAGCTGGCCGCGGCCGTCACTGCGAACGGGACACATCACCTATCCTAGACTTTGCCGAAGGACCGGGCGGGAGCGGCGGCTGGGTGGGACTGACGTCTGGCCTGGCCTCGACGGCCGCCAGCTTTAAGGGAGGAGCGGGAACTGTCAGGAGTGCAGGTGGGGAGCCAGCGCGCGGGACACCTACCGGGGTGCGCGTCGGGCTGACATATGGCGCTAAGTGCTTAGGACGGTAACGCGCCCGCTCCCGCACAGGACAACCAAGACCGAGCGCAGTACCTGGGGCCCGCGGACAAGGGTGGGGAAGGCGCTGGGGACGCGCAAGGCGAGTGGCAACGCCACAGCCTACACTTTGGGGACGGGCCGGCGAAGGCCACGACGCCGGTTCCGTGACACAACTCTTTAATCTGAACCAGTGGGTGGCTCTGAAAAGAGCCTTTGAGTTCGCGGGCGTCTCCCCGAGACGCGGGCCGTCGCCAGCAGCGGCCTCACTTGCCCTTCGCCTTGTGGTGGCTCTCGGTCTTCTTGGGCAGCAGCACCGCCTGGATGTTGGGCAGGACGCCGCCCTGCGCGATCGTCACTTTGCCCAGCAGCTTGTTGAGCTCCTCGTCGTTGCGGATGGCCAGCTGCAGGTGGCGCGGGATGATGCGCGTCTTCTTGTTGTCGCGGGCCGCGTTGCCCGCCAGCTCCAGGATCTCGGCCGTCAGGTACTCCAGCACGGCCGCCATGTACACGGGCGCGCCGGCGCCCACGCGCTCCGCGTAGTTGCCCTTGCGCAGCAGCCGGTGCACGCGCCCCACCGGGAACTGCAGGCCGGCGCGCGACGAGCGCGACTTGGCCTTGGCGCGGGCCTTGCCGCCTTGCTTTCCGCGACCAGACATGATAGCAAACACACAGACTCTCACAAACAGGAAACTGCACGCCAGCGCCGCCGCCTCACCCTTTTATAGGCAGAGCCCCGATTGTCCGCCCGACGCTCTCATTGGCTCACGCGCGGCCTCACACCCTGGCCTATAGGAGCGTGCACACACAATCCGCTCATTTACATAGCCCGGCTCCCTCGCCGCCGCGCCGCCGCCGCCGCGCCGCCGCCGCCGCCGCCAACGCGCGAATCACGACGCGCGTGGCCGGAGCCCTCATTTGCGTGCGGCCGCTGGAAGGAAGGCCCGGGGCCTCGGCGGCGCACCGGCCTGTCGCACTGGGCGCGTCCCGCCGTCGGTCGCCTCTGCCGGGGCGGAAGTGGGCCGAGTGCGCCCCGCCTCCAGCAGGGCCGGCGGCGAGCGCGGGCGCAGCGGTGGCTCGGGAAGTGTGCGGGGTGTGGGTGAGGCGGGTGTACCCCGGCGCGGGCGTCCCGTCCCAGGCTGGGCGTGCAGTGCGCTGGGCTGTCAGCCGCGTCTCTGTGCGCACCCCCGGCCAGGCGGCCCTGCGCCTGCCTGCTGCTCTGCTGCCTGGGCAGCTGCCCGGCTCACCAAGTGTTTTGATTTGTGTACTGATTCTTTTCGTGGTAGTTTGGCATGTTCTGGGATGTAGGTCAGGGTTAGTGTGCTTTTTGGTATGCACGGGGGTCTGTCAGCACCACGCAAGGAATTGAACCAGATGTAACCACACAAATATTGCTCCTCGTGTTCTCTTTGCCTTAGTTTTCCACACTGTCACCTTTTGCAGTGACTAACATCTGGCTTTGCGGCTCTCTAGTGAGTCAGCCGAATCTTCTCTCCACCCAGCCAGCTGTTACATTGTTTCCTTGGCTCCTGTCACATTGCTGCCCCGATGGTGTTGGCTGCACTTTTCCTCCCAGAATCCCTGCAGATCGAGTTCAGGCCACCTTGGGTATTTGTGCTCCAAGTTTCTAAAAATTCAACAGGACACACTTGAACCACTGTTGTATAATTAACTCCCAGGGGACTTCCTAAACAAGTGTGACGACCCAAGGGCATGGAAGTGGTGTATTGGGCTGTTTGACTTCAGCACTGAGCTACTTCAGGAACCTAGTCCCTAAAGAAGCAGGCGCTTGTGCTTTTCAAAAAAATAAAAAGACCTCTTGTGGCCACAGGGTAACTGAAAGCTTGGCAAGTCGTTGTCCTCTATTTCTCTTCCATGGTAGCAGATGAGGGTAATTGTCCACGGAGCTGAAATGATCATTTTGTATGAGAGTGGTGTCCTCCCATGATGACAGCAGTATGGACTTCCCACCTTGCAGGGTCAGAACTGTAGCAGTGATCAAAGAGATTGCACATCTACCAGGACTGCTTCATTATGCTAACCTCGTTCCCGCCACGGTTTCTCCTCTGCTTAAGGGTAAAGCTCACGTCAGTATCCTGAAGATGGACTTGGGGTGTCACTGGACCTGTATGTGCCCCCTTTCACAATACAGCCACCCTGACTATCTATTTTGATTTTCTCTTGAATTTGGATGAGTGATCGCACCTAGCCAGGGTTTCTAGAGCCTAGGCCTTTACCATAAAACCTTGGTTACTGTAATGAGGAGTCCATCTGCTAACTGTGTTTGGTTGCGTGTTCTAAGGACACTGGCCTAGGTTTATGACTTGTCTTTGTAACACGGCTGAAGTGAAGGTTATATTGACAGTACCTGATTGTGTTCCCTATTGAGTGAAGGAACAAACACTGGAAATAAGATGATATCTCTGTTGAGGAAAACAACTTGGAATGGGGGAAATGCATTTTTGTTGGAGATCTTGGAAAGACTGTGAAGCAGTCAGTGGCAGAATGTGGTGGCGCAGGTGGCCATTTACACAGTGACATGTGACAGCCCTGGCTGTACTGGATTTGCTTATTTTAGCAAATACAAAATGGCTTCAGTGCAAGTGTATTTCCAGGAAACCGTCATGTAAGACCGTGTAGATGAAATACTTGGCAAAAGATGCCTATGACAGGGAGCAAAGCAACTGCACAGATCACCCAATGCTAAGGGCTTGCGGACAACGCACAACAGATTGGCAGTGGGGACATGAAAGCTAGTCCTACACCGAGGAACCACAGGGGTCTTCTGGGGTGTGCTAAGGAACTCGAGGCCCACATAACTGTGGCTAAATTCCATGTTTTAAGTGCTTGCTCAGAGCCTCACGCGTACCTTTCTTCTCTGTCTGTGTTTAACATGGCAGTGGACGCTGGCTTCATGATACGCGTGTCAGACATTGGTAGGGGCTTCACAGAAACCAACTTCCAACCAAAAGGCTAATCACGTTATCAGTCCTCCATGGGGCATCTTCCTTGAAGTCTCTGTTTTGAATAGCTATCTCCCCCAAATGGAAACATTTTCTCATGCAAAGCATGGAGGCTCAGAAGACCCAGGAAACAAAATTGACAAGCCCAGAAAACGGCTGAAACAAACGTCCCAAGACCCCGCCCCAGGGTTTTACAAGGAGAGACGATGTGATCAATCCGGGGATGGAAAGGTCAACTGTTGGGAAATTTCCGGAGCTTCAAGGATGCATTTTCAAGAGTTCTCTCTTGTACCTGAGTAGGCTTCTTAGTGTACACTGCCTTCGATTCACCATGCTCCTCTACACTTCACCCACACTCATAGGTAACCCCAATAAAGCCCACCGGCTCCCCAAGCTAGTCCTGGTTGAAACGGTCTCTTTGGTGGTGGTGCCGTATCTGGGGTGAATAGGTAGACGTTCACGTTATACAGGGTAAGAGGTCTGTGCACACAGGTAAACGCAGGGAAAGCAGGAAAAGTTAAACTCCCACGCTTAGCTCTTCGGAGGAAGGAGATGCTTACCTGTCTTCCACCATGACCGCTGGGAAAGGATGGGTTTATAACCTGGTCACCTTTGCTATGTGTAGGGCCAGGCTTCACCTCACTCCCCCGGAATATTGTTTATCCCACTCACCCCCCTACCTCCACTAGATCTTGAACCTTGCTTTTCAGTCCATAAAACCCATCCTTATGAGAGATGTCACTTGTACCTTACAACAGCCTAAGTGACTTCTCTGCTGTGGTAGGCACAGCCCAATCCTGACTCCCACGGCATTATGTTTACCTCAGTCATTCTCCCGAGACCCTTACCATGTTTCTGAGTCAACAGTAACCATCTTTATGGAAGAAGGCCTCTGTACTTTGTAAACAGTTTCTATGTAAACATGTCTTAAGCTTTGTTGTACTCACAGGACTGAGCTAATTGTCATCAGGAAACCTTTTTCAAAATTGTGTTTAAATATGGCTAAAATAAACCACCAGGTGTCACAGACTCCAGAAGTTTGGCCCAGCCCTGGCTAAGTTGGGCTGGACAGAGTTTCACTTTTACCTCACCGATTGTTTCCCTGCCAGCCATGACACTTGCAGGGTCTTCCACACACTTATCTCTAGTGAAGATTAAAAAAAAAAAAATCACGAAATACTCTGGTATTAAAATGATTTCAGAACCTCAACCTACTTGTGTGTCTTTTGTATTCATACTTGAACTTAATGTTGTTGAAAATAAACTCTGGAGTAGAAGCTGAGGAATAGGGATGTCGTTGTTTATGGATTTCTTAGGTAATCTCAGCCCTGGTGTGAGGCTAGGCGTGGGACCACAGACCACTGGGGCCTGCTGCCTAACAAGTGTGATGATACTTTGTGCGCTAACAAATAAAGCTGGCCTGAAGATCAGAAGGTGGAGCTAGCCATTAGTTAACCACAGAAGTCTGGAAACAGGAAGTGATATGGCTGGACAGAGAAAGGAATATAAGGCGGGCAGAGACAGGAGCTCAGCCCCTTTTTCGGTCTGAGGAGTCTTGGGTAAGAGGTGACTTTGGCTAATTCCTTTACTTCTCTTTTTACTCCATATCTGACTCTGGGTTTTTATTATTAAGACCAATTAGAATTCTCGATACAAGCAAATCTAACTGAAACTAAGCTCCGGGTTCAGTGAGAGACCCTGCCTCAAAGGAAAAAACAAAGAGATGCAGAGGAATGGAGATAGACAAATAAAGTGAACCTCTTGCTGTGTGGAGAGCGCACATCCACAGCTAAGTCATATAAAATGTTTTTCACCCTTATCTCAAATGTCAGTGAAGTCAGTATGACTAAATTAGATATGTTTAGCATATTTAGAATGTGTAAACGTGTGCTTTGAATTGTAGCTTAGTAAATGTAACATTGCATCCTAGTGTACTTGACCTAATATATGACTCCTATATTACTGCAATTAAATTTTTTTGTTTTTCAAGACAGGGTTTTGTAGCTAGAGTTTTCCTGCCTTGCCCACAGTCAAGACAAATCTTTGTCACCCGCCAGTCCCACAGCTGTTCAGACCCAACCAAGTAAACACAGAGACTTATATTCTTTACAAACTGTATGACCATGGCAGGCTTCTTGCTAACTGTTCTTATAGCTTAAATTAATCCATTTCCACAAATCTATACCCTGCCATGCCGCTCGTGGCTTACTGGCATCTTTTCATGCTGCTTGTCAGGGTGGCGGCTGGCAATGACTCCTGCCTTCCTGTTCTTTTATTTCTCCTCTCTGTTAGTCCTGCCTATACTTCCTGCCTAGCCATGGGCCAATCAATGTTTTATTTATTGATCAATCAGAGCAACTTGACATACAGACTATCCCCCAGCACAGCCAAGTGCAGACCATCTCAGACACCTGCACTCAGGCCCGTGGTCCTAATCATCCTCTATGCAGACCTGCTGGGTAAAGCCACGAGGAACCCGAGAACAGGCTCCCACAGGACATGCAGAACATCCCACAGCAGGGTTTCTCTGTGTTGTTTTGACTGCCATAAATTTTTGTGTAGGTTTTCCCTTTTTTTCTTTCTTTTCTTTTTTTTTTTTCCAGGCTGAAACTCTTAGAAGAGAGCTAGCTAGCAAAGGTAGTTTTGAAACAGATGTTGTTGATGGCTGTTCTTGGTTGTCAACTTGATTACATCTGGAATTAGCTAAAACCCAAGGGGCTGGATACACCTGTGAGGTGTTTTCTTAATTAAATCATTTGAGGTGGGAAGACCTTAAATCAGGGCCACACCTTCGTGTGGCATCCCACATGAAGGACTACACCTTGACTACCTCTGACCAGGACTTTGGTGACTTATGGTTTAATCGGAAATTAATCCAGGATAATCTCTGAATCTTAGAATCTAATAGGCAAATCCTTTATCCCACTTAAGAAAATATTGATAGGTTCTTAAACAGAGCTACCAACTACTGATACGTTTGAACTGTATCTACACAAAAGATTGTTGAAGTCTAACCCACAGTGCTTTAGTATTCTGCCTTATTTGAAAGTTGTGGTGATATTTTATTTGTGCTTAAATAAATAAAGCTTGCCTGGAGATCAGAGGAAAAACCAAGCCATTATAAGTAAACACAAAAGTCATGCAATGTTAGCATGACTTTTAATCCTATATCACTTGACATCCAGGGATCTGTCTGAATCTCTGTGAGTTCAAGGCCACACTGGAAACAGAGCCAGGTGTGGTGGCACATGCCTTAAATCCCAACGCTAGTTAACCATGACAGAGCTGAGCAGGAAGAGGACGTGATGTGCTGGACAGAGAAAGTACATCAGATGGCAGAACTACAAGGCACATAGGCATGGGTAGACAGGGAGTCACTCGCATTTGGAAGCTGTGGAGTTGGTGAGCTGAGGTTAGCTTGTGGCTTTCCCTATTTCCCTGATCTCTCTCAGGCTTTAACCCCTTTATCTGGCTCCATGTTTTTTATTTCATAAGACCGTTTAGAAATTCGTCTACAGAAAGTGTTTGGGCAGATGTAATCAAGTGTCACTAATTACAGAATTCCATCCAGTGTAACTACTAGCTTCCTAAGAAGACAGAACCAAGGGGTTAAAAGGGACAGTGGCTGGTGAGTAAGACCCAAGTACATTACATGCCTGCATGAAACCGTCAACGAATACAATGTAAAGCTTGTCAGCGAGAAGGCTGAGGCAGATTGGAGCTCTGCTACCACAACCCAAACCATCCCGCTTCCAGGTGCAGTGAGGTAAGGAAGCATCCTTAGGGAAGGGAACCCACTGTCTGGCCACACCCCCATTTCAGACTTCCAGCCTGTATGACTATGAGAGAACTATGTGGTACCTTACTATGGCAGGACTTAAGACTGCGACTGCTAGAAATCCTAATTATTGAAATTTATAAATAAAATTTTAGATTAAATACATTTCAAACTCCTGGGGTGGTGGCACATTTAATCCCAGCGCTCAGAGGCAGAGCCAGGTGGATCTCTGTGAGTTCGAGGTCAGCCTGGTCTACAGAGCGAGATCCAGGAAAGGTGCAAAGCTGCACAGAGAAACCCTGTCTCAAAAAAAAAAAAAAAAAAAAAAAAAAAAAATTTCAAACTTCTCTATGGCGGTAATATTAATCTTTGGTCCTGATCAAATGCTGATTTTTAACATTTGCAGATTTGGCCCAAATGTGTATTTGGACACCTGTGTTTCTCCTTATCAACCTATTTGACGAGTAACCACCAGTGAGCACAAAAGTTGAGGGCTGTCGAGTTGGCTCATGGGATAACAGCACTTGCTGCTCTTGCAGGGATCTGGGTCCTTCAGTCCACAGCTGCACAGTGGGTGACAACCATCTGTCACTCCAGCACCAGAGATCCAATGCACGCTTCTGGTCTCTGAAGGCACCTGGCGTGCATGTGACACACACACACACACACACACACACACACACACACACACACACAAAATAATAAATACAAGGATTCACACTTCTTTTATTTCAGAAAATTGATATTGACATCTTCCAAGGTTCAAGCTAAACAAGAATATGTCAGACAATCTGGCTTAACTTAACAGTGAGTTTAAAGTTAACACAGGACCCCAAAGTTGGCTGTCCTCAGTCACTGTTCATCACAACTGCCAACTTGATGAGATCTGGAACGAGCTGAGAGATGAGCCTCTAGCCATGAACATAGGGAATGATTTAATTTTGATAACTGACGTACTGTGGAGAGCACCATTCCCTAGGCAGGGGACCTTTGTACAAAACAGAAGAAATCGAGCACTGGCATGCATGGATCCACTGCTCTGCTCTTTACTGTGTCATGTGACCAGGTCTCTAGGCTCCTGCTGCTGTGACTTCCCTGCCATGATGGACTGTGAGCCAAATAACTCGTTTCATTCATCAGAATATTCTATCACAGCAACAAAAGAAACTGGCACATCTCCTACCTATCATCTTTTTTGACTTCACAATTTCATCTTATCGATATCCAAAAAGCTTACCCCAAAGAACATTCTACTCTGTTGCATTTTGAAATAGTAAGATTGATAACAGATGCCTGAAGGGAGCCAGGACAATTTTTAAAACAATTAGGTCAACGCTAAGGACTGTGTGTACAGTGTGTGACTGGCTGGGGTGGTGGTGGGGTGGGGTTGGGTGGGAGGGAGGAGGAGGGGGGTTGCTTGCTTTCTGAGACATGCAGTACTGATACTGTGTTCTGTCAGTTCATAAACGCAGTGTTGCATGGTCTTTACTGAAGAACCCTAGATTCATCTCTCAGTTTCTCAAATGTGACTTCCCATATTCACTCGAATATCAATTTCTTAATGAGAATGCTCGATAGACATTCAACTTCTCAACTTCCAATGCTTCTCTGCACTAATAACACTATCTACCCAGATAGTTGTTCAAGCCAAAAACCTGGGGCCTCACTCCTGCCTTTCTCCACAAGACTTACAATTCTACCTCCAGCCCAGTATTCCTGTGTTCCTTCCTAGGACTATGCTCCAATTTAACATGTCTGATCTACCGGTGGTTCCCACTGACACAGCACCCACAAAGCTTATTAGCACAAATTACAGAATAGAAAATGCTGGCTGTGATGTTTCTCTAGGTATTGCTGATGCGATGTTAAAATAATGGCAGTCCAGACAGAGATGGCACGTCACCAGTCACTGTAGCCCGACACAGTGGAAGGCTCATAAACGGTGCTTGAGCAGCCATAGGGCAACTGATCGACAACACCAGCATGATCTTTAACGTTACTTCGACTCAGTAAACGCACGCCAAACCCGATATGGTCTTCCTTTTCAAGCATGCCCAATTATTTTCGAGCATTTTGTTGCCATTGTATGGAAATAAACCTTTAATGTAAAAAATTTAAAGGGAGGCTCCTAGCAGTGAAAACACTAAGCGTGTTAACAGGTAGGTTTCACAATGTTTCAGGTAGAAGGAAAAGAGGATGCCAGAATTACCACCTAATTCATAGGTGTCAGAAATTAAGCTTCCATCTTCCTCAATGTCTCCACATAGATCAGCATGTGCTTGAGAAAGGGCATCAAAAGATTTGTAGAAACTTAAATACATCAACTTTCGATTTTCTAAGTAAACACGAATGCTAAGCTAATGCTTACTTAGAAAGTAAGTTGCTGCCTTACATCCACTTTCATTACCTGTATATAAGTTAATGAAAACAGTTAACCAACTGCTTGGCTAAGCGAATCAGATTGGATACAACGAAAGCTGAAGATACCTAGAAAAGCAGACGCACTCTAAAGACACCCGTAGCTATTCTGTATCAGGATCATTCTCTGAGCCTAGAGAGGGCTAAAGGCAGAGAAACGCTGATAAAGGAAGAGAAGAAGACATGGACAAGCCTTGATTCCGGATTGAACCAGCATCTTTCCGAGAGAAGGTGGGTGTCTCCGAGGAGAGCCTTCAGAGCTCAAAACGCGGGCTGGGCTGTACTTGGTGAGCCGGGAAGCTGCTCAGCCGGGAAGCTGCTCAGGCAGCAGAGCAGCAGGCGCAGGGCCGCCTGGCCGGGTGCGCACAGAGACACGGCTGACACCCAGCGCCCTGCACGCCCGGCCTGGGACGGGACGCCCGCGCCGGGGCACACCCGCCTCACCCACACCCCGCACACTTCCCGAGCCACCGCTGCGCCCGCGCTCGCCGCCGGCCCTGCTGGAGGCGGGGCGCACTCGGCCCACTTCCGCCCCGGCAGAGGCGACCGACGGCGGGACGCGCCCAGTGCGACAGGCCGTGCGCCGCCGAGGCCCCGGGCCTTCCTTCCAGCGGCCGCACGCAAATGAGGGCTCCGGCCACGCGCGTCGTGATTCGCGCGTTGGCGGCGGCGGCGGCCCTGCGGCGCGGCGGCGAGGGAGCCGGGCTATGTAAATGAGCGGATTGTGTGTGCACGCTCCTATAGGCCAGGGTGTGAGGCCGCGCGTGAGCCAATGAGAGCGTCGGGCGGACAATCGGGGCTCTGCCTATAAAAGGGTGAAGCGGCGGCGCTGGCGTGCAGTTTCCTGTTTGTGAGAGTCTGTGTGTTTGCTATCATGTCTGGTCGCGGAAAGCAAGGAGGCAAGGCCCGCGCCAAGGCCAAGTCGCGCTCGTCCCGCGCCGGCCTGCAGTTCCCGGTGGGGCGCGTGCACCGGCTGCTGCGCAAGGGCAACTACGCGGAGCGCGTGGGCGCCGGCGCGCCCGTGTACATGGCGGCCGTGCTGGAGTACCTGACGGCCGAGATCCTGGAGCTGGCGGGCAACGCGGCCCGCGACAACAAGAAGACGCGCATCATCCCGCGCCACCTGCAGCTGGCCATCCGCAACGACGAGGAGCTCAACAAGCTGCTGGGCAAAGTGACGATCGCGCAGGGCGGCGTCCTGCCCAACATCCAGGCGGTGCTGCTGCCCAAGAAGACCGAGAGCCACCACAAGGCGAAGGGCAAGTGAGGCCGCTGCTGGCGCCGGCCCGCGTCTCGGGAGACGCCCGCGAACTCAAAGGCTCTTTTCAGAGCCACCCACTGGTTCAGATTAAAGAGTTGTGTCACGGTACCGGCGTCGTGGCCTTTGCCGGCCCGTCCCCCAAGTGTAAGGTTTGGCGTTGCCACTCTCCTTGCGCGTCCCCAGCGCCTTCCCCACCCTTGTCCGCGGGCCCCAGGTACTGCGCTCGGTCTTGGTTGTCCTGTGCGGGAGCGGGCGCGTTACCGTCCTAAGCACTTAGCGCCATAAGTCAGCCCGACGCGCACCCCGGTAGGTGTCCCGCGCGCTGGCTCCCCACCTGCACTCTGACAGTTCCCGCCCCTCCCTTAAAGCTGGCGGCCGTCGAGGCCAGGCCAGACGTCAGTCCCACCCAGCCGCCGCTCCCGCCCGGTCCTTCGGCAAAGTCTAGGATAGGTGATGTGTCCCGTCCGCAGTGACTTCCGCGGCCAGCTCCCGGGATCGTGGGGCCCTGGGCGGCACTGAGCACGAACTCTGACTTGGGAGGACTGGCGGGCGGGCGCGCTTCTCCCTGGCAGAGCTGGGAGCGGCCGTCTACCGGCAGCTGCGAGAGGCGGCCCCACCCGCGGGGCGCGTTGTCAAGTCAGCTCGCGCAGGGGGGGACGAGGGGCGGGCCGGGCACCGGGGGCGGGGCAGGCCCGAGCCAATGGGCGGGCTCGGTGCTGGTGACGTCACGGCCAATGGCCCGTCAGCGCGGGACTTTCAAGTCGCTGTCTCCGCCCCGCCCGCGGGAAGAGTGCGCCTATAAAGACCGGCGGCCGGGGATCCGGGCAGTTCCCCGCGCTCCTAGTCTCGGTGTCTCCTGTCTCTGCCATGGCTCGCACGAAGCAGACCGCCCGCAAGTCCACCGGCGGCAAGGCCCCGCGCAAGCAGCTGGCCACCAAGGCTGCCCGCAAGAGCGCGCCGGCCACGGGCGGCGTGAAGAAGCCGCACCGCTACCGGCCGGGCACCGTGGCGCTGCGCGAGATCCGGCGCTACCAGAAGTCGACGGAGCTGCTGATCCGCAAGCTGCCGTTCCAGCGCCTGGTGCGCGAGATCGCGCAGGACTTCAAGACCGACCTGCGCTTCCAGAGCTCGGCCGTGATGGCGCTGCAAGAGGCGAGCGAGGCCTACCTGGTGGGGCTGTTCGAGGACACCAACCTGTGCGCCATCCACGCCAAGCGCGTCACCATCATGCCCAAGGACATCCAGCTGGCCCGCCGCATCCGCGGGGAGCGGGCCTGAGCTCTCGATCTCGGTTCCATCCCACCAAAGGCTCTTTTCAGAGCCACCACATGTGCCCGGAAGGAGCTGTTTGCGTCTCTGTCTTTGCGTGGTCTTTCACGGTCTCGGGAAGGGGTCGGTTTCGGGGTAATGGCCGAGCAGCGACGAGCACTGTTTGGGCTCCTCCAGGTGTTGCATCTGTGGCCTTCTTAGAGTTTCTTTTAGGAAGGTTTGCAGAGCACCTGGTATTCTAAAGTAACCTTGCCTGATGCCCAATTCCTACTTTTAACCTCCTCTCCACCTGTTGCTAGCAATAAGGTCTTGGCTTTTTCTGTAGGTCCTTGGATTATTTTTCAACTCTTAGAGAGTCGTCGGTTACCTAGACAATGATAAGGCCTTCTCACTGGTAAGAGTGACAAGTGAACACAGACCTATGCAGCCAAGTGTCAGATTGGCTAGTCCACAAGGCTAGCCTATCTTGCCCTCTAGAAGTTGGTGTACTCTCCACTGCTAACATGCATTGTTTACTCAGTCTCAAGTGAAAATAATACTGGTATACAGGTAACAGTAACACCACATGTTTGTGCTCTTGGAACAATTAGGCTTTCACAGTCCTTGCAAGGTTTTGTTGCTTGGGAGATCATGTGTATCATTACGAGACAGAACTCACTGTTTTACCATTTGAATTTTTTAATGAGCCGTGATCTTTTAGGTGTGATATATTGGGTTCAGATTTAATTATTAGGATGATGGCATACAAGGTGTGTAGAGGCAAACGACATAGTAAAAGGCTGACCACTAACTACAAAGAGAGCTCTCCCTTGGGTCCTCTACCCTGGTCAGTCATCCTGGTCCTCCAAGTCTCACGTTGAGAGCTGCACACAGCAGTATTTCTAAGTCCTTCCTTCAGAGAGGGATACATCGAATTCATTTTGTTTCCAAATTATTATATGCCATATTGCTTCCCAAAGCTATTTGTTCCTTTTTAGATTCCCCACTTAACTGATAGATCCCTCTCATCTATTAGAAGTTGCTTCTTGTCCTTTGCCCCAAACTTGCAAGTCACCAAATACTTTCAGATGTTTTCAATTGTATCACTACTCATCTGTCCGGGACCCTTGCCTTAACTGACACCCTCAACAGCCCTGGTCTAAGCAGCTTACGTACGCAGGACAGTTTCTCTTCCTGCCACTAAGTTAAAAAATCATTTAAATATTTAAAATTTAGATTTATTTAGTTTATATGTATGAGTGTGCGTGTGCGTGTGCGTACCCATGAGTCTTCTTGGTGCCTGAGGAGGCCAAAAGAGGCTGATGGATCCCCTGGAACTGGCATTATAGACACCATGTGGGTGCTGGGAACTGAATCAGGTCCTCTGCAAGAGCAGCCAGTGCTCTTAACTGCTGAGCCATCTTTTCAGCCACAATAACGTTTTTGTTTTTTGGTTGGTTGTTTTTTTGTTTTGTTTTGAGACAGGGTTTCTTTGTGTAACAGCCCTGACTGTACTGGAACTCTGTAGACCAGGCTAGCCTTGAACTCACAGTGATCCGCCTGCCTCTGCCTCCCAAGAGCTGGGATTAAGGGTGTGCGCCACCACTGCCCGGCTCAACCAACTTTCTGTAGAAACCAGGACCAGCAGCCCAGGGGTGGCACCACCCATAATGAATGGGCCCTCCCCCATCAATCACTAATTAAGAAATGCCCTACAGGCTTGCCTACAGCCCCATCTTATGGAGACATTTTCTCCACAGAGGTTCCTTCTTCTCAGATGACTTGTGTTAAGTTAAAATAAAACGAGGCAGCACAGTGCTGTTGAGGTAAAAACTAATCCAAACTGACTGAACCTATGGCCTTCGATGGCTTCAGGGCCTGGAAGAAGAGCTGCAGATGAACTTGCAGCCATGCTGGGGCAGAGCTGCTCAAGGACACGAGAGAAAGCTCTAGGATCGGGGCCATCTGTGCCGCCTGAGTGTCGGGTGACAGGAAATAAGAGAAGACATTTCCCCTGAAATCTACCAAAGGGAAGATAAATGGGTAATAAGCATTATGCTTGGTTCTGTGCACTTCATGGCCTCAATCTTGGTTTTGCATAGATCTTGTTATTCGCTCTTTAAAGTATTCCTAATGGAAAAGTAGGCAGTTTCAGCAACACTAAAGATGAGGAGGTTTAACTTGGATAAAAATGGGATTTCCCACGGCTGCTGTCATCAGGCTATCAAGCATCTTATTATCTTGTGAAGAAATACATTCATGAGTGTTGTAAGAAACATTCAAGGAAGAAAACTAACACCTATAATAAACCATTGTTATGACTATTCCTAATACTTCTCCCTATATCCATACAAATGTATACGACTAGTCGCAGTCTGTATAAACGTCAGCTCATGTCTTTTGACTCAGGTAGAGAAATAACATATGTATTAATGGATAAACAGAGTGGAGGGTTTAAAGGACAAGACAGAATGAGGACAGTGGCTAGCCTGGTGTCTGCGAGGACGCTGCAGTGAGGCAGAGGAGAGAGCCCAGAAAGGAAGTCAGACTTCTAATGGGTTTTCAGGGAAACAGGATTAGTGGGTACTCTAGTGTAACTACAGCAGAAGCAGAACCTTAGGGTAGACCCATGATCCTCTGCACTTATCTCTGGGGGATGTTCCACATCTACTCTAAGTGAATGAAAAATGGAAGACAGTTGAGAGCAGTCTGCGTGGCGCTCCACTCACTGGACCACAGTGCACTGTCAGTGCTTGTGCGAAAACTTGGAAAACTATTTTGCTAGCAAACCAAAGAAAACATCTGATTGCATCTTACACTCTTCACTGTTATGATGGGTTTTATGGTCCTTCCTGTTACAGGTGGCTGAGATGGTAAAGTGAAAAAGGAATTTATTAGTGCAAAGTGATGCCTAGCTGAAAATTCTATAATTTGTCCTTCACAGACTCAACACAGCTAACGCGGTTCAGCCATGTTTTTGCACATTAGTGAGACTGACAAGATGTGAGCAAACGTCATTGTTAAGGTCATCTAGAAGAATCTCGGGCGCTGGAGAGATGGGTCATCAGTTAGGAGCCCTGGCTGTCTTCCAGAGGACCCGGGTTCAATTCCCAGCATCCACATAGTAGTATTTGTAACTCCAAGATCTGACACCCTCACACACACATGCAGGCAAAACACCAAGGCAAATAAAATAAAAATAAATTTGAAAATAATAATCTCTATAAAAAAAAAAAAAAAGATGTATAATAGTGTCACGAGCTGGGCATGGTGGTGCATTGCCTTTAATCTCAGCAGTCCAGAGTCAGCGCCAGAGTTCAAGGCCAGCCTGGTCTACCCAGGACAACCAGGGTTGTATAGGGAGAACCTCTCTCAAAAAGCAAAAAAGATAAATAATACTCTAAAGGTTGGATTTGGAAATTTCTAGGAAGAAAAAAAATCATATCCATTGATTAAAATTCGATCCTGTACTATTAAAAGCACAAAGCAGTAATATTCAATAAAGCAAGCCTGTTCTCTTTTCTTTTCTACAGCCTCTATGCTTGCTTGAGGAGTAAAGCAAGTGTGTCTCTTTCCATCTACATTTTCTACTTAACAGTGGATTTCGGATCTGCTTTCTTTTCCATCAAATAAGCCAAGATATAACAAGTGCATGGCAATCAGCGTGCACTTACTTCCTTTAAAGGAACACTAGGGAGGGGGTTATAATTTAGTGATAAACAACTTGCCAGGGTGTAGAATGCCCGTCCTGTGATGCCCAGCACCATCACCATAACAACCAAAACATCTCTCACCTGGGCCCAGGGTTGTTAAATGTGCATCAGAACCACCTGGAGAACTTGGCCTTAACCACCAATTGCTGGGCCAAACACCCAAGGTTTCCAGTTCAGTTGGTCTGCAGTGAGCCATGCTGACGGACTGGAAATCTCTTCCAGAACCACTGACTTCAACCGAGGAATGTTTCCTGCTTCCTTTATTTGCTGAGTTAGGTCTGTCTTTAAACCTTTGTCACCCAGTGTCTCACAGCACGTGGGTGAGAATCAAATGTCTTCATCTGGGGGACTCAAAGCATTATTTGAACTAGAATTGTACATTTCGATCCAGGTTTTAGGAAAGCCGTTTCTTCCTCAGCCCAAATGGTCACAAATGCTATTCTTGCTGTCTCCCCGCAGCCCTCAGATTTACTAAATACCTAATTAGGATGGAAGGCATTCCGGATTTGCCAAAGACTAGATAAGCTCCACCCCTACTGCAAAGCTCGGCCAATTTCCCAAAACAAAGTGATTTCCGTAGTTTTGTGATTCTGAAAATTATCTACATTCCCCATCTCATTCAGTATGTGCTACCTATATAATTACCAAAAATGTATTTCCTTTAAGTAGGACAATTACAAACATATTGCTAAGATGATCCTTACAGTGTGCCTGATGTGGTTGGTGTACACTAAAATCCAGCAACTTGAATTGGAAGTTGAATCCTTATATAGGATCATGCAACTGAATATGGAGCTCGCACAATATTTCAAAGTAAAAGAATTAATGCGCTGCCGGGCCGTGGTGGCACATGCCTTTAATCCCAGCACTCGGAAGGCAGAGCCAGGCGGATCTCTGTGAGTTCGAGGCCAGCCTGGGCTACCAAGTGAGCTCCAGGAAAGGTGCAAAGCTACGCAGAGAAACCCTGTCTCGAAAAACCAAAAAAAAAAAAAAAAAAGAATTAATGCGCAATAAAACTAAAAACCCACAACCCACATGCCCAACCCAAATCTGAGCGGTGGGGAGTGAAGCAGAGAGAATGGCTTACTTTATTCTTGGCCATGCTGAGAATTTGCTTTTGCCTTACCAAAATTAAACTGCACCTTCTGTACTGACGGTGGTGGGCATAATTGGCAAGTCTCTTCCTAGACAGGCCCCAACACACCACATATCTGAATGGCTTCCACTAAGTTATATTATAGCTTACCTCAACTTTTTGTTCATGGTTTTCTTGGTGACAGGGTATTGTGGTTCAGACTTGCCTCAAATCCGTGTACAAAAGGCGGTGCACGCCTTTAATTCCAGCACTCAAGAGGCAGAGGCCGGCGGATGTGAATCCAAAGCCAGCCTGGTCTGCCAGGACTGCCAAGGATACAGAGAAATGCTGTCTAAAAAAAAAAAAAAAAAAAAAAAAGACAAAGCAGGCTGAGCAAGCCAGTAAGCACCGCTCCTCCACTGGCCTCTGCATCAGCTCGTGACTCTAAGTTCCTGCCATAACTACTTTCAATAAATAAATAAATAAACAAATAAATCCTTGTACAAGTGGGCCTTGAACCCCTAATCCTTTTGCTTCCTCCCCAACTGCTGGGATTATAACCATCACCGGTGGTTTGCTGGTTACAAGACATTAAAGCAGCTTTGCAACTGTAGACTTGTAAGCCGCAATTCCAGGCCAGTATTTCCTAGTCATTGCCTAGACTGAGCCTTCCTACAAGGCGGTTCTGGCCACAGACAGCGGTAAAAATAACCAGCGCACACCGTTACTGGAAACTAGTAGTTGCCAGTGAGCAGACTGCCCAGGATGTCAACCCAGGAAATGAAGCTTGATGAATGGCATTAAACGGACGCCCGGTCGGGTGGCTTCCAACAAACTGGGCGACTCCATTTTGAGGATGCGCCTTCACCACACCGAGCCTAGGTCGACTGTGATTTGGTCAGACCCAAGAGTGCCAGCTCTCCTGATGAGCCTGTGGTTGGCCCTAAAAAGGGCCGTTAGGGATGGGGGATGAAGCAGTGGCGGGGGGTCTAGCCTCCGAAGCCGTACAGGGTGCGGCCCTGGCGCTTGAGCGCGTAGACCACGTCCATGGCGGTGACGGTCTTGCGCTTAGCGTGCTCGGTGTAGGTGACGGCGTCGCGGATCACGTTCTCCAGGAACACCTTCAGCACCCCGCGGGTCTCCTCGTAGATGAGGCCGGAGATGCGCTTGACACCGCCGCGCCGGGCCAGGCGGCGGATGGCGGGCTTGGTGATGCCCTGGATGTTGTCGCGCAGAACCTTGCGGTGGCGCTTGGCACCCCCCTTGCCTAAGCCCTTCCCACCCTTTCCTCTCCCAGACATGGTTGATGCAGTCTGAAGTACCAGCCTGTGAAACTCTGAACGTGGCTTCCCTCTGATATACGAGAGGATCGGACCAGATTGAAAACCGAAAGCGCGCGGGCGGGAACCTTTCTAAATCCTCCCGGCTCTGGACGTTGCGTCATTTTCTTGTTTTTCTTCTCTCTTCTCTGCCCTCTACCGGTCCCTCATAGTCCCTTGCCTTTCTTATTTTTAATTTTCTTACACTGTGGTGCCATAGTCCCTGGGAGAATCCAGGCCCCTAAATAAAACCCAGAGACACCGCAGTCTTTATGGCTCTGTTTCTTCAGTCTGTTGGCTTCTGGAGTGCACGTATGCTAAAAGGACAAGAGACTGGAGAAAGGGAATTCAGAGATGAGAAGGGGAGAGCGCTGCATCGAAGGCCGCGAGCTACAGCTAGATAAAAACCTCTGCAAAAGAGGTTCCAGCAGCGAGGGTACCATAATCGAAAGCAGCGGACCCGGGATTATGTGTGGAAGGGGAAATTCGCGGACGGTTCTGAGTATAGTCGCTGTTTTGTTGATACAGACAGTTTTTAGCTCAAGCAGAAACTAGATCCTAGGAAAATTGGTTTGAGGATGCTGCGGAGCTTTCTCGCCGGGTCAGTGGGTCCCCACGCACCTCTACCCAAGCAGAGCCTGGGAGAGCGGCCGCACTCGTTTCGACCAGTCCTTGGAGGTCTGCCCGTGTTTTCAGCTAGGGAAATGGTTCCCAAACTGGACCCGCGTGCAACTGGCTAAATTCGGTTTTGCAAGTGTATCTGCTTCGTACACTGCCCTGGGAAATGAACTGGAGTCTGGACTGCTAGCATGGTCGTCGTTCCCACGGCCCTCCATCGAAGAACCATGAGAAAACTTTCTTTCTGCATCATAATTGTGGTGGGTTGTTTTGTTTTCTGATCCATAAAAAGGTCTATCTTTTAAAATTAATCCTATGTGCCTTGTTTTATACGTACTGATAAACCCTTGATTTAATGTCCCCCAATCCCCCAATCCAGATTTTCTGGCTCCGAGCTTGTAGGTAGATGTGGGAGGTTTTTAGTCATGTTAGGCTCAGAGCTCAACAAAAAGAAAAAAACAAAACAAAACAAAACCTTCAAAACTCAAGTGTTTCAAACCTAAGGGTTGTGAAATGTGTGTTTCTTAGGGGGTGGGACACTTTGGACACACACACACCGTAAACCTAGACAGTTGTACAAGTCTCTTTCTTGACTGACAGATCCCACTGTGGGTCGCTGCACGGACATGCCTACATACCCAAACCAGCACCCTAGGAGCTTCCTGGCCCAGAACCCACTTGCTGATTTCCCGTAGCAACTCCTGGAAGGTGTGTTACTTCACGTGTCTGTATTTCACCGGCTCCTCCACACTCATGACCACGTCCCTTATAGGATGTGATTTCTGTTTAGTCGTCGTCTTCTTCTTCTTCTTCTTCTTCTTCTTCTTCTTCTTCTTCTTCTTCTTCTTCTTCTTCTTCTTCTTCTTCTTCTTCTTCTTATTTGTAAATCTAAGTGCAGCAGAAACTCAGTAATTGTTTATGAATGGACAGGACCTGCATATGACTCTTTAAACATTAGTAAAAAACGATGATATAATCAAATTGCAAAATAAAACAACCATACACCAAGGCTGACAGGGTCTTGGTACCAGGGCCCTAGGCACCAGAGACAGTGTCTACCATCTTCTTATTTGAAGGGGCTCAAGAGTATGTGCCCACTTTGGACATGAGAATCATTTTGAACTGAAGAGTTGAGATCCTGAAATCCCTTCTCTGTCTCAAATTAGAACCTGCAAAAGAAAAAGAAGTCAGCATTTTATCCTGTTTGCTGAAAATTACACCACTACCCCCCGGGGGCGGGGGCGGGTGACAATTCTAATGTTCTCTTTTCAGAGATGAAACCTTAGACCGTTCCTAAGCAGACATTTGCTAAGGACTGTCCTGTCCTCATCTATTCTCCTAAGGGCTACTTATCTTCCCCAAAAGTCATTTGATTTTTCCATAAGCGTCTCTTCTTCCTTTCCCTTTACCCTACATGGACCCCAAATTCTAATCACCCCTTTTGAATTACTCATCTTTCAAGAATTCCCATGTCTATGCTCAATACCCATATTTAGAAGACGACAACAACATATTTAAAAGAAAACAAACTGTTTTGACCTATCTTTTCTTGTCAGATTCAGAATCTTGTAAGATTCCAACTAAGAAACTAAAGTTAAAAGTTAAAGCAAAAAAAAAATATATATATATCCTTCAATTTAAAAAAGCCCTTAAAATATACATGTTAGCATTTACGTGGTCTCGTGAGGATAGCTACTGGAATAAAACAACATTTTATACAGCTCTGAGATATTGTAATATATTACTAGATTCTAGAACATTCCAGTGAAATATGACATCATATTATACTAAGCCGTCGACTATAGGCAGTAACTGTGACTGACCAGAAGGAAGGAGGCCTGTGCTGATTCCTATCCAGCGGCAGGACCCTGGAGGCACTGGTCCATCTCAAAATGGAGTAAGAAACCCAAACTCCTGTGATTTCTTAGTTTGGTCCTGGGTTGCTGACCAGACAAAATAAAAGCAAATCAGGTATACAGCCCGAGCAGCCCACAGACCAAAAACTCAAATGGTCCTAGTCAGTGTTCTAATATAATTCTGGAGGTACTTGAACCCAGACACAAAGCTTAGTCCATACTTTTGAACTAAAAACAAACACCAGCACATATAAAATACCACATACCCAATAAATCATTTATTTAAATTGTGTTTGCTTATTTGCTGCATGGAAATTTTTAAGTTTCTTGTACCTGCCCCAATTATAAAATTCGATTCTCCGTCTCTAAACTTCAGGCCCTTGTAATTTGTTTTGTTTTGAGACAGGATCTCACTATGTAGCTCTGGTTGTCCTGGAACTCACTCACTCTGTAGACCAGGCTGGCCTGGGACTCACAGAGATCTACCTGCCTCCTGAGTGCTGGAATTAAAGGTGTGGGCCACCACCTCCTGTTGGATTATTGTATTTTAGGAAGTGGTCCTGATAAACCTTGAGAGTTTCCTTTTTTATGTCTAATTTCTTGCCTTAGAATTCACATTCACAGTGGCATCCCTGTTTCTGAAAAATAGAAAACTCTTACAAGCATAATTTTAAAAGTTAGACAAGAGGAAGACTCTTGGGATTTTCTTACTGACTATTACATAAAATAAGCCCTACAACTCTTGGATTCTATACTTGAATACAGCAGCTTTCTCTTACTCTCAGAGAATTCAGTCCAAGATCTCCAACCAATGCCTAAGCATACAGATAATGCTGTGTATTACATATACCTATATGGCACTATAAGTTTCCCTATAGTATATGTATATATGATTATATAAAGTTTAACTTATAAATTAGGCTCAGAAAAAAGATCAAAAGCTCAATAGTAAGATAGAGCAATGCTGATCGCATTCTTTAGTAAAAAGTTTGCACTTTGGAGTCCTTATTGCACAAGATCAGGGTTACCTGAACTCAAGCACTCGAGGCCTTTACAGATGATGTGGGGATGTGCTGGATGGGAGGGGGTGATTTATGTCCTGGGTAAAAAGGCATGATATTTCATCACTGTACTAGGGATACGCATGCAATGTAAAACTCCTGACTTTTTTATTCTGAAATTTTTCACTTAATATTACCTCAACACTGCTGAAGGCAGAAATCAAAGCCTCAAAAAGCCGGACAGTGGTGGCGCACACCTTTAATCCCAGCACTGGGGAGGCAGAGCCAGGTGGATCTCTGTGAGTTCCTAGGCCAGCCTGGGCTACAAGAGTGAGTTCCAGGACAGGCACCAAAACTACACAGAGAAAAAAACAAACAAACTCAGAAAGGGGCATTAGCGTATGGAGTTTGAGAATCTCTTTTTGATTTAAATGAACCCACACATACATTATGCTCCAGTGCATACATTACAAAGAAAACCTTACAAGGAAACATGGCAGTTGAGTGAGCACCATCCAGATTCCACGGGGCAGTTCCCCTTCCGATGGGAAAGCTCATCAGAGAAGCTTGAGATGTTCTGGATGGTTTGGCGGCGTAATCAGGAAATGTTTCTGTACTTCAAAGCTCTGCTCACTGACCTGGAACTACTTTTAAACAGAGTGTTGCTATCTATGCTTAAAACATTGTTGGAAAATGACCAATCAAGGGGTAACAGTTCACATCAGCGATGCTTTTGTGTCCCATTTTGGAGGTTGCTTCTGCTCCTGAGAGATTCTTAAAGAAGTTAATCAAACTACCACACTTCTACATGTGCTTAGTATTTTGGAATCCCCTTAAAATCAATTTCATTTCACTTGGATTTCGGCAAGAAGACAATACATAATGGCACCATTCAGGTACGTTTTAAATATTTTGGTTCTCTTTTTGTTTCTAGGTTTGAGTGTTTATAAGGGTTGTATGTAATGCTAAAAAAAAAAAAAAAAAAAAAAAAACCACCAGACATGCTGTTGAAAGTTTTATATTAGTTAGCAGAATTGCATATAACCATTATAACATGCACTTTCCAAAACATGTCAAATAGCTAAAAGGTTAAAAAAAAAAAAAAAAAAAAAAAAAAAAAAAAAAAAAAAAACTTCACTGACCTTGGGAAGAATATGGAAAATATCAGACTTTTAATAAAACAGTTACTCTTTATGGGAGAAAATGTTAGCACCTCAGTCGTCAATAAACGACTTGTTTGCTTTGAAAGTTTTGTTAACGTGTCGCCTGAATAAGGGTTTGATTAACAGCTATTCTCTATGGGAAAGGAGGTTATTAATACTTCTAATCTTATCCTTCTTTGACAAATAATTTCATTTGCAGGACTTAATTGGTCTTTCGTGTAGGGATGAGGTGGAGGGTACTAGAGAGGAGGGAAGGCAGGGGAGTCAGACCTAACAAGGGTCAGTGTAGGCAGCAGTAGATACAATGTAAGTTTAATTTTGGTCCCTTTCACTATATATTGCTTCGTCATTCTTCAGCTATGGTTATAAAAGCTTCCAAACCGAGGGGCACGGTGCCTGATGCTAATAAATGCTGACTGTGGGAGAAGTTACAGTAACTGGTGACCGGCGACAAACTGAGCCGCCGTATAGGAAAGAGGCAAGCTTGTTTCCGAAGGAACCCCTTAGCGAACACAGTGTGCGAAACACTACACACTGCTTTCAGAAAAGTTAAAGCAACTGAAAAGAAGCACCTTTCCAGAACGCTCGGTGGGCCGTAAATACAGGAAGAGGGAAAAGGATCCGGGAAAGAAGGAGCAGTGTAACCATCTCGTGACTCGGCAAATAGGATCGAAATTCTACCCAATCAGACTCCAAGTCCAGAAACTCCTGTTTTTCTGGCCCAATCAAGACGAAGATGAGTCTATAAATATGGCCACTAGGCGCCAGCAAGCCAAAGTCGCAAAACCATGGCTCGCACGAAGCAGACCGCGCGCAAGTCCACCGGCGGCAAGGCCCCGCGCAAGCAGCTGGCCACCAAGGCTGCCCGCAAGAGCGCGCCGGCCACGGGCGGCGTGAAGAAGCCGCACCGCTACCGGCCGGGCACCGTGGCGCTGCGCGAGATCCGGCGCTACCAGAAGTCGACGGAGCTGCTGATCCGCAAGCTGCCGTTCCAGCGCCTGGTGCGCGAGATCGCGCAGGACTTCAAGACCGACCTGCGCTTCCAGAGCTCGGCCGTGATGGCGCTGCAGGAGGCGAGCGAGGCCTACCTGGTGGGGCTCTTCGAGGACACCAACCTGTGCGCCATCCACGCCAAGCGCGTCACCATCATGCCCAAGGACATCCAGCTGGCCCGCCGCATCCGCGGGGAGCGGGCCTAGGTTGCGTTTCTAGAAAGTCGACATTTAAAAAAAAAAGGCTCTTTTCAGAGCCACCTACGTTGTCATTAAGAGCAGCTGTGTCAGCTTTGAACTGAGGGTCAGGCAAAACCTGAACTTAATTCCTAGTATTCCAAGCACATCCCCAAGTGTGTCAGACCCAACATCTTAAGATTGAACCTTATTCCGTCCGTCTGGGTGTCGGGCCAGGGAGGAACTCTAGGAGACACGGACTCTCGGGTAGAAGCACGACCGTAGGAAATCCATTTCAAGTCAACCATCAAGCAGGGTAGCCCATAAAAGGAAAAGTTAACTTGTTTTAACCTGGTGCTTAGGAACCAACCAATGAGTGAAAGGGAGACGGGCAGGTGAAGGGAGAACTGCAGCTCATTTACCGGCTACCAGGAAAGGGAGGGCTGCGATTGGCTAGGGAGATCTTGCTTTAACCACCATCGAGGCGCGCAGCCAGACTCTGCGTAGGCTCCGCCTACTTGACGCTAACACCAGTGTAAATGAGCCAATAAGAACGTAGTGCTGTGAGAGCCCTCATTTGCATACGAGCTCTATAAGTAGCGCATAACCAGCCGCGCTGCCACACTCCGTTCTCTCCTCGTCCATTTTGCGGTGAGTCTTTGAACGCGGAGGAAAATGCCGGACCCGGCCAAGTCTGCTCCTGCTCCCAAGAAGGGCTCCAAGAAAGCCGTCACCAAAGTACAGAAGAAGGACGGCAAGAAGCGCAAGCGCAGCCGTAAGGAGAGCTATTCCGTCTACGTGTACAAGGTGCTGAAGCAAGTGCACCCGGACACCGGTATCTCGTCCAAGGCCATGGGCATCATGAACTCCTTCGTGAACGACATCTTCGAGCGCATCGCGGGCGAGGCTTCCCGCCTGGCGCATTACAACAAGCGCTCGACCATCACGTCCCGGGAGATCCAGACGGCCGTGCGCCTGCTGCTGCCCGGGGAGCTGGCCAAGCACGCCGTGTCCGAGGGCACCAAGGCCGTCACCAAGTACACCAGCTCCAAGTAAAGCGCAGCCAAGACGTGATTGATCGACTTTACCCCAAAGGCTCTTTTCAGAGCCACTTCAGCTCTCCAAGAAAGAGCTGTAACCACTAATAACCTATGATCTCTTGCTTAGGTAAGATGGGGCGGTGACTGTCTGCCTGCGGGGCTCTGGTGCAAAACCGAGCGTTTCAAAGAATCTTGGGCAGGTAGGGCGCGGCAGAGCCTGGCGCATCACGTACATGATGAGAGAAGTCTGCACTCTCCCCCACTTAGCTTATTAGATATTGTTGCTGTAGTCTGAGCCGACCTCAAGCTAACCCTACCATTCCCTGTGACTTCAAGCTGCAGTTAGTCGCTCACTGCCTTGGGGCATCCGGAAATCATTAGATCTGCCTAGCGCATGATGCGGGGGCAGTCACTGGCCTCGGGCTGCTGTGGACCCAAGTGTTGCTGAGCAGGATGGTCTTCAGAAACTCCGTTAAAATGCTACTCTAATTCATCAAACTGGATCCTTCCAGTTTAGGTTATTAGGATTGCTTGGTAAAGGTTGAGTATCCCATAGGCTTTAAGTTATAAGCATGTATGAAATTAAAGTGCTTGGAGTCTCGCCTGCCTCCTACCCATGTTCTGGGCGGCGGGGTGGGGTGAGTGAGGACGGCTTGGCGGCAAGTCCTGCCTGCTGCGCCATTTCTGCTGCCGGACTGACTCCACGCGTGTTTTTAAGGTCAGCATCAGCCTGGGAGCAGTTTTCACAGCACAACTGGCTTTTCTGTGAGCTCTAACGGTGGTGTACACCGCGGACTGAGACTTGAGTCCTAACCCTCACCAAGAATTGGATGCTCCTCAGGTTTTCTCTTCTTGATTCTCTTCCTGTCAAAATGAAACGGAGCCCTTTCTAGGTTGGTTAGGGTTTAATGAGATAATGGACTTAAAGCTGGAGCCAGTTAAGTAGTTATCAGTGGGTCGGGTGGGAAGCCACGCAGGAGCCGTTGCACCTCCAGCGCTTTCTTTCCCAACAAGTTCGCTCGTGGATTTTTAGCTCTCTACGGCCACTTCCCTAAGCATCTTGTGTTAAACTCCTTACTGTATAAAACATCATCTTTCCAGTAAGGCGTCTAGACCTCTTGCAGGACGTGATTCCGCAGGAACTTCGAAAGTATCTTTTATGTGACCCAGTAGCGGGGAAAGTGGGTTTTTTAACTTGATGGTGGCCCATGCCTTTAAACCCAGCACTCTAGAGGGCAAATTCATAGCTAGACCAGCCAGAGTGAGACCCTGTCTATATACTCTTTGGCAAGTTTCTGGTAATAGCTGACAATCAAATGGTGTAAACTGGGCGGTGGTGGCATGCACCTTTAATCCCAGCATTTAGGCGGATCTCTGTGTTCAAGACCAGCCTGATCTATCTACAGAGCTAGTTCAGGACAGCCAGGACTACACAAGAAAACTGCCTTGGGGAAAAAAAAAAGCATGGCGTATTTCAGGTCAGTACCCTCAGGAGGAAAAGTACTTCTCTTAAACACTCCTTCCCCAGCTTTTAGTTGACAACTCTGAATTTTGGTGATTTAACACAAAAGGGAGCCAAGAGAAAAGAAGTTACCCACAACTCATCTCTGCTGTTTCCTTTCTGGTGCTGCATTTCTTTAAATTTTTTAAATTTTTCGTTGGTGTTTTGCCATGGATGTGGTGTCCCCTGGGACTGGAATTACATTGTGAGCTGCCACGTGGGTGCTGGGAATTGTAAGCAGCCAGAGCTCTTAACCTCTGAGCCATCTCTCAGGCCCCCGATACTGTATTTCATCCAGCTTGGCTACTTAGTCAAGACTCATGGAGAATAACAAACAGGAAAAAGGTGTACTAATGACTGTATGCACATAGGAACAATGGGGTTAGCTAGCCATCCGAGGGAATAGCCTGGTTTTCTGAGGTGTCCACACTATGAAAATCTGAAGGATTTGCTTGTCAGTTCTTCTGTTGGCTTTGGGTTTTTTTGTTTGTTTGTTTTTCTCCTGAGTCATTTTAAGTATCTAAACTTGGGTTGTCATAGTGTCATACGGGTCTCCAGACACTGGATGATAGAAACTGTTCCAAATGACCATTCCCTTCCCCACACCCCTGGAAAACAAAAACAAATTCGTTAAGACTCCAATCTGAGGGCTGGCAAGCAGGCTCCATGTGTGAAGGTGCTTGCCCGGTGACCTGAGTTTGATCCTGGGGACAAAGGCAATTGATGGAAGGAGAGAAGTGATTCTCAGAAATCACTTTCTGACCTGAGTGCTCAAACATTTGGAAATGCAATGGATAATTAAATAAATAAGATTTTTAGGATGTTAGGAGGGTTCATCACAGTAAAACTTCAATTCCAATCATTTGCCTACAGGGAAGGAAAAAAAAAGATAATTTTCCTCTGTCTAGCCAAGTTTATCTTATTAGTTGTGATGGTTCAAGTGTGTTAAAATAGGGTCATAACTGAGAAAGTCAAGTTGCACAGATATAAAGACAAATCAAAACTAAGAAACTTCCTAGCATGAAGAAATATTTGGCTGAGTATGGTGGCACACACCTTTAATCCCAGCAGAGGCAGGTGGATCACTATGAGTTCAAGGCTAGCCTAGCCTACAGGCAAAGGCTACACCGTGACATCCTTACTTCAAAAACAAAAATTACATTTGAGATTGTAAGCATTGATCGAGTCCCTCAGATTGATCAGACCCACAATTTTCAGGTGTCAACAAAACTACATGTGCAGACCATGCCTGGAAGTATAGAAAGATGGTGTAGATGTACTATGTGTACACTGTGCAACAGGCCAGCTGCTGTGTGACTTACTCTGAGGTCTGATTGGGAAGGTTTCCTCATCTTAAAATTGAGAATAATATTTATACAATCTCCAGGAGGTGACCAAGTTGACTGAAACCTCCATTGTGGATATGAGGGTTTTGGAAAACATATCTCACAAGACTAAATCATAACTCATGTCTACACTATATTGTATTCAAAGTTTGCATTATTTTCAAACTCACACAGAACATTGACCAAAACTGCCACCGCTTTGGGAAAAATATAAAATCATCATAAAGAGAAACGACATACACTGTACAATAAAAAAAAAAAAAAAAAAAAAAAAAAAAAAAAAAAAAAAAAAAAAAAAAAAAAAAAAAAAAAAAAAAAAGGATACACTCACTGATAACAATAAAACAAGCATACCCCCACAATCGATGCCATACGGAAAAGTCCACAGGTTAAAAGGGATTTCAAAATCAAAGCGGCACCGTCTTTAGAATAGCAATACCGTGTGCTGGAATCTGCAGGTAAGCAGAGATCACATCAGGCTAAGAATGGATTGCAGGAAGGCGAGTGTGGTGCCGGCCTTTAACCCCAGCACTCAGGGGGCCGAGGCGGCAAAAGGAATGGACTTCAGGGAAAGTGGGAACGAGTTAAGCTTTTATTTTTATTTATTTATTTTTTTTTTTTGGTTTTTCGAGACAGGGTTTCTCTGTGTAGCTTTGCGCCTTTCCTGGAACTCACTTGGTAGCCCAGGCTGGCCTCGAACTCATAGAGATCCGCCTGGCTCTGCCTCCCGAATGCTGGGATTAAAGGAGTGCACCACCGCCGCCCGGCTGAGTTAAGCTTTTAAACTCAAAGGAAAGTGGAGTAAATCTGAGTAAGAACAGAATCAATAGGGTAGCAAAGACTTCCCTAGTCTACGAAGACTGAATTAACCGATAAACCCAGACCGTTCCCTGACACTGCTCCCTGAGCTCAGCAGGGAACGAGATAAGGTATGTCCTTAAATGCAGAAGATATGTTAAGTGGTATGTGCTTGGGGCTTGGGTTTGGTTTTGTTGTTTTTTGTATTATGTGAATGAGTCTTGCCTGTGTGAAGTATGTTCACTACATGCATACCTGGTGCCCAGGGAGTTTAGAGGAGGGTGCCAGATCCCCCGGAACTGGAGTAACAGATGGTTATGAGCCCTCGTGTGGTTGCTGGGAACTGAACTCAGGTCCTCAGTAAGAACAGCCAAATACTCTTCATCACTGAGCCATTTGTCCAGTTCATTGGGGTTTTGTTTTGTTTTTGATAAATGTAACAGGACCTCAGACCTTAGCACAACTGACTCCATGATGGAAATACCATTCAGGCCATGAAACTCAGCTCACAGACAGGATACATGTCAAAAGGAAAGCAAAGGCCTAATCCATCTAAATCCATAGTTCTGGGAAGGTCTCAAATGTTCTAACCTTGCTTTTTAGCTTTTATAGTTCTGCTTCTGGCTAATCGTTCTTGTTAACTGAAGTATGTCGACCAGAATGTGATTTTTGTGCTTAAAAGCTCACCCTGAAAAGGCTTTGTGCTAAACTGGGATCCCCAACACCCGGTGTAGTTGCTGGTTGGCTGATAAAGACTTTCTCTTGGCTTAAACCCATGTCTAAGCAGTGTTCTCGGGTGGCTACAATAATAAGATAAATCCTCAGCTAATCTCAAAATCTTAATCTTTCTGTTTAGCCTCCGGTGAGTGCAGGATTACAAATCTGCACCACCATGCCTAAAGTAGCTCCATGAAAAGGAGACTGTCTAAATTAAAGGAGAGAAACTGGAGAGATGGTTAATATTCTGACCTGCCCCTTGAAATCCCGCCCCTTTGGGCAGCCCTGTGTCCTAACATAGAAGCCTCTTCTGAAGAAAGAACTCTGTCCTTTCCTACCTCTCTCTCTGTCTCTCTCCCTCCCGCCCTCTCCCACTCCACTCCCGTGAGGTGTGCATCCCTAGACCTCTCTCTCTCTCCTCTTTGCCTCTCTATAAACCATTTCTGTGCAGCTGTGGTGTCTGGGTTATGAATGTCCACCCACCACCCGGCTGCATGCCCTCATGGAGTGAGTCACCCGCCAGCCCACCACTGCATCTGCCCAGCATGCCAGCATGGTTCCCTGCAAGAGTGGGATACCCTGGCCAGGCCAGCTAGGGGTTTCCCACACATGCATAATTTATAACAGAGATGACTCAGCAGTTAAAAGCACTGGCTGCTCTTCCAGAGGGTATAGGTTTTAGATTCCTAGCACCTGTATGGCAGCTCACAACTGTTGGTGTTTCTAGCTCCAGGGGATCTGACTCCCTCTTCTGGCCTCCTCAGGTACTGCACACACATGGGGCACATACACCTGTAGGCCAAACTCCCATACACACACAATTAAATAAGTCTTACAATAAAATACATATATATATATATGAGAAGCTGAAAAGACAGTCAAAGATCTACTCTATTATATTTATAGCAGAATGAATTAGGATAAGAAGTGAAGGAGCTATGAAATCTAGGGTTAAAATCTGAATTTTGTCTTATTGTGACCAAAACTTGGGAACGCTTAGGATATGACTCAATTAAGTTAGAAATCATTATGTTTTTTTAAATAAGTGTGGCATTTGTAAGCTATGAAAATGCTATTCATTCGACTCTTCCTGTGTCTTTCCAGTGGGTCCTCAGAGTCAAGTCAAGTTGAGACCAGGCCACGGCTTCCTCAACATTATCCTGTCAGCAAACATTACATCTGAAGATTTTGTGTTTATTTCCCCAGAATGCCTTAGCCAACTATTTCTGGTCTTTAGCAATTTTCCTTCCCTAGTAGCTCCCATATCATGTCTGCCAGTTTTTCCCTGGAACATTATGTTCCCTCTCTACAAGTTACTTTTTTTTTAACCTTTGTAAGGCTGAATGGTTAAGGAGTGTGTCCTCGATGTCACGTGGGTAAGAAGGGAAGGCAAGATGTGGAACAATTTTATTGGCTTTGAGTTTTGTACCAACTAACCAATCAACACTACACTCCATGAACCTTTTTTATTTTTTATTTTTTAATTTTTTGAGACAGGATGTCAAGTTGCCCATGCTGGCTTCAAACTCCTTAAGTATTAAGGATGATCTTGAATTTCTGACCCTCCTGCCTCTGCCTGAATGCTGGAATTCCAGGCACGTGTCTCTATGCATGGTTGCCCAAAAAGACCTTATGGAGTCCCAGATTTTCTACATCCTAGTGTTTTGGGGTTTAGGGAAGGGTGGGGAGTGGCGAGTAGGGAGAGAGTAAAATCCTGCTTTTCATTGCCAACCTTAATATACAATTATATTAGTTAATTGTATATTAATTCCATATGAGGGCTAATTTTTACAATGTTACGGTTATGAGACATAGTCATCACTTGAGATTCTGCCTTCCATTTCACACAGATGGAAAATGTAGGCATGGTTCTAATACTTCTAGAAGGAAAATTCTACCACCACTCTAAGATACAAACAATGACATGAGCAAGTGGAGATTATGCCTTGTCAAGTTTAGGAAAGTCAACATCATCATGCCTGTCCTTCCTGCCTTCCTTGACCCCCACAGAAACACACATCTGTAGGTTTAATGCAATTCTTCTCCATATTAAACATTCTGATGAAAAATTGGTATGGTTCCTCCCAATCTTTTTTTTTTTTCTTTCGAGACAGAGTTTCTCTGTGTAGCTTTGGAGCCTGTCCTAGAACTCACTCTGTAGACCAGGCTGGCCTAACTCACAGAGATCCTCCTGCCTCTGCCTCCCGAGTGCTGGGATTAAAGGCGTGTGCCACCACCACCCGGCACTTTCCAATCTTTCTAAGACTTCTTCCTCCCCCTTCCCAGCAGTTCCTTATCAAATATTCTCTGTTTTATTTATATTTTTGTGGGGTTTTGTTTTGTCTTGTTTTTGGTGACAGGATCCCCCTATTATATAGCTCTGGCTGTCCTGTATACCAGGCCTTGAATTCACTGAGATCACTCTCAAGTGCTGGAACTAAAGGTGTGTGCCACCATACCCAGCCCTTTATCAAATTCTTCTCTGGCATTCTACCCAGCCTCTAAAATCTACAGAGCAAAAAGCTCAGACTTTCTATGTGCATTCGTCCACTTACACTGATGAAGTCACATATTCCGGAGTCCAACATTCTAGACTCAACGGTAATGTTTAGGTTTAATAAGAATCTTAAATAAGGGAAGTAGGGGTGCAGCTCAGTGTGGGATGTGCTTGCCCCGCCTGCAGGAAGTCCTGCGTTCAGTCTCTAGCACCCATCCCTGCTGTGGGGATGGTCTGTATGTCAAATTGCTCTGATTGGTCAATAAATAAAACACTGATTGCCATGGCTAGCAGGAAGTAGTGGACAAGGAGAGAGGAGAATTCTGGGAAGCAGAAGGCTGAGGCAGAGACAACTGCCAGCTGCCGGCCGACATGACCAGCAACATGTAAAGAGTCGTAAGCCACCAGCTACATGACAAGGTATAGATTTATGAAATGATTAATTTAAGCTATAAGAACAGTTAGCAGAAGCTCACCATACAGTTTATAAGCAATATAAGTCTCTGTGTTTACTTGTTGGTCTGAGCAGCTGTGACTGCGGTAAAAGATTTTCTTGACTGAGGGCAAGGCAGGAAAACTCTAGCTACACATCCCATGGCAGGGCACACTTGGAATCCCAGCACTAGGTAAGTAGTCTGTATAGACAGAGCAAGTTCCAGACCAGCCAGGGAGACGAGACGATGTCTAAAAGAATCTTAAACAGTGGCACACGCCTTTAATCCCAGCACTTGGGAGGCAGAGGCAGGTGGATCTCTCTGAGTTTGAGGCCAGCCTGGTCTACAGAGTGAGTTCCAGGACAGCACCAAAGCTATACAAAGAAACCCTGTCTCGAAAAATCCAAAATAATGTATTCATCCAAAATTCTTGCTGCTTTCTATATACCTGTTCTACCAACTTGTTTGTCAGCTCAGCGACTGGAATGTTTAATGTTCTGGGCCAAGACGCCCACCATCACCTTTCTCTCATTTCCTGTTAGTGAATCAGAAAGTTTTGTTGACCCTTCCTCCAAAACATTATCTATGTGACCATTTCTCAGTAGCTCCACTGGCACTCTCCAGCACAAGCTGCCCCCCCTCTCCGGTCAGCCCCTGACTTAGTCTGTGGCAGTGAGGGTCTCACCCACCCCTGAGGGCCGTCTACCAGCAGTATCTCCATTCTTCCGGCTTAGAATCACTGGGTAGAGCTGGGCTAATCGTAGACCCCTCCTAGGGGATAATCTGTAAATTCTGAAGGTACCGAGTAATGGAACGCCCTGAACTGGATTCGGCTATTCCTGTTTTATCCCCTAGAAACCTCTGAGCATTCTGCTATGGGCCCAGACACCCCGACCCCGGAATGAGTTTGTGGTTCTCCATAGCGAGCCTGGAAAGTGACACCACCATCCTGATCCATCCTCCTAACCAATTGCCTGCTTTGTACTCAGGCATGGAAGCCCTGGTAGTTCATTACAAGACTAAGCCAGACCCTCTTGCCCTGGTCTAGCAAGGAAGGCTCCCACCAGGACACCACACTTCCCCCAAAAGGCAGGCCGACCCACTCTCCTCCTCATCAGGGCATCAGATGCCTTCGGGATGCCTCCTTCTCGGTTCAGGAAACTTCTCATTAGGGATCCACTGGGGTGGTGCCCGCTCGCTGGCTCGGCTGATCCAGGTTTCCTTCCTTCCGACTATGCTGGAAGCAGCGGGGAGGCTGTGTTCACTGGACACGGAGGAGGCGGAGGTCGCTGTCTTCTGCTGGCGTCTCCGGCAGGAGCCTCGGAGCGAGCTAGGTGGGTAGACTGAGTCTCCTCCTCGACTGCGAGCCCAAAGGTGGCCACTAGAGGGCGCGCTAATCGGCCTAGCCTCCGGGTAGCTCTGCGGCTGCGCACTCCTGCCAGCCTCGGTGCTGCGGAGCTCACGCTGCTGTGAAGTGAATCATCACCGAACGCTGAGTCCGCCAGCGAGTGGGCGCCCTTCCCTGCACGGAGGAACCGGGCACGCACGGCCTTCTTCCACATGCTTTCTGCTGCCGCAGACCCAATCTAGATCATTTCGCTCCTGCCACCTGGGGGAAAGCAATTATTCACAAGGTTCGGGTCACGTGGGTCCGCGAGCATTGTCAAAGGCGACCCAGCCGCACGCTGACTGCAGTGTGCCCAGGTGACCACGGGAGGGCGCCAGCGAGCCGCCCCCGAGGGGTTTTTTGTTTTGTTTTGTTTTGTTTTGTTTTGGGGTTTTCTTCTTCTTCTTCTTCTTCTTCTTCTTCTTCTTCTTCTTCTTCTTCTTCTTCTTCTTCTTCTTCTTCTTCTTCTTCTTCTTCTTCTTCTTCTTCTTCTTCTTCTTCTTCTTCTTCTTTTCTTCTTCTTCTTCTTCTTCTTCTTCTTCTTCTTCTTCTTCTTCTTCTTCTTCTTCTTCTTCTTCTTCCTTCTTCTTCTTCTCCTCCTCCTTCTCCTCTTCCTTCTCCTCCTCCTCCTCTTCCTTTCTGTTACTGTCTAGGAGTCTTGATTGAGTTTTGTTTTCTGTGCCGTTTAAAGAACTAAAGGCAGGAATACGTTGCGGGACGTACGTAGCAAAAGGGTAAATCTCGGACACAGAATCAGCCGGTGAAGGAAGGTTTTTATTTGGGTGAGGAAGAGCACACAGAGCAGGGCACACAGAAAGATGGAGATGATCTCAGGAACCCGCCTCTTCGGGAGCGGTTGAGGCCTAAGGACCTTTGAGGGGTCTTCCCCTAATTCAGGGCTGGTCGATTTCAATAAAGACAGAAACGGATAGGCCCACAGTTCTGGATAAACGTGTACGAATCGGGCCTTAACTTGGACGGCGCTGCCGGGCCCTGCTGGCAGGAGGAAAAGCCCACCCAGTCGTCAGGTCTTTGTCTCTGGTCAGGAGAAAACAGCAAGCGGTTTCCCGTATTTACTATCTGTCGCCTCCCTGTGTGACAGCCTGTCAAGGATCTAAATCCTGGTCCATTTCTGTTTTTAACTTGACTGGGAGGTGTCGGGATGTCAAGCGGCTGGACACGTCTGCGTGCAAGGGGGAAATGGACGGAGTAACGGGCCAGTGAGGTAACTACCAACTCTCCCTTCACTGAGAAATTCGGGAAGTGGCCCTGTGAAGCCCCCGTCATTTGTCAGCACGATTTTACTTCTCCTGATAACCAGAGAAATTCTACGTCCTGGCCTTCAGACGCAGGTCTGTAGGCGGGACTGAGTGGAAACAGATTTCAAAGCAAAATCACACTGAGGGAGACTTCTGGCTTCTTTTTCATCCCTCTGACCAGAGACAAGGCTGGCTGCTCTTTCTCCCGCGGTAGCGCCCCCTACAGCTGACCACGGAGGGTCATGCCCGCCCCCCTCCACCACATGCTGGTCAGGTATTTGCCCAAAGCTGTGTGCTTATCAGCTTCCCTTTCTTTGTCTAAACTGAGCAACCCTAAGTAGGGAAAGGGGACCCCCATTGCCACCAAAGACCCTGGAAACCCCTAGTCCTCCAGGAGAGGAAGTGCCTGCCTCTCTGCTATCATGTGACTCCATCATCAAAGCACACACCCTTGTCCTGGTTAGTTTTATGTCTAGTTGATACAGCTAGAGTTACCTGAAAGGAGGGAACCTCAACTGAGAAAATGCCTCCATAAGATCCAGCTCTGTGGCATGTTCTTAATTAGTGATTGATGGAGGAGGGCACAGCTCATTGTGGGTGGTGCCATCCCTGGACTGCTGGTCCTGGGTCTATAAGAAAGCAGGCTGAGCAAGCCATGAGGAACAAGCCAGTAAGCAGCACTCCTCCATGGCCTCTGCATCAGCTCCTGCCTCCAGGTTCCTGCCCTGCTTGAGTTCCGGTCCTGACTTCCTTCAGTGATGGACAGTGATGTGCAAATGTAAGCCAAATAAAGCCCTTCCTCCCCAGCTTGCCTTTGGTCACGGCGTTTCATCACAGCAGTAGAAACCCTAAGACGCCCTGACATTTTCTGTAGTAGGTGAGTGGGTGCAGAAGCAAAGAGAAGATGAGGAAGAGCAGCAGGGAGGAGAGACAGGAAAAGAAGGGAACCAACAGGAGGAAGAGGGAGAAGAGGGAAGAAGGGGATAAAGACAGGAAAAGTGACAGACAGGAAAGGAGGAACGGAAATGCAGGGCAGAGTGGAGGAAAACAGCGCAGTTCTGAACGAAGCACGGAGCTGCTCGTGAACTGCTCCCTTCCGGCTGGGCGACACCAGCCCCCACGTCCCTCCAGCTCACCAAGTATTCGAAGCTCCAACTCAGGGCTGCGCTTGAGGACACTGCCGTCCGCTGTGGCTACCTCACACCAGTATAATCCAGAATCTTCTCTTCCAGCACTTGCTGTGTGGTACTCTGAGGATGTGTTCCTCTCCTCCAGGATCTTGCTGCCTGCGTAGAAGGAGAAGAGGAGCTGCAAGCCAGGGCACTGTAGGAGCAATTTTGTCTCACAGCTCAGGGTGACCAGACTCCCCTCCAGGACGGGAGATGACAAGGTCGTTCTCAGCACGGGCGCTGCAAATAGCTCCAAAGAGAAAGTTGAAGGGACAGGGTTGTTCCGTTCAGTGTCAGTGGCCTTTTCATGAGACTCCCCTTTGTGAATCTTGCCCCAAGAAAATGAGTTTCCCCATTTCCAAGAGAGAGGCCTATTTTCTAATAGACACGACTGGTCACTAGCTGAGGGGCTTCCCAGTACACTGTGTGCTCTCCCTGCGTGGCTCCATTTATTAGGGAACCATGGACCCCCATGGCAGTAACCCAGAGTCAACACTAACAGGCACTTGCCAGCCAAGTCATCCATTGGTTGTGCTATTCAAAAGACAAGCTGGGACAGTCATTTCTTCCCCACAAAAATGAGCTTTTTTTTTTTTGCAAAGGAATACCTTGCCAGTGCGTTTGAGCACTAAGAAGATAAGTCATAGAAAGAGTTAAAGACCTTGTACAAATTGGACAGAGGAAACTGTTTGGTTTGCAGAAGCTTAAAAAGAAGGGAGTTCGGAGAGGCTGTGTATCCCGGACACATAAATGGAAAGTAAATCCAATTCCTAACGTCTTTCTGGCTTCTACGGAATTTCTATGGAAATGTCATGAGGTTTGGCTGGATTATTTTCTAGTAACTCTGGCTACCTTGAATGAGTGAGTCTCTGGCCTTAGCAGCTAAAATAAACAGACGAAGTGTGTAGTTCTGTCCCCTGACTTTGACTTGCGCTCCTGTGATCACTGATGGGCCGTTGTGGATGCTGAAAAGAGGAATGGGTGGGGACTCGGAGCCCTAGTTCCGGTTCTGGCCCAGGCAGTGGTGGCTGGGTGGCCTTGGGGGGGGAGGGCGTTTGTCTCCCTGGAACTCAGTTTCCTCCGTTGTAAGTCAGGTGAGGACTTTAATGCTTTGTAGTGATTTTTCTGGTCCCTTCCAGCTGTGACTCTTATCTAGACCGGATACCTTTCACGGTGACAGACACTCCGGCAGAGGTGTAGCGTTGGATCATGCCTGAGCAGTGATAGATGCCATTGTGACTCGAGTTGCTTTTCGGAACAGTGACCTCAGAATCTCAAGAAAAGTGAAAGGATTTTCCATTTCGATAGAAAATCACATTGTACCCCAGCTTGTTCTCCCAGCCCTGACACCTCAAAGTCACAGGTTCTCCTCCTGTGAGGACTCTGCGGGAGGCCTGGAGGAGCAGCCAACCTGAAAAGTGAGGACCCACAGTGTTGGCATGCACAGAGGAAGTCCAAGAGGCCAGATCTCAGCCCTGGAGACTTTTATATCTTCTACTATTTGCAACACTCCAATCTCACCTGAGTCCCACTCTCAAATCCCTTCAGCTTTGCTAGAAAAAAAAAAAAGCAACTTTTCCCAGCAGCTGTGCACACCACCATCCCCCATCCTTTCCCATTCTGTGCACACCACCATCCCCCATCCTTCCCATCTGCCCCCCCCACCCCCCACCCCCCCCCCCCCCCCCACCCCCCCCTTTCCCATGCTTGCCCCACCCCCATCCCTCCATGCTGTGCACACCACCCCATCACCCTTTCCCATGCTGTGCACACCACCATCCCCATCACATCCTTTCCCATGCTGTGCACACCACCATCCCATCACCCTTTCCCATGCTGTGCACACCCACCCACATCCCCCCCCCCCCCTCCCCATCACCCTTTCCCATGCTGTGCACACCACCCCATCATCCTTTCCCATAGCTGTGCACACCCATCCCCCATCCTTTCCCATGCTGGCACACACCATCCCCCATCTCCCATGCTGTGCACCACCCCCATCCCCATCCCCCCCATCCCCATCCTTTCCCATGCTGTGCCACACCCCCCATCCTTCCCATGCTGTGCACACCACCCCCATCCTTTCCCTGCGTGCACCCCCCCCATCATCCTTTCCCATGCTGTGCACACCACCATCCCATCATCCTTTCCCATGCTGTGCACAACCCCCCATCCCCCGCCCCCCACCCCATCATCCTTCCCAGCGTGCACACCACCACCGATCATCCTTTCCCATGCTGTGCACACCACCACCCATCACCCTTCCCATGCTGTGCACACCCCCCCCCATCCTTTCCATGCTGTGCACACCACCCCATCATCCTTTCCCATGCTGTGCCACCACCCCTCATCCTTCCCATGCTGTGCCACACCACCATCCCCCATCCTTCCCATGCTGTGCTCACCCACCACCCGACATCCCTTCCCTGCTGTGCACATTCCCATGCTTGCACACCAACCCACCCCATCATCCTTTCCCATGCTGTGCACACCACCCCCATCATCCTTTCCCATGCTGTGCACACCACCACCCCATCACCCTTTCCCATGCTGTGCACACCACCCCATCATCCTTTCCCATAGCTGTGCACACTAGCGCCCCCTTATTATATATCCCTTCTCAGGGCTCAGAGATTGGTTGGGACCAAGTTTATTTTGCATATAAAAGGAATTTTTAGATGACCCCAATGAATCATACATACACAGCTCCTGGAATGTGATGTACCCCTATGTTTGGCTTCTATAGCCAGGAGAGCATGCCAGGCCAGGCACACATTTGCTGTATCTGTCTCTTTCTTAGCATGCTAGATAGAGATGCTCCTGGTGGTCTGGAAGCAGTAAGCTGCCGTGATGTGACACAGCTTGTGAGGATTACATGGCAGGGACTCTGGGGAGCTGAGTGCCCCCCAAAACCAAAGGACAGCCACTTAGAAAATGGGGACTCGGGGGGGCTGGAGAGATGGCTCAGTGGTTAAGAGCACTGGCTGTTCTTCCAGAGGTCCTGAGTTCAATTCCCAGCAACCACATGGTGGCTCACAACCATCTGTAATGAGATCTGGTGCCCTCTTCTGGCCTGCAGGGATATATGCAAGCAGAACACTGTATACATAATAAATAAATAAATTTAAAAAAAAAATAAATAAACTTAAAAAAAAGAAAGAAAATGGGGACTCTAGTCCTATAACCACAAGGAATTGAATTCTGCCAATAAGTGTGAATTTAAAGAGGAACCCAAAGGAACCCACTACAGTCCACACCCTGACTACAGAAAACCTATGAAAACTGAAGCGTAATAGTCATATGTGTTTGGAGCTGTAGTTTTGGGAAAATCTGTTATGATGCAGTAGAAAAGGAATGTAGTCTAACTGATGAAGTGTCTGTTAATGAAGATGAGGTGTCAGGGAAGGTGGGTCTTTCACTCTCCAGAACTCATCTAAGGAGAGCGAGTGTGCAATCCACTGCAGTGTGTGGCAGTCTGTGGTCACTCTCCAGAACTGATCTAAGGATAGTGTGCAGTCCACTGCAGTGTGTGACAGTCTGTGGTCACTCTCCAGAACTGATCTAAGGATAGTGTGCAGTCCACTGCTGTGTGTGGCAGTCTGTGGTCACTCTCCAGAACTGATCTAAGGATAGCGAGTGTGCAGTCCACTGCTGTGTGTGGCAGTCTGTGGTCACTCTCCAGAACTGATCTAAGGATAGCGCAGTCTGGCACTCTCAGCTGATGTCGGTAGTCCACTGCAGTGTGTGGCAGTCTGTGGTCTCATTTCTTACAAGTGCAATTAAGACTTGAAACTCAATCTCACACTGCCCAGACACACCAATGTCTTTGCTTTATTTCTGAAACGCAGTAGAAGATTTTGATATATCTCCATATGAAATTAATCAAAACACGAATAGGAAAAACTTACACACTGAAATTAGCCAGACTTGAGGTCTATATATCTCAGTGGACTTTTATACACAGTTAGACTAGCGATTCAGAATGGAAGATATGAGGCTTCACAAAGGGTTTGTCGCTATGGAGTATATTTTTATGCACTTACCACCAAAAATGAAAACTCCATGACAGAGATAGACCCAGAAAAACAATTAGCTGTATGTCCTCTTTCCTGACACACATCCTTTTCCTCTAATCTGTCCTTGTCCTCTAATGTCCCTTTCTGGTTCTCTTTCCTTATGCTGTACTGTACCAAATGTATATTTGTTTACATATATTTTGGCTAGATTCTCCATATGATGAAAAGTGTGGGTTTTTTACCCTAAGTGGGAATATTTCATATCAAAACATGAGCTACAGCTTTTAGCTGTATCATATGATACAGACATAGCTTACTAATTTCCTATTCAACATCACCCCCTCAATTCACTGCCTTGAGTAGAAAAGTGACCCTCATTCTGAGTCACATGACTAGAACTTGGGTCCACCAACTAGCTGTATTTTCTTAGTCCTGGGTCTCTATTGGGTTTTTTTTTTTTCCTCTGCCAGTTAATGATTTCAAAGGCAGAAAAAGTCTTGAGTGCAACAGATGGAAGCAGAGAAATCCTTGACCACAGCAGACGGCACTAGCTGGTGAAAGGAGCTAATATCAGAGGTGAGGAAATGCACACACAGCCGGGCACAGAGACCCTCTGCACACACACACAGCCGGGCACAGAGACCCTCTGCACACACACACAGCAGGGCACAGAGATCCTCTGCACACACACACACAGGACACAGAGACCCTCTGCACACACACACACAGGACACAGAGACCCTCTGCACACACACACACAGCAGGGCACAGAGACTCTCTGCACACACACACACACAGGACACAGAGACCCTCTGCACACACACACACAGGACACAGAGACCCTCTGCACACACACACACACACAGACGGGCACAGAGACCCTCTGCACACACCTCTGCACACACACAGCAAGCTCACAGAGACCCTCTGCACACACAGTAGTGGGGCTAAGGACTTAAAAATCCAGTCTCCAGGCGGTGGTGGCACACGCCTTTAATCCCAGCACTCGGGAGGGAGAGGCAGGCAGATTTCTGTGAGTTCAAGGACAGCCTGGACTAGAGAGAGAGTTCCAGGACAGCCAGGGCTACACAGAGAAACCCTGTCTCAAAATAAAATAAAATAAAATAAAATAAAATAAAATAAAATAAAATAAAATAAAATAAAATAAAATAAAATAATATAATATAATATAATATAATATAATATAATATAATATAATATAATATAAATCCAGTCCCTTCTCCATGGCTTGGGTTTTTTAAGTTTTTGATGAGTCTTTCTCCCCTAATTTAGGATTGGTGGCTGACTGGCCCACAACTGTTCTGTAAGCATATACAGATCCTGTTCAACTCCTAGGCTAATCCATCAGCAGAGGGCCCAACTGGTGGCAGAAAATAAGGAAACAAATACAGCCCTCCAGGCCTATTTACTCCCTAGGCGGCCCCCTCTCTCTGCCTCCCAGGGAATGTCTAACACCCAGGGTCTTAGCATCCCCAGACTGACTGAAAGTGGCTGAACATTGATGCAACCATGGCAAACCATTTTATAAACAGGATAGAGAGAGCAGTAGCCAGAATTAGGTGACAGCCAACAACTTTTGTTCCTTTCTGGGGGCAGGGGACCTAACGTTGACAAGGCACACGGCAGAGAAATTCCCAACACTTGAGAAACCCAGAATAAATAAAGAATTCCTATGAGCTAATGGGGTGAGGAGCTGAAGAGACGAATCAGCACTTAAGAGTACTTGCTGGCCGTCTAGAGCAGTGATTCTCGACCTATGGGTCGCGACCCCTTTGGCAAACCTCTATCTCCAAAAAAATATTTACATTATGATTCATAACAGTAGCAAAATTACAGTTATGGAGTAGCAATGAAAATAACTTTATGGTTGGGGGTCACCACAGCATGAGGAACAATATTGAAGGGTCCAGCATTAGGAAGGCTGAGAACCACTGCTCTAGAGGGCCTGAGTTCAGTTCCTTAGATGAGTTCAGTTCCTGGAAGGCCCAACAACCTCTTCTGGCTATCAAGGGCAGGTACCTACACACACGGCATACAGACACACAGACACGCGCGCACACACACACACACACACACATATAAAAATAAAAAACAAAAACATTGGCCAAAAGACTCATCAGGTACCTTATAAAGGCTTTATAAAGACAAGTAATAAACACATTAAAAGTGGTCAATACCACAGTCGCCAAAGAAATATAAATTAAAACTACAATGTGCAGCCACTATACACAGTCAGAACAACACAACAAAACACACACACACAAAAGCTGCTGTTGATGAAGTTAGAGGTATGTTGGCATAAATTTTGAACAAAGATAAAATATTAGAGTCTGAGATTTTTCTTGATACATTGTAACCAAAACTGGTCCAGCTGGAGAGCTATGGGTGTACTGTAAGCCTCAGGAAAGTGTAATAGAATTCAGCTACTGTCACAAAAGCTTTGGGAGGTAACCCAAGCCCAGAAGGACAAACATGGTATGTATTCACTCATAAGTGGATTCTAGATATAAAGCAAAGAACAATCAGACTGCAACTCACAGAACCAGGGAGGCTACATAGCAGGGGGGACCCTAGGATGACTGTGGCTTATAATAAGTTTTGGTTTACTCAATTACTAGGCAAGCTTTAGTGAAACATTTCACTATTAGGAGAAGAATTTGTGCTGTATCAAGCTGATAATAGAAAAAATAAATAAATAAATAAAAATGGGGGGGAAAGGCTACTACTTGGAAAAGTCAAGGACTTTTCCAAAGGTCAAGTCATGGCTTAAGAAGTCTTGGTGAGCCGGGCGGTGGTGGCGCACGCCTTTAATCCCAGCACTCAGGAGGCAGAGGCAGGCGGATCTCTGTGAGTTCGAGGCCAGCCTGGGCTACCAAGTGAGTTCCAGGAAAGGCGCAAAGCTACACAGAGAAACCCTGTCTTGAAAAACCAAAAAAAAAAAAAAAAAAAAAAGAAGAAGAAGTCTTGGTGATATTTTAGCTTTTGTATTTATATTAGCTGTTTCCCACAGTGATTTTCTTGTAATGCTATGTGTGCTTCCAAGAACTCCTAACAGTGTATTTATCTAAAGTACCTATCAAGCATCCAAGGCCAAACAATCTCCTGAACTAAGGTAACACCCTTATGGAAACAACGCCTGTTCCTAGGTCAGGTGGATAGCTTTGTTTCTTGCAATCTGAGACCCCTCCTTTTCTATTACTAACATTATAGACTCCTAACTTCTCACCTAACTACTTCTAGGAATGTAGACGGAGCACATAGATCCCCTTCTTGATATACTAACCGATCATTAGCTCTCTGTTGACCTCCTCCTTTACCACTCCCCTTTTGGGTTGTAAAAGAAAGCCTGGTGGTCACTGCCTGATGAAAACTCTTATCTACCTTTATGACCCTGTAGGAATTCAAGCCTGGTGACCTGGCTGGAGAGGGAGGATTGCTATTGCTTGGGTTTATAACTGGATTCCTGAAAGACTTAGAGAGAACTGAGAGAATAAGGAGACTGAGAGGAGGAGAGAGAGAGGAAAAAGAGAACAGAAGAACTAGATGGCTAAGAACTGGAGAGGAACAGACTAGATGGAAAGAACTAGATTGAAGGGCTAGAAGAGAGTACTAGAGGAACAAGATGGAAGATGAGGAAGAGCCAGGTGGGGAAGAACAAGATGAGGAAGAGGGAGATGGGAGAGGAGCTACGATGGGAAGGAACTAGATGGGGCAGAACTAAGATGAGAGAATTAAGATAGAACTTAGAGGGCAGCAGATAAACGTAGAGAGAAATCAGGCAAGAAAGAAGCTAGGCATGAGAGCAGAACAGAAGCTGTGTAGAGAGAGAACTGACTCAGAAGAATTAAGTATATGGACTGAGGAGTTTCGTGTATATAGATTCATTTCCTATCCTCAAAGATTAATTATCAGCCAGTTGTAGATTCTTCCCAGACCCTGGAAGGGGACTATCGAGGGGCTGGACCCCCTTAGTCCCAGATATGGGTGCGTAGGGCCTTGATGTGATGTTTTAATTACACTGACTTGATTTGACCTGCTGGGTCCTTAGAGCTGGTCCGTTCACTCAGATAAAGTCTCACATATATTCTCAGAGAGAAAGAGAGACAGAGAGGACTCTGGCACCCACACAAAGGGAGACCTTGGGATCCCCAGCCCTCCTGCCCATGCCATGCTTACTTCTGTGGATTTCCAACTGTACAGGGTCGCTTGGCATTGAGAGACCAGTCCGGCACCTGTATTCACCACTGTCCTTGAAAGTGGCCTTAGTGATACTGTGTCTAGGCGTGGAGATCTGAAGGAGTGTGCTGTGGATAAACCACTGTGTGGCACTGTCTCCAGGCAGGTGGGGGCCCTCACGCCATAAAGTGACATTTTCCTTCTGGAAAATACTGACCCATGGAGGCTGCAAGGTGATCACAGCCCTTGTGACCTTGGCTGTCGGAAAAAGAACAACAACAGAGAAAACCCTAAGCGGGGATAAAGCAGGAACTGCGCGTGATTGGTCAAGGATGGCTAGCATAAGGACAAGTGTTCAGTTTGAAAAAATTAGCAAGTGGAAAGCCAGGAAGCTGGCCAGCCTTCCAGTGCCCAGACTGCTGTGGGAGCTTTTCTGGGTTACTTGATCCCAATCCAGGCGTTAGGATTTGGGTGCTGGTGATGAAATCACTGGTGTGAATAAAGGGGGGTTTCAAACCAGAGCAAACTGCCTTGAGACAGTTTCCGTATCCTCAGTGCTAGGCTGTCTTTGGGGGGCGGGGGGGGGGCGGGGGGAGGGCGGGGAGCGGGAGAAGCACCTCCATCCACTTCTTCATTGGAAACTGAGGCTCATGCCCTTGAACTCTTCCTTTCTGAGGAGAAAAACCTTTCTGTTTTCTTGTAAAATGGACAGGTTTTGGGGGTATTAGAAAAACCAGCCCAACAGGACTGCTTCTGGCTTCCCACAATTCTGTGCTTTTCTGAGCTCACGAGGCCAATGGTTCTCAACCTATGGGCCATGACCCCTTTGGAGTTTGAATGATTCCTTCACAGTGGTACCTAAGACCATCAGAAAACACAGATATTTACATCACAATTCATAACACTAGCAAAGTTACAGTTATGAAGTTGCAACAAAATAATTTTATGGTTGGGGGGTCATCAAACATGAGGAACTGCATTAAAGGGCCCCAGCATCAAGAAGGGTGAGAGCCACTGTGCTAAGAATTTAGTTCAGCAGCCAGAGCTCACTCAGAAAACCTTGGACAGAAACCTTAAAAACCAGCTTTGTAGAAACCGCACTCTAAATACAGAGCCGGTAACTGAGAAATCTTTCTCTTGCCTATCTTGCCCGTGTTCTTCCCTCCAGGCTAGTGGAACCCACCCCGGAAAGCAGGAAGGCAGCAGATGAGAAGTTAACAGAGAGGTCACTCACCTACTTGTCCACCAGCTGGAACTGCAAGAGACACAACTATCAGCTGATGGACAGAAGACGATGATGACAAAGGAGAACTGGGAAGAGAGTTCATGTCAACATTGAGGACCCAGATGAAGTCTCCTGGTTATTCCTAATTTTAACCATTATGACAAGAACTGCAACATCTCTAAATTTTGAATTATTATTTCCTTAGGACACATTCCTAGACTCAGATAAATGCTACCAGAGCCGAAAGGGGTGGTGCATGCTTATAATCCCACACTTGGGAGACAAGGCAGAAGGGTTATGAGTTTGAGGCTAGCCTGTTCTACACAGAAAGACTTGTCTCAAAAGAGAAAACCTGGGTGGGGTTTGATCTACAGTACACACAACGAAAATGTCAAAATATTTATCAGCATAATATATTTGTGTGCCACTAATTATTCTTGTTATGTATTTTCTCACAGTCCTCACACTAACCCAGAAGTGGATGCTATTGTCTCCATTCTACAAGTTAAAAAGAAAAAAGTCAATTCAATTACTTGTGGAGGGTGGGGGGAGAGAATGAGAAATGACATGTAAATACATATATATTAAAGAAGTAGAATTCAAACCCAGACAGTTGATCTGCTTCACATCCTGGTGAACAGACTGTAACACTGGCCCCTTCACCCCTGGAAATCCCAAGGTCAGTGTGCTGCAACCATCAAGATAACACCTGAGTCAGAATGCGGTAGAGGAGGGACCCGTGACCGAAAGGACAAAATGCTTTTTTCCCCTAATAAATATCTGTAGTTTCCAAATGAAATACCCACTGTCGTAAATCTGAATCCGTGTAAGAAAGAACTAGGAATATGGGACACATCTCGTAATTAACCAGACAATAGTGTCTAGCGTTTAATGGCCACTGGAAATCACAATGCTCACAGGGGTCACGAAAGAATCCACACACGTGTGACATGGCTGTGTCCACATACGGATGATCGGTTCCGATGGCCTCACTTTCGCACACTTCACAGTTTTAAAATCACTTCAGGGTACTTCTCAGATGTGAGTGCAAAGAGTTACTTGATGATGTCTTCTCTACTGTGGAAAGTTACCTATGGCCAATTGTTTGATACATTTCTAAATTAAGATAATATAAACCTCACAAAGAACTGACTAAAACTGTTTTACGCACTTAATGAAAAAGCAGCCAGTATAATGCTTAGTCAATTCTCTCTGTGTTCGTGTGTGTGTGTGTGTGTGTGTGTGTGTGTGTGTGTGTGTGTGTTGTGTGTGTGTGTTTGTGTGTGTGAGTGTGTGTGTGTGTTTGTGTGTGTGAGTGTGTGTGTGTGTGTGTGTGTGTGTGTGTGTGTGTGTGTGTTTTACAGGGTCTCATGCATCCCAGGCTGAGGATGACCTTGAACTTCTGATCTTCCTGCCTCCACCTCAAAAGTACTAGGAGGGCATACCATCTGCTCCCATGCCCAGTTTATTCAGTGCTAAAGATGGAACCCAGGGTCTCACGCATGCTAGGCAAGCACTCTACCAACTGAGTTACACCCCCAGTCCCACAATCCCTTCTTTAATGACCATATATTTTAGGAACTAAAGTGCTTCCATTAAATTTGGGCTGGGGAGGTAGACGGCTTTGTGGTTACAGCACTTGCCAGGCAAGCTTAAAGCCCAGAGTTTGAATCCCCAGACACCTAAGTAAATTATGGATGGGTGTGGCTGCCTTTAATTCCAGCCCCAGAAGGCACAGACCTGCATGCCTCAAAGGAAGCCAGCTAGCCAGCCTGGCTGTGTGGCAAGCACTGCGTTTGGTTGGGAGACTGCCGGAATGGTAAGGTGGAAGAGTAATAGACCAACCTCTGGCCTGAACTCACATGCATGCACACACACAGCACAGGCAGCCACAGACATGTACAAAAACGTGCATCCATACACCTGCCTACACATGAAAACTGGAAAAAGAAGAAAGAATTAGACATAATTATGAGAATTCCAATTATGTTTGATAAGCATTGTACATGCCGTTATTTTTTTTTTTAACAGTGCTGAGAATTGGACCACATTTGGTGCTCTGGCACTGAATTATACCTCAGTCCTATAGTAGTTTTGAACCAGGTGAAATTGGCGGCTTTGGCGTGTTTACTAATGTTAGAAGAGCTTTAGCAGAAGAGTCACATGAAGCAGACATGACATTCAACTATCATTCATGTTAATAAAAAGCCCCCACCAGAAACCACTGATGTCTCGATTCATTCCTACCACTGTATCTATCTGTCTTTTCCGGTTTGGGTGTCTTCAAAACGAGAGCTACTTTAGAAACAAGTCTTCTCTTGTGCTTTTGTAGCAGCCTTTAGAGTATGTGCTGATTCTTTTCTAGGTTGTTTCAGTTATAGACGACCACGTCGTCTCTTCCGATTCCCCCTTTGGTCGTCATGAGCACTTCATCACACCGTCTGTCTAAGGTTCCTCTGCACCCCCGGAGTCTCCTAAGCTGCTCAGTGATTAACTTTGTTTTACTGTTTGCTATTACACACATAGCACACTGTGCCCTGTTTTCTTTGGCGGGAAACAGGAAGTTCACACAAATCTCTCCTCCAGATTTTCACTTTCTGGTGGTTCGGGGCAGGCGCGGACACAGAGGCACTACACAAAGACCTTCATCGCGCACTGTACACAGGAGGGTTGCTGGATCACAGAACTTGATGTTCCTGCTCTTCTCTGTCCCTCCAACAACATCTTGGATTCTCATTCAAACATCTTCAAAATCATAGCAACAGGACAGGAGGGCATTGTAGGCAGACGGGGTACAGGTTCCAAGAGGGACATAAGAGGTTGGCCACAGATTCTTCCCACAAAGCATTTCAAATATGTCCCAGACAGAGCACAGGGTGGCCTTGGGACTGATAACTTGTCTTTTTGAAATGACTAAGGTAACGTCGTCTTATTCTGACTCCATTTTGTGTTTGCGTAGGCAGTTCTCAGCCCTTTCCTGCCTCTCCACAGCAGGCACATCTGCCTTGGGATCCCACCAAGCAAGAATGAAAACCAGCATCCAAATTAAAGCAATTAAGCAGGCTTTATTTACCATGCATAGGACTGGCCCTCCGAAGGGGGATTTGAGAATACAGTATGAGTTAACTTTTCAGGCCTCCTTTTATAGGAAAAAGTGTAAGCTGGGGTTTTTGTAGATTCTATTTATTGTATTTTGGCTTTTTTATTTTCTTATTTGCAAGTCTCTTTATTACATAGTGAATTTCTATGAAATTGAGAGTCCATTAAATATCATTTGCCTTAGCTCCACAATTTCTTAAAATGCAAAATGTCGACTTTGTGGTAAATTGTGTTATTAAGTATGTTGTGGTGTGTCTACATTTGTCCAACTCCAGTTTCCCTTTTGGTGTTTTGATCATTTTCTCGCATACAGTCCCACTGCTCCTTAGAAGCTATTTCTAAACATGCAATTAGCGTACAAAGCAATAGGCGTCATCATGTTTTCACACATGCTCTCTTTCCCTCAGTGCCTCCCACATCCCCTTTCCTCCTCCTGCTGGACCCCTCCCTCCCTCCACTCCCCCCCACTCCCCGCTTCCCTTCCTAACTACGTGCATTCTATCCCTCTCTTCATTCCCTGGCCCTAACTAAACCCCTCCTTGAGACCCCTATAATCGTCTTTCTAGTTTCATGACCTGTTTTTATTAATTTTGATTTCATATTCATTGGCTGTCCCTGCTTCTCTCTGTGGTTCTGTCCCACCCCTTTGTTATGTTTGGTTTGTGACAGCATCTTGCTACGTAACCCAGGCTGCCTCAAACTCAGAATCATCCCAGCCCCTTGAGTGATTGGATGAACAGGTACACAACCCCATAACCCACCTGTTCTTTGTCTAATTACTTCAGTCCCTTACTTACAGGGTTCATTTTAACCATTTCTAATATAATAATGAGTTTCCTTTTTATCCTAAACTACTGTTTTAGCTTTAACTGTAAGTTACATTTATGATCTCTATCTTCTTTTGTTGTTGTTGTTTTGTGGGGTGTGTGTGTGTGTGTGTGTGTGTGTGTGTGTGTGTGTGTGTTTTCCAAGCAGGCTTTCTCTGTAGTCCTGGCTGTCCTGGAACTCGCTCTGTAGACCAGTCTAAACTCAAACTCAGAGATCCACCTGCCTCTGCCTCCCAGAGTGCTGGGATTAAAGACGTGCACCGCCGCCCGCCGCCACCACCACCACCCCACCACTTATGATCCCTTATCAGATGTTTTGGTTTTTGTTTTATAAACACTTAAAACTTCCTTACCCTTTTTGTTGTTTTTCTATTTTCATTTTCTGTTGGAACCCACAGAGGTTTCCTAGTGAGAGCTGAGCTTGCTGGGCTGCATGAGAGGATGACTGGACCACGGGCCTGGGTACCAGGTGTTCAGAAGGGTCTGCACTTGACTGTATCTAGCAAGGGGGAGGTCTTTCGCCTTGCCCCTTGGCATTGTTATAGAAAGCCCTTTGGAATAAAGTTCTGGGCTGGTGGGCTTTGACCCAGGCCCTCCCCAGGTTTTCTTGTGTTTCTGTCTTTCCTCTCAATCTAGGTATCTCTTTCTATCTAAATAGTTCTCACTTCTCTCTCCTCAAGAGTTCCTTGGTCATAAATGTGGGGGTGGGCCTCCCACAATTTTCTTCTTCTCAGTAGGTAGAATGTTATACACAATTCTGTGATGATTTTGCCAAAAGTGCACATGATGTTTTATATAAGAACGGTGATAACCAGTGAGCTACAGAGAAGATGGAAAGGCCTCCCCTTCCCCTGCCTGAGTCTAGACCCTCAGGAACCTGTTTAGATGCCTATACCACGGACCCCCTTGATCGAGACTTCAGTTGGGAACAGCTATGGGAACTGGAAAGACAGTTCAAGCTGGAGCCATACCCAGACATCGAGGCTCGAAGGGTCCTGGCCACCAGACTCAACCTGAAGGAGGAACAAGTTGAGACTTGGTTCATCCAGCGTTCCTTGGAGCAGGAGATGCGCCCTGGCATTGCTGGGCTGCAGCAGTCTGTCCGTCCTAAAATCTCTTCCTGTGAGTCCCACAAAGACCACTGCTGCCGGCCACCGAGCTGGCGGGTCAGGCTCATTCCCATCAATTCCTCGGAGTCTTCCACCAGCTGTGAGCACAGTTGCTGATTCTGCCATCCCGAGTTTGTTGACCCACGGGCCGCTCCAACATGTGGTCCAAACCCCCTCGTCAACTCCTGGCTTCACAGAACTCACCAAAATGCCGGAGGCTTTCCAGAGACTGGGTGAGGTGGGGTCGTGTTCTATCCCTCAACACTTGGATGTCAAGACACGTGGCGCTGCTGGACAAGAAATAGCATGGATGATGTCAACCCAAGCAGAGTTTCTGAGTCTCTAACTGGGGCTTCCATTAGACCTTTAGGGCCACACCCCATAGGGTTCCATCTCAATGATTTCTGCCTTTCCTGGACTGGGAGTTGTGGTTCTAATTCTTTTAACACCCCCCCAAGGTTGCCTGTACCTCAGGCTAGCTATCAATTAATACGTAACAGAATGACCTTGATCTTGCCTCTAATTCCCAGGTACAAGTTTATACATGAGTATGAGTATTTTCTAGTTTTATTTGATTTGACAAGGTTTCTCTGTGTAGCTTTTGGCGTTATTTGATTTTTTTTCCCCTTGCCTATTAGTGCTTCTCAAGTTGCTTCTTAGCAATTTGACCTGTTTGGGGTTTTTAGATCGGGGAGTGGCAGATTGATGAAAGTAATTGATAAATAAAATTACTTTTAAAAAAATAATGGTGATAACCATCAGGATGACATCCTCAGAGAAGAATCCCCTCACCACTTTCAAGTTCTGGACAATGACAAAAGAATTATCACTTGAAGTCCATGGCATGGAGTCCCAATGTAGATTTTTGTAGTTGGGGACAGTGTCATGTAGTCCAAGCTGGCTTCAAACTCCTTTTGTAGCCGAGGCTGGCCTTGAAGGTCTGCTCCTCCCGTTCCAACTTCTGAGTCCTTGGACTATAGGTGTGCACCACCATGCCCTGCTCAGAACGTTTGTTTGGTCTTTCATTTTAATTATGTGTATGTGTGTGGGCTTGTGGATGTGAATTCGGTACCCACAGAGGCCAAGGAGGGGCATCAAATCCCCCGGAGTTGTGAGTCCCCTGACGTGGGTGCTGGGAGCTGATCTGAGCCTCCTTGGAGCACTCACCTCAGCGGCCTGGATTGCTTTTTGTTGTTATTGTTAGGGGGTTTGTTGTCGTTTGGTTTTACTAGAGGCTTATTTTATCATCCTTTCCTTCAAACTATCCCAACTATGGCAGACCTGTCTGTGAAGATGCTATCGAGTGTGAGTGAGTGTGTGTGTGTGTGTGTGTGTGTGTGTGTGAGAGAGAGAGAGAGAGAGAGAGAGAGAGAGAGAGAGAGAGATGTATGTATTGTGTGATATTTTGTTTGTGCTCTGACAAATAAAGCTTGCTTGGAGATCAGAGGGCAGAGCTAGTCGCTAGTTAACCATAGAGGCTAGGTGGTGGTGGTGGCTCACAACTTTTTTTTTTTTTTTTTTTTTTTTTTTTGGTTTTTTCGAGACAGGGTTTCTCTGCATAGTTTTGCGCCTTTCTGCATAGTTTTGCGCCTTTCCTGGAGCTCACTTGGTAGCCCAGGCTGGCCTCGAACTCACAGCGATCCGCCTGGCTCTGCCTCCCGAGTGCTGGGATTAAAGGCGTGCGCCACCACCGCCCGGCGGCTCACAACTTTAATCCCAGCACTTGGGAGGTGCATGCCTTTAAACCCAGCACAATCAAGAGGTGGAGACAGAAATATAAGAGGAGTGGAGACGTGATCTTGCCCCCCCCCTTTCTGTCTGAGGATTCTTAGAGGTAAGAAGTCTCTAGTGGCTGCTGCTCTGCTTCTCTGATCTTTCAGGTTATCACCCCAATATTTGACTCTTGGCTTTTATTGCTAAGACTAATTAGGATCATGCTTCATGTGTATATGTGCGTATTCAGCTTGGTTATCAACTGTTCAACATTGGATATATATATACATATATATATATATATATATATATATATATATATATGAGAAATAACCTGTTTTAAGACAACATAATCCCAAACTTCTAAGACCTTTCTGTTGGCAATGCAGTTCTGTCCTTCATAATAGTCTCAGGATTTAATGAATGAATAAAGTTGATGATATTCTCCGGATAGCAACCTACAGGGAGGGGGGGGGGGGGGCGCAACTGGAGGAGCAGTGAGGAAACTTCACTGTGAATGAAATCAGCTGTCTGCGGAGCATTTTACACTGCATTGCTACTTCAGAGCTTCCATTAGTGAGTCAGCTGATACACCTGGTCACAGCTCCGGCTGCACACAACCAGGCAATAAGCAGCCTTCACCCTGTGGCCCAGCTTACGGGAGTCTCCAAACTTCCAAAAGCTCTCCATTCCCAGAGTTAGCATGGCTAATGGACTCGGCAAAGGCTTGGTTGTGAAATAGTTATTTGCAGGGAAGTTTTGGTATTCAGGAAGCTCAAAAGGGATGCACACGCTGGGTCACTGCCCCTGAGTGTATCTGCACAGTGGCTTTGCTTTTTAAGGGTTTCAGCCAGTCTGCGGGTCAGGCTGAACCTTCCTCGGGATCTGACTCGTTCCTTACTAGCACGGCTCGGTTTCTCTTCCTCTGGACTGATCCTTCGCAGGAAGTGAAAATGAATCTCAGTGGAGAGTCGGTCAGAGAAACAAAAGTAAATCCATCCAAAGGAAGCCAGCGTGCCCACATTTCCCTTTGCTACATACTATCACCGTCAGGGCTGCCTGCAACATAAATAGAAAGGTCAAGCAGCTTCCTCACAGTCCCGAGTGAATGCTGCCGGGAGACCCTGGAGACAGCAGCATCCTGCTGACCAGGCCTGAGCCTGCTTCGTTCTACACTGGGCTTCAATGAAGTGGCTGCAGGCATCCGGTGGCCTTGCTACCCAGACTGGAAGGGGCTGAAATTCAGTTAAAGCTAGGTTCTCTCTAGAGAAAATCAGTCGTGTGCAGTAGAGATGTGGAGAAGGTCAAGAAATAAGACGTGACCATCTTCCTCCTGGCTTAGTGCTTGGTAAGGACCAGAGATGTCGGATGTCTCTGGCTTTCCAGGAATCCGAGTATGGCCTTCTTGTACTCGAGCTGGGATGCGCCTCTCCACAGCTATAATTTAAGACCGTGTGGGGGAACTCTAGTGAGTTCCCCCACACGGTCTTAGAGACTGTCTTAGACTGGGCAGTTAGTGTTCCAGGCTGGATGCTCAGACTCCACACTTGCTTCCAGGAAAACGCAACGATAACAGTATAGTGTGACACACAGCTAACGTCAAAGTGAAACACTACTCTCAGCTTTTTTTTCTCAACTTGACACAAGCCAGAATCGCCTGAGGCGAGACACCTCAGTTGAGAAAATGCCTCCACTAGATTGCGTATAAGGAAGCCCAGCGTTATGATTGATTGGTGTGGGAGGGCCCGGCTCGCTGGGAGCAGTGCCAACCCTAGGCCTGTGGCCCTGGGTGGAATAAGAATGCAGGCAGGGCAAGCCATGGGGACCCTGCTAGTGAGCAGCGCTCCTCTACGGCTTCTGCTTCAGTTCCTGCCTCCAGGGTCCTGTCTTGGCTTCTCTTCATGAAGGACTGTAAGCTGAATAAGCCATTTCTTCCCAAGTTACTTTTGGTGACCATGCTAATCACAGCAACCCAAGGCAAACTAAAGCAAAGCCCCTGCCTGGAAGGATCCGGGTCACTGCGTCTGGGCCCACTGCCGACACACGGCTTGGGTGGCAGCCTTCTCCCTAGCAGCAGGGGTGAAGAGCTGGGAAGGGGAGAGCCGGCATGGTCCCCGAGTTATAATCATACTCTTTCCCACAGCACGATTCCCCTTCAGACCCGAGTCTTTCTGCCTTGGAGGTACCGCCATCAGTCCCATACCCCAGATTTCTGTCCTGTCTTGAGTCAACAACAGCCGCCCAACTAGACAGATGAGATTCGAGGTCTGTGAGAACAGCAGCTGCCTGGATCTTCATTCTCCCCACGTGGTTATAGCCATTGGTTCAGCTCAGCAATCTCCCATGGAGAGGCTGTTTCCTGACTGTAAGATGCCCCCTCCCTCAAGCCGCTGGTGTAAGAGTGATTTCTCTCTCGTACTCATATAGACACCCTGTTTTCCAGACTTTTTTCTCCTTTCTGTGGCCGAACAGTTATGGTTTAGTCAAGGCTTCTGAGATGAGTCCTGAGAGCCCAGACATTCAGATCCTCTTCACTCCCCACCAGATTTGGGTAAAAGCCCAACACTTAAAAAACAGAAACAAAACAAACAGAACCCAACCTCTGAGGGTCGTTTAGAAGAAATACTGCGGATGACACAGAGGGCGTTTGCTTCTGTTGCCCAATCCAACCACATGTCTCCCCGCTTCCGGGGCCAGCTCTTTCTCATAACTTCCTTCATGATGTGGTTGGAGAAGACATCGGACATCTTTTTTCAGAATATTCATATTCTGAAGTGTTCGCACAGAGCTCCTCGGGCCCCTCGGCTCTGGCAGGCCTTGCCCTTCTCCCCCATTCCCTCTGCCTTGCTAAACCGTTAGACTACATTCCTGAAGCTAGACACCAAGGTCGAGTCCCTTATTCGGCCCCTTCCTCCTCCTGACGCCGACTACCAAGGTCCAGCTATGGAAGTATTAAGTCCAGCAATCAGAAGTTTCCTTCGGATCACCTAATTAACATGTCCAATTAAAATGAAACCTGAAGCTAACACGGGGTTTCCTCTTTGTTAAAAATACCAAAGAGCTGGAGAGATGGCTCAATGGTTAGGACCCACATCCGAAGGCTCACAAGTGTCTGTAACGTCAGTTCTGGGAGGATCTGACCTCTGAGAACACCTGTGCCTCCTACACACACACAAGAGAATTAAAAATAAATCTTAAAACAATTTTTAAAACACACATGAAATATACAGAGACCATAACAAGCCATTCATGTTCCGCACACTTGACACTGCTGTTATTGAAGGGACACTAGCCCCCTCCAGCATGTGGCTCTGGTGGGCCTTGCCTTCTCCCCATTCCCTCTGCCTTGCTAAAAACCGTTAGATTACATTCCTAAAGCTAGCCACCAAGGTCGAGTCCCTTACTCGGCCACTTCCTCCTCCTGACGCTGACTATCAAGGTCCAGCTATCAATATATTGGAGTCCAGCAATCAGAAGCTCTCTTTGACTCCCTCAATTTAAACGCCCAATTAAAATCGAACACCTCAAGCTAACACAGGGTTTCCCCTTTACCTTTATAAACCGGCATTTCCTATAGGCCACATCTGTCTCCTCTCTATCCAGAGGCAGTCCTTTGTCCTCCGACACAAACACTCCCTCTCCCTCTCCCTTTTCCCTTCCCCTCTCCCTCATCTCTTTACCACTCCATCCTGGCCCATTCCAACACAGACCTTCCCTCCTCCTCTTAAAAAGTACGACTACAAGGTCATTTGCTGCTGTTTTCTGCCTGAGTCAGAAATCAGACACTTTTCTTCCCTGATTAATAAAGGGTCTCTCTGTGAAACGAGGTGTTTGATGTGGTTTGTGCCTAATCCGGGTCCTGCCCCGCTGTGCGGGAGACCGCTTCAGTTATAGATTATAACTTGTTCTAAAGTTCTCTTCTGCAAAAGCATACGCACTTACTGAATACCGTTGGAGCAAACCAGGAAAAGCATAAATACGACAAGATGTTTCTTTTTAGCACCTTATGTTAAGAAAAGGCTTTTGTTAACAGATGGGCATTGGTGGGGTCATTTTGTTTTGGTATCTCCACAGAGAAAAGGCCCGAGGGAATTCTTATCACATGGAACTGGAAGGCAGGTTCAGTTGGTTTGTGGAGAAGGAAGCCAGCCCAGGCCGGTGCTGGAAGGGCAATCAGGGGAGTTAGGAGAGAGCTAGCCCAGAATGAAGGAGCCGGCAGGAGAGGCGGGTGCCATGGACAGAACGACGCGGGAACGAGCTGTAAAGACGCAGAGGGAACGTCCTCTCACTTGTAAAGTCTTGGGGGAACTGGATTTGCTGCCTCAGCCCAGATCTACGCGCTCTGAGGAGGAGGTGCTCTCGGTTCTTTTGTCTCAGGGGACAAACTGCAGGTTGGGGACCCTGGCCTGATTTCGGGGAGGGAAGGCCGCCGGCTGAGGGGTCTGTGTAGTCCAGGAGCTAACTGCAATTATGTTTATTCCGGCGATCGAAGTCGGGGCGTGTTGAGCATCCTTAGGAGATTTGAAGAGCATTTTCTTCTGGGTTCGAGGTCTGAAAGAACGAATTCTTAACTTCAGAGTTTAGTAATCATTGGCCTTTTTAGGGGCAGAGTCAAGGTCAATTTAGCAAGAGAAAGAGCGAAAACTCCCGAGAGCCAGAGGCGTTTGGGGTAGGGGAGGGCAGAAGTGCCTGTTCCGTCATTTGAGACAGGGTCTCACTTAGCCCAGGCTGGCCTAAACCTCACCGAGGACCAATCTCGAGGTCTGATTCTTCTGCCTGACTTCCCCCACGGGTACCGGGATTCTTACTGCTCCAACACAATAGGAAAGTCACTATCAACGACGAGCGATTGATCGACCTGCAAAGACAAGGGTAGACCACAAAGGGAAGGAGAAAATAACCTTACTCTAAATTGGGAACTGAACATAACTAAAAAAAAAGTGACCACTGAAACAAGAGTTAACAGCCTTACTTTTGCACACCAATACCAGGGGAGAGCGCGAACGCAGTCCCCCACTACCATAAATTATGCAGTCGAGTTTCCCGCATTTGGGGAAATCGCAGGGGTCAACACACCCCAAGTGCAATGAGTGAGCCTCGCCCTGGGAAAACCACCTGCTTGATCATGGTGTCTCCCCTGCCAGGTAAGTATGCTCGGCTCCCCACCACACACCGCTCAGCCACCCCGGACCTGCGCTCTCAACACACGGTCACTTCGCCGCCAGCGATCGCGGGCCTCCCCGGACCCGCGCCCGATTCCCGCGCTCCGCTGCCACCCGCGGACCCGCGCTCCCTCCCACGCCGCGCGCCAAATCCCTCGCGTTTCCGCAGCGGGTGCGGACCGGCAGACCCTGCGCCCCCTCATCTGCATAGACCACGCCCACATTCTTGACAAGGATGACGTCCCTGTCCCCAGCTAACATGAGCCCCCCACCTCGGGAAGGTGGTGTCACCTGCCGGGCCCTTTTCTGCACCTCCTCTGCATAGACCACGCCCTCGTCTTCGCGCCGTTGGCTTGGTGAACTTTGTTTCCCCTTGGTTTTCTCCGTGTAAGAAGAGCTCTGGATATTTGATGGGTATTTGTTACTCAGCATTTTTCACTTCCGTATTGGAGTCCAAGCATTCACAGAGGAAGAGTCACTGCCCTGATTCATTTGAGGCTTTGCTTCCTAAGGACGCTCAGACAATATCGAAGTGCTTGGTGATGACAAAGCATCCACAGATATAAAGTAAACTACATCTTTTTAGGTTAGACTAGTGTGGCGGCTCACTCCCAGCCCTTGAGAGACTCGTGAGGAGGGTTGTAAGTCTGAGGCCAGCCTGGGCTATGTAGTAAGACCTGCAGGAGTAGAGCAAGCTCTGGGTGTGTGATGTCCCGAGTGGGTGTGTGCTGTTCACACCCGCATGGCCATGACAAGGACCCCAAAGCCTCAGGCGAGGGAGGCAAAGCCTGTTTCTGGTCTGTGTGTGAATATTGATAGTGTGTGAAGAAAATGTCCACCCTCACTTTCTTGCCCTGTATTCATGACCTGAGGACTGCTCCCTACAAAGACTGCTCCTACCGAGATGAGTTCAAGCCATCCTGGGTCCAGCTGCGCACCCTAAACACCGCCTCCTTGTTTATCTGTGTGTAATCAGCCCGCCTTCCTTTTCAACGTGATGAGCTCCCTGCCTTCTCCCTCAGAGTCCACTCCACAGGATCCCAGTCTTTCTGTGTCTGTGTGTCTGTCTTTTCTTCATCTCCTACCCATTCCAGTCTGGCCAAATCCCCCGAGCAGTGCAAGGATGCAGCGAAAACCCGCGCTCACAATAGTGGCGGCCAGCCGGAAGAGCAGTAGAGTTTCGCGCAGGATTTTCCTTCCTTCTCCACAGAACCGCGGTCATTTCAACTCGGGCTCTTTGTCCCGCCTCCAGCAGGGCGGTTCTCAACCTTCCTAACCCTTCAGCACCGTTCCTCATGTGGTGGTGACCCCCAACCAGAAGATTATTTTCGTTGCTACTTCACAACTGCAATTTTGCTACTGTTATGATTCATAATGCAAGTATGTGGGTCCAATGGGGGGTCGTGACCCATGGGTTGAGAACCAGTGCTCTAGAAACTGCCATTTAGTATATTTTAATTTTTCGAAACTATTATCCACACTAAAATTAAAAAGGGCTAACTGCTTTTAGTTTCGAGAGCTTCTAGGTCAGAAAGGAATTGAGGCAGGCCATAATTCGTTTTCCATTTTGAAGACTCCATTGCCAAGAGGCCCTCGGTTAGCTGCTGGTTAAGTAGATCAAAAACCTTCCCTCCCACTAAGGATGTGAAGGATGGATCAAATCGTTTCAGTTGCTCCTTATTTCCACTGTCCAAAGTCCCAAGAAAACACCTTCGTGGTTTGTTTTCCAACGGATGCAATTCACCATCTTCCTGAGCTTGTAGCTCAGACTCAGCTTGCCGTAAACAGGCTCTACGAGAAACAACGTGCACGTGTTTTTAATATCTGGTCTCTGAAGACAGCCTGCTACTTAAAAGATGGGAACGCAAGGAGCTGGAGAGATGGCTCGGGGTTAAGAGCACTTCCGGTTCTTGCAGAGGACCCAGGTTCAGTTCCCAGCACCCACGTGGGGCTCAGACACATGAGTGGGCTGGAGAAAGGTATTTTATACTCAAACAACAACATGTCCAAACAGCCTTCTGCTGCTCAGAGCTTTGCTGGTCTTCTCTCTCTCCAGCCACCATACATCAGCTGCTCATATAGGTGGTTTCTGGAGACCAACTGCCTCCCTCATCCCTGAACCAACAGTATCAGAGATAGTGGAACCTTTAAGAGTCCCTAGCGAGAGGTTTTCAGGTCATTGGAGGCATGCCTTTGAATGGGACAGTGGGATCCCAGTGGCTTCCTCTTTTCCTGGTTGTGTGGTAAAGGATTTTGTTCTGTAGATGCAGAGACCATGATATCTGGCCTCACCACAGGTCCAAAGGCAGCAGAAACAATCAAAAATGGTCTACAATTTCTGTGATAGGTTTTTTGTTTTTTGTTTTTCTGACAGAAGCTGGAGTTCTTTGGGAAGAGGGAACCTCAGTCGAGAAAATGCCTCCTGTAGGCAAGTGTGGGGGCATTTTTCTGATTAATGATTGATGCTGGAGGGCCCAGTCACCCCTGGTCCTGGTTTGTATAAGAAAGCAGGCTGAGCAAGCCAGTCAGCAGCATCCTTCCATGGTCTCTGCTTCCTGCCCTGCCTCCAGGTTCCTGGCCCGACTTCCCTTCATGAAGGACTGACTATATGCTATAAAATAAAATAACCCTTTTCTCCCCAGGTCACTTTTAGTCATGGTGTTTATCACAGGAATAGAAACCTAAGACAACTTCTAAAACAGTGCTTTAAAAATAACATGGTTTCCTTATGTTGAGTTTTCTTCACTGTTTGTTGAAGTACTTGAAGCCGAGTAACACAGCTGTATCAGTAGGTACAGTTTTGTTTTAACTATAGATGTGCCCAGACTTGTATTGCAAAATAGTCACTTGGGATACAATGTTGCAAATGGACCAAACTAGGCAAAGCTGGCTATAGAGAAGCCTGTTTCTGAGCCATTTGTATTTAATGGATATAAGAAGTAATGTAGGACCGGGTGCAGTTGATGGGGCACTGAGTCTGTAAAGAATCCAGTAAAACCTAAACAACCAAACTAGAAACAAATTGTAGTGTTGAGAGATTGGGACTGTCTATCTAAGGAGAATGGCAAATTCTGGGTCAGACAAAAAGATGAATGTTAATGAGCACATAGACCAGGCAGAGACAGAGTTCCTGTGATGGACTGAAGCTCTCAGAACAGTGCACTGCTCATAGGGGATCACAGTGCTGACGTGGAGGGTAGCATGGGATACCAACCTTGGATACACTGGTGTGTGCCGTTGGGGGATTTGACGCTATAAAGTGCATCTGAGGTCTCCTCTAAGTTTAGGAGTTGAGTGCAGGAAGTGCAAGTGTGTAGGCTGGGAAATAAATGCAGTTCAGTCCATGCATGTGGTCCTTAGAAGGTGTGTGCCGAAGCTGTCTGTGTCTTAGGGTGGGCAAAGGGCCCCTAGGACCAATCACTTGGCTAGGTCAGCAAGAAGCAGGAGTTTCTTGCCGAGCTCAGGTTGGTGATTCAGTCTGCACCCGAGTCCAGAACCTGCTGCCTTGGCTTCCAGTGACAGAAACACAATTCGGCAGGTGGCTCTTGTCTTTTCAAAGTCAGGAGGACTCCTGGACGCAGAGCGTGCGACAACTGTTCTATTCCGTTTTCTTCCTCCTAAAGGACTGGGCCAACAGATCTCTCCAACACTTAAACTTTGTCAAAATAAAGATAAAACAGAAGGCACATACTGTTGCTACAATAATTAGGAGACTGATCAACTCAACAAACATCACATAACATGATCAACTATAAAAACTAACTCTTCAACCCAAGATTTGATTATGCCTGTTTGCCCCTGTATTTCCTTTCATTTTAATTCTTCTCATTTCTCCCTTGATTGGACTTTTACCCAGGTCACCACCACAGACTGGTCACCTCAGAAACACCGAAATTAACACCAAGGCAACCATCTGAAATTAAAAATTGAAGATTGGGGATCAGAAATAGAGGTTCATGCAACCTAAAAGCTATTTTTCGGGTTGAGTTGGATCAGGCAAATCAGACAATTATGGTTTCTTCTAGTACAAAGCTTGTGGGGGGTTTTGTTTGTTTGTTTAATGGTTTGGATGCGTTAGCTACATTTTAGCCAACACCGAGACCCAATCAAAGCACAAACCCTTGTTGAAGAAATTAGGTCTTCCTACCCTTCAGTGGGGGTAGACGCGAAGCATTGGTGGTTCAGTGGTAGAATTCTCGCCTCCCACGCGGGAGACCCGGGTTCGATTCCCGGCCAATGCAACGTTTTCCGAGTTCGGATTTACATCTAATTGGTAGAGACCCCGCAGAGTCTGCAATTTTACAATACAATCCAGTTGAAAATGCTGCAGCTGCGGTCCTGGATGTCTGTACCTAACATGGTTGTTTTCTTCCGCTGAGACTGACCACGGGGTGCGGTTCCCTACGGAGAAAGGAGACCCGCTGCAGGGAGCAGGCCCTGGGCAGATGCAGGCGGGGGTGAGGGGACGACCCGACCACAGGACCCCGTGCGTACCCTGGACACAGCAACCCTGGTTGTCACCACGCTAGCAGGTATGCTCTCCGCGCGGCCCACAGTCCCTCTGGAGATCCAAGAAGGAAAGGGTCCATATCCCCGGCAAGGTGTACCAACAGAATCGGTCCCAAAGCTGTCCTTTTAATAAAAAAAAACAAGGTACAGAATCTGAGTCTTGTTTGTTTCTTAGCACTTAGAGAGGCTTCGGGTAAAGTGTACAACAGAAAGTAATGTGGGCGTGGTGAGAGGCTCGGCAGGTAAAGGAGCTTGCCACCAAGTGTTGAGGACCCGAGTTCGATCCCAGGAACCCCATGGTGGAAGGCCAGAACTAACCTCTGCCTTCACGTGCCCCCAAACAAATACACACAATTAGATAAACCTTTTTTTATTTTAAATAATGCCACTGTGTCAGAAAGATAATTGATCTTCCAAATTCTCTCTTATCCAAGAATAGCTTAAATCTAAGATTTTTTTTAAAAAAAGGATTTTCAGACCAGTGATAATTCTTCTGTTTATTTATTTAGACACAGGCTAGCAGTGAACTGTTTCTACTCCCCAAGTGCTGGCATTCTGAGCCTGTAGCAGGACAGCCAGTCAATATTCCCCCCACTTTTTGTTTATTGTTCAAGACAGGGTTTCTTTCTGTATAGCCTTGGCTGCCCCAGAGCTCACTCTGTAGACCAGACTGGCCTCCAACTCTCGGCTCAGTATTTCTCTTTTTAATAATGTACAGCTGGGCGTGGTGGCACACGCCTTTAATCCCTTCACTCGGAGAGGCAGAGGCGAGTGGATCTCTGTGAGCTGGAGGTCAGCCTGATCTACAGAGCAAGATCCAGGACAGCCAGAGCTGTTACACAGAAAAACCCTGTCTCGAAAAACCAAAATAAAATAATGTTATGTACTTATTAGCAGTCAGGTTTCTTTCTTCGGCTATTATGCCTTTCTGGGTTTGGTTAATAGATTGATAGTGAGTTTTTGTTCTTACCTGACCATATGTGCTGAAAACATCAGGTTTTGTTGTTGTTTTGAGGTTTTGCTTGTTTCCTATTTTATTTTGACTTGTTTGAAAATCCCTGAATAAAAACTGTCACACGCTACGTAACTTCTTGTTTGGTTGGGGTTTGCTGGCTTCCAACACTTTTCTCTACACAGGAAGCAGGCTGTATGGAGAATAACCCGGGAGAGCTTTGCTGGTTAGTGTTCCTCAACTTTTCACCACTAAAGTCATCGAGGAAGAGGGGAATGCCAGTTAAGATAATGTCGCCATCAGATTGGCAAGTCTGTGGGACGTTTCCTGATTAATGATTGATCTGGGAAGATCAAATTACTGTGAGCAATGTCACTCCTGGACAGGTGGCCCTGGTGGTAGAAGAAGGCAGGCTGAGAGATGGACAGAGGCACAAAGGGCGTGAATCCCACAATATGTCCTCAGGCAAAGGCACTGTGAAGCTAAAGTAGGCCTCACCTGGAAACCAGAGGCCCCCAATCGCTGTTGGGCTGAAATCCTGTCTCCCAGGCCTGACTCCAGGGGTATGGTCACAGCTGGGCAGCACCTGGACTGATGGTAATCATCTTTCCTCGTGCTTTGGGAGATGCCAGCAGGGAAAAGGGCAAGCCCCAGTCTGGGGTGGCACATTCACACACCATGCAGACAAGGGAGCTCGATCCTGGAGAGGTGGCGAGTTTCCAAACACACTGACAAAAATGGAGGCTCTGCCGCTTCTAAAATGGACACTTAGGAAGGGAAATACAGCAACGACCCACTGGCACATCCAAGGATGCTCAAAGCATTAGCTGTCAGGAAAGTGGGTGTTAGAATCATGTTGGGACATTGTTAAACCCAGTGGTAAAGCTATAAAATTTGAAGACACCAAGTCGTAGTAAAGATGAAACACACCAGAATGCAGAAAAAAGTTTTTTCAAGACAGTTTCCTTTGTATAGCTTTAGCTCCTTTGCTCATTTCCTGGAATATTGGTTGAAATATTATGGCAACTCCACATAGTTAAAAGGGAGGTTTATTTTGTGGGGTAACTTACAAGCAAAGGGATAGGTTACAGGGTCTGGGAAAGGTGTAGCACAGTCCAGTGGTGTTCTCTGGAGAACTCTGCTCCGTCTACCTCCAGCATCCAGGGTCCAGGAACCAAGAGAGCGGGCGCATCTGGATCTCCGGTCTTCAGGGTCCTCTCTCAGCCCCACCTTGTAGGTGTGACCGTTACTGAAGCCTCAATTGGGGTTGGAACTTCCAGGTCAAAGCTGGAATGTCTACCCACTACATCTCCCCCTTTTGTCTAAATAAGAAGGTTCTAACCTAATACAAGGCTATATACAGTAGGAATGATTATCAAATTTTGTCCAGGAGGAATAAGGGATAATGACCTAGACAAGATGGAACTAACTCGAACAATATCAAACAAGAGACACATGCTGAAATACTAAAATTCAGAGAAGTCTGGAGCATGGGTAGATGGCACGTTACAGAGATCATTGCAAAAGGTGTCCTATCCTAAAGAACCTAAATCTAATACTTAATAAGTTCTATCTAAGATATTATATATATACTAAGTTGTAACTATAACTGCTAGTCTTCAATCCCATCAAAGACCTGAGAAGGAATATAATGGTCCCTGAGAAATGGTAGATGGATGCAAGCAACTTTCGGGAGTCTTGCAAGAGTAGACCAAGACAGCTGGCAGCCTGGACAGTCACCTAATGTTTCTCAGCATTGTTGGTGCATTCAAATTGGCTACAGGCCTAGAGTATCTGACAGACCATTTTCAGAAGCAGGAATTCTGAAAGACCATCTTACCCTGTCTTGGCAGAGTACAGTGGTCGCTTTCCTTGTGTCCCGCTTGTCCAGGAAGGACAGCATTGCATTTGTACTGTCAGCAGTCGAGGCAAGGGCAGTTCTTTGCCCAGTAGGCCATTTTGTGCCAAGAAGACAAACTTCCAAATGGAAATGTCTTAGAAGCCCAACATTCTCTCGGGATCAAATTGGTGCTGCCAGGAGCAATTGTGTCTCACGTCAACAGAATTTTAAGTTCTTTAAATGCCATATTCTCTAGGTCTATGAAGTGCTTGAAGATTACCTGTCCATTCGACCTATGTATCTGTAAATCTGGATAACCTAACTAATGTAACTATAGAGATGACATGCATAGGTGACTATAAATCTATAAGTCTTATCTACAGAAATAACCTAAGGACTAAGGCTTCATGTAAACAAGGTAAACAGTCTATAAGCAAATGGTAAAGGACAATGACTTCAAAATTGTGACAATACACAAAATATCTTTAACAGAGGTAGGAATGTATAGTGCAATATGTAATATGACAATCCTAAATATATATCAAATATAGATATATATTTACAAAATATCCTAAACAGAGGTAGAACATACATACACTATGACAGATATAAATTTACATTTGTATCAATATACAAATATTTCAAATTAGAAATGTATGTACATTATAACAAATATAGTTCTGTATTTGTGTAGCATGAATCTTAAAAAGTTCTTATTAATAAGACAAACCCGGGGCCAGTTATTGGGGTGAAATGCTGGAAGATCAGAGAGACAGAGCAAGCCACAGCTAACCTCACCTGGCCAACTTCTCAGCTGGTCTTGTTTCCTCAGACTGGAAGCTTCTGTGTCCTCATCCCAATGGCTCTCAGCCGAACTGTGCTGCTAGAAGCCTGAAAGCTTAACCAGCCAAATGCTTCTAGTTTCTGGTCCTCACGCCTTATATACCTTTCTTCTTTCTACCACCACTCCCTGGGATTAAAGGTGTGATGAGTCACCATGCTTGGCTGTATGTTTGAACACATGGATTTCTGCCTCTGGAATGCTAGGATTAAAGGCATGTGCCACCACTGCCTAACTTCTATGTTTAATATTGTGGCTATTCTGTCTCTGACCCCAGATAAGTTTATTAGCATGCACAATATTTGGGGGAATACAATATCACATATTTGTATCAATATACAAATTATCTTAAACAGGAATATAAAAATAGCTTACATTTGTATCAACATATAAGAATCCATAACAGTGCAAATTACAGTGTAAATTATTTAAGGCTGCTATTTTACTAAATTTGTTTACTAGTATATACAATAATCTATCATAATATCTTATACCTATCCATTCCACTTTTTTTTTTCCTTTCTTCTTTTTTTGAGACACTTTTTCTTTTCTTAAGGAGAATACTGAGTCTAATATTTTCTTCCACCCCCAACCCTATAACCACCATCCATAACCCTGAGACATATGAAACCTTTGGGAGAAAGGGCGTCGTTTTCTTAGAATTGCTTCCTGCTGGTCAGGGGGTGATGCTATCTCTGTGGGGTTCTGTAAGAAAGCTCAGATAGTTAAGTCTCAGTTGGACTAACTGTAGATTCTGCAGTAAGTCTCAGAGTAATGGCTAGACTGTCTCAAATTCTGGCTAGAAGTGTAGTATGATGATGAGTACCATGGCATCATTCTGGACTGTGTAGAGTTGTTGTTGGGGCCCCATCTTCCTTCTGGAGACTTCAGAATTGATATTGGAAAAACTTATTTTTTTTACCATGAAAAACTTGAACATTATTAATATATCAAAATGGAAAGTTTGGATTTAAAGATGATATGACATGTAAGAAAGGATTCCGAGAAATCAAGAGTAAGCATGGAGAGAATTAGAACCTTGAAGACAATGGTTCTTTTTATTGGTTTCCTTCTGTCCCACACCAGAGGGCTCTTCTGATATGGGACTGAAGAATCTCTCAACCTTTTCTTTTAGCAATATGCTTGGGTTTAGAGGAGTGAGCCAATTCCATCTCCAAAGCCAGCTTGGTTTATAATTGAATTGGATCCACAAATTTTCTCCTCCCCCCCCCCCCCCCCCCCCCCCCCCAGAGCTGAGGACCGAACCCAGGGCCTTGCCCTTGCTAGGCAAACACTCTACCCCTGAGCTAAATCCCCAACCCCACAACTTTTCTATATTGAAAGAGAGATAGATGTTAGGCAGTGACATTTTACTCTGGGTAGATTGGTACCAGTAGATTCTTTCTGCTGTAGACATCCGGTTATCCAAGGCCTTATGATTTCTGGAAGATGGGTATTTCCATTATCCTGGAAAGACAAAAACAGAACCCTGCCCCACCCTTTGATTGTTAAGTTTTTCTTACAACTTGTAGAGATGTCACATTGGTGGGTGGGCTTTTACTTCTCCTCAAGGGGTTTCTCCTGTTAGAATCGAATTTTTATTAATTTTGTTGGTATCCACAGCTTTTTTTCTCCTGCAGAAACAAAAGCAAAACCCCTTCCCCAACGTAGGACATATCCAGGTTTCCATTCTGAGGTCAGCACATCCTTGAAATAAACCGGCTGGTTTAGCTCAGGAGTTTTGTCTGTCATCCAATGTCTCTCCACAGCTGTGGTTCCTTTCTTATCAGCATTGAGAAGATTCAAGGTTAATAAAGCACTATGCAATCTATTTCTAGGAGTCATTGTTACCTGTTGCTGTTTATTTAGCATATCCTTTAAAGTCCAATTGGATCTCTTTATGACTGCTTGGCCTGTGGGATTGTGTGGTATACCTGTAACATGCTTTATATTGTGATAAGCAAAGAACTGTCTCATTTTATTGGAGACATATGCTGGGGCATTGTCTGTCTTAATTTGTACAGGTATTCCCATGATGGCCATAACTTCTAATAGGTGTGTAATCACAGAATCAGCCTTTTCAGAACTCATAGGAGTTGCCCACTGAAATCCTGAATACGTGTCAACAGTATGGTGTACATACTTTAATCTTCCAAATTCTGCAAAATGAAACACATTCATCTGCCAAATTTCATTTCTTTGTATAAAACATTTGGTACCACGGGGCCTTCTTTCACTTCTGGGATTTGTCTCTCCTATCCAAGCCTCATTACTACAGTTAAGAGACTCAACACCGTAAGTATATTGAATCCATTCTTCCAAAGGAGCTGATCTGATCTTTAATGGTGTAAGTATTCTTCTGCACTCTGCATTAGCATTGTCGAACGCCAAGGACTCAGTTAATACTTTTCTTAATTCTTTGTCTGACACAGCTCTTGTTATAGCTGTGTTCAGTCTTTGTAAGAAATCAGTGAAGGGTTCGTGTGGTCCCTGAAATATCTTTGTGTACACCTCAGTTGGTTTTTCAGGTTCTGGAATTTTTTCCCAAGCATTTAGAGCTGCTGTACGGCATAGGGATATTGTATGCTCATCATAAGAGGCTTGAACATTCCTGTCAGCGAAACATCCCTCACCAAGTATTTGATCTTGGGAGATCTCAAAACCTCTGAGTTTACCTTGTTGTTCTAAATTCCTTGCCTCTTCTCCCAACCAGATTTTCCACTGTAACTGCTGGCTATATTCTAGAACAGCTGAAATTAACTGATGCCAGTCATCTGGAATGATTCTATGTGAGGTAGACCACGAATTTAACATCTGTTTTACGTTTGTGGAATGTATCCCATACGTAACTACTGCTTCCTTTATATTTTTAAAGTCCCTTGTTGAAATAGGTTGTAATGTATATGTCATATATGGCTCAGGGTGTGTGTCATCTGCTGGCTTCTCATGGGTGATAACAGGATAAGGCATTGTATGAGAGCCATTTGGAGATGTTACAACCTCTATGGTCTTGACCTTCTGCTTATCAGGTCCTTTGTCATGTTTACTGAGAGTTTCTTCCAGGGCTTGCAAACGAGCACCTAGGGTCTGTTCTAGGGAGTGAACCTCCTCTCTTACTAGGGATTCCAGATTTCTCATGGAATCATGGAAGTTTTTATGTTCTTCTGAAACACATGATTCCATAGATCTTATTTTATCAATTAATAATAATCTTTCTTTCTTATATAATGTCTGGAGAGTTAGTGTTCTATTCATTAAATATTCACATTTATTATCAATAAAATCAATTTTGGGTACAAGCCTGTTTTGTAAATCCTGGTTAGCAGATTCCAGAGACAGAATCTTTTTATGTAAATCCTGGTTAGCAGATTCCAGAGAAAGAATCTTTTTATGTAAGCCTTCATTGCTATCTTTTAAGGCCTGTAAATCCTGGTTAACAGATTCCAGAGAGAGAATCTTTTTATCTAAGCCTTCACTGCTATATTTGAAAGCCTGTAAATCCTGGCTAGCAGATTCCAGAGAAAGAATCTTTTTTATCTAAGCCTTCATTGCTATCTTTTAAAGCCTGTAAATCCTGGTTAGCAGATTCCAGAGAAAGAATCTTTTTATGTAAATCCTGGTTAGCAGATTCCAGAGAGAGAATCTTTTTATGTAAATCCTGGTTAGTAGATTCCAGAGAGAGAATCTTTTTATGTAAGCCTTCATTGCTATCTTTTAAGGCCTGTAAATCCTGGTTAGCAGATTCCAGAGAGAGAATCTTTTTATCTAAGCCTTCCTTGCTATCTTTAAAAGCCTGTAAATCCTGGTTAGCAGATTCCAGAGAGAGAATCTTTTTATCTAAGCCTTCACATTTATCTTTGAAAGCCTGTAAATCCTGGTTAACAGATTCCAGAGAAAGAATCTTTTTATGTAAATCCTGGTTAGCAGATTCCAGAGAGAGAATCTTTTTATGTAAGCCTTCATTGCTATCTTTTAAGGCCTGTAAATCCTGGTTAGCAGATTCCAGAGAGAGAATCTTTTCATCTAAGCCTTCACTGCTATCTTTAAAAGTCTGTAAATCCTGGTTAGCAGATTCCAGAGAGAGAATCTTTTTATCTAAGCCTTCATCGCTATCTTTAAAAGTCTGTAAATCCTGGTTAGCAGATTCCAGAGAGAGAATCTTTTTATCTAAGCCTTCACTGCTATCTTTTAAGGCCTGTATCAGTCCCAATAATGACTCATCTCTGTTCTTATTATTAAGCCAGTATTTGAACAGTGTGTGAATTATTACGATGAATGCCAAAATGGTACAGGCCAGATACGCCTTAGGAAGGTCGTATATTTCCAGGAAAATGTCATTCATCATACAGGCAAAGAGGTTTTTAAATTCTTCTGAGGTCATGTTGTCGGCCATATTACAAAATTACTCAAAATCTGTTGGTCAGTTTTCAGGTGTAAGGGATCAAGTACTTTTACTTGAAATAAAACCCCGCTTTGCCTGTCTTACCTTTCCGTGGTGCGCGGGGTGTAGTAGCGCTTCTCAGCCAGCAGGCGGCGCTGGTACAGCTCCACAGCAGGGCCGGCGGCAGCTGGAGGCAGATGGCCGGGAGCCGGAGGAGCCGGGGTGGCGGGAGCCGAGCCCGCACCCAGGGAGGAGGCGGATGCCTCACTCACAGCGGTGTTTTGCTGGTCTCGGGGCTAAGCTAGGGAGCTGAGACCGGACTAGCTGCTCCTTTTCCGGGAATGGAACCGTGTAGGCGTCCCTGGTTCTATGGAACTTTGCAGGCGGGTTTAGGTACCCGCCAGCCCGGGAGGAGGCTGAGGGCGGGAGCCACCCAGGCCTTTGGAATTTGCCCCACGTGAGCGCCAGATATTGGTTGAAATATTAAGGCCACTCCACGCAGTTAAAAGGGAGGTTTATTTTGTGGGGTAACTTACAGGTGACGGGATAGGTAGGTTGCAGGGTCTGGGAAAGGTGCAGCGCAGTCCGGCGGTGTTCTCTGGAGAACTCTGCTCGGTCTACCTTCTGCATCCAGGGTCCGGGAACCAAGAGAGCTGGCCCATCCTGATCCCGGGTCTTCAGGGTCCTCTCTGGCCCCGCCTTGTGGGCGTGACAGTCACCAAAGCCTCAAAGGGGGTGGTACTTCCAGGGCAAAGCTGGAATGGCTACCCACTACACTAGAACTCTGCAGTCCAGTCTGGCCTCAAACTCACAGGGATCCGCTGCCTCTGCCTCCCAAGTGCTGGGATTAAAGGCGTGCGCCACCTCCGCCCGGCTGTAATCCTCTGTTCTCATTGACTTTTCACCTACTTTTCCATGATAACTGAAAACACATGTCTACACATACATACATAAGCACAAAGATACACACATACAAGCATGCACATGTGCACACACATGCACCCATGCGTGTACATGTACAAACATGTACATGTGCACACACACCTATACATGTATACACACACGCAAACACACTAACAAGAATTTTCATAGCATTTTTATCCACAATAGCCCAACCTTCAAGCCACATTCAAGAGTCCATTATTGGAATATTGATAAATTGTGCTATATCCAAATTGTGGAACAATACTCAACAGTTAAAAGGAATGACTGTCTGATATCTCAATAATATGAATAAAACTCAGACATTATACAGGGAAAACTGGACAAAACAGCATGTGTTATAGAAGCCCATCTACAGGGGTTTCTACCAGAAACACCAATTTAATGTGCAGAATATCTAAACAGTGGCTTTCAAAAACAGTGCAGACAGATACAATTATCAGAAGGGATGACACTGAGAAAAATGATTCTCCAGAGTTGCATTATTGGTTATCTTCCAGATACAGCTGAGGGAAGAATGAGGTGGACCCTTCAATTAGTCCCGTTTCATGGAAGAAAGAATGGAGACACACAATTGAAGTTCAAGACTACACAATGACGGAATAGATTCACAAGCCAGAAAACAGGTCAGGTCAGGTCAAGGTTGCAGGTTAGACCCTAATTTTCTTTTTCTCGGTTTTAGCTATTTTTGATTTTCATAATCATAGAGGTGAGAAGAGAAAAGAGAAAATGAGAGAAGGCCAAAGGCCAAGGAGGTTTGCAGGAAGAACGTAACTGGAAATACTGTCGATATTGGTCTGCTGGCTGAGTCTAGAATTTTAATGAGATCAGGAAATAAAAAAAATAAATTTTTAGCATGAAGACTAAAAAGCTTCGAAAAGAAAATGGTACTCTCTGTTTCAGGTAGGAGAAATGTCTTGGAGATCACAGGGGCTTTAGCAATAAAAGGGAAAATGAAATTGAATTCCATCAAATTCTGAAGCTTGTCAAAGAAAAAAAGCCTTGTAAGAATTGTGGGGTGTCATGTCACAGGCCTGAAATTCAAGAGCTGGGGGTGGGGGGAGGCAGAGGCAAATAATTGTGAAATTTCATCTTTCCCCAGTAAGAATAAAGATAAAAAACAAATACTGAAGAGGATGTGGAGAAAAGGGAACCTTAATTCACTGTTGATGAGATTTTGAACTGGTCCAACCACTCTGAAATCAGTGTAGAGGTTCTCAAAAAGTTAAAGATAAGTCCACATCATACGACCCAGCTGTGTCACCTCTTAACATATCCTAAGGACGTGACCCCTACTCCACAGCACTTACTGAGCATGCTCACCAGTGCGCTGTTCACAACAGCTAGGAAGTGGAAACGACCTTCACATCCTTCAGCCAACGAATGGGAAATGAACACTCGGTGCATATCATGATGGAATACTATTCAACTGTAAAGAAAACCGAAATCGTGAGCGTCTCAGGTAGATGAAAGTACAGAAGATCATGTTGATGAGTTGAGGCAAATGTTGCTTTGTGTTCTCTCTCATCGGAGGCTCCTGGCTCCACATCCCCAGATGCAAGCAGATGTCCTGGGGTAACTGCAGAAACCAGGGCAGCAAAAAGGGACCGTTGCCAAGGTGCAGGGATGGGAGAGCGATAGAGAGGAGAACAGCCTGATCCGATGATCTGATGGGGAGATGGATGGACAAATGTAAGAGACTCTAACTAGGGAGGGAGAGGGGAGAAATACGGAAGAAGAGAGGAGGGGAAATACCAGGAAGGGTGTGTGAAAGGTCATAAAAAACTGTATTATTAACTATCTACCTAGAAAAACAAAACAAAAAAACCTCTCTCCTGTGCGCGCACTCGCAGTGAAATTTTCCCATCTGGGCTGACAGTGACCCCTCCAAGAGTCAAAGACCATCAACAAACACACAAACAAACACACCAGCTATGAGAAAGCCCTCTTTTGAGTTGTGGGTCAGAGTTGTCCAAGAGACTCCCAAACATTGCTATTGTCCTTGGTTGTCCCCCAAAGGTAGATGGTAAGTCCCCACTGCTGAAGAGACTGTGTCTTCAGACACGGGGCCCAGAGGCCCCTGAGCTGGAACTGACCTGGGGAACGTTTTAGAAGAGGGGGCAGAAATACTTTAAGAGCCAGGGGATCAGGGAGTTTGCTGTGAGATTGTGTCTCCCAGGAATGTCAGAAGCTACACGGTTAAGTCTCAACAACACAGGGCTGGAGAGATGGCTCAGCCGTTAAAGGCTCGGCTCACAACTCACCAACATGAGTGCCTAAGTGTGAGTTGACCAAAGACAATAACAATATGCTAATAATAGTGCTAGAATGGATTCGAGAAAGCCCACGAGGCCTCAGCCTTACACAAAGAACTACAGGCAACTGAGGAATGCTGTGGGAAGGAGAAATAGTCTTCCCCAGGGAAGAGCACACTGATTGGTTATCCAATACCAAATGGTCAGCCCTGAACACATACAAACAAGTAATTATACAGACTGGGCTGTTGTATTTAGGAATGTATATGTGTATACATATGTCTACACACTCTCATATGCATGTTACAGCAATGAATGAAAAGAACCATGAATTTGAAAGAGAGCAAGAAGGTGTATGTAGGAGGGTTTGGAGAGAGGAAAGGGAAGGGGGAAGTGATGTATTTATAATCTCAAAAAATTAAAGAAGTAATAGATAAAAAATTGGCCAGGCGGTGGTGGGGCACGCCTTTAATCCCAGCACTTGGGAGGCAGAGCCAGGCAGATCTCTGTGAGTTCAAGGCCAGCCTGGACTACAGAGCGAGATCCAGGAAAGGCGCAAAGCTACGCAGAGAAACCCTGACTGGGGGGGGGGGGGGGGAGATAAAAAATTACTGGAGACCGTGGCTAGAGAGATGGCTCAGAGGTTAAGAGCACTGACTGTTCTTCCAAAGCTCCTGAGTTCAATTCCCAGCAACCACATGGTGGCTCTGTAATGAGATCTGGTGCCCTCTTCTAGCCTGCAGGCAAAACATGCCGACAGAACATTGTATACATAATAAATAAATAAATCTTTAAAAAAAAAATTACCGGAGACCATTCCGGAAAATCACACCCAATCAAAATGCAGTTGTGGCGTCCAGTCCCAGTGGACACAACCACAAAACACTCCCAGACCTAAGGCTCAGGGAACATTGTAGAAGAGAGACTGGAAAGATTGTAAGAGCTAGAGGTCAGGGAGTTTGCTGTGAGACTGTGTCTGTTAGTAATGTCAGAAGCTAAACCATAAAGTCTCACCAACGTGACTGCCTAACCATGAGCTGAACAAGAACAACATACACAAACCAAAGTGGACAGGGAAGCCCACGAGGCCTCAACCCTACACAGAGAACTACAGGCCCAAGAAACACTGGGGGTAGGGGAGCCTTTCCCAGGGAAGAGCACACCGATCGGTTAGCCAGTACCAAACGGTCAGCCCTGAAAATATATATAAGAGTAACATTATACAGAAATGAGCAGGTTGTATTTATGTATTTAGAAATATATATATATATACACATGCAATACAGTGAATATGTGTAGGTAGCAACAATTAATGAGAAGAGACCGTGAATCTGAAAGAGAGCAAGGAGGGTATACGGGAAGGTTTGGAGGGAGGAAAGGAAAGGGCTAAATGAAGAAACTTCATTGTAATCTCAACAAAGATGTGAGGAGGGAGGGGCGGGGATCTGTGGATAGGATGTGGAGTGAGTAGAAAATTTCTTAATAAAGAAAAATGAAAGGAAAAAATAATCTCAACAAAGAACTGTTTAAAAGACAGGGGGGACAAAAAAGAAAACAGAACCGGCTCAACAAGTTCTGGGGGCGCTCGGAGGGAGTTAGCTTTCGTAGGTCCCACCTGGGCAGCCCCGGGAGGCGGGCCGGGCGGGGCGGGGCGGGGGGGGCGGGGCGGGGGCGGGGCCCGGGGCGGGCTTCCCGAGCTGGGGAACACTAAGAAGGCGATTCAACTGCTGTTCGGATTCAAAGCGCAGGTTTCAAAGGACGAGAGCAATTGGAATCGCCGCTCCAAATACTCCAGGTTTGCAAGGCTCTGGAACTGACCCAGGAGTTTTGCAATAGCTGTGCGTTATTGGCTAGTGGACAGCTCACTCTCCACTAGAATGTACTCAGGCGTGCGGCTGTGTCTCTGTGGCGCAATCGGTTAGCGCGTTCGGCTGTTAACCGAAAGGTTGGTGGTTCGAGCCCACCCAGGGACGTCGTGTGGCTTTTATGTTTAAGTCTACAATGAGACAGGACTTTCTTACTAATTTACTTGCTTGCTCTTGTGGCCTCTTATTCTAAGATAAAATGTCCTGGGAAACTTGATTAGATCCGCTGTAAACTAAGCTGGGCGCCCCGCCCTCGAGTGAGCCTTTTCTGTGTGGTCTCGGGCAACAGAAAACGTTCTGCACCAATATTGTTTTGTTTTTGTTTTTGTTTTTCTGTCAACTATAATGTGAATATAATAGTACATACTACATTATCTACAGGACAAGCTGGCTTTAGTGACTGTTTCATCCCATAATGCTACCAGGAAAGGCAAAGTTCATCTTTTCCATGCTTGCCTAATATTCCTGAGCCCTGGTTGATCTCCAGCACTTGAAAGAAGTTGCCATGAGGCTGGAGTTCTGGCTGAATGGATAAGGATGTGTGTTGCTTTTGCAGAGGACCCAAGTTCGGTTCCCAACACCTATTCCAGACTCATCACGCTGTCGCCACCAAAATCCACCAGCGTCTGACCCCTATAGGCACTGATGCACACATACACAAATCTTTTCAAAAGTCAAGTAACTCCGCGTCTCTTCCTCTGTTGTCCCATTATCTATTCCCATACAGGTTTCTTTTACAATTAAGCTGTTCCTGTAACTTTATGCTCACACATTCTCGTGCAAATATCGTTTGCCAGTTGTACAAGTGTTTCTAGGAAACCGAGCCCTAGACTTACAAACACTATACCACGAGATTATAGTATATGTGCTTCTCAGAAACAAACCTTATGCGTTTACTTTCCATAGACAGGGGGCCAATTTACATTCCAATTTATTTTGTTAAATAAAAACAAAAACAAAAACAAAAAACCTTCAACTCCTGCTAGTGCAGCAAACCACTCTCCACACGTCTAGGAATGTCATTCTATGAGCGTGTTATTCTTCTGTGAAGGGGGGGGGAAGGGGACACGACACACAACGAGGACCAAGCAGGGTATCTCCCTGTCTGCCCGTCAGCTACATCTTCAAGGTATTACATGATTGTAATTTTCTGGTGGCGTGTTCAACCAGGGCTACAGTGACTGGCCAGAGTGACTCACTCCTGGAGTAGCTTTGTATCCAACCATCTTACCCAAAAGGAGAACCGCGTCACTGACCCCTAATATTTGTGGCCCCCCCTTCTGTCCATGACTGGAGCGAATCAGTAGAACATGCTCTGTTATTCAGAATTTTCCAATCTATATGTTGATCAATCAATATTTATTTTAAGAGACTGGCTCACATAATTGTGGAGGCTCAGCAAGTCCAAAAGTGGCTGTGTGACCTGGCAAATGAGTTCGTGAAGAGTTTTGGTTTAAGTGAGTCTTCTAGGACTAGTAATGCAATGTTAGAATTATGTAAATATGCTATATAATACACAATCGATTCCCTCTTTGGGAAGGTCAACCTTATTTTTTTATTAAGGCCTTCAAGTGATTGGATGAATGTTTTGGAGTATTTGTTTAAAGACGTAAAGATGTATTGTTGTTTTATCTTGCCTGCCTAAGGCACCTGAGTGGTCTAATAAAAAGCTGAACGGCCAATAGCAAGGGAAGAGGTATAGGTGGGACTTCCAGGCAAGGAGAACAAGTGGGAGAAGGAATTTAGGCTCAAGAAAGAAAGAAAAGAGACGCCAGGGGCCAGCCAGACCCAGAGGAAGCGGGAGAGTAGGACATACAGCATGAAAGACAGGTAGAAAGCCCTGAGGCGGCCAGGCAGAGGTGGTGCACACCTTTAATCCTGGCATTCAGGAGGCAGGGGCAGGCGGATCTCTGTAAGTTTGAGGCCAGCCTGGTCTACAGAGGGAGTTCCAGGACAGGCACCAAAACTACACGAAGAAATCCTGTCTCGAAAAAAAGAAAAAAGCTCCGAGGCAAAATGTAAATACCTAAAACAGGTTAAATTAAGTTAAAAGAGCTAGTGGGACAAGCCTAAGCAAAGGCTGAGCATTCATAATTAATAAGAAGTCTCTGTGTCTTTATTTGGGAGCTGGTTGGCAGCCCAAAGAAAATCCCAACTACAGATGAACCCACTCAATTCTGTTTCTCTTAGCATTTACTAATTTAAAAATTAATCTCATTTCAAATACACCTTTGTCTGGTCTACAGAGTGAGTTCAGAACAGCCTGGACTAGGTAGAGGGGCCCTGTCTCAAAAAAAAAGTAGTAAGTAATTTAATTAAATATACCTTTGCCAAAACATCTAGCATCTTGTTGGGCCAAATATCTATGTACTGTTACCTAGCCAGGTTGGCACATAAAATTGACTATGATACTGTCTTTACATTATCCCTTGATTGGAGGGAATGCTTTTTCTGATGAATTATCCATCTTATATGTGATAGTCAATAGAGTTCCACACCTTTGACACCTGATACAGAAACAACTCCACAGAAATCTTTCCTTTGCCTGTTGACTCAAGTTCTTTGGGTTTATTTTTTATGGTTGGTTTTTTTTTTTTTCATTTATTTGTTTGTTTTTTCAAGAAAGAGTTACTGTGTGTATCCCCGGCTGTCCTGGAACTTGCTCTGTAGACCAGGCTGGCCTCAAACTCAGAGATCCCCCTGCCTCTGCCTCCTGAGTGTTGGGATTAAAGGCCTCCGAGGCTGCCACCACTTGGTAACAACTTTATATCTCTATCTGTCCACTGTCAGATCTTCTCCCATGAGCGGTGTGCATGTGGACTTCTGGAATGCTCCTGCTGAGCAGTGGCCGCACTGTTCCATTCTCTGTGAGGTGACACATGGCAGCTAATGCAGTCTGTGGGTCTGTGCTGATTGGCGGGGATTTGTTCTGAGGTGTTGGTTATGTGTGGTTTTGGTCTGTGGGTCTGTGTTGATTGGCGGTGATTTGTTCTGAGGTGTTGGTTATGTGTGGTTTTGGTCTGTGGGTCTGTGTTGATTGGCGGTGATTTGTTCTGAGGTGTTGGTTATGTGTGGTTTTGGTCTGTGGGTCTGTGTTGATTGGCGGTGATTTGTTCGAGGTGTTGGTTATGTGTTGTTTGGGGTCCTCCTGGTAGTTGACTCCTGCTGTGTAGGAAATGATTCACATTTTATCTTCCATAGGATAAAAATCCAATGGGTCCAGCAGGTGTCAGTATATATCCCTAACACGAATGCTCTCCACTCACGCTCTCCCTTAAGAACACCTCATCAATACAGCCCTCTGCCTGAGGGTGGAAAGAAAACAGGGTCCCTGGCCTCCAGTAGAGCAATGAAGGTCTCCAGTGTTGGAGGATTTTACAATTATTTAAATGGGCTACAGAAAGGAGGGACGAGATATTCTGTCGTTACATGGCAGTGAATGTATCTGTGGTCTGTGACAGGGATCCCGGAGAATGAAATGAAGGCTGTGGCAACTATGGAAGCCAAGAATTAACAATCACTTGTGTGTGTACCAATTAGTTACGATTTGAATGAAGGCTTAGTTATTAGTATACAATTAGTTCTCCGGTGTATCCATTAGTTTTAAGGGTTTTGGTTTTTTACCCCCGTTAAAGGAATATAAATTCGTTTTTGAGGGAAGAAAGTTTACTCTGACTCACAGGTTTGGAAAGTTTGTTCCTGAACTGGTAGACCTGTGGCTTTCAGACTTTTCATGGTGGGGCAGAGGCATGCCTTAGTGGAAGGGTGTGTTGAAACGAAACTTGATCTCATGCTATGGAAGCAAAAGAGAGGCTGAGATCCCGTTATCCCCACCAAGGGCAGATAGCCAATGGCCACAGGCCCTCAAGTCTCCCCTATCACAAAGCTGGGACTAAGGCTTTTTAACACAGGGCCTCTGAGACACTTAAGATTCAAGCTCTGTAATCAAATGACTTTCTGATGCTCACAGAATCAGGCGCCACCTGGACCACAGACACAGCACCTGGCCATTCTAATTTCTAAAATACAAAGCAGTCTCTCTTTCTCACTATGCTGGGGAATCAAACCCAGGGCATGTACATAGCAGGCAGCCCTACCACTGAGTTACACCCCAACCCTTAAAAACAAAAAGACCATCTCCCTCTGGGACGCAGGCAGCCTCAAATCCGTGGTCCTCCTGCCTTCACATCCAGAGTGATGGGAATAGAGGTGTGTGCCACCATGCCTGGCTTCTTTTCAGAACCTAACACGAGCTAAGGTTGGTGGCACGCACCTGTAACCTGAGCATTACCTGTTATCCAAGCACTTAGGACTCTGAGGCAGGAGGATGGGCTACAGAGCAAGATCTTGTCTCAAGCAAACAAAAGCCTAACTGTCACCACATAACCCATCCACATTTATTCTTTTCTTTTTTTGTTTTCCGAGACAGAGTTTCTTGGTGTAGCCCTGGCTGTCCCAAAACTCTCTCTCTGTAGCCCAGGCTGGCCTCAAACTCACAGAGATCCTTCTGCCTCTGCCTCCCGAGTGCTGAGATTAAGCTAAGACTCTAATTTTTAAAAATTAAGGGGGAAATTCAAACGTGGTTCCGGACAGGGGTTGGGGTTGCTCTGTTTGCGTCTTCAGCTTGGCCTCCCGAGGTGAGTTACAACTTAGAAATGGAGGCTGAAGAATTAAGTGGCAGACAATTGACAATTGATTCCATAATGAACAAAGTGAGAGATATTAAAAATAAGATAAACGAAGACCTTACTGATGAGCTGAACTTGAATAAAGTCTGTGCTGATCCTACAGAAACTGTTAACCAAATTATGATGGTGGCGAACACTCCAGAGAACTGGTTGAATTTCTTGCTGAAACTAGAGAAGAACAGCGTCCCCCTAAATGATGCTCTTTTAAATAAGTTGATTGGTCGCTACAGTCAAGCGATTGAAGCACTTCCTTCAGATAAATATGGCCAGAATGAGAGCTTTGCTCGAATCCAAGTCAGACTTGCTGAATTGAAAGCTATTCAAGAGCCTGATGATGCTCATGACTACTTTCAAATGGCCAGAGAAAATTGCAAGAAGTTTGCTTTTGTGCATGTATCTTTTGCGCAGTTTGAAGTCTCTCAAGGCAATCTTAAAAAAGGCGAACAGCTTCTTAATAAAGCTGTGGAAAGTGGAGCTGTGCCCCTGCAGATGCTGGAGATTGCCAGACGCAACCTACACCTCCAGAAAAAGCAGCTGCTTTCAGAGGAGGACAAGAAGACTTTTTCAGCATCCACAGTACTTACTGCCCAAGAATCATTCTCCAGTTCACTTGGGAATTTACAGACTAGGCACATTAGTTGTGATTCCAGAGGACAGCCTGCTGCAGCCAGGATTTTATATGGAGAGAACATGCCTCCCCAAGATGCAGAAATAAGTCAATGAAATCCCTTAAAACAAAGTAGCAAAACTAAATGGTCATGTCTCTTTGGAAGAGTTCCGGTTAACCTTCTAAACAGCCCAGATTACCATGAGAAGACAGATGGCTCAGCCATGCCAAATCTTACAAAAAGAAAGCTATCTGGATCAGAATACCGAGATTCAATTACAACTGGATCCAAACCAAGTGGAAATGATTCCTGTGAATTGAGAGCTTTAAAGCCCATTCAAGCTGTCCATTTCAAAGACTCTCTGTCCAATGAAAAAAGTTCTGAGCTTATTTCTGATTTAGTAGCCTTGAAGAGTAAAACAGAATCAAGTCTTCTAACAAAATTGGAGGAAAATAAGGTGCATCAAGAACCAGAAATTGCAGAAAGAAAGCACAAACCATGGCAGTCCACAAGAAAGTCAGAGTGTGTGAGCCAGAACCAGTGGCACATTCCGGATGTAACCCCGAAGACTCTTAAAGAGAAGTGTGCCACTGTTGAGCAACTTCCCTTATCAGTTTCAAAGCAGTCACCTCCGATGTCAGTTTCTAAACGGATTGATCCAAAGTCTGTCTGTGAGACGCCTAGTAGCAGTTCCTTGGATGATTACATGAGCTGTTTTAAGACTCCGGTTGTAAAGAATGCCTTTCCACCTACTTGCCCATCATCGACACCTTACAGCCAGCTTGCCTCCCTCCAGCAGCAGCAGCAGCAGCAGCAGCAGCAAGTACTCAGTACTCCTCTTCAAACCTTACAGCTTTCAGGATCCTCGTCAATAAATGAATGCATTTCCGTTAAAGGAAGAATTTATTCCATATTGAAACAGATAGGCAGTGGAGGGTCGAGTAAGGTATTTCAGGTATTGAATGAAAAGAAGCAGATATATGCTATCAAATATGTGAACCTAGAAGACGCAGATAACCAAACTATTGACAGCTACCGGAATGAGATCGCTTATTTGAACAAACTACAGCAACACAGTGATAAGATCATCCGACTTTATGATTATGAAATCACATCTACATGGTAATGGAATGTGGAAACATTGACCTGAATAGTTGGCTTAAAAAGAAAAAATCTGTCAATCCATGGGAACGCAAGAGCTACTGGAAAAACATGTTGGAGGCAGTACACACAATCCATCAGCATGGCATTGTTCATAGTGATCTGAAGCCTGCTAACTTTCTAATAGTTGATGGAATGCTAAAGCTAATTGTTTTTGGGATTGCAAACCAAATGCAGCCAGATACGACAAGTATTGTTAAAGATTCTCAGGTTGGCACAGTTAATTACATGCCTCCAGAAACAATCAGAGACATGTCTTCTTCAAGAGAGAATGGTAAAGTCAAGACCAAGATAAGCCCCAGAAGTGATGTTTGGTCTTTGGGGTGCATTTTGTACTATATGACTTATGGGAAAACACCATTTCAGCATATCATTAATCAGATCTCTAAACTACATGCCATAATTGACCTTAGTCATGAAATTGAATTCCCTGATATTCCAGAAAAAGATCTTCAAGATGTGCTAAAGTGCTGTTTAGTAAGGGACCCTAAACAGAGAATATCCATCCCTGAGCTGCTCGTACATCCATATATTCAGATTCAACCCCATCCAGGCAGCCAAATGGCTAGAGAAACCACTGATGAAATGAAATATGTTCTGGGTCAACTTGTTGGTCTGAATTCTCCTAACTCCATTTTGAAAGCTGCCAAAACTCTATATGAGCGCTATAATTGTGAAAGTCAAGATTCTTCCTCATCTAAGACTTTTGACAAAAAGGGAGAAAGAAAGTGATACACAGTTACTCACAAACCAAAACACTAACTCTGTCGTCTGCTGTATGGAATCTCTGTGGAAACTACCTTAAGAAACAACTTTGCCTGAGTTTCATCAGTGAAAAAACGTCAGTACATTATCCTCAAAAGAAAACTGTAAAGTTAACCACTAATGGCACTGTATATATTAAATTATAGAGTTGTGCTTTGTTTTATGCTTTTCTGTAAATCTAATCTGTCCAGTAACATTTCACGCTTGGAGCAGTGGGGGGACACTGGAATGTTGAAGATCTCTGTAAATAAGAGGATGTCTTATTCTGAAGACCTAATGTAAATAAAGCTTATCAACATGAGAGTCACCACAGTCAAAAAAAAAAAAAAATTAAGATTTTTTTTTTTTAAAAAAAAAAAAAGCATGGTGTGGTGGTGCACACCTTTCATTGCAGCACTGGGAAGGAGGCAGAGGCAGGAGGATCTCGTGAGTTCGAGGCCAGCCTGGTCTACAGAGCGAGCTCCAACACAGCCAAGCTATGTTGAGAGACCCTGTTTCAGAGAGAGACAGAGACCGACAGGTTTTAAGGGGTCAGAGAGATGACAACGGTAAGGGCGGTTGCCATCAGAGCTTGATCCATGGGGCCCACGCGGTGGAAAGCGATCCGACTGTCACAAAGTGTCCGCTGGCCTCCACACGCCAGTCAGTGCACACACCTGCCCCCACCCCACACAGACAACACACACACACACATACACACACACACCCCCCACAGAAAACAGTACTTATTTATTTTGTATGTATGTGTTTGTGCCAGAGTGTATGCAGGAGCCTGAGGAGGTCCAGAGAGGGCACAATGGATCCCCTGGACCAGGAACACGGACTTGGGTCACCCCAATACCAGGTCCCCACGTAGTGTCAGCTTCACGGTGTTTCTGTAGAAGAGAACAAAGAAACCCAAAGATCAAGAGCTTTTTAAAGTACAGGGAGGAGACACGAGGTAGGCAGGTTGGAGCGAAGCGGGGAGACCTCTGCTGTAGGGCTGGCTCCCGGGCTCCCCGACATTCTCCGACTTGGTGTTGGAGGGAGACGGGGGTGTGTTCGAACTCACCAAAACCAGTTACAAGGCTGTTAGGCCAAGCGGTGGGCAGCCCACGGCTGTTTAGGGTTTGGGGACAATTCAAGATGATTTGTCTCTGGTCCTTCAACACAACATCCAGCTCTCCCCTAGCAAGAGAGTGATGTCACCCCTGGGTGCCTGTCGGGGGCGTGGTCTATGCAGATGAGGGGGCGCAGGGGCTGCCGGTCCGCACCCGCTGCGGAAACGCGAGGGATTTGGCGCGCGGCGTGGGAGGGAGCGCGGGTCCGCGGGTGGCAGCGGAGCGCAGGAATCGGGCGCGGGTCCGGGGAGGCCCGCGATCGCTGGCGGCGAAGTGACCGTGTGTTGAGAGCGCAGGTCCGGCGTGGCTGAGAGGTGTGTGTTGGGGAGGCGAGCATACTTACCTGGCAGGGGAGACACCATGATCAAGCAGGTGGTTTTCCCAGGGCGAGGCTCACCCATTGCACTTGGGGTGTGTTGACCCCTGCGATTTCCCCAAATGCGGGAAACTCGACTGCATAATTTATGATAGTGGGGGACTGCGTTCGCGCTCTCCCCTGGCAATATAGTCATAAGTAATAGACTGGTTGCTGTAGCTTAGACAATTAAACTATTAAGAAGATAACCTTCACCAGATTGGGCTGTAGTGTAGATAATCCTGTGGAGTTGTCTTGGCGGTGGGGAAGTACAAGGAAACAGGCTTGCTAAGCTACTCTCCGGGAGTAAGAAGGAAATTTACCCCCCTTCCCCAAATCACACGCACGCTAAATACTGTGCAATACCAGCGGAAGGCGAGGTTGGCCTTGGCCTTGAACTCACCGAGATCCACCTGCCTCTGACTCCCGATAAAGGCTTAGGCCACCACAGTGAGCTCTCAAACATTTTTTAAAATATCTAACTGGTTCTTAAAAGTTTGCAATTATAAAAATTATCCCTGACTTCCAAAGGGACATTCTCTATTCCCTCTATCTTAAGTGTAAGAATTTAAAATTTCATCTTTCACCCAATTTAAATTTTATTTGTCTTCATTCATCCTCATCATTTTCTTGCCTTTTATTTTAAGATTTATTTTGAGACAAGGACTCACTGTGTAGACCTGGCTGGCCTTAAACTCATGGAAGTTGGAAGCCCTGTGTCTCCCAAGTTCTGGGCTTAAAGGTGTGACTGACCTCTATTTTAATACTCATGCCAGCCCTCCTTTTCCTGGTCCTGCGGTGGCATCTCCCCATACCTGCTCCATCTTTCTCTAACGGGTTGAGCTGGTCCTCAGAGCTGAAGAGGGACTCTTCAAAGGGACACAGTGTAGCCTTCCTTCACCTTTACTTCCCTGTGGATCCTGCTGATGTGGTCATCCCTGTGGCAATCTCCTCCCCAAACCTCACTTCTTCAAATTAATATTAGTTCAGTTCTTTTTAGGTAGCACAGGAGAAAAGCTGTATCTAGACACTTTTCTTCTCTAACAAGTTTTTCATAACAAAATGCTCCAATTGAAGACGAGGCTACATCGGGTCTTAGAGAAGAAGGACCAGCGGAGAGGTGTGACTGAGTCTTCTGCTCAGTCTGAGGAAGGAGTCTCTTCCATGTCTTAGAGCAGGCAAGACGGTGCTCACACTTCCACCCTCAGAATGAAGTCGCCAATGTACCGTATGTTAATTGTAGAGCTCTAAGATCTCCTCAAAATGCCGGTGGAGAAGTGTATAAAATTATTACTAACTGAATATTCAGAGCAGGTTGACCTTACTTCCTGTCTTAGTTAGGGTTTCTATTGCTGAAGAGACACCATGACCACGGCAACTCTTACAAAGGGAAGCATCTAATTGAAATGGCGGCTTACATTTTCAGAGGTTTAGTTCATTGTCATCACGGTGCCACACGATGGTGAGCAGGCAGACACGGTGCTGGAGACGGAGCTCAGTGTCCTACATCTTGATCCTCGGGCAGCAGGAAGTGGTCTGAGTGTCACACTGAGTGAAGCCTGAGCAAAAGAGACCTCAAAGGCCGCCCCCTCCGTGACACACGTTCTCCAACAAAGCCACACCTCCTAAGAGTTCTCTCGCTCTGGGGGCTGTTGTCTTTCAAACCTCCACACTCCCACCAACAACACATGCATTCACTAAATACATCGTCTTCAGGCGTACTTTGGCTGGAAATCTTGTGAGTGATGTCTCTTTTCTAGATTGACAGGAATGCATAGGACTCTGAACACCTTAGATGTTTCGCTAGTGGAAGCTCAACCGTCTCAGTGCCTGAGGTGAGATTTATACAGAAGTTGCTGCGCCTCACTCTGACTCTATGTCATGGATCATGGTAAAATTGCCTGCGAGACTTAATAATAGTCTCTGATTTCTGTCAAATTCATAAAAGGGTCCTAGGCAAGAAGAGACAGGTACTTTTGTATCACATTCAAAGCCACAGTTTAACTGTGTGAGGAATCCATAATGAAGCTTAGAAATGAAACAGAGACAGACAAGTGGAAGGATGGACAGAAAGCTGGGATCCAGTGGTCTGGGCTCTCGGGTGGAGAAACCTCAGAACCCAGAAAGCTCATAGGTCTGTCACAGAGTTGAACAGACCAGGAGGGTTATGCACACAGCTCAACTGGGCAGCAGGGTTTGGGTCCACAGCTGTCTCAGGACACAGCGTTAGCTGATCTTTATAGGGACAGTCTGTGGAGAGAAGCTGACTTCAGGCCTCGAATATCATGGGTGTGGCATAGAAAGCTATGGTGGGCATGTTTTGCATACTATCATCCAGCCTTTGCACACGGTTCCCTGAGGAAGACCTCTCCACCCCCTGAGCCTCACTTGGGGAAGGCTTTGCCACTCAGGACCTCACTCATTCAGAGCCTCCTCTGATCCCACAAGTAGCTCTGCATTTTCCTGTAAATTAACGGGGTGGTTTGTGTAACATAGGCATTCGTGGGAACTTCTTCAGTTTCTAGTAAGCATTCTGTGTGGCTGTGACAATCATCCCCCAGAGACTGGTGGGGATGGAGGTAGAGATTCACATTTATCGAATGCTACATTTTCATCAAACTCTTAAAGCAAATTTACATCTCACAAAGTCTATTCATTTAGTTCTGTAACTGATGTTTTATTGATAACTATTCCGGAATATAAACAGCTTGAGTAAATTGCCAACTACTGTGCAGTTTGTAAGTGCAGAATCAGGATTTAAGTCCAGGACTGTATCCACACCCCCGAAATGGCCATTTAGCCCAAAGATGGACTTGAACTCCTGATACAGAAGAGAAACACCAGCACACCCAGCTATGAGATGGTTTTTATTTCTACCTCTAGGGAAAATCCACTAAATTAATGTTTGTTTTTCAACAAATACATATGGAATATTTTCTGTGGCAGGCATGTGTGTAGGCACCCAGGCTGAGGTAAACATGGCAGGCCTTTTTAAACAAAGATACTCAACACTATGTAAACATCTCACTTAAAGACACTTATTATTGTGATGTGTTTGTTCATTACTTGAAAACTAAGAATAAACAACAAATCTAAATATCGGAATAATGGATAGGTCCCAGCCAAGACTCAGAGAGTACCTCAAAGTCAGACCAACGAGACGCACAGCATTACTAAAGAACAGTATTAGGTCAGGAGTGTCCACAGTGGCAGAGGGTGTTGACTTGTCCAGGACACATCTCACAACTGACCTCGAGATGCACCCACTCTGCAAGGTCACCGTGTGGGAGGACACTAAGGATGGGGGGTGTTAATCAGGGTGAGAAAGAGCAGACCTTGGAGACCTCAGGAACCCCAACATCTTTCCAGTCCTGGACGCTCATCCATGTTGAGTTTCTGTGAAAATCAAAGGCCCTGCTGTTTTCCTCAAAGCATGTTCTATCAAGTGTGTAGACCTTTGTCTACACGATCCCTCCTTTTGGAAACTCTAATTTTGAACAAAGGCTGGAAAAGACACTGGAGATCAGTTTAACTGGAGTCTAGATTTACCCTGGAAGTTGTTGAATTAGTCTATCGTTACCCTTTGTCTTTGATTTTCTGGATCTGTTCCTAGAACCAGCAAGAGGAAGCACAGCATTCGTCCAAACGGCTCCTCTCTGGAGAAGAACTGCATACCGCTGCCATTCCAGCCCGCAGAGGCTCATGGCCAAGTCTCTATGGAATCTGCAGGGTCGGGTGATGCAGGTGGGCACAGCTGAGGGTCTGTGGTCTTCGGGGCCCATGCCCTTCCCGCTTAGGTAGCAGAATGGACATCTGCCACCTGTCTTGTCTTTGTTGGACCGCAAAGATCTAGACGAGACTGAAGATGAGACCTCTCTAGGTGGGTGCGGGAGTGGGGAGACACGCTGTGAAGGGTAGGAGAGAAAGGTCTCTCCAGATGTCTCCATGTAAAGCTACCAGGAAGTCTCTGGCTACGGAGGAAGACGGGCCGAGCCTCTCCCGATGAAAACAGGATTGGAGAAAATGGATCGCGAAGCTGATGGATTAATTGATCAATCTCAGCCTCAGCCTCTCTTTGCCCTCCTGGCAGTTTGCTCTAAGGTGAATTGTACTGGTTTAAAATTCTCACTTCATTCAAAGCCAGTTGAACAGGAAAATAACAAAAACACAAAAGATGCTTCCAATTTTGTAAAGAATAAACTAAAGCTGCGGTCCGAAAAAGAACCTCACGACCAAAGAAGCTCTGGTCGCTGTTAGGGATTCCAAAGTCTCCCAGTGATTTATTGATGCCTGACCTGGCGGCGGGGTCCTCAAACCAGTACAATCCAGGCTGCGGACTGTGGCTTGGCTTGATATTTGGTATTTTAAAAAAAAAACGAGTATCTTAACTTGTAAGGTGATTTAAGTACTGGATTTTGAGTTGCACAGACTGGGTGACCGTGGCCCACTCCGGGTCGCCAGGGGGAGGCTCTAAGGGTGGGACTTGAGAGGAAAGAGCGTGGGGTCAGGCCACTGAGTCAGGGGAGAGAGCAGGGCCAGGGGAAACGTCCTACAGCTTCGGGGTGGGCGCATCGATCTCAGTTCCGGGGTCAAGAATGACCGGTTGCTGGCGCCCTGGGGCGCGGGGGAGCCACCCTGCGGCCACCGGCTTCCCCGGAGCGGGACGTAGCGAGGTGCCCAGAGGCTGGGGCACACACACCCAGATGCCCGGCTTCCCCTCGGAGGAAACCACCTATTGACACCGTGAACTTGAACCTGGTGAGGGCAGCATTCCGCCCCGCAGTGTGCGCCCCAGGGCCTGCGCGTTCAGCGGGGGCAGGCTTGGGAGACGGGGCCGCTCGGATCCCAGGTGAACCCCGGACCTGCTCCTCACGATGTAAAATGCCTCTGGATTATCGTCTGTCGGAACCGATGGAGAGGGCAGGTGCGCCACTTTCACGACGTCTCTCAGGACGTCCTTACGTGTGGTTTCCGTAGTGTAGTGGTTATCACGTTCGCCTCACACGCGAAAGGTCCCCGGTTCGAAACCGGGCGGAAACAAGTGGTTCTTTTTAACCGGAACTACAGCCTTTTCATATGGTGATTGTTTATGATCAGCACACTAGGGGAAACGTGCAGAACGGAGAGTTTCTCTTGTGCTGGTTAGTGAGTACTGGATGGTTTGTGGCTCCAAATGCATCACGATGGCTTGACTCCCCAAAGCCTTTGAAGCTTTTGATGGATGATCAGGGTTAGACGAGGTCACGACAGTTCCACCCTCAGCACTAAGTCGGTGTCCTTAAATGAAGAAAACCCCTTACTGAGACTAGGAGCCACAGCTGCTGGAAAAGGAAACATTCCAGTGCTTTAAAATGTAGGTTTTGATACTTTGTTACGACAACCTGGGCTGAAAATCCGTGTTCTCTAGAAAATCCGCTGGCTGGGCACTACGGGAAGTTCCGGTCCTTAGTGGATTTCAGTGCGGGTGAGAGGCGTGAGAATGGGCCTGGAAGGCGGAAGGGAGCCGATGTTCGCGCGCAGGCAGCAAGTGGGGTCTGCAGGTGAAATGGTGAGGAGTGTGCAGGTGAGGAGCTTTGCGTGCCCAGCTTCACCTCCATGGTGACCTGCCTGATCGGACAGCGCCTCGACAAGTGAACGTCACCGCAGTCTCCTGCACGGAGCACGGAGTCACGGTGACATTTGGAGGGAGGGTCGTGAGCTTCAGGGAACAGGACGATAGAAAGGGGCTTTAACAGAGTCCCCGACAGCTTTCCTGCTTACCTGGCGGGGAAAAGACCACGGTCGACAAGGTGGTTCTCCTCGGTGAGACTCGCACCCCTGCTCTCCGGGGGTCCAGATCCACGCGGCTCCTCCAAATGCGGGGGTTCCGGCTGCATCGTTTATAGTACTGGCGGACTGCAACAATCCGCTTTTGAGATCCACTCTGACCGTGCCCCCCACCACCACCACCGCACGCCCAGCCAACTTGGGTCAGGGGTTGTGCGGTCTGCGTGGCTGACTTGGGCTGTGGGGAGTCTCTGCGGGTTTCTGTCAGGCCAGGTCTCTCTAGCTCAGGCGCCGTAGGGTGCAAAGCCCTGCCTGGAAAAATCTGGGCGCACCGTGATCGCCCCAGTTCTGTTTGGAAAGAACGTTGTGCTGTGCGAACGAGTTTAGTCCCAAGTGTCTATTCAAAGGACGGGGTCTGCAGACCGGCCCGTGGCCCCGTGCACCACGCTGAGTGCACTCGCCGGGTGAGGGGGTCTCCCCTGTGGGCTCTGGCTGCTGGAACCAGAAGAAGAAAAGCCACGGGCGAGCCTGGGTGTCGCGCTTCCTTCCCTTAATTCCAGCGCGTCGGTGAGGAGTTGTTAGCCAACCCAAAGAGAACAACAGACAAAACACAGGCTGGGCATTTCAGCTTTCTCCCACGTCTCTCTCCATTTTCTCATAGTCTCCCGACCTCCCGACGTCAAGACCGACACCCTTTAATCAGGCCTTTTCTTCCTCTGTCCCCTGGACACGGAATAGCAAAGCACGCGCGGTCTCTCCAGCGCGCTCTCTTCACGCTGCTCTCCACCCAGGAGCCGGAACCAGGGAGCTGCTGCAGGACTTGTTGCTAATTTCTGCATAAAGGAGACACACACAGAAAATCCAAGGTTTCTCCTGACCAGCACCCTGACATGGAGCTCCCCCGCCCTCGCCCGCCAGCCCGGCTGGGCTGCGGCCAGTGGGGTGGTGAGAGCTGGCAAAAGGGGGGAGGGCTCAGGGGGAGTCGTGAAAAGAAGTGGGGCAAGTATCGGAGGCACCGGCTAGGTCCAGAGAAATGTGTTCCGATGGGAAGAAGAAAAGGAAGACACCAGAGGAAAACGAGGCTCTGTCGCTGTACCATAGTAAAGCTGATTTTAAAAAACAAATGTACATTAAAAACAAAGGCCACCAAAAAATAATAATAATAAGGGAATTCGTGTTTAGGGTGCCTAGTGGTGTTTAAGCGTGAGCCTACGGCCACGTCGGTTCTGATCTGAGACCTGGTAGTGCCGTGCCCTCTCCTGGGCCCACTGGGACTAACTGGTATATCTTTTGGTGTTGGGTTTTTTGGTTGTTTGGTTGGTTTTGGTCGCCCCCCACACACACACCCACACACACACACTTCACGCAAGCGGTCAGAGAGTATTTACCTAGGGAGAGCATTGGGGCATGCGCTGACAGAGAACACGGAACCAGCGGGGAGGAAGGTGACTTTTTCTTCTTATAGTGAAGAGTAGAACTCTTTGTTCCCTGTCTGCGTGGCGCAATCGGTCAGTGCGTTTGGCTGTTAAACAAAAGGTTGGTGGTTCGAGCCCATCTGGGGACCTCCATGAGCCCGAGATTCCTTGTACTTCTTTCCATTAACACGGTTTTGCTTTTTCAACACTGTCCTATTTTCCAAACAGAACAAGCCAAAGCGAAATTCTTTTCAGGTTCTCAAACTAAGTTGTGTGGGCCGGTGGAACCAAAACTATAATTTGGTAAGATTTCCTTCGGTTTTTTGCAACTACTACCTGTCCCTCTTCCGTAGACTTTTGACATTTGGTTCCGTGTTTCATTGTTATAAATAAGGACAACAGCCGTTCTTGTGCACACATCTGCGGTCGCTTGTGCAAGTACTTCCGTGGGGCAGAGTCTTGGAGAGCAAGTGTTCAATGCTAGTGGTTAAATTAAAACAAACAGTTGCCTCTTTTGCTGGCTTATTAGCTGTAATTCTTTCCCTGTTTTTACCGAGTCGTTAATGACTCAATTGGATTTAGTCATTTTCACTTATCATAGTTTACCTTCATGGGCTATTGCATTATGCATTTTTTCTTTAAAGATGCCATGATCTGCCGGGCGGTGGTGGTGCACGCCTTTAATCCCAGCACTTGGGCTATGGGTCCACAAAAGGTGCCAAAGCTACAAAAAAAATAAATAAATAAATTTTTAAAAAAAAAGGATGCTACAATCCATCTCTATTACTTTTGTTTAAAGTCAGATGTTTTTTAAGGGCATGGAAATAAGAAGACTAGAGATGTTCTGCTTCCCATTTATTTGCATTGGTGTCCAACGTGGACACCCTTTACACTGTTCCTCATTCTTAGTGTGCATACAGATTCACACCTAGCAGCAGCCACTTCCAGCTGGAGGACTCGGCTCTCATGGTGTGTGGTGCGGGAGGCCTTAGCTCTTCTGGCGTTTGCAGGGGTTCCCCTTGACGTCCCTCTCCCAGTCCTTTAAAGGCGGGCCACTGATCTTCGTGTTTTGTGTGTTACCATCACTTATGCCTCTGACTCATTTTGAGATTTTTCTGTTTTTTACCAATAGATTTTAGCCATTTAATTCTATGTGCGTAGGTGTGGTTTTCCTGGGGTGTCTGGTGAGTGGGGTTGTTCAAATCCTTAGGTCAGTGAATTAATAATTCTCATTACAATCGGAATATTTTCAATCACTGTTCCTTAAAATTTTTTTTTTCTTTTCCTTCAGTCCATGTAAGATCCTCAGTTACTGGGTTTTAGACCTCTTACACTGCCCTACTGCTCACTGACGCTCTTTCATAAACCTTTTTTCTTTTCCTTTCTTTTGGTTTGCTGAGGCAGGGTTTCTCTGTGCTGTAACTCACTTTGTAGACCAGGCTAGGCTCAAACTCAGAGATCCGCCAAGCTCCAAGTGCTGGGATCTAAGGCGTGTGCCATCACGGCGTGTGCCATCACTTGAAATACAGAGAAACTAAAATTAACTGAATTCTGGAAAGGGACAAGCCCATTATCAAGAGGGAGAGTTGTGATCTTAGTGTTTTTGTCTTTGTGAACTTCTACTGCAAGTAGGAATCCACAGTGCACTTAAATAAAGCTGTACAGACTTAAACAACTTCGTGATGATAATATGTCAGTAATGGTAACGGGTTAGAATACCAACAAGTTCCGATCACAGATCAAATCATTCCACGAAGGTAAGTGGTAAAGGAAGGATTCGATCACCCAGAATAGTCCCTGAACAGCCTCTGTTAAAAAGTGTCTGTAAAAAAAAAAGTCTGTCCCGTCCCGTTCTGTTCCCCCCCTCCCCCAGTGGCTAGGATTCTGTCCCTGTCTAGTGGCTAGGATTCTGTCCCTGTCTAGTGGCTAGGATTCTGTCCCTGGTCCAGTGGTTAGGATTTGGTGTTTTCATCACTGTGGTTCAGGTTTGGTTCCTAGTCAGGGAAGCATGTTTTGTAAACTCAATCCTGGGAAGTGTTCAAAGTTTAGACAATCAAGATGCTGTCCATTGAGGTAGATCATTGAATCTACTCTGAGAAAAAAGATAAAGAAATAATAGGATAAATGGGTAGATCATTGAATCTACTCTAAAAAGAAAAAGGAGAAGATATAAAAATGATAAAAGGTATATTATTGAATCTATTATGAAAAGAAAAAAGAGAATATGGATATGAAAAGATAAAAAGGGAGATTATTGAATCTACTTTTTAAAAGGAACTACTTGGTTTTTTTTTTTTGTTGTTTGTTGTTGTTGTTTTGTTTTTTTGAGACAGGGTTTCTCTGTGTAGTTTCACGCCTTTCCTGGAACTCACTCTATAGCCCAGGCTGGCCTCGAACTCAAAGAGATCTGCCTGGCTCTGCCTCCTAAGTGCTGGGATTAAAGGCGTGCGCCATCACCACCCAGCTGGAACTACTTGTTTTAAATAGGATAAGTAATGAAATTTTGTGTGTGAGTTTATCAAATGTTACTGGACTGGACATTGTTATATATTAATGGAGTTTTTCATCTGAATCTGTCAAATGTTAATGGACTAGACATCGTTAATGTATTTCTTGACTATATATATTGTACATACTTATTGTATTTTCTTGTATTAGTTATAAGCTTTTTTAAAATTTTAGACAAAAAAGGGGAAATGTGATATTGTGTTCCCCAAAATATTGTGCACCCTAATAAATTTATCTGGGGTCAGAGAACAGAACAGCCACTAGACAGACATAGAGGCCAGGAAATGGTGGCACTCACACCTTTAATCCTAGCCTTCTGGAGGCAGAGATCCATGCAGATCTCTGTGAGTTTAAAGCCACACTGGAAACAACCAGGCATGGTGACTCACCCCTTAAATCCCAGGAAGTGATGGCAGAAAGCAGAAAGGTATATAAGGCATGAAACCCAGGAACTAGGCTGGTTAAGCTTTTACACTTTTAGCAACAGTTCAGCTGAGATCCATTTGGATGAGAACTCAGAGGCTGAGGAAACAGGATCAGCTGAGGAGTTGGCGAGGTGAGGTGGCTGTGGCCTGTTCTGCTTCTCTGATCTTCCAGCATTCACCCCAATACCTGGTTCTGAGTTTGTTTTTTATTGATAAGACCTTTTAAGATTCATGCTACAATCCATCTTTCAGGAAAGGAGAAGTGGACCTCTTCCCTATGACACCTTACTTCAAGCTCCTTCGGGTGCTATAGTTCTCCATTATGCTTTTCCCGTTTCTGTGTTCTAATTCAAAGAGCCTAACGGATCCCCTCCCCTTTCTGTCTCCTAGGATACCAGCTAAAACCCAAAGTATGTTTGTCCTGACCCACTGAGCGTTCTTTCTCTGGGTCTGCCATTCCCTCATTGACCCACTCAGGTTATCACAGCCTGGCTAACATTCACGAGGCTCTGGGTTCAGTTCTACACAATGAAAAAGACTATACAGGAAAATATAACTGTATTCATGGAGATAGGAACAATGAGGGACTAAATGCTGAGTCTGGGGGAGTGTCTATTCCAGAAGCAATTTCAACCAACTTAATTACATGACGGAGGTGTCAGAAGTTAGTGCACTTGAGGAGAGAAAGAAACCACACACAGGAAGCACCACAGGGGAAATGTGGCAACTTTTCTGAAAATTAACAAAACTTTGGAGCCTGTGGGAGAAATACCCAAAGTTTTAACATTAGGAAGATGAAAAAAATGTGGAAAAACAGTTGCTTACTACCAGAGAGACGCTGTTGGCTAGCGCCCACAGAGTGTGTTGTTCCGGGAGAGGATGCCACCTGAAGACTGCTGCAGCCTTCACGCAGTGGAGACCACGCTTCGTGGCCCTCTGCCCTTCCGGTGTCTCAAGGATCATCTTCAGCTCAGCTTCCAAACGCCCATTAAGCAGTCTACGCGTAAAAGTCGACGAGGTCAAATTTGAATATGAAGCCACTTCAGGTCGTGAACGACAGGGGTGTGGAACAGAGAGCCATAGAGCCAGAATAGCCGCCCCAGGAGGCTGTGGCGACCGCGAGCCCCAGGAACTGCAGATATCCTAGACTGTGGGCGCTCAATTCCAGTGAGTACCAGAAAGTCATCAGCTGGCGCCTGTCTCCAGGAGGAGAGCGGGTGGGCCTTGCACCAGGAGCCGGGGACCACCCGCCCTCCTCGGGGGCTGTTTCCTCCAGGTCCCGATGAGTTGCCTCTTCCTGGAGCCTGACCTAGAGATAGACTTCTGTGTAAAGTTGACTCTACACGCTAAAAGCGATCCATTAAACATTCCGAGGACGTTTTCACCCAGGTATATGTCAAATCTGAAGAATCTGTCTTTGCAGAATACAAAGCATAACACATGATGATCACGGAAGTCTGACGATGTAGAGACGACGCCTATAACAAAATCCATCCCTACCGACGACAGTTGTCTGATTTACTCTGCTAGGACAACATATTTTCATATTTAAAAAATAAAATAGCCAAGAAAACCCTTGTGAGATTTGTGAGATTAGAAGAGTATCTGTCTCTGTAAAATAAGTCAATAAACAAACAAACAAACCAAAAAACCCCACTAAGGATGCTTGGTTTTCCAATACGTCAAACTCGTTTCTGTTTGATATTGGATACTTAAATTTTATTTGGCTAACTAAGACACAACCTTTTCTGAAATGGTCCCAATGATAGACACCACGCGTTTCCGAAGCCCTGGGTACCTAATAATCCAGCCAAACTGATGACCGAAGCCAATCGTTACGGTGGTTTAAAGACAGATTGGACGAAAAAGATGTCAAGGTAGCCACAGTAAATTCTAGGTTGTGGTTATAGGGTGTTCTTTGTATTTGTCAAATGTATTTGTTTGTTTGTTTAACTGAGCGGCCCGGGGGTGGAGTGGGTACAGAATGAATGTGGGGCAAGTGAGAGGACCGCTTATTGAGAACACAGATCCAGAAAGAATGTTGTTTGAAATGAAAATGTTGGGAGAGCAGCTGTTGAGATCAATAATATTGAGTAGGCAGAAGGACCAGAGGGGACTGGGGACAGTTTTAAACTTGTCATTTGGTTTTACATTCAGTCTTTTTAAACGATTCCCATTTCTGATTTTTCTTTTTTTAAACAGTTTGCGGTTCTCTCCCGGTGCTTCTGAGCCCGGCTTCTGGAGCCAGGCTGCCTGCGTTCCTTCGGTTCTGATTGCTGCTTTGAAATCTCAGCCCGCTCCTGCAGTCGTTGAACCACAGTTACCGGGTTTCCCGTTTTCCACGCGAGCTTCTGCAGACCCGCCAGGACAACAGGAGTGTCTGCCAGCGCTCTGCCAAGCGACCTCACCCTCCCAGTCCCGGAGCCACGAGAGCAAAGCCCAGGCCACGCTCGAACCTCGTTCCGAGCGCATCCTGAGGGACGCAGCTGAGTCCGCTGTTGTGGAAACCCCGACACAACACAACCCAAACCATCAGTAAACTAAAACCCAGCGCGGCACCTGGGCAAAACCCAGGGCTGCAGCCTGCACCAAAACGCCGACTCCAGCTAACCTCCGCGAGTGAACAGAGACTTTGGGGCCACCCTGCCCCAGCTCACTGAAGAGAACTTAGAACTTTCAGGTCTTTGGGGACCCGCAGGGCGAAGGGGCAGCTGGACTCAAATCTTGCATGAGCACAGGAATGACGTGAAAGAAAAGGAGATCTCCCTTTGCGGGAGATAAGGTCCCACCGAGATTTGAACTCGGATCGCTGGATTCAGAGTCCAGAGTGCTAACCATTACACCATGGAACCTACAAGTGCTGCTTCTCTGTATCATCCTCTTGGATGTGTAAGAGAGATTGTTATAGAGTGATCATGAGAAACAAAACAAAAAGTTATGTTTGATTGTTCAGAGTGGAAACGACCTAGTTCGTCCTTTATGATTGGTAAAGTCTCTGGTTTTGTTTATCTCTGCTCTGAATTGTTTGGTTTGGAGCTAGGGAAACACATAAAATCAAGCTTTGTAGCACGATCTAGTTTCCAGCTCCCGTCTTCCCGCCCGAGCCGTCCGCCCGCCCGTGCACTGGGATTACTGACAGGCACAACCAGTTCTGTTCACACTGGGCTTTGGTGTGCTCATCCAGGATCCCATCCATCCCATGACCTTCTTAGAAGAAGAAACAGTGTAGGTTGACAGAAGCTTGGGAAAGCCACTGACTGAATCACTGAACTCTGTGGAAAAGGGACTTGGCAGGGCCATGGCTAAAGATCTGGTGAGAACCGGTTACCACGACAACCCCGCTAACAAGGAAATTTGAAGATAACAACTGTGACTGTGTTATACCAAGTCGTAGTGAGTTTCTGGGGATATCGCAACAGTTTCACAGAACCTTGTCAATAACATGCGTCTGTATGCACGTTATTTACTCAAAGACAGTAAAATGCCACTTGTCTTCTGTGCTGAAGGTGAGTCCAAGGTCCCGTGCAGGCTCGAGGTTTAACCTACCACAAGCCCACACGCCGTTTCTTATCTGACACCACTTCCTACGTAAATCAAATACACTATGTAAGCATTATTTAGTGGCTATTTTTATAAAGAAAAAGAGTACCTTTTTTTTTGCTTGTTTGTTTGTTTGAGACAGTGTGCAGCTCAAGCTGGCCTGAAACACATTGAGATCCTCCTGCCTCTGCCTCCCCAGTGCTGGGATTAAAGGTGTGTGCCACAAGCCTGTTGAAAATATAACACATTTTTTAGATAGTTTATGGACCCTTTAGAAATCCTCAAAATTAGTTAGATATCAGATTTTACTTAGAGTTCGATATTAGGAAATTTGTCCAAAAATATCAGCAAAGCCAGGTATGGTGGCACATGACTTTAATCCCAGCACTCAGGCAGGAGGATCCCTGAGTTCAAGGCCAGTCTGGTCAACAGTGTAAATTCCAGGACAGCCAGGGCTACACAGAGAAACCCTGTCTTGAAAAACCAAACCAAAACAAAAAAATAAATAAATAAACAACAACAGCAACCAAAAAACCCACAAGGCTAGACTAGAATGGAGCCCAGGTGAGTTTCCTTGTGGCCTGGCCCCAGAGCCCAGAGATCCAAGGAACCCCGGAGAGTGAGAGGTGCCAGCATGTGGACCAGAGGCTTTGGGTGCTGGGGGTGAATCTAACCACACTTGGCATCTCCTGGTCTTCAGGGTCTAGCCTTTGCTTTCAGTCTATCCTGTGCTGCCCTTCCCTGGTGGTCTGGTGGCTAGGATTAGGTGCTTTCACCTGTCAGGGAGACCAAAGTGATACGTGACCTTCCTCTCGAACCCTCGGAGGTTTGGCCACACACACTTCAGGTCCACAAACACAAGAAACTTCCCCTCGGACACCAAGATCCAACAACAGAGCTTGTGGGCTGTCCGGGAGAGGTCAGTGGGGGCAGCCCTCTCAGGCCGACTCTCCTCATCAAATCACAGCAACTCCAATTGCTCTCTTCTCAGAACAAGAACGACTACCAGGGCCTGGGGGACGTGTCAGAGGTCAAACGTGCTTGCTGCTCTTGTAGAGCGGCCCAGCATTCATCACAGACCGTCTGCTCCAAAGGGTCTGGTTTACAGGCAACAAGCATGCACATGCCTGTGTGTGCAGGCCTCCACATGAATTTTTTAATTTACCTATTCTTCTCCCATGTATTACATCCCAACACAGTTTCCCCTCCCTCCATACACATATTTTTTTTTTTAAGCAATATGACTTGTTTCTCTTCTTCTCAGGACAATTCAGCAGGTGTTACCAGACATAAAAATAAGCAAATACTTTGATCTAGAAATGGCTTTTCAGAATTCATTATATGTGTAATATACTTGCTATAATTGTATTATAATATATTCTATATAAAGAGCCTAGTTCATGTGCACGAATTTTTAAATATATACTGCTCTATCCATAACACAAAAGAAGCTGCAGTTTTTGAAGGGCTGATACAGGTGATGGATGGGACCAGTGTTGTGGACAGGTTCTTTTTTAATTTTTTTTTTTAATGTATGTGTATGAATGTCTCAATGGCATGTATGCCTTTGCACCACGTCTGTGGCTGGTACCCAGGAAAGCCAGAAAAGGGCCCCGTATTGACTACAAAGAAGAAAGCTCTCACTCTCTTTGAAGCTGTAGTGTGACCGGCTGCCACGCCCCGATGCAGTGATGCAGTGTCTTCCCACCGCAATGGTGAGTAGCCTCAAACTCCGAGCCAAATTACACCCTACCTTCTTTAAGCTGTTCTTCTTCGATATTTTGTCACAGAAAGTAAATGCCATTTAATTTTGGGGGACAATCTGTAAAGAAAGCATTTCTAGCCTGCTTCAAAATGCAGAAATTTGGGTACAGAAAACCTCCAAGACTTGTTTAAAGTCTCACCGGAGCCACCGAGGCTACCCCCAAGTCCGCTGCGTGCGCCCCATCCTCCTCAGGTCTTGGCAGCTTCCCAGCGGTCTGAAGCTTTTAAAACCAAGTCTGGAGAAAAATAACTGGTAAGAGTTTGTAAGAGTTGTGTTTGATGGCCTCGCCCGCCTCTGTTTAGGACGCCCGCGGACCCACAGGGAACAGTGGAGATCGGAAGAGAGTTCTTACGTGGTTGCTCCGACTCAAACCTGGATTCTTCGGGGGAGCTCTTAGTCTGAGCCGTCTCTCTCTTTCTAGCTCCTTATAAGAAAAATTCTTGATGAAGCTTAATCTTGGAGAGAGCATTAAATAAAGTAAGCTGCTGTCCTCACACAAAAGGATTTTTTGCGCTGGTGAGACATTGGAATCCCCTTACTCCAAACTTCTTACCCAGAAGCTGCAGTTCAGTGATACCGAAACCTCAGGACAGGATCCCTAGGGATAAAGACCTTTTTGGTTGTTTTTTTGAGACAGGGCTTCACTATTTAGCTCTGGCTGGCCTGGAGCGCGCTATGTAAATTATGCTGATATCGAACTCTCAGAGATCCTCCTGCCTCTGACTCCGGAATGCTGGAATCAAAGGCGCGTGCCGGGTTTAACCCCCACAAGCCTGATAGCCACCCCCTTCCCTGGATCTTCGAGCCAGGCGTTACCAGGCAACTCAGTTACAGTCTAAAGCAGATAGGCGGAAGCCTCTGGGGACGGCTCTCTTCCCTGAACAAAAACGTTTGAATACCTTCTGCCCGCCCGCTCTCTCCTCTTTTTCCTGCCTGGAATTCCGGTGTGAAGCCGTCTTCTGCCATGAGAATAAAAACCTCAGGCTGAGGGTGTCTGAATGGAAACAGGAAGAGCTTGGAAATCATGGAACAGCTGTGGTAGCGGTATTCGACATTTGTAAGTGTGTACCTGGACCCCTTGATACCTGGAAGACAGGTGCTAACGTGCTTGAGCCGATGCTAGTCAAGTTCGCTGTGAACATTTCCAGCCAAAACCAGTCTGAAAGATAGACTTGGGGATTCTCTGCTCGCACCGAAAAAACAAATAGGAAACAAAAAAACCCTGCAGGAGGTGAAGAAAGCCAGACTGCGCTGGCCGGGAATCAAACGCGGTCCCCCGGGTGGGAGGCAAGAATTCTGTCATTGAACTACCAGCGCATCAACATCACATTGAGAAAAGAGAAGTAAGAGGTAAGAGAAGCCATGCATCTCAATGAATTTCTACTGAAAAACAGCAGTGCAAACCAACGCTTCCTCATAACTGGGTTCTCCAGTGTTGAAGAGGAAACACAGGTTTCCTGCTACTTGTTAGGCTGTGATAAATCACAGCCCGCCAAAGAGAAGTGTCTTTACCGTTACTCGAGTATTTGGTCCTAGACGCTTTGCTGGTACCAAGAAAACACGCTGGTGATAGACCAAAGAGGAAGGAAAAAGACCACCACCACCGTGCATTGGCCGGGAATCGAACCCGGGTCCCCCGCGTGGGAGGCGAGAATTCTACCACTGAACCACCAATGCCCTCTTGGTGTGTCCCCTGACAACAAAACAAAAAAAGTAAAAGAATCCACCCGTCCATCTCTGTTCTCATCGACTGACAGAAATGTAACCCACTATCTCTACAATTTTGTAAATACAATATCTTTTGTATTTCCCAGCGTTGAGTAAAAAGGCCCAAGTCCTCGCAAGCGTCAATCTGGGCCAGGTTTGCCCCTCAAGGAGTTTTGAGGAATGGCCTACTGAATGCCTTCAACGTCTACCTGCCATGACCTTGAAGTTTCAGCTCATTCGGAGGGAAATGCTAAAGCAGTTCAAACTCGTGGCTCTGCAAAGTTTGAAGTTTACCAGACCTCAGTACGGACACCACCGAAGTCCAGCGTGGTGAAGCAAAGCGTTCGTCAGGGTTACAGGAATGTGGCAGAGGGGCGACACCCGCGAAGGCTGGAAGCCAGCAGGAGTTCACTCTCTTTAGAACGTCCTGTGTCTTAAGGAGTCAGCATGGGATGCGCAACCCGGAGGAAAACGCTACATCACTCAAAGTGCAGAAGCTGCACAGTCAGCCGCCCGCGGACTGTAATGCCGCGTGTTCTGAACAGAGACTTCCGGGCACCTCAAAGCCCCCCAACAACCGCAGTTGCTTTCTGCGGTGCCCAAGGAAGACTGGCCAGAGAGACCTCTTGGATTTCCGCCATGCTGCTTGTTCAGGGAGAAGAAAACCTTGACAGTTCCAGTGATTTCCCCCTCTGCTTCTCCTGGCTCTACAAAGCCTGCCTTCCTGCAGTTGTTGAGAATGATCCAGTGCCAGAGTTTGCTTCCCTGCGGGGAGTGGCATGGAAACCAAGATGCAGCCGCGGGGGAGCCGCTGGGGAGCGTTTCTGCCCAGCATGCCTCATCTACCTCTCCACAGGTTGACGGGTGTCCAGGGTCTCAGAACCAAGCAGGTCCTACGGAAGCCCACTTAGCTCAGTCTCACCCAAGGCACAGCTGCAGAGCAGCTGGAGCGACTGAGAAACCAAACAGAAACAGCCAAGCAAAGGGAAAGGGACCCAAGTCCACAGCTGGACACCAGGAAGACTCATAAGATGCGCCTTTGCTGAGTGGGGGACCACATTCTCAATCTGCCCCGACTTTCCGATTTACTAAACACAGAGTAAAGATGGTTGAAGTGAATCGCCGATTACTGCTTTCTCGTATTATTAACGTTTTAATCACACACACTCTTCTATGACAGACAGAAACAAAATGATCGTAAGAACAAGCGTGCAGTACCTTTACCACCCACAGTTATAGTTCACTGCTGTGTAGCGCCAAATCAAAAGACTGACCAAGAGTGTCGTATGTGACTCCCATGTTGGCCGTCCATTGGTGAATGCAGTAATCACAGGGCATCTCACTGTCTTATAGGAAGGTTTTAAGGGCCTCTACGTGAGTTCCAAAGATTCTATTTCTGGTTGCAATGAAATAAATACATGTTGCTGACAAGTGCCGCTCCTCCATTCGATGCATTTTTAGGCAACACCTTTCCACTTTAGGAATAAGCTGCTTATGTCCTCTCTGCACCTCGTGGGTGGTGGTAGGCAAGTGATGGTATTTCCCGGCACAGCGGGCATCAGAGGAGTCCTGCCACTTCCTCTGTATTGAAAACGAAACCTGTCTCTCCTCTGATCTCACTTGCTTAAATAATAGAAACATGATCTGCGGGTAGGACTCCCTGACTGGTGCCCGGCACCCCCTAGGCCCCCAATTTGTGTTTGTACTTTTGTTAGTACAATAGACTTTTGGATAGCTTGTGTTTTTTTTTTGTTGTTGTTGTTTTGTTTTGTTTTTTAAACAGAAACCAAATTGCCAGTTTGTGACTCCCTATGGAAAACGGGGAAATCTGCCTGCCTCTGGGTGCTGAGTTTAAAGGTGCACGCCACGCACCCTTCCCGAGAAATTTCTTACCCAGTGTGCCTTAGTTCAAAATGGTTTCACTCAATGTGTTGTGGGTTTTGCCAACACTCTTGTTAAGGAGATCCTAATAGTGGTACAGCCGTGGTTCTCAACCTCCCTAATGCTTCGGCTCCTTAATACAGTTCCTCACGTTGTAGTGAGCCCCAACCGCGACGTTATTTTCGCTGCTACTTCATAACTGTAATTTTGAGTTATACATAGCTGTGTTTTCCGATGGTCTTAGCAAACCCTGTGACCCATAGCGGGGTCGGGACCCACACGTTGAGAACCACTTCTCTACAGGCTCACACGGCGTGTTGCAGATAGGTGGCTATTTAGGGGTTTAAGATAATTCAAGATGATTTGTCTCTGGGTCTTCCACACTCCAGCTCTCCTCAAGCAAGAAAGTTCAACAAACCAAAGGAGTGAAGGGGAGGAGCATGGCAGCGCCCCTGGGTCAATGATGGGCGTGGCCTATGCAGATTAGGTACCAAAAGGGGGCGTGACAGGGTGACAATGCTACCTCCCAGGCAGGGGACCAGTGAAAGAGCAGGAACTTTCGCCTTGATGTCAAGGGTGTGGGCGTGGTCTATGCAGATGAGGGGGCGCAGGGGCTGCCGGTCGGCACCCGCTGCGGAAACGCGAGGGATTTGGCGCGCGGCGTGGGAGGGAGCGCGGGTCCGCGGGTGGCAGCGGAGCGCAGGAATCGGGCGCGGGTCCGGGGAGGCCCGCGATCGCTGGCGGCGAAGTGACCGTGTGTTGAGAGTGCAGGTCCGGGGTGGCTGAGCGGTGTGTGTTGGGGGAGCGGGCATACTTACCTGGCAGGGGAGACACCATGATCGAGCAGGTGGTTTTCCCAGGGCGAGGCTCACCCATTGCACTTGGGGTGTGTTGACCCCTGCGATTTCCCCAAATGCGGGAAACTCGACTGCATAATTTGTGGTAGTGGGGGACTGCGTTCGCGCTCTCCCCTGGTGACTTCGGTACAAAAGAAAAGGACGCTTCGCTATGATTTATTTAACTGTAGTTTCACCTTTAGCACAGCACTTAGCCTGTGTAGCCATCTCCTAATTTTTTTCTCTTTAAGATTTACTTCTATTATCCGTTTTCCTTGCATGTAGGTCCGTGTGCTTTGGTGTCCAAGGAGGTCAGATCTGAAACTCCAATGGAGTTCCAGAAGGTTTTCAGTCTCCATTTCCTTTGCAAACCCAGGTCCTCTGCAAGAGCAACAAACCCTCTTAATTATGTACCCAACTCTCCAGCCCTCTTATTTATTTTTCCTTTAGACAGGTTTCAAGTAGCACAGGCCAAGGATGGCCTTGGACTCCTAATATTCTCCAGCCAACTTCCTAAACACATAGATCCTTTCAAGCTCTTTTGCTGGTTTTCTGTCTCCTGCCCTCTGGGCCTTGGGGGTCCCTGTCCCCCACTTCCTGGGTCTGACTCTGGGTCTCTTATCCTTTCTCTTGGTGTCTGCTCCCCACTCTTTGGCTCTGCTGCCCACCCTGCCTCTGCAGAGCCCAGGCTGGTGATTATTGGTTCTGGAACAGACTATGGCAAGGGAGGGAGGTAGAGAGAGGAATCAGGATGAAGACGTCAAGTCAAAGAAGCCAGTGGCCGGAAGACTGGAAGCCCCCAGCACAGGGATGCATGTGAAGAAAGATCTTGAGAAAGTGTGGAATGTACAGACATAAAGATGGTATACTACGTAAATCACATACAGGAAAGACTCACATGGCCCTTTCCCAGCTCTACCGACCACTTGGAAGTGTTTTTAATAAATTCTCTTTAATGCTTACTACTAACCATGGGATTCTGCTACAATTCTTCTTTTCTGGTCCACAATGACCTGGAATCCCAGCGGATGCTCTCTTGACTCCCAATCCATGCCTGTAACAGGACTCTGCTCCTTTCCACTGCAGATCCCGCTCTCCCACTACTTAGGATCATGAGCCCCTGATGGCTGAGAACACAAGGGGGCAGTCTGTCAGGAGCCAGGTACATCTGCTCTGTCCCGACTGTCCCTCTCCCCCATCTCTGTCCTCTGGCTTGACTGTTCTGGGCCTCCCCTGCCTGTGTGGTGGTGCCGCGGCTTCCCGTCTCCCCACTGACACCTGCCCCTTCTGACCGTCTCCTTCCTCTTCCTTATCCTTGACTTCTGCCTCTGCCCTCTTTCCGACATCACTGCTGCCATCCTGTGGAGATCCCTGTTCTCTGCGAAGATCCACACTCACCTCTCCATGCATCTCGGTGACTGCTCTTTGGGGATGTTCCTCCCTGGATTTGCCAACCGCATCGAGCTTCCTCTTCTTTCGTGGGTCTCCTTAATTCTCTTAGTCTTTGATATCTCTCTACCTGTGCAGGTGTTTTCTAAGGGCCTGTCTTTCCTTGTTCCTCTCACATGTAAAGAAGCATGCTGACACGACACAGACTATTATCCTGTTGGCGCCCCTGCTCACTCCTGTACAAACTGGGAAACTCTGTCGCCCTACTTACCCAACCCCACCCACACTGAGAAAACCCTGAACAAAGGAATGGCCCCAAAGCCCAGTTCCGAATTTCTGGTAGTGGATGGAACCCACCATGGCCAGCCCACCTAAGTGCCCGCCCAGCAGCTTAGCTTTTGACCTTATTTGGGCACAGTCCTAGCTCCTGGCTGACATGTCATCACCCATTGCCTAAGATCTATAAAACCTCCGTGCCTTAGCCCAGGCACTCGACTTCCCTGGCGCCATCCTTGGGGATGCACACATAGTCCTCTGTAGCAGCTGGTACCTCGCATACTGTGTGGACTCGCAAAATGGGAGCATTCCTACTTAAGGTACAACACTTCAGAGACAAGAGATGATAAACTGATGGTATTTAGGTGACACCTTCAGGACTTCACCACGTGGCAGGCCCTGTGAGGCTTGTCCTCTCTGTGCAGCAATCATTCTTGGGCTGGGAGAACCCCAGAACCCAAGTCCCCAGCAGGTCTGTCTGCTCTCTGGACACTGCTCCCCCTCTCCCTCATCCCTTCCCTTTCCTCCTTGTCCTCTATCTCCTGTCTTTGTCTCTTTTAAATTTATTTGTTTGTGTGCATTGGTGTTTTGTCTGCATGTATGCCTGTTGTGAGGATCCTCTGGAACTGGAGTCCCAGACAGTTGTGAGATGCCGTACGGGTGCTGGGGATTGAACCTGGGCCAACCCTCCTGCGCCCCATCTTTGTCTCTTATTCCCTGCCCTCTGTCCTTCTGGGGCAAATACATCTCCTTTGTGCTGAGAACTTGGTCCTGGGGTGTCTTGTGCCAGTACGGGTCCCTTCACTTGGCTCTTGGCTAGAGCTGTTACCACAAACGACGGTATTAATGGCTGCTGACAGTGTAAGCTCATGATCACAGCAGAAGGGCCGCCAGCTCAGGGGGGCCAGGGGACTCAGACGGGCGTTCTGATGACATGGAGACAGCGGGGAATAAGTATGACAGGGCCAGAGGTCTGTGACACACCACGCATACTCAGGAAAACTCAGCCAGCTGCTCCCTCCTCTGTCTTCCTGTCTTCAGGCCCCTGCGGTGTGAGGCAGGGAGACATGGACTTCTACTCACTCCCCAGAGCAAACCTACTCATCTCAGGTAGGGAAGAGAGAGTAAAACCAAGTATGGATACCACCCAAGCCTTAGGTGAAGCCGCGAATTTCACTGGGGTCACTTACAGAAGCAGAAACAACTCCAAAGACAGCTACCACCCAGAAGCCCAGGTAGCGAGGCTGCCAGCTCTCAAAAGCTGGGAACCTAGAGTGCACTGCACAGCCCGCGGGCAGCTCAACAGGTGTGCTTCCCAGGCAGCTCAGGAGGTCGGAGAGTCTCTCTGCAGTCCTTGCAGGGTGTGTGCATGCTTGTGAGGGCGGGCCCTAGTGAATCTGGTCAGTTTCAGGGAATTCCTGAAGCTATTGAGTTGTTCATTCCTTGAACTTCTTGCAGGATACAATGTTTCACTTCGTCTCCTTTTAACATCCTGTCTTCACTTCCACTTAGAACACATGTTGTTCTGCTTCCCCTTTAAATCCTGTCTCTTAATGAGAGTCCCTCCAGCAAGGAAGGTGTTAACCTCCCGGGAACTGCTAACAACAGCACCCCTCCCATGAGGGTCTTGGTGCCTGCTCGGAAGAGGGCAGATGTAGAGGAAGAGTCAGTGCCCTTCTAGCTTCTGCTTAACATGATTAATGGACCAAAGTGCCATGTTTCCGGCTAGTGTGTCCCAAACCCATCATCCCTAAGATGCAAAACCCAGAATCCAAATCAGTGATATCAGTGACTGTAGATGTAATTCTGAACGGTTTATTAAGTAAGAAACACAGAGCCAAATGCAGAGTTAAAAGCCCAAGAGGTCAGAGCAGTAGCTAAGGGCTGAGACCAAGACCACCTTCTTACCCTTTGCTGCCGTCCTTCCCCTGAGAAAAGAGACCTACTTCCTGTGTGTCTGTCTTTTTTATTGACTTTCTCTGTTCTGCCTTCTTCATTGGTTTGAATACTTTTCTTTTTTTTTTTTTTTTTTTTTTCTGTTCTGCCTTCTCATTGGTTGTAAACCCAACCACTTGGCCTCCTCGTCACTGCCTGTCTATATAGACCTCCAGGTCTCTATGGTTGGTATTGAGATTAAAGGCGTGTGTCTCCAAGCTAGCTGTATCCTTGAACACACAGGCTCTGCCTGTCATGTGATCAGGATTAAAGGTGTGGGCCACCACTGCCTGGCTTCTGCTATGGCTTGCTATTAGCTCTGACCCCCAGGCAACTTTATTTATAAACATACAAATAAAATCACATTTCAGCACGAATAAAATATCACCATAAGTGACTGGGAAGATTAATTTCAAATGCTTATATCCACACAAAGGAATGAGTTTGTATTTATTATACATTCTTTTCTCTCAGGTTTATGTGTCCCAAGCTTGTTGTGAAAACGGCAGTCCCCTAAGGAATGCCATTATCCAGGAGTGCAGCCATCGCGTTGTTTGGTATTTATCTCATCTCTGGTAACTACTGTCTTTCCTTGGTTCTCAGTCTCCATACAAGGCTGTCAGACCCGCCTGCCGAGGGAACTTGGAACTTGTGGGCTCCCTCCCTAGGCCATGCCAGGGGAGCCAGCAAGGATTCTGCTCCAAGGCGACCTCTGAACAGAGATCCTCCCTGAGCCTTGGCCAAGTTAGGAGGCATCTATGACGAAGACCGCCTCATGCCTGGGAGTTCCGTTCCAGAGACCCGAGGCGCAGCAGCCGATCAGCTCTTCTCCCAGCCCTACCTGAAAACCAAGATCCAAGACCAAACAGACCAACTGCAGAAAGGCAGCCGCCGCCTCTGCTCCAGCCTGAACCAAAGCAAAACTTGCTCCCAGGAACCCAAGTGCAGCTGTGGCCGTGTTTCCTGTTAAAGCTCACCTGTGCAAGGTTGAGGGACCTGGTGATTCGGTGACCTTGGGGTCACCCAGAGCCCCAGGCCAGGTTGCCCTGTTGTGTGTGGTCAACTTCCCCCTCTCTCTGTCTTTCCTCTTACACAGACTCAGGATCAGGATCTCCTCATTTAAATGAAAGAAAACTTTCCTCCCAAGGTAAACATAAAGGTCCCACCGAGATTTGAACTCGGATCGCTGGATTCAGAGTCCAGAGTGCTCACCATTACACCATGGAACCAATACATGAGGCCTGTTTCCTGTCTAACATTTCCTGGGCTGTGGAATAGAGACTACCATCCAGTTTTTCCGATTGACTGTCCTACTGCATTTCACCTGCACCTGAAAAAATGAGATTAAGTCCCCTCGACTCAGAGCTGGGAAGTCTTTCCAGCCTCCATCATCCATCTCCAATTGCCACCTCTTCCTGTCCTTGTGACGTTCCTCCAATAAATGGTGTTAGTGTTACTGTCTTGTCCGCCTTTCCCCACCTTCCAGGAACACCAAGAGCACGATTTGGAAGTTCCTGCCTTCCTCGGTCACCTAGCAACCACAGAGGCCCTCCACTACTTCCTATAATATCTGAAAGTGGGTCAGCAGAGGAGGGGTTTGGGACGTGGGGGAACCTTCATATTTTCATCATACATACGCATGTATATACATTTGTGTACCTTTGGGTTTTGTGTTTCTTACAGCAAATGTATTTTTAAAAAGCAAAGTTAAAAGCAAGCAATTATGTTTAAAGGTTTACATAAAACATTTCAGCAAGTGTAAATCCCAAAAATGTAAGGAAAGAGACCACTGACCTAAATTATCATGGCCAAATTAATTAAAACACAATTCGATGGCAGTGGTGGTGCATACCTTTAATCCCAGCACTCGGGAGGTAGAGCCAGCCAGATCCCTGTGAGTTCGAAGCCAGCTTGGGCTACGGAGTAAGTTCCAGGAAAGGCGCAAAGCTTCTCTACACAGAGAAACCCTGTCTCGAAAAACCAAAAAGAAAAGAAACACACACACACACACACACACACACACAACAATTAATTTAAGTAAGCTTTTTAAATCATGTACATGGGCTGCCTCCCCCTAATGTGGGCTTCGAGATGTCAGCATTGGACATGAGGAAGAAAGGGTTTTTATAGTTCTGGGGGTTTCCAAATGGGAGATTTGGTGGACAAAATAGGCAGGGTAGTTATAACAACCCTTTGAAACAAAGGCTTTTGCCATTCCCTGGAACAGGCAGTACAGAACCATTTGTAGTTAAGGCATAATCCATCCTTGAGAAAATGAGGCTTGATCATAAACAGGAACAAGCCTAGTTTGTCTTTAGTATAAGACGACTTAAGAGATCAGTTTCAGCTGAGGACCACCCCCAAGATCAATTTCTCAGCACAAAGGAGATTTATTTGCCTTTGAAAAGGGGAGGGAACAAGGAAGAGATATAGTCGAAAGATTTCCTGTGTCCTGCCCAGCCTGCTGTGGGACCAGGGTTTGGGAGATTCCTGTCTCCTCACACCTTACATGCCTTTCTGCACACGGCTGTCACTTCCTGGGATTAAAGCCAGGTGTGCTTCCAAGCAAGGGCATGAGATCGCAAGTACTGGGATTAAAGGTGTGTGCCACCACTGCCTGCCTGTTTCTCTCCTAGACCTAGTCAATCTCATGTAGCACAGGGTGATTTCGAAGTCACAGAGATCCAGACGGATCTCTGCCTCCCGAGTGCTAGGATTAAAGGTGTGTGCCACCACTGCCTGGCCTCTATGCTTAATCTAGTGGTTTGTCATGTTTTCTGATCTTCAGGTAAATTTTATTAGGGTACACAATACATCACCACAGAGAGGAGAGAAAAGGGGAAAGGGAGAGGAGGAAGGGATATTTGTCCTGCAGGGACAAAGACTGTCTCTGGATAGAGGAGACAGACATGGCCCATAGGCAAATGGCGGCTTATAAAGGTAAAAGGGGAACCCCCATGTTAGGATGAGGTGTTTGATTTTAATTGGGCATGTTAAGTGAGTCAAAGGAAGCTTTTGATGCCGGACTTAATACTTTGATAGCTGGACCTTGGTAGTCAGCGTCAGGAGGAGGAAGTGGCCGAATAAGGGGCTAGACCTTGGTGGCTAGTTTTAGAAATAGAATCTAAAAGTTTTTAGCAAAGCAGAGGGAATGGGGGAGAAGGGCAAGGCCATAGCCACATGCTGGAGTGGGCTAGTGTTCTTTCAACAGCTTTTAAGTTAAAAAATGGAGGCCCACTGGTTCATCACTAGACCATACTTGCCTGTGTTAAAATACCATATGTCAGATTAGACAGGCAGTCTTATTTTCAATAGTCACTTAGTAATAACCACTTTAAAAAAAATTGACTATAATCCTGGTGTAGAGGCATGTACCTTTAATGGTGTGGAGGCATATACCTTTAATCCCAGCACTTGGGAGGCAGAGGCAGGCAGATCTCTGTGAGTTTCAGGTCAGCCTGGTCTACAGAGCGAGCTCCAGGTCAGCCAGAGCTACATGATTAGATATTGTCTCAAAATAAATAAATTTAAAAATTATTAAATTGTAGTAAATTCGCTCATGTTTTGCAAAGAGCATTTTTTTTTTTTTAAATAACACTGCAAACGTTCATCTCTTGAACAAATAGCTGTGTAAATTGCTTTGAATGAACAAACACCTGCTCCCCCCTGGTCTCCACAGTTCTCAACTCCGGTAAGGGCAGCTCCCACCTGCTGGGAACCCTGACACCCGCTTTCAGACCAGTGTATGAGTTGCTTGTCCATGGGTCTCCAGATGAGGCAAAGCCCACGGGGACAGTCTCACTTGGCAAGGACCAGTGGACTCTGAGACACCGGAGAACACTGCTGGGACCTCTCTTCTCTCTTATAATGATGGATGATTCTCTCGGCGGTTTTAGTGTCACTTTGTGTCAATCACGCACGGGACAGATGTGATCATTCCTGGAAACCCCCATTTTTTCTCACATATTTCCCCTAAACTTCTTTAGGAGCTGATGCTTCTCAGGTTTCTTGTCTGGGGATGCCGGCTGTCACTCCAGACCCCGAGAGCTGTTCTGATTCAGTGCTGACAGGATCAGGGGCACATCACCCCTGTTTCTGTAAACACGCTTTATTAAGTTTTAAATGATGTTGCTATTCTTGAAATTGTGTGCCTACGTTTATCACCTTTTAGTTTTGTAAAGACAGGGTGCACCTGGCTCGGCATTTGACCAAGCTAACAAAATGATGTGTTGTTTTGGTTTAAAGATGTTTTGATGTTAAAGTTGGGAGAAAACATATTTGACCTATTTGTTTCTGGCGGAGGTTAACGTTGGAAGATGGGAAAAACTTGTTTGTTAGTGTGGACAAAGGTGCCTGTTTTTGATGTATAAAAAAAGACGGAGCTGTTCAGGCCGGCCGGCCGCTTGTGTGAAACTCATCTGGTGGTTGGACAGTTCATTTCTTGGTGCCAACTCCCTGGCTCAGGACCTAAACCCAGGTATTTGGTCTGCCCTACACTCACCTCCCAGGTCCAAGCCCGGACAGTGCCGCGGCTCCAGCACACACCTGGGATGGGCAGCCCCAGGGGCTGCGAACGGTCGGACCCTAAAGCGTAGGTGTGCTCCTTCGCTCAGTCTTGCTGGGCGCCCGGGCTGTGACCCCACCAGCATGGCACCCCCAGACTCCCCTTGTGGCGGCGCGATCCCAGCACCGGAAGGCACGGGCAGGACGCTTGGGGTTCCCAAGGTTTGTGCGAGCTCGGGAGGCTGCAGAGCGGCCAGCACCGCCACCAGCGGATGAGGCCTGAACTCGGCCCTGCAGTCAGCCCAGGGTGACGCCGACGCGGTGACGTCTCACTCACCATCCAGCCGCTCTAGCGGCATTCTGCATCGTCTCTGTGGCGCAATCGGTTAGCGCGTTCGGCTGTTAACCGAAAGGTTGGTGGTTCAAGCCCACCCAGGGACGGGTACTTTTATTAGTACCTTCCTTACCTTACTAAAGTGCTAACCGTGTACATCTCAAGAAACAGAAACCATCCCAAGCCACCCCCGCCACCTCCAGAGTCCACAGTAGACAACTCTTGTAACCTACGTGAAGAAAGTTTGCAGGAATATCCTGTCTCCAGGGTGGGATTAGATTGTGGAGGAGGGCGCACTCCTAATACTGCTGCCATTATCATTTTATTTATTTACTTTAGTTTTTTTAGACAAGGCCTGGAAATGTCTCACCCTGGCTGATAATTTGCTTCTGCCTCCACCACAGAACAGAATGAGTGAGAATAGAGGCAAGACACATCGCGCCTGACAGTGACCTAGTCTGAACCAGTCATTCTCCGGGATCTCCAGATACAAATTTAGAGTGGTTTCCTTTGACTCCTTGTTTGGGTTTGGACACTTGAAAGGTGAAAATTGAGGATTCTAGACCTAAAGGGAAATCCTCTTGTTGCAGCTTCTTGGCCCTGGTCTCCACGGTACTCGGGCAACTACTGGGGTTGGTCCTAGCACCTAGTAGGGCCGCAGGAGTAGGTAGGGAAGTCCTCTGTGTTTCTTTCTTTTTTGATTCGTTTATTGAGACAGTTTCTCACTGCGTAGCTTTGGCTGGCCTGGGATTCCCAAAGATGTGCTGGCTGCTGCCTCTGGAGTGCTGGCACTGAAGGCCACGTCACCACCACCTCTGCATTTCTTCTATATTACAAAAGAAATATATATATAACTATATATAAGAAATAGAAAGTTTATGAAGGATGCTTTGTTTTGTTTGAGACTGGGTCTGACTAGGTAGCCCTGGCTGTCCTGGAACTCCCTATGTAGATAGGCTGGTCTCTAACTCATGCTGGGACTGAAGGGATGAAGTCAGAAGAGCGTGTCAAATCTGCTGGAACTGGAGTTGCCGGACCGTTGTGAGCTGCCCGGTGTGGTTGCCAGTGGGAACACTCTGCAAGAGGAGGAAGGGGCTCTTAACTGCTGAGTCCTGTGTCTGCACCTCCTCGGAATGTATTTCTTCTCGTCATTCTCCTCCTCCTCCTCTTCCGAGACAGCGTTTCTCTGTGTTGTCCTAGAACTTTCCATGTAGACCAGGCTGGCCTCAAACTCACCAAGATCACCTGCCTCGACCTCCCGAGGTGAGGACATTAAAGGCATGCACCTGGCCCTACTCTGAATTCCCTAAGGCCTCAAATACAGCCAGGTTCCTCCCGATGCCCACCCTTCCTTTCCTCCCCTGTCCTTTCTTCCAGATAATTGTTTTTAAGCGGATAGAACTGCTGTGAAAGCAAACACACACTTGCTGACTCTGCAAATGTTTACTTCAGTAGTGGAGAGATGGGTGTGCCATTGTCACGTGATGGTGTTTCTACCGTGCTCTACTCTGAGCCCATTCTGCAAATGTATCTTCCACAGGGGTGGTGCCTGTCCTGGTCAGTGTTCCAGCTGTAACCGCGTTCCTTTCTTGTTTACTTGGCTGCACACAAACTTTCTCCTAGCTGTCTCCATCGCTGACCAAGGGCAATGCTTAGCTGGGGAGGTGCAGCAGAGGACCGCAGTGCACAGACTTAGCTGGGGGGTGGTGTGCAGTGGAGGACCACAGTGCACAGGCTTAGCTGGGGGGTGGGGGTGGGGGTGGGGTGCAGCGGAGGACCGCAGTGCACAGGCACACAGACACTATACAGCATAATCTGGATGGAAATAAGGCACTTCAGAGTCCTCCAAAAGCTAATTGTTTTCTGTGATGACCTGGTCACTCAGATCAAAGAAGACTGGCCAGTCTGGCTCTTGGATAGTTCACTGCCAAGCTGTTTGTCCAAAGGGAAGAGAATCTTGACTGTCCTTGTCTTTGTTCCTCACCTCTCCTCTTTGCTCTTTGGGTCTTGCTCTGACACATAAGGTCTTTGCTATAAACAATGAGACCAGTACCTGCCCCCTCTTCCTAATAGTTGGTGAGCACCCAGGAAACTCTACAGTGTTCTTGACAGAAAGTGGGCAGGCTCTGTCACTGAAAACTCTCTTGTCTGAGACACTCCTGCCAGTGTGCTTTTCTTGCCCTTTGGAAACATCAGTGTCTCTGGGAACTTGTGTCTGAAGAGAGACAAAGGAAATCTTTGCAAGTGTTTGTATATGATGTCACAGAATCCTCTACAACACCCAGATCCTTGCTGGTCCTTGGTTGCCCACATCAGCAAGCCTATCAAAAGTGTTCATGCTCTTTCTCCAGATTGGGAAGGGTCAGCCCCAGATTTAGGATAGTTCCTTTGCAGAGGTGGGCTTTCTTCTGTTCTTCCCTGTCCTTTGTGGGGAACCGCGATCTGAGTGGAACCTGCACCCACCTTGGTTCTCCTGGGCTGACCGAGCCACAAGGCAGGGTAGTTCCCAGAGCACCTCCCTACCCCCCTACCCCCACCTCATACCCTCACACACACACACACACACACACACACACACACACACACACACCCGTACAGGCTTCCAAAACCACAGCTGCTAGTTGCGGCTCTCCGGTACGGCTCTTTGTTTTAGCAGTCCAGCATCTTAGGGGAACTTTTCTAGGTAGATCCCTCAGGTCACTCTGAAGACCACAGCTGTTTGAACTCTTCAAGCCTACCCTCCATGTGGTATCAATGAGCACCCATGCTGCTTCCGGGTGCTTCTCTGAAAATGTTCTCCTCAAGGACAGACACTGCAGATTGGCATCCGGAGGACTTCTTCCAGGTATCTCTCTCTCTCTCTCTCTCTCTCTCTCTCTCTCTCTCTCTCTTCTTTTAAGCCTCTGCCACAGATGGGCTTGCTCTAGAATTTTCTGTCTGCACCTTTCTCTAATAGTTACACCTATAAAGAGTGAAATTATGTTGTTTGCTAGAAAATGGATGCACCTAGATATAACCATAGTAAGTGAATTAATAGGTAAAAAATTGTGCTAAATTGAATAGTCATAGTGACTGAGGTATCAGTGATAGTTAATTTTTGTTGTTGTTTTGAGACAGGGTTTCTCTGAGACATGGAACTCACTCTGTAGCCCAGACTGGTCTCCAACTCAGGGATGTGCCTGCCTCCACCTCCAGAGTGCTGGGATTAAAGGCATGAGCCACCATCCCTAGGCCAGTGATAGTTAATTTTATCTATTTAACTAGACTCGAAGATACGCTGATATTTAGGTAAGCATTTCTGGATTCGGTTCCCATCTGAGTCAGTAGACTGGGCAAACCACACCATGCTCCCCACAGTAGGTGAACCTCAGTGAACTCTTGAGGCCTGAGTAAAATAAAGACTAAGGAAGAACTCCTTCTCCCTGATGACTGTCCTTGAGCTGGGGAATCAGTCTTTTCACTGTGAACTTGAACTGGGAAGGGAATGATTCCATCAGTTCTCCTGGATCTCCACCTAGCCTAGTGCAGATTTTGAACTCTGTGTTGTGATACAATTCCTCACTGTGTGTGTGTATGTATGAGCAAGCATGTGTATGCATGTATGATGCAGCGGCGGGGGCCTGTCTTGGTTACTTCTCTATTGCTGTGACAGAGCATTGTTGGCCAAGGCAACTTATAAAATGGTTGAATTTGTCAGGGTGGGTTAGGGTCCATGGGCAGAGTGAAGGCCTGGTGTCAGGAGCAGCTGAGAGCTCACATCTCAGACCACAAGTGGGAGAGAGAGCACACAGAAGGGTAAGAGGCTTTGGAACCTCAAGCCCACCCCAGGACACATCTTCTCCAACAGGGCCACACGGCCTAATCTTTCCCAAATAGCCACTAACGGGGACCGAGTATTCCAGTGCCAAGACGTACTCAGGACATCTCATTCAAACCATCAGAGCTCTGCTCTCAAGTGTGTGGCCCAATGAGAAGATCAGCAGAATACAAGCCAGGTGGTGGTGGTGCTGGCCTTAGTCCCGGCAGAGGCAGAAGCAGGCAGATCTCTGTGAGTTTGAAGCCAGCCTACAGGACAGGTCTACAGGAGAGGCAGGGCTGCTTCACAGAGAAACCCTGTCTCAAACAAAACAAAACAAAACAAGGAGCTATAAACTTCAGCGTACAGGGTTTTGTGTGAACATCCTGTTTATTTCTCTGCAACAATGCTGGTCCCCGCCAGATACAGCTGATATCTGTAAGGTATACAGTTACCTTCAAACAATAGAACACTTCCTAGAAAAGCTGTACTATGTAGCACGAATCTAGTAGAGTCATTGTATCTAGGGTCAACATGACAATGTAACAGTTGGTTCCCACTGCATTTGGCTAACAGTTGAATGTATCCATTGAAGGAATGTATTCATGTTTGTTACCTAACCTTGAAGAAATCACAGTAGAGATTTCTTTCTGTGGTTGATAGAGTTGTTTCTCTGAGGAGGTCTTCCATCTGTTGCATGACTTTGATCACAAGCCTATCCAGGCACATTTGGAGCATCTTGGATTATCAGGTACTGCAAACAGTACACAGTCAGGACTAAGTTGGTGGGCTGTGATGATTTCCTTCAGTGAACATATAGAATAGATCAAAGGAGCTTTGATATGAGGAACTTGTTGTACCTCAAACACAACCTTTGTGTACAGCAACTAAATATGTTTCTAAACAGAAGTTCGAGGTTCAGGTCTCAAAAACTGTTCCTCCCTGCTGCCAGAGAACCTAAAATTACATTCTGGGGTGACTCTTCTTCTTTGAACAGCCCACACAACACAGAACAACAGTAATATCCTGCATTTCCAACAGTAATATATAGGATGATCCAGCTGTTCTGGATCCTTCCAGTCCTTGATGGTTTCACAATGTCATTTCTATTCTGATGGCTATGTATTGACTTCTCTTTGGCTGTAACTAGCCTATCACTAGTGGCTTGTGACGTTAGGACTTTGGGTTTCTTTTCTACTGCTGTGATCACGTGCTAACAGAAAGTAAGGGAAGAAAGGTTGAGTCCGGCTCTCAGTTCAAGGGACAGTCAGTCAGTCCATCATGGTGGGGAAGTCAGAGGTGGGGACTTAAGCCACTGGTCATATCAAATCCCTAATCAGGAGGCAAAGAGGGATGTCTGTCTGCAGCCACCCAGCTCCCTCCCTTCACTTAGGTAGTCCAGGATCCCAGGCAGGGACTGCTGCCCACACAGGGGGCTGGTCTTGCCATCCCAACAATCACAATAACCCCCACACATATCTCCTAGGTGATTACAGATGTGTCAAGTGGCAGTTACCCCTACCCATGACAGTCATGGCATCTGAACCTCAGTTCAGCCCCCCACCAATATTACGCTGCTACTGGGGCTTGTGAATGGGGCAGGAAATTCCTGGGAATTTTCTTCTTCGTGTTCATCTTTTCTCATCTCCTCCTCTTCTTCTTCCTCCTCCTTCTTCTCCTTCTTACCCTCCAGCTGTCTTCTTTTCTCCGTGAAACTGTTATGTTTACATATTTTCAATCATCTTTTTTTTTATATTGCCAGTCTGCAGCGACTGTACACTCATTTCTGATTCTCATGTTTATCTTTTTCTCTTCAGGCTTGTTTTTGTTTGGTTTTCAGGCACAGTCTCATAGCTAAGTCTGGCATGCAATGACTATGCAGCTAAGAATGACTAGGAGCGTGTGTGTGTGTGTGTGTGTGTGTGTGTGTGTGTGTGTGTGTGTGTGTTGGGGGACAGAGAGACAAAGACAGAGAGACCTTTCCCGAGAACCAGCTTTGTTTGTCAGTTAAACTTGGTCTATCTCTCAGTTTTCCCGGGCATTGGTTTCAGGTTTTGTGTTTCCCCGTCTTTCTTCTCCCTTCTGTGCATCAGGACTTACCCTGTCGGTCTCTCAATCTGATGCCTAAAACCTGACAAATGCCCCCAAGCCATTGCTTCCCCACGGACTGTTGATAACCAGCCTCCCCCACCATAGGTTTAAAAGCCATTTTATAGTAAAGACAAACTAGGTCACTCCTGTTTATGATTAAATCTCCCTTTCTCAAGGATTGAGCTAGGCCCACCTGTCACCTTAATTATAAATGGTTCTGTACTGCCTGTTCCAGGAAAAGACACCCATGCTTTGTTTCAAGAGGTTGTTATGACCACCTTGTTCCGACCACCTTGTTACGGCTGCCTGTAACCATGCCTTTGTTCCAGGAGGTTTTCATAACCAACGTGTTATGTTTGTAGTCTGTTTCTGTCGCCGCCCCTTTGCCCTTTATTTGCCTTCCAAAATCCCCATTTGGAAACCTGAGCTATAAATAAATTATCTTCCCCATGTCTAGGGCTGAGCTCTTGAACCCCACCTTAATCTTGCTTCAACTTGGCTATTTGCGTCGGTGGTCTTTCTCCAAGCGCTTGTAGGATTTACACTGTAGAAAATCACCAAGGTGTAACTGGGTATTATTCATAGGCCAGAGCAGTGGGAATCCCTGTGGGCCGAGGACTATTCAGGCTAGGGATGTGAGGAATAGGACGGGGTCCGAGGTTCTCGCAGCTGGAAGAGCTCATCGGTGGAAAAGTTCCAGGACGCCAGCGTCCGCAGTTCCCATCTGGTCCCCTCCCCGAGGACCCCAAACGGCCCCCGGGGTCCACAGTCATAGGCGGCCGCCCTTACCCTGGGTTCGGACGTCGGGGCCCGGAGGCTTCTGCAGCAGTGGGAGCCCAGGAGTCAGCGGGGAAGCTTGGTGCAAGCGTGAGTCCTCTTCGTTCTGGAACAGGAAACACTCGCGACAGTGGGGACCTCAGGCTAGGGCGGGAGTCCCTAGAGACGGTATTGCCAGGAGGAGGAAGGGCGGGTTCTTCGGGTGCCACCCAGGGTCCATCGGGGCCACAGTCTCCTGGTCTGGAAAGATCGTCAGGCCTCTGGCGCATGCTTCCCTGGCGAGCACTTTCTGCCTTGGAAGACCTTGGTCAGCAGAGGCAGGAGCTTTGCGGGCAGCCAGAGCGCACAAGACTCTCCTGGTGACAATGCACCCGGGACCCCGTCGGCTGGTTCTCCTCACGCCTTAGCAGTTTTCATGTTGGCCAAATTCTCTGGGCAACACCTCGTTCGCTATCCCACCAGTTACAGTCGCTCAAAAGACGACTTTCTGGGCCGTGGTGGGGCACGTCTTTAATCACGACACTCGGGAGGCAGAGGAAGGCAGAGCGCGTGAGCTGGAGGACCAACTCGGCTACAAGGAGCATTCCAGACCGAGTCAGAGCTACAGAGAGACATGTGTGTCGAAAACAGAATAGAACAATTTTCTAAAAGAGACAAAGATAGAAGAGGCAGGATGAGAGAGGAAAGGGAATGTGAAGGTCGAAGATCACTGAGATGAGTTGCAGAGGCCTTCCTCACCTCCAGCAATCTGCTCTCCGCTGGGATCCATCTGGCTTCCCGCTGTGAGTGAGCTAGAAACCCGGCGCAGTCGCCCGAGCCCTTCCCCTCAGCGATAGATCCAGAAACCCACCACTTTCACCTCCGCCTAAATCCCCCCAGGCTGAACAGGGTCTGAAAATCAAGAGTCTTCCTCCTGAAGTCCATTCGCCTTGATCTCACCCTGAGCACAGCTGGAGCACTGAGCCTAGCACCCTGAGACCGCAGAGACACAGTGAGACGACGGTCGCCGAGGTCTCGGGTCGTGTCCGCCGGGGGGAGGGGGGGGGGGCCCCCCCGCGCCCGAGCCGCCGTGACGCCAGGAGGACTCGCCGGCTCGCCGCGCGCGAGCCAACCCGACAGTTTACCCTCCAGGAACCCGGAGCTCAAGGAAGAGAGAGGTGCGCCATCCTGGCGCGCTTGGTGCGAGGGCTGGAGTGGAGTGGGGTCCCATGCGCTCTCCTGTCTGCTGGTTTCAGAGGCAGACCATTCCCCAGGCTGTAAAGGGGAGAGAAGATGATGGCCTGGACCGGAGGAGCGGGCTCAGAGCTTGGCTCGCTCGCCGCCTTGGAAAGCGAGTAGGGTTTCCTCCTGGGAGTTTCCTTAAAAGGTCAGTGGACAGTATAAGGCACATCCCTGGTGGTCTAGTGGCTAGGATTCGGCGCTTTCACCGCCGCGGCCCGGGTTCGATTCCCGGTCAGGGAACATACTTTTAGCAGCCTCTCATTTCCGCGGTCCTCCTTCAGCACTGCTCGAGGCACAGGAGCCCTGCCTTGGACTCAGAAGACCCCAGAAGACTTCCAATAAGCACAGTCTTGTGGGCTCATCCATAGCTGTCTTTGCGGGGTTGAGAGGGGGGAGGTGGGGGACATTGGTTCCAACTGTTCTTTCTCAGAGAAGGAAAACGAAACCTCCCAAGCACTCGAAAGTTGGGCGACAGTGACTGTTCCTTCCCATAAACTCCCGACTTAGCATCTTCCCACTCCGGAGTCCTTCCCGTTGTGATGTGCGCCATCCTTGGAGAGCAATTCCCACACATCAGGACCTTTTGGTTGGGCTACAGTGGCTCCTCTCCCTTGTCAGGGTCAGCTCCTGAAAGACCAGGGAAGGCTTGGGTCCTCCTAGGGAAGCCCCTCTTGTCCCTCGGAACCCAACACCGTCGTGGTCCAGGTCTTAGAGAAGCTTCAGGTAGAGGGCGTTTGGGTTTTCCTGGAGAGCCCAGGCCAAGTTTGTCCAACTCAGGTTTGCAGCCCTGAATGTCCTCATTTTGCCATCTTGATAGCGTTAGCTATCCCTGGTTGCTCTGGATGTGCCTTGTGTATCCTGGGCTGCCCTGGAACTCACTATGTAGCTGAGGATGACCCTCAACTCCTTCTCCACCTTCCAAGTGCCAAGACAGATGTGTGCCATCAGACCTTGCCCTCCAGTGGGGTCTTGGATCATCATGAGCTCTACCACATCCCAAGTAAAGGGAGACCTCAGGGAATCCACGTTTGCCCTCTGCTCCTTGCTGTCTCTGTGTGTGCTGGGGAGCTCTGGCAGGGCTAAGAGGAGTGGACAGAGCCAGCATGGTGGTGCACACCTTTGATCCCAGCACTTGGGAGTCAGACACAGGCAGAAATATGGGAGTTTGAGGCCAGACTGGTTTACAGAGTGAGTTTCAGGACACCCAGGGCTATGTAGAGAGACCTTGTTTCAGAAAAATAAAATAAAATTAAAAAAACCCCAAGAGTCTTCTTCCATTGTTGGCAGAGTGACAGAAAGTGGAAAATGAATAAAAGAAGGGGAATAAGGTTTATAGAATTGTCTGGTTAGGGGCTGCCCTTTTGATTTGTCCTGGCCTGGCCTTGAACTGATCTCATCTCTTGTTTGTGTCCAGGCAGGCAGATGTGTGGCAGGTTTTTCAAGTTCCTCTCCTGGATGTACACTTAACATGCTTCTGTTTCCAGGGTCTGAGTGGAGCCCAAGGCTGTCACTGGTGAGCCTTTCCCCTTTGCGTGACCGTCCTCGCCCAGTCTCTAACTTTGGGGACCTCAGTGTCATCTGTAAGAAAAGAAAGGGGAGCTGGAGAGATGGCTCAGCAGTTAAGAGCAAGAGCTGCTCTTGCAGAGGTCCCAAGGTCAGTTCTCAGCATCTATATAGGCAGCTCACAACTGCTCTAACTCCAGGCAAGATGCATCTGAGATGCCCCTTAGCACTCATACTAAGAAAACAATAGCTGGTAGGTGGTGGCACACACCTTTAATCCCAGCACTTGGCAGGCAGAGTTTGAGGCCAGCCTGTTCTACAGAGCAAGATCCAGGACAGGCACCAAAACTAAAAAAAAAAAAAAAAAAGAAAACAATAAAGCAAGTTGATAGTAAAGATATATTTTTAGCTTCTCTAAACACTTCAAAAATTTTAATACTTGATGGTGTGAATCTGTGTTCTAGTTTCAATTAAATGACTCCTTGGCTGCACCATACCATTGTCATGATGCTGGCCTAAGCTCTATCCTATTGTGATTTCTAGATTTCCTAATTTTGTAGAACTTGTTGGTGGCATTGTATCTTAGTTAACACAAGCCCTGGCCTTGTTTCCAATTATTTCAAATTCCTGATTATGCTGAACTTGCTAAATTTTCGGTATCAATTTTACCTGTCAAAGGTAAGCTGGGTGTGTGTGTCAGCGGTGGAACACATGTTTGGTATGTGTGAGGTCCTGGCTTGAACCCTCAACCTCACGCTCCCCTGAAGAAGCAAAACAAATCGCTGAATATTTTAGTTTTGTTGATGCCAAAAACACAGCTCTTAGGCGGTGAGAGGTAGTTTAATCTGACTGCGGCATGGGGCAGGGACACTCCGGGCACCATGTCCCAGTGTAGTAACAGTTTCATGAAGTATTTATAATGACCGAATGAGGAAAGTCACAAATCAGGGTTCTTGCCGAACATCAGGTAGGTGGGTTACAGAGAAGAAGAAAGTGTCTCTCTAGGCCCCAGATTCTGTCTGATGATATGACCGGTGAAAAATCTGCTTATATACACAGGACCGGTGAAAGATGGGAATCTGCTTATACGTTCCCAAAATGATTTTACCTGCCAGTCACAAGGATATGAGATCATACACAGTGCCGGACAATAAATGATTTTTAAGGGAGAGGCTAAAGAGATAGCCCAGAGTAACTTGGCTTGGACCTGCAATATTCTGGGTCTGTGCAATATGAGCATTCTCATCAGTCAGTCATAGGACCTTTAACACAGGCACAGCTTTTTTTTGGGGGGGGAGGGAGGCTTCAATTCATACTTTCAATGAAGATTTAAATTTATATAATATCAAAATTATGAGTCAAGTAGGTTAAATATACTTTGTATTTAAAATCAAAATCACTTAAACCAAGATTATTTTGCATCGGGCGGTGGTGGCACACGCCTTTAATCCCAGCACTCAGGAGGCAGAGGCACGTGGATCTCTGTGAGTTTGAGGCCAGCCTGGGCTAAAGAGTGAGTTCCAGGAAAAAGCACCAAAGCTACACAGAGAAACCTTGTCTCGGGGGGAAAAAAAGTTTCTTATTATTCTAGAGAGCATAGTGATTCCATCAACTTACCAGCAATTTCTATATACATTTTTCTAGGAATCGTCTAATACATGATTCCCATATGCAGTTCTTAATTACATGGCAGCTCACCTGGCACACTGAATACCTGTACTATCTTTCACAGACACTAAGTCACACTGATTGATGTGTGTCTTTGACACCTAACCGAATGTAATACATGTTATCAGTCACCCTCAGAAGTTGGGAAGCTTGAGCAATGTCTGTCCCAGAAACTGAAGAAGAGTTCCCAAGGCCTCCTGGTCTCTCAGTGCTTACTCATTTAAAAGACCAATTCCTTGCTTTTGAACATGCCATTTAGGTTTTCCTGTGCTTGTGAAGGAGCAAAAGTTGCTAACTTTGGTTCAACTCTGGAAAGTAATATGGATTCCTAGTACAAACGAAGTTATGGAACGTACTCGGAAAAGTTGAAATAACAAAAGATAAGGCAGACCAGGTACCAGGAAATATCAGGCTAAGAGGACACAAGACTGTCTTGTCCATTTGTAAATAAACTTGATTTGATTCTTTATTATTATTGCAACGGGGTCTTGTAACATAGCTCAGGCCGGTTCCAACTGGAGAGCCAGCCATCCGGGATTCCATGATGCACAGCACACCTGGCCAGCACACTGACTCTGAGGCAGCTTGCCAAACCCTATCACTTTCATGCTAGCAGCTGTAGTTTTCATGGAGAGGGAGGACCCAGTCCTAAAGCATTTCCAGATTCATCCTGCCATGAGCTGCCTTGTGTCTATTCTTCATTTGGGATTGGTCCCTTTGTTGTCAAAGACAGCTTGCTTCCCTGTCTCTACCAATCTGAATTCTTTTTGTTTGTTGGTTCATTTTATTTTTTGAGATAGGATTTCACTATGTAGCCCTGGCTAATCTGGAATTCCTATGTAGACCAGGCTGATCTCGAATTCATAGAGATCCACCTTCTGGTTTCTGAGTGCTGGATAAAAGGCATGAGCTCAGCTCCAATCTAATTTTTTTTTTTATTTTAGCCCAAGTTCAGTAAATTTATTTTGTCAAAAACAATTGGTATCTTGAGCATTACTGAGCCAACAGGACATCAAAATAAAAAGTTGTCTAAAGTTTTTAACAAACCTGTAGTGGGTAGCCATTCCAGCTTGGATCTGGAAGTTCCAACCCCCATTGAGACTCTGGCAACTGTCACGCCTACGAGGCGGGGCCAGGGGAGGTGCCTGGAGACCCGAGATCTGGATGGCCAGTGCTCTCTGGGTTCCGGGACCCTGAACGGTGGAGGTGGACCGAGCAGAGCTCCAGAGAACAACGGCTGGACCCACTACACAAACCGCTGATGCAATCATCTCCACTCAAAATCTAAGACACAGGAGCACACTGGAGCTTGCCTAAAAGTGTGTTGCCTGAGTGGCATCTATTATCTTCTCTAATAAACTCCTTTATCTCTTAAAGAATTTGCTCCTCTTCCTCTCATAAAGATCTACCCCTACAAAGAATCGTGACCACCTTCGGTACATATAGAAGATGCAACTTAATGCTTGGGATGTTTATCAACTGAGTTATTAGACTTCTACCAGCCATTCAGCTGCATTCTATGACACACACACATTTTTATTAACATCTCGTGACCCTGAGAAGTTTCAGAGCAGGACCCGGATAGCTGCAGCTGGCCCCCCAGGGAGACAGACTCTATCTTCAGCTGAGGAATGATTTCATCCTCAGTGTTGCCACTGTGTGCTTCTAGAAAACAGATGATCAGGTCTAGTTCCGTCTGATTTCAGTTTCCTAAAATAACATGGACCACATGTAACCACTGCTGCTTGACAAAGTTCCAGCATTTCCACATTGCAGACCACACTTCTCCAGCACCTTTTTAACTTTCATTTTCAGTGATTCTCAAGATTAATGCCTTTCCCTTTGGGAAATTTTGTGTGGGCTTTGGCAAAGGATAAAAATGTGTACAATGGTAGCCTCTCTAAACAAAATAATTCTTTGGAAAAAAAAAATCCCTGCTACCATGGAACCATTGTGATCCCCCTAATTACACCAAGAACAGTTAAGTTAGAGATTTTTACTAGATACACCTGATCCCAAGGATGAAATGCCTACAATTCAGACCCAGAACCTGACACCCTTAACGGCAAGAGTTCAGTTAATAAACATAGAGAAATCAGAATGATACGGTATAATGGGAAGAGTACAACATCGGGACCTTCCCTTTGGGGAGCGTCATGAAGGGAACAGACCCAAATACTAAGACAGGAAAGTTCCTGCTTGCTAAAGCAGTCTTCTCCTTATCTGGCCGGAGGAACTTGTGGCCCTTTTATTAACATATATCTGGTGCCTGTTGTCAAGGTCAAGGCTAGCTTCCTCAATCTCTGATTTCAAACCAGACCCCAGCTCTCATACTCCTCATTGCCTGTTTAATCCTGTGCCCAGCTATAGAGTAATAAAGGGTGTAGTCTTATTTCAATTAAATGCTGCTGGCAGCCATCCTGAATCACCCTCAGATGACGTCTGTCTCCTCCTCCTGCCCCTCCCCCTCTCCACACATCCCACATCTCTCTTTGGGACCGGAACGAGAGATGTGAAGACAGTGTAAGCTTGCTCTGTGGGAGAATGAAGTGCTCCTTGAGATGGGAAAGCTCTGACCCAGGCCTCCTTAAGCCTTCCAGACTCAAGCCTATGCATATATTCATGTGTCATATTTTCTAAAGGCTGGATCTCGTTGAAGGAAGCCAAAGCAGGACTATGGAGAACCAGGACTTACTCAGTCGGCTTACTTTTCATTCTTTCTTTTGCTTTTTATTCTATCTATCTATCTATCTATCTATCTATCTATCTATCTATCTATCTATCTGAGACAGGGTCTCACTAGGTAGCCCCAGCTGTCCTGGAACTCACAACTCACAGAGATTCACCTTCCTCTGCCTTCAGAGTGCTGGGATGAGAGGTGTGTCGGCACCCACCACATCCCTCTGAGGCATTTTCCTGATTGAGGTTCCTCTTCTCAGATAACTCTAGCTTGTGTCAAGTTGACAAAAATACTAACCAGGACAAACCAGTCATGTTCTCGGTGGCCACAAGACATAGCTAGTTGTCTGTTGATGTTGGTACATTCATGTCGGGAGCCATGCAGTCTAGTTTCAGACCAGTGTATGAGTGCTTGTCCATATTGTCAACTGGTCTCCAGATGAGGAAAAGCCTAAAGGGACAGTCTCACTTGGCAAGGACCAGGGGACTTCAGAACAGCACACAATACTGCTGGAACCATGCGGCCTGCACACTCTTCTCTCACAATATTGATGATTCTCTTGGTGGTTTTTGTCAATCACACACGGGGACTGATGTGATCATTCCTGGAAACCCCATTTTTTTCTCGAACGTTTCCCCTCTAAAATTCACTGGGAGCTGATGCTTCTCAGGTTTCTCGTCTGGGGAAGTCAGCTGTCACTCCAGATCCCAGGAGCTGTCCTTATTTAGTGCTGACAGGATCGGAGGCAGATCACTCCTATTTCTGTAAAAATGCTTTAAGTTTTGAGCGATACTGTTCTTAAAAATGTGTGTCCACGTTTGTTATCATCTAGTTTTGTAAAGACAGGCTGTTCCTGGCTTGATAATCGGCCAAGCTAGCAAAATGGCGAGTGTTGTTTGGGGTTTAAAGATGTTCTGATGTCTGCGACGAAGTCCACCCTAAAAAGCGGGTGGGCCCTCTGTGCGCCCCCCCCCTTCCGCTCTCTCCTTGTCTGTCCTCTCTCTCTCTCCCCCTCTCCCCCTCTCTCCAATAAAGCTCTAAAAAGGTTAAAAAAAAAATGTTTTGATGTAAAAGTTGGGGGAAAACATATTTGACATAATCATTTTTGCCAAAGGTTAAGGTTGGAGGATGGGAAAATCTTGTTGGTTAGTACGGAAAAACGTGCTTCTTTTTGAAGTGTAAATAAAGACGGCAAGAGCTATTCGGGCCGGTGCTTCGGTGAAACTCATGTGGTGGTCGGACAATTCATTTCTTCGCGCGGTCGCCCCTTCTCCGTCTCAGGACCTGAACACAGGCTGGGGCAGGACCCCCGGAACATTCACATATTGGAAAAATGCTCACCCCCGCAACCAGTCACCCCTGCAGCAAATACATGGCTGTAATAAGAAAGGTGTTGCCTTCAAAACGCAATCCCGGACAAAAGCTATGATGCTCCTGTATGTGGATTTTAAGAGTCAGAAAAGTTCATTCTGGGCAGAGATGTCAGAAGACGATTATATAACGGGCTTGCGGTCGGGATGACCAGAAAGGACCGGGACTTTCTGGGCTGTTGAAAATCAATGATCTGAACTAGGAGATGATGGGTCGCGTTGTCAAAATTCACCAGGCTAAAATAAATTCGGTGCCTTTCAATCTGTATGAATTATACTTCAATCACTCCCTCACTGTGAGGGAAAAACAGTTGAGAAATGCCTTGACGTTTAATTTTCGTGTATTGATCAAGAGTATTTAAAATACCCTACTGAGTGAGAACTCCGATCTCATTTTTAACTTGGCCTAGAAATCGAATACCGCTCAAAGTATCTGAGATAACAAAACGAAAACAAAACCCCAAAACCGGACCTGGCCGCACCATGGCATTAAAGCACTTTGCAGCGAGACAGAGAGACAGCCCTTCCTCCCTTGCGCCAAAACCAAATTCTCCTGTTTCCCGGGCCTTGGGTGTGCACGAGGCAGTTTACGTTTTCGTTCTTCTGCCTCGGTAGTCCTAGGCAAGGCTTGCGCTGTGGTCGCCGGTAAGTGGACTGAGGGTTGGAAGGTGACAGAAAGGCGCAGTCGCTGGGTGGAAGAACATTCCACGTCTCGGATTCCAACAGCAGTTGCAGCGTCAACACGCAAATTACTAGGAGCTCCGCAAGAGCTTGCGGATCCGGGCACCTGGGCAAGCATGGACCGCGTGCAGTTCGTGAGTTTAAAAGTTCAGACAGGCAAGGGGTTCTGTCGCTCCTTCCCCTGCTGGCCCTTCTGCCCTCCTCTCCCTAGCCTTCCGCACCCACAGAAACCCACTCTCGAAGGCTCGCCAGCCACCGATCTCCTCACGTCTGGGGTCCAGGCTCCACCGGCGCCTGCCGAGTTCTATCCTCCTGTTGCGTTCTCCCTTCTTCCTCCCCTCCCTCCCACCCGCCCCTCCTCTCTGAGAGCCAGGACCCGACCCTCAGCCTTTTCCATGATCGCTGCCCAGGCTGAGAGCAGCGCCAAGGCCCCCGCCCCACCCCACCCCAGACTCAGCACCCACTCGAGTGCTCTGGATCTGCGAAGGATAAGACCCCAAAGCGCACGCGGTTTCCTTGCCCAGTCCTGTTGGGGGCCCGGGTGGAGCCCCCGTCGGCTTGGAGTTCCGGGCAGCCTGGTGATGTCGGGGTGGTGTCGGATCCCAGCGCCTAGGAAGAGCCGAGGGGAGCGCGAGGCTCATCCACTTGGGGAGACTAAATAGTCATCACTGGATCCTTATTTACAGACTCTTCCGAAATAGTTATTCCTGGCTGACACCTCGAGTTTGTGTTGAATTGCTGGGCAATATTTTTGTTTCTTCCGGAATAGTTATTCCTGGCTGACATCTCGAGCTTGTGTTGAATTGCTGGGCAATATTTTTGTTTCTCCCGAAATAGTTATTCCTGGCTGACATCCCGAGCTTGTGTTGAATCGCAGAGCAGTGTTTTTGTTTGTCAGCGTGTAACCCTGGCTGGCCTAGAACTCACTGCGCTGACCAAGAGAGGCTTGGTCACAGGCTAAGTGAGGACCAGACAGCCGCCTCTTGGGCTTCTCTGCTGGCGTTAAAGGCGTGAGGCACCGTCTCTTCACCATTCTCTTGAGTCAATTCTATGAAAGAGACACGGAAGGAAGACAGAGGAGGCAAAAGGAAAGGAAATGGGAACGAAAAGCGACGGAACGCAGCCGGAGGTGCGGTCTCAAGACCCTGTCTTAAAAAAAAATCTGAAAGGAAGAGACGGGGAAAGGAGTCAGGTAGGGAGAGGAGTGTGCAGAGGCGATGGTGAAGGAGGGCAACAGGGCCTGCGGTCACAAACACACAGGGTTTTCCACCCGCAGCTTCCCACGATCCGGGGAATCCACGTGGCTGAGAGACAGAGACCAGGACGCTGCAGCCCGAGCCCTTCCCCTCCGCCTAAATCCCTCCAGGCTGAACAGGGTCTGAAAATCGAGAGTCTTCCTCCTGAAGTCCATTCGCCTTGATCTCACCCTGAGCACAGCTGGAGCACAGCTGGGCCAGGAGGACTCGCCGGCTCGCCGCGCGCGAGCCAACCCGACAGTTTACCCTCCAGGAACCCGGAGCTCAGAGGAAGAGAGAGATGCGCCATCCTGGCGCGCTTGGTGCGAGGGCTGGAGTGGAGTGGGGTCCCATGCGCTCTCCTGTCGGCTGGTTTCAGAGGCAGACCATTCCCCAGGCTGTAAAGGGGAGAGAAGATGATGGCCTGGACCGGAGGAGCGGGCTCAGAGCTTGGCTCGCCCGCCTTGGAGAGCGAGTAGGGTTTCCTCCTGGGAGTTTCCTTAAAGAGGTCAATGGACAGTATAAGGCACATCCCTGGTGGTCTAGTGGCTAGGATTCGGCGCTTTCACCGCCGCGGCCCGGGTTCGATTCCCGGTCAGGGAATCTTCTTTTAGCAGCCTCTCAATTCCGCGGTCCTCCTTCAGCACTGCTCCGAGGCACAGGAGCCCTGCCTTGGACTCAGAAGACCCCAGAAGACTTCCAATAAGCACAGTCTTGTGGGCTCATCCTGAGAGGTCTTTGCGGGGTTGAGAGGGGGGAAGCGGGGGACATTAGTTCCAACTGTTCTTTCTCAGAGAAGGAAAACGAAACCTCCCAAGCACTCAAAAGTTGGGACGACATTGACTGTTCCTTCCCATAAACTCCCGACTTAGCATCTTCCCACTCCGGAGTCCTTCCCGTTGTGATGTGCGCCATCCTTGGAGAGCAATTCCCACACATCAGGACCTCTTGGTTGGGCTACAGTGGCTCCTCTCCCTTGTCAGGGTCAGCGCCTGGAAGACCGGGGGAAGGCTGGGTCCTCCTAGGGAAGCCCCTCTTGTCCCTCGGAACCCAACACCGTCGTGGTCCAGGTCTTAGAGAAGCTTCAGGTGGAGGCCGTTTGGGTTTTCCTGGACAGCCCAGGCCCAGCTTGTCCAGCGAGGCTGTTTTAGTCACGGTTTCTCTTGCTCTGATGTAACACCGTGACCGAAGCAACTGGAGGAGGAAAGGGTTTATCTGGCTTACACTTCCACACTGTAGTCCATCCTCGAAGGAAGTCAGGCGCTCACACAGGTCGGAACCTGGAGGCAGGAGCTGGTGCAGAGGCCGCGGACGGGTGCTGCGCACTGAGCTCGGCTTGCCCAGCCTGCTTTCCTATAGAGCCTGGGACCACAACGGGCCGCGCTCTCCTGCATCCATCACTAATTAAGAAAATGCCCTACAGGTCTGCCTACAGCCCAGTCTCACGGAGGCACGTTCCTAATTGAGGGTCCCTCCTCTCCGGTGACTACAGCTTGTGTCGCTGACGGGACACTTCCTAGCTCAGGCTCTGATGGTGATTTATAATTAGTTTGCCGTCCTAAGGGCATCAGCCGCCCTCACACTCACCCCGGTCTTGGTGGCGGCCTTTTGATTTAGTGGCTGCTGCTTCGCCTCCCCTTCCTCCTCCTCCCTCCTCTTTCTCTTCCTTGACAGTATCCCAGACTCCTCCCTGGCACTCACTTTGTACCCGAGGATGACCTTCAACTCCTGATCCTGTTGCCTTTTACCTCCAAACGCTGGGATTACGGGTGTGTGTTACTATGCCTGCTCTGCACTGGAATATCGGGTCAACCTGAACTCTACCTTGATTTCACAGTTAGCAGCTGCTCTCACCTCCCGACCGAGGCGCAGACGCGTGCAAGAAATCCCTCCTGCGGGACAGGAGGTTCCGAAAACCTGCAGAGACCGGTCCGCGCCGGCGCTGGGCTGCGCCCCACTGGGGCTCCGGCCGGAACAGACAGAGAGCAGGGCACGTCTGGGCCGATCGGGACTGAGGCTCAGTCAACTGCGTCAGCGCCAGCAGCGTCCTCACCGCTCGGTCGGTGGCTCGCCGTGATCGTATAGTGGTTAGTACTCTGCGTTGTGGCCGCAGCAACCTCGGTTCGAATCCGAGTCACGGCATATCGCCGTTCTACCCGGCGATCTTTTGCGTCAAGCTCATCTGCCGCCAGGGGGCCCGGGGAGCTCAGAGCCCCGCCCAGACTCTGGATGGGATCGCTGCCTTTGAGCAACTCACAACAGCCCGTTTCCAGCGTCGTCCAGGGATTCTCCCAGTTAAACAGGAACGAAACTTAAATCTTTCAGCAGCTGTTCTGTGTTCTACTCCCCCGGTTTTTATGCTCACAGAAAAGGACTGAACCACATTTCCGTTAGAGTCAAATATACCCCTGCCTTGATTTTGACAAACATTTACACCCAGATCAGGTTACTATGAATTACTTTCCCACAGCAAGACCAGATGAGAGAGATAGAGAGATAGAGATAGAGATAGATAGATAGAAGAGAAGAGAGAGAGAGAGAGAGAGAGAGAGAGAGAGAGAGACTGTGTGTGTCCTTACAAGCACACTGCACTTCATCCAAAGGCCAGGGGCATACTAAGTACTTTTCTTCACCTTTGAGCTTGGTAAGTGTGACTACACTGTTTGAATGAACACTGGGTGAAGAAGCGTTCCTGCTGTGACATGGGGAGAGGCATGCGAAAACACACTCTGCGTACCCCACCGAGTGCATAAGGCAGGTCTTGGAGCCTGGAACACTCACCTACAGATGAAGAGCCCTCACCATCTGGTGCTAGACTTGACTCCTGTTATTTTAAGGCAGACTTTCACGCCGTAGTCCAAGCTACCCTCACAGAACTATAGCCCAGCCAATGACCTGATCTCGCTGCCATCCTCTTTCCTCACTCAGCCTCCTAAGTGTTGTTGAGATTACAGGCGTGAGCCACCGCACTCAGCCGACCGATCGCCTTTCACAGGTAGGTGTCCCTGTCACACTCAGGGTGGAGTCTTTTTTGTTTCTCTGCCTATGTGAGGACATTGCATAGCATCTGGCCATCTCCATTGCTAGTTATGTCCCCTACAGGGACAGTCTTCCCTTTGGCAACACTGGAGGGCTCAAAAAACGAAAACAAAAACAACCAACCAAACAAACAAACAAACAAACAACAAAAACCCAACCAAAACATCAACAACAATAATAAAAGGTTAAAAAAGAAATTATTCAAGCAAAAGGTTTTACAGTTTCACCAAGTATACAGGTGATCTTTATTTCATTCCATTCCACATTTAAATTCAAAACTTTAAAACAAATTGGTGAATTTTTGCTATATTACTTTGTTTCATGATTATGATTTCAACCTAAGGGTCACATCATCTTAAATTACATACTTCTGTATGCATACTTTTGAATATATACTGTATCACATGTTTACATAGTTCTCCAAGTGACTTCTATTCGTATTGGCTTATTGTACACCTTTAATCCCATCACTCAGGAGGCAGAAGCTGGCAGATCTCTGTGAACCTAGTCCACACAGTGAGTTCCAGGCCACCCAGGGCCAAAAGTGAGAGGGCTTCAAAACAAATAAATTTAAACATGAGTGCTCATCGAAAATGAGTTCAAATTCTTTTTAGTTCATGGGGCCTAAATCTCTAATGAAGAAATTAAATTGGTTTTGTTGGTAAGGCAAAATAAAACATCTCCTGTTCATCAGCATCTTCCCTGTGTATACATTCATGACCGTGGGATACTTAAGATGTCTTGCCCATGGTTTCCATGCTTCACATATAGCTGCCTGGGTTTTCAACAACAGAGATAAAACAGGGCTAGGGAAAATGATTTCAGGCCCAGGGCTCAGCGCAGACAATGGCCTGAGTCCTGAGGAATAGCATGTCCCCAGGCACATAAGGACCTACCTGAACACTCAGAGAAGCCCGGACAAAAGAGGATTCTACAGGCCGACACTAGCACAGCTGTGATTTTCCAACCCACAACACTAAAAGAGAATGGCCCCCGGTGGAGTTCGTTGTTAGTGCTTGGAAACAGAGGTGATCTTTGTCTACTGATCTGTGACCTGGCAACCATCCCGAGATCATCAGCTTGACAAGCCCAATTTACCTTTAGTTTGTTTCCTTAATGGTTAACAAATCTGCAAATACAAATTGTGCTTCTCTCCAATATGGTTGTCATTATGTCTACTTGCCTAACTGCCCTGCAAAAATCTCTGACAAAATCTTTTTTTCTAGACTTATTTGTTTTATTTTATGTGTATGAGTGTTTTCCTTCACGTATGTATGTATGTGCACTACATGTGTGCTTGGTACCCACAGAGTTCAGAAGAGAAGCTCTGGAACCGGAGTTATAGATGGCGGTGAGCTACCATGTGGATGCTGGAATCAAATCCAAATCCTTCTATTTCAGCCTATCAAATGCTGGTATTAGATGTGTACCTGGCTTCCAACAGCAATATTGATGACAATAAATAAGGGACCAAATTCAATGTCTGTGGGTTAGGAAATATCTAGATAAATACTGCTTCACTCATACTACAAAGAGAACATATTTATTTGAAAAGTTGATGCCAACTATCGGAACAGGAGCGGCAGCACCCACATCAGTAATAATGGCAAGTGCTAACAAAACGTTTATTCCACTGAAGTCCCCAGACTCCATGTTTCAACCAAAAGTGTCATTTAATATTTGGAACATATGTGGAGAGCTCTCCTACCAACCTGTTCTATAATGTAGGTGCAGAAAACCTCAGTGAGTTTTTCTAAGGCTCGCCTGTTCTCTGAGGTCTGATGCTTCCCATGGAGCACTGCAAGCTTCTCCCTCCCTTCTCTGGGTATCAGTGGCATCTCAGAGGTGTGCAGCCTTAACACCTGCTCTGGGGAGGTTAGAGTAGATGGAGATATGTCTAGAACATTCTGAAAGTCCAGAGATGATATTCATGGAAAAGGTACTATTTTAGGGTGTTTGTGTTCTGAACAGATCTTTCACCTCAGAAAGGATTTTCTTTTCGGATGTTAAGCAGAGCAGTGCCAAACACTTGAAAGTACTGGATGGGTGAATGAAGGCAGGGAGCAGGGAAATATGAGGTCACCCATGTGTTTTGGGTGGGATGGAATGACTGTGCCCCAATTGAGCACCCCACAAAACAACCTGTCATGGCCAAATATGGACTGATATGTGCCTCCTACCCACAGGCTAGGGTACCATCAAGAGTGACCTCAGAAAGCTGACATCTGGAAGGTGGTAGGGAAGATGAGAACAGCCTGGACCGTGAGGGACAGAGAAGGGTGGAGATGGCTGGAGCAGAGGGGATCGAGAGTAGAAAGTATGTGGGTCACGGAGACCTGGTGTCACTCTCTGGTAGCTCCCCTTCCACAAGTCTGTTTCTCTATCAAGAATTACAGGATGAGAAGTTTGTGGTCCACAGCACACATAGATATTGCAGCAAAATACACACTACACTAAGCCAGAGTCCTCTGCATCACACAGGACAGGGTGTCCAGAGAGGGAGCATTGTCTGGCCCCTGGGGATCTGGGTTTATATGCTGTTTGTTTGTTTTGAGACAGCGTTTCTCAGTGTAACAATCCTGGCCGTAACTCACTTTGTAGACCAGACTGGCCTTGAATTCACAGAGATCAATTAGCCTCTCTGTCTCCCAAGTGCCCAAGGGCTGGAATTAAAGGCATGGACACTCACCGCTAGGTGGTTTATATGCTTTTTAATAGAGGGTTTAGCGAAACTTGGCTCCATTTCTCTTTCTTGAATTGGACTGTGCAGGATGCATTTAGCTAGTTGGGTCATTTTAAAGATGGCAGGAACCTGGATGGATGCAGTGCAGGAGACTTGAACTTCCTGTGAAGAATAAAGCCCAAGGAGCCCATCCAGCCTTGCTAACTACCTTGTTACCATCCTATTAGATGAGCTGCTTCACAAGAAGCTGTGCGTCTTCAGGGCAGTCTTTTCCAGATGCACTTAGGTGAAAACACAAGGGAACTGCTGGTCTTGGAAGGCTTCCCGGGCAGCTCACAAATGTAAGAGTATGTCTAGGTGTTGACCGCCCCCTCCTCTTGTACCTCCTGCTTACTTCAGTCAGGAAGTATTATAGAAAGTTTGTTATACTGATGAGTGTGATTTAAAAAAGGGTGTGTTGTGAATTTGAATATTACATTGGAACATCGATGGTTCTATTGCCTTTGGTTCTACAAAAGTTATGACGAACATCAGAAACAAATGAGAGATTTTTGTTTGGGGGAAAAGACTGATTGATGCCAGGCAGTGGTGGCACACGCCTTTAGTCCCAGCCCTCGGGAGGAAGAAGCAGGAGGATCTCTGAGTTCGAGGCCAGACTGCCTGGTCTACAGAGTTCCAGGACAGCCAGGGCTATACAGAGAAACCTTGCCCTAAAAAAATAAGACAAAACAAAACAAAACAAAAATTGCTGTTGGTTGTTTTTACTCTTTGGGGGCCCGCCACCCATCTCCCAAATAAATCACACGCAGAGGCTTATTCTTAATTATAAATACCTAGCCTTAGCTTGGCTTGTTTCTAGCCAGCTTTTCTTAACTTAAAATTATCCCGTTTATCTTTGGCCTGGGGCTTTTATCTTTCTCTATTCCTGTATATCTTTTCTTTCCTTCTTACTCCATGTCTGGCGGTTTAGCTGGGTGGCTGGCCCCTGGAGTCCTCCTCCTCTCTGGCTACTAGATCTCTCTCTCCCAGATTTCTCATTTTATATATAGTCTCTTTATTCTATATATTCTCTCTGCTTGCCAGCCCTGCCTATCATTTCTCTTGCTTTGCTATTGGCTGTTCAGCTTTTTATTAGACCATCAGTATTTTAAATAGGCAAAGTAACACAGCTTCACAGAGTTAAACAAATGCGGCATAAACAAAAGTAACACGCCTTAAAATGATATTCCCCAACAACTGACTGTTTAGACAAAAATAATAACAATAAATTATGAAGTTCTACAAACTTGGAAGAAGCAAAATTCATGATAAGAACAGCGTAAGCGCCAGGAAGGGAAGAATAGTCCTTGAGCACAGGCTGTGGGAAAGTAAAGGTGATGCTGTAAACCTTTGCTACAGCCAATGAGCCGATTAAATAGCGAAAATGCGATGATGATAAACCCACACAGGGAGGAAGGGCAAGCGACCAAAGGCGGGACCTGTCGCTAAGGGGCGTGGTCTATGCAGATGAGGGGCGCGCAGGGGCTGCCGCGTCTACATTTCTTCACAAACTGTAGAGATTTCTCATGGCGTGGGAAGGAGTGACCGGCCGTGGGTGGCAGATGTACTTAGAACATAAGTGTGCGTCTGAGAAAGCTAGCAAGCGCACGCGGCGAAGTGACCGTGTGTTGAGAGCGCAGGTCCGGGGTGGCTGAGCGGTGTGTGTTGGGGAGGCGAGCATACTTACCTGGCAGGGGAGACACCATGATCAAGCAGGTGGTTTTCCCAGGGCGAGGCTCACCCATTGCACTTGGGGTGTGTTGACCCCTGCGATTTCCCCAAATGCGGGAAACTCGACTGCATAATTTATGGTAGTGGGGGACTGCGTTCGCGCTCTCCCCTGGTATTTGTTGAAAATAAAAACAGACTAAGTAGCACACGTAGCGTAGAAGTGCTGTTCCTTACTTTGGTTACCTTTTCTTATAAAGTTTTTTTCTGCCTTATTTCTGTAGTGTCTGTCTTACTCCTGGTTTCGTTTAACGCGCTTCGTCAGATACGTGTAAAAAGAAGGTAATAAAAAGGTTCCTTGATGAATATTGGGATGCTTTTTTCTTCGTTTTGTGGTCTGGATTGAAATGAGAATGCAATATGACAACGGGGTTTCTGATTTTGAAGCTTCTGTGTGTGAATATTTTGCCTACTTTGTACATTAAGTGCTTACCTTAATGGTGACGCTGGCACCGCGGAGGTCAGGAGAGAGTCCTCCTGCGGGTGTCTGGAGTCCAACCCAGGTAGGTTGTCGGGAGACACGTGCTCTGAGTTTGGGATTTAACCCCGGTGGGAACTGCAAATTTTAAGTCCCTGGGCTTTGGGTCCTGTGTCTTCTAACGTAATGTTTTTCTAGTTCTACGTTTAGGGTTTTATTTAGTGGCCGTTCTCATACAATATTGTTGTCAAAAGGGATGGTTGCGGTTGAGAGACATTTTAACCCCGAGACTTCTGCTTGAGTCTTCATTAAGTGCGGTTCGGGCTTGCGGAGAACTACCAGGACAGGATCCATGGAGACGGAAAGCCTTCCAAACCTCTCCGCTTTGTTTTTCTCTTTTAGAGACAGGGTCCCTAGAGAGGAAAAACTTTTTGTCTGGTTGGTTTTTTTTTTTTTTTTTTTTTTTTTTTTTTTTTTTTTTTTTTTTTTTTGAGACAAGGTCTCACCGTTCACCTCTGCTTGGCTGGAGCTCACTCTCTAGATAAAGATGATCTCAAACTCTCAGAGATCCTTCCGCCTCCGGAATGCTGGAATTAAAGGCGTGTGCCGGGTTTAACCCCCACAAGCCTGATAGCCACCCCTTCCCTGGATCTTCCAGCCAGGCGTTACCAGGTAACTCAGTTACAGTCTAAAGCAGATAGGCGGAAGCCTCTGGGGACCGCACTCTTCCCTGAACAAAAACGTTTGAATACCTTCTGCCCGCCCGCCCTCTCCTCTTTTTCCTGCCTGGAATACCGGTGTGAAGCCGTCTTCTGCCATGAGAATAAAAAGCTCAGGCTGAGGGTGTCTGAATGGAAACAGGAAGAGCTTGGAAATCATGGAACAGCTGTGGTAGCGGTATTCGATATTCAAATTTATGCCGAAACTCGTTGATAAATGAGAGTACTTACCTGCTAGTAAAGTTCGCTGTTAACATTTCTAGCCAAAAACAGTCTGAAAGGATAGACTTGGGTCCTGGTCCGTTCTCTGTTTGCATAAAAAAGTACTGTGGGTGGCAGGCAGAAGAGGTGAAAAATAATAATAACGACAAGCTGCATTGGCCGGGAATCGAACCCGGGTCTCCCGCGTGGGAGGCGAGAATTCTACCACTGAACCACCAATGCACCCCTAAGGATGCTCTCAGCCAGCACATCGAGGAAAGGTAAGAGAAACCACGCTTTCCTCGTGACTTTTTTAATTTTCCAGGGTTGAGGAGGAAACACAGGTCCTCCTACATGCCAGGCTATGATAAATCTGGGCCGGATTAGCCACTCAAGGAGTTTCGGGCATGACCTACAGAATCTCTTCTACTTCTGCCTGGCTTTCAGCTCATTAGAAGGGAAATGCCAATTCCAGCTCAAACTCGTGGCTCTGCAAAGTCTCCCTTGACGTTTCCTGGTGCCCAAACTGTGCTCAATTCAGAAGCCGTCAAAAACACCCTTGACGCAGGTCCTGGCGCCAGTTCCGTAACAGACCCTGTCTGTGTGAAACGGACGGAAGAAAACATTCTCTGACAGTGCTCATCCTCGTCCCTCTGGACTGGACAGGAAGGGGAAGAGGTGTGCACAAACCAGCCACCGTTTTTCAGGTTTATGTGATGTTTCCTTCGCTGGGCCTATGGCGTCCAATAGCTGCTCTTCCAGGACGTTACGGAGGTGACCCTAAGTAGTAACCTAACTGAGTTCCGTTTGTGTGAGAATGCTTACCATTCTTTTTTAAAGCTTTTATTGATTCTTCGTGGATTTCACATCGTGCACCTCAAAACTGCCCATTTCCCGTATCATTCATAAAACTGCCCAGAAGATGGACAAAAGCAAAAAGAGGCAGAAATTCATACACACACACACACACTCTCCCCCTCCACCCAGCCCTCCCCACACACCCACTCTCCCCCTCCACCCAGCCCTCCCCACACACCCACTCTCCCCCTCCACCCAGCCCTCCCCACACACAGAGCAAGTTCCGGGACAGCCAGGGCTCCACAGAGAAACCCTGTTTTGAAAAACAAACACAAGGACAGTTAAGGTGTCATTACACAGGTATGATGACAGCCTTCTCTTCAGGATGTGCTCGAGGCTATGGAGACTGAGAGGGGACAGCTTTAATCCACAAAGAATGTTTTGTAGTTTGATTGAAGGCGGTTGCTCAAGAGGACCTGGTAAGGAAGGGCCTCTCCACCTGGCTGATCCAATGGGATCCTTTCTTACAGGTCTTTAATGGTTAGTCTTCAGACTGTACTTGTGGCTCATATATTTTATGACCAGGATCTGGGAGGGCATTAATATTACATATTTAATTGTTTTTAATTTTATGTGTTTTACCTGCATGTAAGTCTGTGTACCCTGTACATAGCTGGTGTCTAGTGAGGCCACAAGGGGGCATCAGATCCCCTGGGGCTGTACTCTAACCTGGGTCCTCTGACTCACCTCTTCAGCCCCCATTACCATATTTTGATAAAGCTTTCTGTACCTGTCCTAAATTATTATGTGTTGACCGTTATTTGGGTTTGTTGGAGCTATTATTAGGTCAGAGGCTAGAAAGGGCCAACTGTAAAGCCTCTCACAGGGCTGAGCTAAGAGACCTTAGGCACAATTCCAGTTCTTGGTGCAGTACAGCCTTTCCTAACTAGGACGCTGCGGAGGTGAGAATTTATCTCTGGCATCCCTCTTCCTACATCCTTGTATTCCACAGTTATACGGGACACCAATGCCAATAAGATCCTGCGCCCACTTGATGTAAATCAAAGTCCCTGCATCCAAGTCATGAAGATCAACCCAGACTTTGGGACGTGTCTCTTCAGTGACAGCGCCAGAACTTCTAAAAGGATCAAAGTAAGTTTTCTCTTAACGTGTGGATTCTTTGGGAACTTGCCAGCAATTTCTACTTCACTTAGAAATATTAAGTCCCTGTCCACCTCAACCTAGCCAGCCAAATGTTTTTGTTGTTGTTGTTGTTGTTGTTGTTGATGGGCGTGCTTGGCTGTTGTGACTGGTACTGTACATGCTTTAGTGTGGAAATCAGGCTTCGGCTCTCTTGGGCATATATATGCTTAGGAGTGGATTGCTGACCTGCACGCCAAATGTATAGGGTCTCACTTTCTGTTGACCACAGCAAGGCACGGGGTCCATTTCTGAAATCTTACACCACCACCACCACCACCACCACCACCACCACCACCACCACCACCTCCTCCTCCTCCTCCTCCTCCTCCTCTTCTCCTACTCCTTCTTCTCCTTCTTCTCCTTCTCCTCCTCCTTCTTCTTCTCCTCCTTCTTCTTCTTTCTCCTTCTTTTCCCTCTCCTCCTTTCTTCCTCCTCCTCTTTTTCTCCTTCCTCCTCCTCCTTCATCCTAGGATGACTTCTCCTCCCTCCCTCCCTCCCTTCTATATAGGGTCTTCTTATCCAGGAGACCCGAACTCACTATAGGGTAGAGGACAACTTTGAACTTCTGATCTTCCTGCCTCTATCTCCCAAGTGCTGGCATAGCAAGAGGATAGCACCCCACTGGCAGCTCTGTGGAAAACTGAACCATGTCTCCTACCTTCTAGGTAGGCACTCTGCCATCTGAGCCTCATCTCTATCCTTGTATCATATACTTGGATTTTTAAAAAATCAGTAATCCTCCTAGCTACCAAATAGTGTCTGGTGTTCATTTTCAATGCCAAGTGGCTAATGATGTTGACTATCTTTCCAACATGGACTTGTTGGCCAGTTGTATACTTGCTGTATATCCGCAGAATGTTTTGTCTCTTATACATCGGCTTGTCTTTTAGCTGTTGAACTGTAGCCATTCTTTGTGATTTGGAGGATACAAGTTCTCTACCCAATGCATAAACTGCAACTACATGCTCTCCTCACTGAGAGGTCTTTTTTCTTTCTTGAATACACGTAAATGCTTTATTTCTACATACAGCAGGGATGATGTGCTGGAGACAGGGTTTGAGTGTGTCAAAGCCAATGAATTCAGGTTACTCCAGAGGCTCAGCAGGAAAAATACTCAACATCATTATTGATCCATACCTGCCTGAGATGGGGTGTCGTGGGAGTCTGGGATGGCTCCACTGCTTTGTCTCAGTAGACAAGAAAGATGAAGAAGAAACAAACCTGGGGCTGGAGAGGGTAAGGACCCTGCTGCTCTTCCAGAGCACCTGAGGCGGGTTCCCAGCACCCACATTGGCTGGCCACAACTGCCTGTTAACTCCAACTCCCGAGGATCTGATAACCTCTTGTGGCCTCTATGGACAAATGCACTCACATATACCCCCGGGACAGCTATTCTTGGTTGTCAACTTGACTACATTGAAAAGCCAAATGACTGGGCACACCTGCGAGGTATTTTTTCCTCAACTAAACATTTGAAGTGGAAAGACCTACTTCTAATCTAGATCTTTGAGATGGGAAGACAAACCTTTAACCCAGATTGGGAAGATCCATCTTTAATCTGGACCACACCTTCTGGTGGACTCTTGTATAAGGACATGAAAGAAGGAAGCTCTTGCTCTCTGCCTGCTTGCCCTCAATTTCACTGGCAAGTCTCCTTTCCTGGCATTGGAGCTTACTTCTTCAGTATTCCACTGTATATTGAAGACCAGCTATGGCATCCAGCCTCATGAAGTGACCAACTGCTGGATTCTTGGACCTTCCCTTCACAGGTAGCCATTGTTGGATTAGCTGGGCCACAGCCTGTAAGCCATTTTAATAAATTCCATCATATATATAATTGTATATAATTAATTAAAATTAATCTTTCTTAAAAAACAACAGCTGGGCAGTGGTGGTGCATGCCTTTAATCCCAGCACTTGGGAGGCAGAGCCAGGCGGATCTCTGTGAGTTCATATGACCTTACTTAACCCTCAGAATATAAATTGTCTGCTGCTCTAAATAAGGTTGGCTATTGCATGAAACTTTAGTCTGCCTCATTCGTAGGCTCTATTCTCCCAGGTCCCACCGCTTCTAAAGTCTTCATTGTGAAACCAAAACAGAAGCCACATTGTTGTTAAGGAGCCACATTGTTATACATTGTTATTAAGTCTCCATACCTTACCAGGATAAGTTTCTGTTTCCTAAGCCTAATGTGTCCTGCAAACCAATTTTCAACCTACATCGAACCTGTGACTCCATGATATACACCCACCCCTTTGTCTTGCTAAACTCCTGAACCTGTGATATATGATTGTCCTTTTACTTTACAAAGGTGTGTGTTCCCAGACACCTCCTAACTGCCAATTGTCCTGACAGTTGTTTTCTATTACACTTATCTACGACACAGGCAGCCTGGAGTCCCGAGTCCCGTCCCCACCCCCCACCCCTTCTGTCCAGGTGCTAACAGTCAAATTATCTCAACAGCTGTTTTCTATCAACCTTAATCCTTCCCCATGAAAGGGACCTCAAGCCAGTGAGGGGCTGCTCTCTGAAACCAGGACTTAGGGGGAGGCAGTCACCAGGCAAGTCCCTTTGGCACTTCTAAAAACAGCTTGCTTCAATCAGACAGGCGTGGAAATGCAGGTCTAACGTAACACCTGTGAAAGATGATTGGGGTTTGACTGTGAAATGGCTCCCATAGGCTAAGTGTCTGAATAGTAACACTGGTCCCCGTCTAGTAACACTGTCTTGGAAGGCTCTGTGTGACCTTTGGGAAGTAGAAACATGCAGGAACAAGTAGGTCATTAGAGATCAGCTTTGACACTAGGTAGCCTGAGCCTACTTCCTCTCTGCATTCTGCTTCCTGATTTGGACTCGGTGTGATGGAACATCTCAGGCACCATCCTGCCTTCACCACTGCCCCAAATTGTGTCCCCTGAAACTGGAAGCCCGAATGAACCCTTCCTCACTCAACTTTCCTAATGTCAGGCATTCGGTCAAAGCAACAAGGAAAACAACCACTCCAGGAGTCACAGAGATGGTTGTCAGCATGCTAATTCTGCTTGTGAGGAGAGAACATCACTGCATCCAGCACAGACAAATGCAATCCATAAAGAAAACAGAAGAGCACGGGGTGTGCCTTACACCTTTAATCAATTCCAGCATTTGGGAAGCAGACCTCTGTGAGTTCAAGTCCAGCCTGGTCATTTACATAATGAGTTCCAGGCCAACCAGGGCTACACAGAGTAAGACCCTGTCCCAAAAAAAGAAAAAAAGAAAAAAAAAAAGAAAAAGAAAAAAAGAGAAGGAACAAATGTCTGGGACTAGCAATTTTCCCTTCCTGTTAGATGAGCTGTTTGAAGGAAGTAAGGTGGGCTCATTCCAGTCAGTCTCTCCTAGGCTTGTGCAAAACCCAAGGACTCAGTTATCATCACTGGGAAGCAACCGAGGAACAGCAGGTGTGCCCAAGGCACAGGCGGCCATGACCCCTGACAAGTAGAAAATCCCATCAGTGAAACAGAATCAGATGTGTTGTGGCGTTAGAACTAGGAGACAGGACTTTCAGTTATTATGCCTGAATTCCATAGGTCAAATCTCCAAAAGGAGATTCAGGATATTTAAAAATCAACCAAATGAGAGATTAGAGATTAAAAGTAAGATGTTAGAGAGGGCAGCTTTCCTAGAGGAATTAGCGGCAGGTTACACATTGCAGAACATCTGATCAGGGAAATATGTCCCTATGCAATTGAAAATATCCAGTCTGGGGCTGGAGAGATGGCTCAGTGGTTAAGAGCACTGGCTGCTCTTCCAGAGGACCTGAGTTCAATTCCCAGCATCCGCACAGTCGCTCCTAACTGCTCGTGGTTGTTTTGTTATTAAAAAGAGTCTCTGTACGGCTGTACGGCTGGCTTCCTCCCTGGCTCTTTGAAAAGAGAAAGACTTTTAACTTTTCTTTTCTTTTCTTTTTTTTTTTTTTATCATTGTTACTCTTTTGAGTAGGGTCTTACTGCGTACCTCTGGCTGAACTCCCTACGTAGTCCAGGCTGGCCAGGACCACCATTCACAGCCTCTCCAAGGGCACCAGCCACAGCCGTGACATTGGAGGACAATGAAGGTGTCGCACTGTCAAGTGTTGCGAAAATCAGGGGGTAGGTGCGGCAAACATCAAAACAAAAACAGAAAAAGAAAATCAAAGCAGCAGAGGCTCGAACTTTTCACCTTCCTACCGTCACACGCCCTCACTAACCAAGTGAGCCACAGAAGGAAACGAGGGGAACTTTTTCTTATCGCAGCGGGAGGAAGTTTCCAGCTGGGTGCTGGCCGCAGCCACAGCCGTCTGCGTCACAGGCCGCTCAGAGGCCTCGCAAACCAGCAGCGGATTCACCCGCGTCCCGCTCGCTTCCAGCCGAGCAGCGGGGGGCCGACGTACCGCGCAGGCACCCGGGGAGAAGCAGACGCCGGGGTCGGGGCCAGGAGGACCTAGACGGAAGTCCAGCCAATTGTGCGAGCGTCGGCAACGTCCTCGTCGTCCGCTCGGTGGCTCGCCGTGATCGTATAGTGGTTAGTACTCTGCGTTGTGGCCGCAGCAACCTCGGTTCGAATCCGAGTCACGGCATATCGCCGTTCTACCCGGCGATCTTTTGCTCATTTCTAGCCACGGAGCAAAACACCTGAACACTCTCTCCCCAAGAACTGGGATGGGCGACAACACTCCTCTCGTCCCCCTTCTCCCCTCGGTCACCAGCCGGCGGCACCCTTACTCTCGGGCCGGGCGGCGGGCACTCACAGCCGCGTGTTTCCAGCATCGCCGGGAATATTTTGCATGGATTGGAAATGAACGTCTTCAGACTCATCCCTACAGTCTACAGCCAGCGGTTGTCAGCACTCAAGAGTTCCCCTCCTTCGTATTTGTGTGCTAACAGAAGTACTGGAGCATCTCACAATAAAACGGTTTTTAAAAGTCGACATCTGGACCGAGTTACTGTGAATTCCCCTCATCCCAGCGGGGGGGGGGGGAGGGTAGAGAGGAAGCGGGGACAGGGAGAGGGAGCCACGGCGCACCTAGGAAGGTCAGAGGACAGTTTTCAGAGTTGAAGGAACTCGTTCGCCAGGCTTGCAGGGCGAGTCCTTTCATCCACCTTAAAAAGTGAGGGTCCAAGGCTGACTTAAAGCTCGAATTCCTGATCCTCCTGCCTAGGACTCTTTGTAGGATTACAGACATTAGCCCACAAGCCAGGCAGAGTTTTATTCCTTGATAGTAACACAAACGAAGGTATCTCCTCTGTCCCCTCCTGGCTTTTCCCACGCCTCATAGCTCTCCTGCCTTGGGAGTCTGTCCACTTTCCTGGGATTATCACTCCCTCTGTGGTGTCCTTTCTGGCTTGGAGTGTGTCTTAGTCAGTGTTCTACTGCTGAGAAGAGATGCCATGACCACTCTTAAAGACACATTTCAACTTTCAGTTCAGAGGTTTAGTCCATCATCATCATGGCGGGACATGGCGGCGTGCAGGCAGACGTGGTGCTGGAGAAGGAGCTGAGACTTCTACATCTGGATCCTCCGGCAGCAGGAAGAGTGAGCCAGTGGACCTAGCTTGAGCTTCTGAAACCTCAAAGCCTACCCCAGGTGACACAATTTCTCCAACAAGGCCACACCTCCTAATAGTGCCACTCCGCAGGCGTCTATGGGGGCCGGTTTCATTCAAACCACCATGTTGTAGGGAGGGGGCGGTATGAGTCTGTTCCATCGCACTGGCGTTCCATCTTGGGGCCCAGAGCGTGCTGAGTACCTGCTCCAACTCGGAGCTACTCCTCCATCCTTACTTTGGTCTCATTGGTGAGTGTGACCACATCATGAACGAAGAGGTGCTTCTGTTTCTATTGTTTGAAGCGTCGTGGAAAGGCTGGCGGGCCCACCAGCCACTCTAAAGCAGAAGAAAGGGTTTGTGGCCCAGAAGACTTCTTCCTTCCTCACAGGAAAGAAGAGTCCTTACATCCAGTGCTAAACTTACCAGATCTCACACTGTAGCCCGATCTAGCCTTGAAATTCCTGCGTAGCACAGTGAGTGTGGCCTTGATCTTACAGTGATCCTCTTGTCTCATGGTACCAGACGCTAGGATTATAGCCATGAACCACCACCTCCAGCTAACTCATTTCATTGAAATCATTCTCTGTGTGCCTTTTATTTTATTTTATTTATTTTTTTAGTTTTTTGAGACAGGGTTTCTCTGTGTAGCTTTGCGCCTTTCCTGGAACTCACTTGGTAGCCCAGGCTGGCCTGAACTCAGAGATCTGCCTGCCTCTGCCTCCCGAGTGCTGGGATTAAAGGTGTGCGCCACCACCGCCCGCTCTGTGTGCCTTTTAAAAAATTTTATTATTTTAAAAATTATGTCTATAGGGGGGTTATGGGAGCATATATGTATGTGTCTGTACCAGCGAAGGCTATAAGAGAGCATCAATTATAACCCATCTGATGTGAGTGCCAAGACCTGAACTTGGGTCCTGTGGAAGAGCAGAATTGCTGGTCCTTCTGCTTCTGCCCCCCAAGATCCGGTATTTCAGTAAGACTTCCAAATTCAGCTCCACTTTTTTTTGTATACATATTTTCCTAGGTGCTGTTTAGCACATCTTTGCAAAACTTCATATCACCATCTCCTTGAAGTACTTTGCCGCTAGATTTTAAGGTTGGACCTATGACACACATCAAATTAACTTTTGAGTGTGGCTGGGGATCAAACCCAGGACCATGTACATGCAGGCAAGCACTGTACCACTTTAGACCCACAGCCTCAAATTAACGTTTATGTTAGTGTTCAACAGAAATAAAGTTGATGACATTCTGCTCTCCAACACGGACACTGAGTTAAGTTGTTCCAACATCATTTATTAAAGCTGGTTTCTTTCCCTCACTGAACTACTAGAGATGAAAACCAATTGATCCAGTAGCTGTGGGTTGGTTTCAAATCTTATTATTCGTCCATCTATGTATTTGTGCCTCCTGTTGCTACTCACCCATTGCCTAGTCTAAAATGGCTTCCAGTACATCTTTTTGTTTTGTTTTTTTTTGGTTTTTTGTTGTTTGTTTGTTTTTCGAGACAGGGTTTCTCTGTGTACCTTTGTGCCTTTCCTGGAACTCACTGTAGCCCAGGTTGGCCTCGAACTCACGGAGATCTACCTGCCTCTGCCTCCCAGTGCTGGGATTAAAGGTGTGCGCCACCACCACCCTGCTCCAGTACATCTTAAAGTCAAGCAGCCACACTCCAGGGCAGGCACCATGCCCAGGAATAGCTGTCTAGCAAAATATGAATCCTCGTTAGTTTGTTTTGTTCTGACATCTCTTGTCTTATTGTGGTTTTGTTTGTTTGTTTTGATTTTTGGTATTTTGTTTGGAAGAACATGAGAGAGAAAGAACATGAACTTGGGTGGGTGGGGAGGATTTGGGAGGAGTTGTGGAAGGAAAAAACATAATAAAAATATATTGTATGAAAAAATTGTACCATCATGTCTGGCTGTATAATACAGATCAAAATATTCTGGGACCTTACCTTTCCTACTCATGCCCTCCAATATGGGCTGGTTGTCCCCCGTGGCCAAAAACTCTAGACCTTTAATAAAGAAGATAATTAAAAATGAAGTTTTGCAGTCCTTTGATTTTTAGGGAGTTTCTTCATCTCTAAAGTGTGGGAGTGCACACATTGTTTAGAATGTTCTGTTCTTTCCAGGTAGATTGCAACAGACTTCGTGTGTCTGCCTCCACTCCAAGTCCGTGTGTTGAAACCCCAACCAATGATGCAAGGGAATTAGGTGGAGTTAGTTCACAATAATTAGACCATGAAGGTGAGATGGCTCTGGAGCTGTGCTCTTGTAGGAGAGACCTACAGGATTCCCAGACTCTCTTTGCCCTATGTAGAAAGGAGCATGTAGCACTACAGTCCCAAAGAGGCCTTTGCCGTAACCCTAGGGGGCCAGGCAAGGACGCACTTACAGACCAACATGTGATGCTGTTTGGGTGAATCCTAAGTTGAAATGGAGACCCAAGATGTTGGAGATGCCAGGGATTTAGGCCTACCTCAGGCAAGGACAGACACCAAGTTCCGGGTCAATCTGGCAGCCTGTATCGCTCAGATTCCCATCCTGCTGTCATATGAAATCTGCTTGCTTTTCTTTCATTTTTTTCTTCTCCCTGTCTCCCCACCCCACCCAGTAGGCCTTGGCAGGCTGATCCCCAGTAAATCTTTCTTCTTTTCTGCACACAGAGCAGTCTAGTTCAGTAGTTTCTCTGTACCATCGCTTACATTTACTTCACCCTTTTGGTTTACTATTGCATATTGAAGGAATGTAACTTGAGTTTTTTAATTTCGTAGTGAAGAATTGTCTTGAGTCTCAAAAGTGACTGAGCTGCTGAACAGTGTTGGAATTGTTGAGACTATGGGACTCTTGAGGTTGAATTGAATGCACTATGAAGTGGCTCCTCTGGGGGAGGGGCAGAATGTTCTGGCTTGAAAGCAAAATATACCCTCCAGGCTCATGGGACGGAGCACTTGCTCCCCGTTAAGGGGCTATCCAGAGAGGTTGCCATCTTTGTTATGGTCGGCGTCCCGTTCCCTCCCCCCACCACACCCCCGTCCCCAGGATGCGAATAAGCACAGGGCCAGAGCCGAGCCCCTGTGGGTACCCTGCCTTCCTCACCACAGTGCTCTGCATCCTCTGAACCGGGGACAGAAACAAGGGTGCTCCTTCCTTAGGGTGCTCTGTTGGGTGTTCTGTCACATCGGCGAGGAAGGTAAGCGGTGCGAACGGAGATACAGAGCAGAGGAAGCATAAGCTGGAATCAGCAAGCTGAAATGAAGGGCTGGATCTGGACACCTGACTTTGGAGGACCCTGATGGGTGCACAGACAGGAAAGTGGCTGGAAATAGCAGACAGTTTAAGGGCATTTTATAGTTTCCCTTTACATGCAATTCTTTTTTCCCGTTTTTGTAAATATAGCGCAGGTGATTTTGATATGTATTAAGTGTTTGGGTATTTTGTTTGTTTGTTTTTTATGTTTTCCAAGGCAGGGTTTCTCTGTGTGCTCCCGGCTATCCTGGGATTCATTCTGTAGGCCAGGCTGGCCTCAGCTCAGAGATCCACCTGCCTCTGTCTCCTGAGTGTTGGGATTAAAAACACATGCCACCACACCCGTCAAGTTAAATATATTTTTGCAATACACTCTTGTATCCCCAATTTTAGATCAAAGAACTCTCAGAGGCAGTAGAGTTGCGAAGTAAAACTCTTTATCATGATGCTGGGCCTACTCACTCTGCACTGGAATAGGAGAAGATGGCGGCGGCGGCAATATTGGGATACACAGAGAATTGATAGAGAATACGGAGATGTTGGGTTCAACCATAGGTCAACTGATTAGGACAGACAAAATGTCCACAAAACCACAAAAGCAGAACTGCCTGTTTACAAAAGAGTTTAAACCAAGGGTCAGCCGACTGGAACAGCAGCACGTTTACAATCTTAAGAGTAGGATACATTTGGTGTCATTTGATTAATGTGACAGGTTTGGCATCCTCAGGGTGTTTACCATCTCTAAGGTTACAACCCCACTGTGAGAGGTTCTACAAGTCCATGTTTTTGTTGTGGGATAGTTGTACACTGTGTGAAGATGTGTTGCTGTGATTAGTGTAATACAGAGCTGAATGGCCAATAGCTAGGCGGGAGAGGCTAGGTGGGATTTCCCAGGAGAGAGAGGAAGAGGAGGAGGAATCCAGGCGGGTGGATTGCACCAGAAGAGTCAGACACAGGGTACAGAACAGAGGTAACTAAGCCACACGGCAGAATGTAGACTAAATGAAACAGGTTAATTTAAGTTTTAAGAGCTAGTGGGACACCTCTAAGCTGGTGGCCAGGCTTTCCTAATCAATAACAAGTCTCTGTGTCCTTATTTGCCGGTTGGCGGACCTGATGAGAAAGTACAAGTGCATGTTTAACAACCCCGAAGGCAAATGTTTTATCTCCTGCTTTACTTAAGGAGATTCAGTGGATCCTTTAGCAACCGAGGGTGTGGCCAGATCCAGGTGAGGAAGTGAACTCGTAACACGTGTGAAGAAAACAGAGCTGCTGTCCACATGGCTTCCCTCTTCTGGACACGCCACTGGTTCCATTGTAGCTCAGTGTGGAGGTTTGCTATGTGTGGCTATTTATTTAGCTTAAGCAAGGCCCCCTTCCCTAAAAGACGGATGTGCACAGCAGCCCAGACTCCCAGGAGTCCTAGCCAGGCTTATTCACCACACTTCGCAGGACTCAATGACGTGCTAACGTATTAAACTGCACAGCGGGCGTGTGCGCAGCCTAATCAGCACTGGAGGCAGAGCCGCGGATCTCGTGAGTTCGAGAGCGGTACCAGTGAGCTCAGAAAGGCCAAAGCTACACAGAGAAACCCTGTCTCGAAAAAAACCAAAAAAAAAAAAAAAACCTGCACAGGCCAGCCCAAGAGCCCCAGTAAAACTCCCTGAAGCCACATCTGACTTGCCCACCTGTTCCCAGGAGCCAGGGGCTGAGCAGAACACCGGGACCCAGGGGCAGGCCAGTGTCCTCACAGAATCACTAACATCCTGCCCTGAATCACTCCCACTCTGGTTTTCAAATAAGGTGATCATTGGGACACACCGTCACAGGGTGTATGGCTTTCCCCAAGCGTGGCCCTTTCTCTAGAGCAGGATGCCCCGCATTCTTCCTGGTACTGAGCACTCAGACAACCCTGGCTGTACCGGAATGACCTGCACACCACCCATGATCAGTCACTGTAAGCCCTTCCCAGGCGTCCTGGGTTCACAAGTGCCTGTTGGTGGACTTTTCCATTCTGCCAGCCAGTTCCAGACAATCACATGGAAACATTATTTTCCTCTAGGTTCCCACACTTCCTGTTTGTCTTCCTATCTGCATGTTACTCCATCACAGTCTTCAGCCAATACCCCTTAGGGTCTCAAGTTTTACACAATGCCCTTGGAATAGCCTCAGAAACTGAATTATTCATCATGGCCAATTTGAATCTAGTGTGTTGATACACATCATACCATGTGCTATAGTTGACCACACATTCGGTACAGTTTATCCAAGCCTGAAAAGCTTCCCCAGGCTGCAGGTTCTTTCCCATGACCTGCATAACTGCCTTGACCCCAGCCTAGGTGATCATCTCTGTATAATTTCCCATGAAATTTACTTCACTCCTTTCCTGTATCACAGAAATCACCATTGATCTAGGAACACAGAACATGAAGATCAGATAGAAGGAAAAAAAAACTAGCATTACAAGAAGTATTTATACGGAGGAGGGCATGATATGTGCACCCCATAAAGCATGACCTTGAGACCCGTAAGCACTTCTGCCTTGGCGCTCTAGAGGCATGCTAGGCAGAAGATCTGGAACACACGGAGGGTTGATGGTCCATAATCTTGGGTCCCTCATCTCCAATCTCTGCTGGCAGCACATCAGGCATCTTATATGCCATCCCTGGCACAGGGAAACAGTTGCTAGGAAACCGTTCCTCCCTTATTTTTTTTTTCCCTCCAGACATATGCTGTTAACTTTTTCTCTTTGAAACCCAACCTTACAATCTGACTGTTTTCATGACAAAATCAGCTTAGAGCTGGATCACTTGGCCCTTTCTGTTCTTGTCTCCTCCCAGTTCAAAGTCCTTGCATAGCGAGCATCCTCTTAAGTCTGCAGTCTGGCTCTGGGCACACTCTTCTTTGGAGGCATATATATATGTGTTATATATATATATATATATATATATATATATATATATATAATATATATTTGAAGAAAATATGCTCAGTCGGTCACTTAGGTTCCCTGTCAGAAAGACACTAATCTTCACCTGTTGGGATCAGAATGGCTCTGACCCCTCTAAGAGTGCCCCCACCTCCCCTGTTCTGAGTGCGCTGAGGTCAGGCTGTTCTGCAGATGTTTTGCTGTTTGGTACATCTCGTGCTTTGGCAGCTGTGGCTTCCTGGGGCATGCTGACCGTTCCTTGACCCTGGGTGCTTGATAAACAATTTTGTTTGTTTCCTCCTGAAAGGGCATATAAGATGGGGAAAAAAAAAATAAAGAGAGTCCTGGTGCTTTCAACTTGACTGGTGTGTGCTGTGTTCATCCCGACTTCCCTCGCCAGGTTTCGGGCCCAATTACCGTGCAGGCGGGGCATTCACCCTTCGAGTACTAGGTCACTTTGTGGGGCTGGTGCTTGCCCAGTTCTTGCAGAAAGTCTGGTGAGTTTTAGGAAAGTTCAGCATGCTTGCAAGTGTACTATCCAGTCAGGAAGCAGTTACATTTCTGTAAAGATAATATCATTTGTGTGTCTATTATAAGCAGGATAACTACAGTGGTTCCGAGTATATTCTTAGGAGCCAGGATGGCTAAATTCATACTCAGTGTTTCATGTCCAATTTCATAAGCTGACTGACCTTGAACCAAAGGTTGCTTCAAGTCCCTGTCCCCTTTCCCTTATTTACCTTTTCCATTCTGCCCAGCCAGTTCGCATATAATCACATGGAAACATATTATTAATTATAACTGCTCAGCCAATAGCTTAGGCTTATCTCTAGCCGTCTCTTACAACTTAAATCAACCCATTTCTATTACTCTATGTTGTTACCCCAAGGCTCGATTCTCTCATCTATGAACTTCCCATGTTGTTTTGTCTGTATCTGGCTTGAGACTCCTCAGACTCTTTCCCTTCTTCCCAGCGTTCTTTTCTGCCCCCAAAATCCCGCCTAGCTCTCAGCCAATCAGCTTTTTATTAACAATGAGAGCAACACATTTTCACATTGTACAGAAGGATTATTCCACCACAGATTTTGTCTAATAAGAAAGGAAGGTTTGGAGGACATGCAGAGAGGACCAGCCACACTAGTGGAAGCCCATGAACTGTGGACTGGTGGCTGTGGAGCCCCCATAGGACTGGACTAGGCCTTCTGGATATGTAAGATGGTTGTTTGGCTCGAACTGTTTGGGGGGCACCTAGGCAGGGGGATCGGGATCTGTTCCTAGTGCATAGGCAGGCTTCTGGAACCTGGTGCCTGTGGTGTGACACCTTGCACAGCCTTGGTGCAGTGGGAAGGGGCTTGGACCTGCCTAGGCTCAGTGTGCTGGGCTCTGCTGACTCCCCATGGGAGACCTTGATTTGGGGGATATGGGGATGTGGGATGGCTTGGGAGAGAGGGCTAGGGGGTGGGAGGAGGGAGGAGGAGGGATCTGTGGGTGGTATGTGGAGTGAATAGAAAATTTCTTAGTAAAAAAAAAATGAAAAAAAAAGATTTTAAACAGCAGTGAAAACAGAAAAAAGGAAAGGAAGGTTTTAACTTTAACATAGTAAAATTATATACAACAAATATAGGTATCAAGCAAGAATTACAGTTACAATATCCAATCTATTTGTATTTGCAAATTTAGAAAAATATTCTATTATTTATCTTATATTTGTGAGCTCAAACAAAGAAAAACAAACTAACAAACAAAAACTGAAAACAGGAACTACTTAATGTTTTCCTTAGTTATGATAAAAAGTAAATTTGATTTAAAAAAAAACTTAAAATAGGAAATGTACAGAGTCTGATCCTGTATGTTATTGTGTTGTCTTTAGATTTTCTGATTGCTGATGAAGGAACCACAGCTACTAAGACTCACAGGATTATGAAAACTGCTGGATTAATACAGTTCAACAATTCTTGACTTCAAAATGGGAGTCAAAAGATGTATTACTTTGGGGAAGAGGTTATGCTTTTATTTCCACAGGAAATGATAGCCTGTGGATTCATTCCAGGCTGATATGGATCAGGTTTGATCAGGTAAGAGCCCATGAAAATCCTGGTTACAGGCATATAGAAATAAACCTAAAAAAGCTACAAGACATGTAACATATATTTTACCTGCTCAAACATAAAACAAAAATCATCTTTGGCTAACTTGTATGTAACACACAGTCTATACTTGTATTAGTGCAGATATGTATGTTACCTTTAAAAGTTACGTGTTTTCAGACACCAAGAAAAACAGATAACCCAAATGATCCAACATCTCAGAGCACCTCTTCTGTGGCTCTCTGTCTCTGTGCCCCTCTATCTCTGTGCCCCTCTGTCTCTGTGCCCCTCTGCCCCTGTGGCTCTCTTCCTCCCCCCCCCCCATCTTCAGGTCCCTTTTCTCTCTCCAGGCTCTCTGTTCGCCGCTCTCGGAGTCAGCCGCCATCTCTCGCTATCTACGCCTGCTCCTGTCTGGCCCACTGCAGATCAGCTGGGTCCCTAAACATCTTCCTTCCAGTTTGGGAACTTGCTTCATGTTCCACAAAACCAAGAACATAAGGGGACAGATTGCCAGGACCAGTTGTCCCTGCTCCAGTCCTGAATCTCTGCCTGTCCTACTGAACTCTTCTCCTCCATACTGTAGTTAGATTTTTCTCAGGGCTTCCAGCTCACAAAAAGCAATATGGAGACTTTTTATTTATTACAAAAGTTCGACCTTAACTTAGGCTTGTCCCCAACTAGCTCTTTTGACTTAAATTAACCCATTTATATTAACCAACATTCTATCATGCGGCGTTACCTCTCTTCCACCTCCTGTTTCTTCTCCATGCCTCCATCTCTCTCAGCTCCGGCAGTGCTTGGACTTTGTGGGTATGCCTGATAGAGCCTTTTCAGACAAGATTCACTGAGGTAGGAAACAGGCCTTCAGAGTGGATGGAGTTTTCCAACACAGGGTGTGGGGATAAAATGGCCCAAAGAAAAGCAGCGTATACCGGCCTGCTTGCACTCCTGCCCTAACAGTATTGCCTACCACCACAGCTTCAACCCAGTGTTGACTTTAGACCAGCCTTACAGCCTAGACTCCATCCCGGGACTCTCCTGGGAGCGCCAGGCCATCAGCACCAGGTTGGGACTGCAGAGGCATCCTGTGCAATGGACTGAACTGGTTTCCCTGCTTCCCAGCGTGGTGATCATTGTGTGTGGACTAAACAGCCCCCCACCAGGTAACCATCCTATCAAATACACACATGTGCAGACACACGAGGCAAACATGCACTGTTGATTCTGCCCCTCCACGGAATCCTGCTGTCTTCATCACTTATCTTATCTTTTTGCTGTGACAAGATACTAGACGAGAAGCAAGTTAAGGGGGAAGACCTAATTTTGTTCATGGTCGAGGGTATATTCCATCATGGCGGGGAAGACGCAGCATCCAAAGTGTCAGGCAACATGTCACACTGTATATGCAGTAGGGTGTGTGTGTGTGTGTGTGTGTGTGTGTGTGTGTGTGTGTGTGAGAGAGAGAGAGAGAGAGAGAGAGAGAGAGAGAGAGAGAGAGAGAGAGAGAGAGAGAGAGAGGCAGAGGGGGGGGGGCAGAGAGAGAGACAGGGTTTCTCTGTGTAGCTTTGCGCCTTTCCTGGAACTCACTCTGTAGCCCAGGCTGGCCTCGAACTCACAGAGATCCGCCTGCCTCTGCCTCCTGAGTGCTGGGATTAAAGGCGTGCGCCACCACCGCCCGGCCATAAAGTAAATCTTTAAAACATACATTTTATTTAATTAGTTTTTTTTAAACCCAGTGTAGGTGTGCTATAAGGCTTCTCAGATACTTGTTTAATCAAGAAACATGGACTTTTATCCATGTTTATAATCACCATGGATGTCGTTCTCATTGAAGGTGCCTGTTTTGAATAATGTGCATGAGAAGAACTAACTAAAGGCTTTGGATATTTCTAGTAACAGTCTGGTCTGTGGAAGAGATGGAAAGATGCTCATCACTTAAGAGCACTTGACCCTCTTGTAGAAGACCCAGATTTGGTTCCCAAGAACTGTGTGACATCTCAGAACCATCAAACATTTGATCAGACCCTGTCCAAGGGCACCAGGCACTCAACATAGAAAACACTATCTGAAGCCAGCCAGCCTGAGAGTGGCAAGGATGGCTCTGGCAGGCCTTGCCCTTCTCCCCCATTCCCTCTGCCTTGCTAAAAACCTTTAGATTATATTTCTAAAACTAGCCACCAAGGTCTAGTCCCTTATTCGCCCCTTCCTCCTCCTGAGGCTGACTACCAAGATCCAGCTATCAAAGTATTAAGTCCGGCAATCAAAAGCTTCCTTTGGCTCATTTAATGAACATGCCCAATTAAATTAAACACCTCATCCCAACACTGGGTTTCCCATTTACCTTAATAAACCGCCATTTGCTTATGGGCCACCTCTGTCTCCCCTCTATCCAGAGGCAGTCCTTGGTCCCTCTGGGACAAATATCCCTGCCCCCTCTCCTCCTTGTTCCCTTAGGCTTCTACCTCCCATTTTGTCTCTTATTCCCTACCCTCTGTCCCTCTGGGGTAAATAAATCTCCTTTGTGCTAAGAACGTGGCCCTGGGGCTCCTGAGCCCATACTGGTCACTTCCCTATCCAGCAAGCCTACGACAGCAAGCCCTGAATATTCCAACACAGCTGAAGCACAAGAAAACGACCTTAAAACCAATTGTATGAGATGACAGAGCTCCTTAAAGAGGAGATGAATAAATTCCTCAAAGAAAGACAGGAAAAACAAAGTGTGGTGAAGGAAATGGAAGTGGAAACAGAAGCAATAAAGAAAACAAACTGAGAGATGGTAGAGAAACACTGTTTTCTTTCTAAAATAGCTATATTACAAACCAAAATCCAGGTAGCTATATCCAAAACACAGAAAATGTGTATTTTGTATCTTAGCTATCTAACAATTATAAATACAGGCAAAGCATGTTATGAATCCTGCAGATTCATAATTCATAATTCAAAATCCTACATTTTCTTCTGGGCAACAAAACTGCACTAACCAATTTGTTACAATTTTAAGACACATGGCAACCGACACTTACAGATTTCCCTTTGAGCCTTCAGACACTGAGAAGCAGAAATGCTATCTGATTTTTGTTTGGTTGGTCGAATTTTTTTTCCAGCCTTTACTACTGAGTCCTCTTTTTGCCTTGGTGATGTGCATGTTCATCGTTTGATGAGTATCTCACCTCGGTCACTTTAACCATCTTTGAGCCCGAAGCTCCAAAAACACTGTATAAGAGTAATTACGTTTATGAGTTAATGACTAAACATCAGGGTCATCTGTAAACCTTAAAATGCTGTATTGTGTCTGTAAGTGGGCTAAAGAGGGTTTAAAGGAGCCAGGTGTGGTGGCTCACAGCTCTTATTCCTAGAACTATGTAGAGAGCCCCTGTCTCGAGTGAAGGTAGTGGGCGCTGAGGGGGATGCAGAGAGAGAGAGAGAGAGAAGAGAGAGAGAGAGAGAGAGAGAGAGAGAGAGAGAGAGAGAGAGAGAGACAGAGAGAGACAGAGAGAGACAGAGAGGGAGGGGAGGGCGGGAGGAGGGGCGTTAAAGGGCCAGAGAGATGGCTTATAGGCAAGGGCAAGGGCAGTTGCCATCAGGCCTGAGAATCCAAGAGCTTGATCCTCAGAGCCCACGCGGTGGAAAGCGACCCGACTGTCACAAAGTGTCCGCTGGCCTCCACACGCCAGTCAGCGCACACACACCTGCCCCCACCCCACACAGACAACACACACACACACACACACACACACACACACACACACACACCACACACACCACACACACACACACACACACACACACACACACACACACCACACACACACACACACACACACACCACAGAAAACAGTACTTATTTATTTTGTATGTATGTGTGTGTGCCAGAGTGTATGCAGGAGTCTGAGGAGGTCCAGAGAGGGCACAGTGGATCCCCTGGACCAGGAACACGGACTTGGGTCACCCCAATACCAGGTCCCCACGTAGTGTCAGCTTCCCGGTGTTTCTGTAAAAGAGAACAAAGAAACCCAAAGATCAAGAGCTTTTTAAAATACAGGGGTGGAGACACGAGGTAGGCAGGTTGGAGCGAAGCGGGGAGACCTCTGCTGTAGGCTGGCTCCCGGGATCCCCGACGACATTCTCCGACTTGGTGTTGGAGGGAGATGGGGGTCTGTTCGAACTCACCAAAACCAGTTACAAGGCTGTTAGGCCAAGCGGTGGGCAGCCCACGGCTGTTTAGGGTTTGGGGACAATTCAAGATGGTTTGTCTCTGGTCCTTCAACATTCCATTCAGCTCTCCCCCAGCAAGAGAGTTCGCCAAGTCAACTTGACGAACAGGAGGGGTGTGATGTCACCCTTGGGTGCCTGTCGGGGGCGTGGTCTATGCAGATGAGGGGGCGCAGGGTCTGCCGGTCCGCACCCGCTGCGGAAACGCGAGGGATTTGGCGCGCGGCGTGGGAGGGAGCGCGGGTCCGCGGGTGGCGGCGGAGCGCAGGAATCGGGCGCGGGTCCGGGGAGGCCCGCGATCGCTGGCGGCGAAGTGACCGTGTGTTGAGAGCGCAGGTCCGGGGTGGCTGAGCGGTGTGTGGTGGGGAGGCGAGCATACTTACCTGGCAGGGGAGACACCATGATCAAGCAGGTGGTTTTCCCAGGGCGAGACTCACCCATTGCACTTGGGGTGTGTTGACCCCTGCGATTTCCCCAAATGCGGGAAACTCGACTGCATAATTTATGATAGTGGGGGACTGCGTTCGCGCTCTCCCCTGACTTTTTACTGTAACAAAGAGCAGACTCTTAGATGGTTTCTTTGAATCTACTATTTCATTCCTGCTTTCACAAAACCCTTTTAAAACTACCATACCACCGGAGCAACTGAAACCAAAGCGTGAAAGCCACGAGTTGAGCTCTTCAGATTTACCTCTTCGCGCTTTTGACAAGAACAACTTTAAGAGGTTCTAGGTTAATACAAAAACAAGAGAAAAACAAGGCACAAAAAGCAATATTGGAGGCCTGGAGCTTTTCCCTGACAGGCAATCAGCAATTTTAGGAGAACGAGGTCTCAACTTGGGTTATAGTCTAGTCCTTTCTTTCTTTCTTGGTTCCCGAGTTTAACATGAGCACCACCCCTGGTCCCGGGCCAGCAACACAACTGTCCAAAACCTGTTGTAAGTTTAGTAAAAATGGGTCAGCCCTAGAAACCGCTGATAGAAGCAATTCCTCCTCTGCTTTGTTCGTTTCTCCCTCCCTTCCGTGTCTGCGGTTAATTGAAAGAACAAAAACAAACACACCCGCGTGACTTCATTGTCTTCCTAACGAAGTTGGCTTCCACTGCGTCCGCTCGGTTCTAAACGCTCGAGCCTCTTGGATGCGTGAGCCCTGGGCTCCACCGGGCTCGCCCTCCTCTGGGCCGCGCGCTGCGTGTCCCCAGCCCCCCCCGCCCCCCCCCGCGCGTCCCTCTCCGCCCCACCCCGCCGGTCCCTCTCCACCCCCGGGTCCAGTCCCGCCGTCTCCCTCCCGTCCGCCTCCCCGAGCACCCGTACCGCACTCGCCGCCTTTCCCACGCGGGCCGCGCCGAGGCTCCAGCACACCCGGGGTGACGGCCCTCGCGCGTCCGTGCTCGGGTCTGCAAAGGACCGGACCCTAATGCGCCCTTGGGCTCCGTCGCCGAGTCCTGCTGGGCCCCGGGCCGCGAGCCCGAAGTGTGGAGCCCCGGCGGCCCCGACCCCCGGGTGCCCGAGGGTCCCTGCGTCCCTGCGTCCCGGAGCCGCCGGCCGCTCGCCCCGGGCTCATGAGGTTCGCGCGAGCTCGGGAAGCGGGTGCGCGGCGCGGGTCACGGCGGGGCGCGGGCCCGGGGGGCTTCGGGCTCGGTTGTCCCCGGTGTGGCCGCCGCGGTGACGCCAGCCTCACCAAGGAGACGCCGCGCGGTCCACCGCACCGTCTCTGTGGCGCAATCGGTTAGCGCGTTCGGCTGTTAACCGAAAGGTTGGTGGTTCGAGCCCACCCAGGGACGACGAGCCTCAGGCTTTTAACGGCTTTGCCAAGAAAACAGCCACTTGTGAACAACTGGAAAATGCACGTTCCTATATTCTGTTCACAGATCCTTGAGACCCACGGAAAACTCAAGCCCTACCTTCCCCTGTCACAGATTATTCATTGCCAGGCCTCTGGCAAAGAAAATTACAACAACAAGTTTCCCTTTTTCCCCCTCGGAATCGGGACACCCGTGGACAACCCCCCCTGCTGCTGTCTTTGGTGTATTACGGAATGGGTAGAGTGAGAATCCTCAATAAAAGAAAATTATGGACAACGAGTCTCCAAAGCACTGGACACAGACCGGATTTAATAAAACAGGTAAACTTTACACCACTGTTTAAAGATACGCAAACCAGAAGGGCAACCCCGCAACGTAACTGGTAATCAGAAAACGCTAGAACCAATTTAATTCGAAAACCATGTGCTGTGGACACACCAAAATAAATCACAGAAACGGGCAGGACGGGCCGTGCGGTCTCGGTCTCTGCAGACTGGCGTCCCCCGAAGCCTCGGGACCTCTGGTTTGCTCCCCTGCTTTTGGAAGGACCCGTAGCAGTCTGCCCGCTCCCGAGGGGCTCCAGCCTCAGCCGACAGCAGGCGAGGGAAGTCTGTCACGTGCTTGGGGAAAACACTGCGCCCGCAGGAGTGGCATCGACCCACGCACTGCACAGTCAGCAGCCGCCCTCTGCACCCGACCTGATGCAGGGCCAGGCGCTTCCGAAGCGTGGGCAGCGCCCGCCGTGGGGCCTGTGGCTCGCCGTGATCGTATAGTGGTTAGTACTCTGCGTTGTGGCCGCAGCAACCTCGGTTCGAATCCGAGTCACGGCACTCCCCGCGTCCGCCCCAGCCTGCTGCTTTCTTGCCCCCTGCGCCCCACGCCTGGCTAACGTCTTGCCGCAGGCTCCAGTCTCCCTTGTCCAAGCCCAGCTGACTCCAGGAACTCAAGCAGCACTGGTGCAGTTTGGGGCTGTGGTCTTCACTGTCCGTCCCGCTGTCTCCGGTGCACTCATAAATTCGCCTTCACCGTCCACCGCGCCCAAGACCTAGGACATAACACCCCTACCCCTAATTTTGGTCTTGGTCAGGATGATACAGGGTCCGAATGTTCTGTCTGGTATTTTGTCTTAGCGGTAACACATCACAAGTGGGAAAGCTTGTTTATGTGTACTGCCCCACCTCCTTGAGAGTAAAATCTTTATCGTCTACATGCTGAATAACTATTGAAGATGAAAACCCGTCCTAACTAAGCAACAAGACTGCAATTTCCATAGAATACAGTCTATGATCTAATCAACACAAGAAAATAAGAATACTATATATATATATATATATATATATATATATATATATATTAGAATATAGTATATATATTGTCCTGGTCAAAGAGATCTGAGAAGCATGAGCCGCATCCCCACGGTGATCCGTTCTCCAGAGCCCCATAGAGAGACCAACACACTAGGACACTTAACAAAACCTGCTGCTCTTCCCAGTGCAGGAGGGCAGACAGGAGATGGATTATGTCTAGATGTGCTCTTTAAGCGTGAGATGGCTTTACTTGAAACGCTTTTATTAGTTGAGTTACAGAACAAATACTATTCGATGGGCTATTTAGAATTAATTTGATACCCATTTGACAGACATTCACGTTTAAAAGTGGTGGAATAATCTCACAGTATAAAAGATAGAGGCTGAAGAAAAGTCTGATTTATGGACTTGCAGAAAACTGTTTTAAATTATGTTCATGTATTTGTGTAAACTCCCATGTGATTGTGAGCACACGTGTCCCAGGATGCTGTGGGGACAAGGCAGCAATTTGAAGGACTCAATTCTCTCCTTCCACACTATGTGGGCTCTGGGAGTGAACTGGGCACGTGACAGACTTCCCTCGCCTGCTGTCGGCTCAGGCTGGAGCCCCTCGGGAGCGGGCAGACTGCTACCGGTCCTTCCAAAAGCAGGGGAGCAAACCAGCGGTCCGGAGACTGAAACCGCCCGTCCCGGGATTCCTTACCACACGGCCGCTCCTGCCCGTTTCTGTGATTTATTTTGGTATTTCCACAGCACATGGTTTTCGAATTAAATTGGTTCTAGCGTTTTCTGATTACCGATTACGTTGCGGGGTCGCCCTTCTGGTTTGCGTATCTTTAAACAGTGGTGTAAAGTTTACCTGTTTTATTAAGTCCGGTCTGTGCCCAGTGCTTTGGCGACTCGTTGTCCATAATTTTCTTTTATTGAGAAAGGATTCCCACTCTACCCATTCCGTAATACACCAAAGACAGCAGCAGGGGGGTTTGTCCACAGGTGCCCCGATTCCGAGGGAGGAAAAAGGGAACCTTGTTGTTGTAGTTTTCTTTGCCAGAGACCTGGCCGTGAATAAACTGTGACAGGGGAAGGTAGGGCTTGAGTTTTCCGTGGGTCTCAAGGATCTGTGAACAGAATATAGGAACGTGCATTTTCCAGTGTTTACAAGTGGCTGTTTCTTGGCAAAGCCGTTAAAAGCCTGAGGCCCGTCGTCCCTGGGTGGGCTCGAACCACCAACCTTTCGGTTAACAGCCGAACGCGCTAACCGATTGCGGCCACAGAGACGGTGCGGTAGACCACGCGGCGTCTCCTTGGTGAGGCTGGCGTCACCGCGGCGGCCACACCGGGGACGACCGAGCCCCGAAGCCCCCCGGGCCCGCGCCCCGCCGTGACCCGCGCCGCGCACCCGCTTCCCGAGCTCGCGCGAACCTCATGAGCCCGGGGCGAGCGGCCGGCGGCTCCGGGACGCCGGGACGCAGGGACCCTCGGGCACCCGGGGTCGGGGCCAACTTCGTTAGGAAGACAATGAAGTCACGCGGGTGTTTGTTTTTGTTCTTTCAATTAACCGCAAACACGGGAGGGGGAGGGTGGGAAAGAAACGAATAAAGCAGAGGAGGAATTCCTCTATCAGCAGTTTCTAGGGGTGACTGATTTTTACTAAACTTACAACAGGTTTTTGGACATTGTGTTGCTGGCCCGGGACCAGGGGTGGTGCTCATGTTAAACTCGGGAACCAAGAAAGGAAGAAAGGACTAGACTACAACCCAAGTTGAGACCTAGTTTTTCTAAAAGTGCTGTTTGGCTGTCAGGCAAAAGCTCCAGGCCTCCAATATTGCTTTTTCTGTTTTGTTTTTCTTTTTGTATTAACCTAAAACCTCTTATGGTTCTTGTAAAAAAGCGTTAAGAGGTAAATCCAAATGCTGAAGAGCTCAACTCGTGGCTTTCACCTTTTGGTTTCAGTTGCCTCCAGGGTAAGGTAGCCATAAAAGGGTTTTTATAAAAGCAGGCGTGAAATAGTAGAGGTCAAAGAAGGTGTCTGTTCTTTGTCACAGGAAAAAGCCAGGGGAGAGCGCGAACGCAGTCCCCCACTACCAGAAATTATGCAGTCGACTTTCCCGCATTTGAGGAAATCGAAGGGGTCAACACACCCCAAGTACCATTGGTGAGTCTCGCCCTGGAAGAAACCACCTACTTGATCATGGTGTCTTCCCCTGCCTGGTAAGTATGCTCGACTCCCACCACACACCGCTCAGCCACCCCGGACCTGCGCTCTCAACACACGGTCACTTCGCCGCCAGCGATCGCGGGCCTCCCCGGACCCGCGCCCGATTCCTGCGCTCCGCTGCCACCCGCGGACCCGCGCTCCCTCCCACGCCACGTGAGAAATCCCTCGCGTTTCCGCAGCGGGTGCGGACCGGCAGACCCTGCGCCCTCTCATCTGCATAGACCACGCCCCCGACAGGCACCAAGGGTGACATCACATCCCTCCCCTTAGCCACGTTGGCTTAGGGAACTCTCTTGCGCGGGGAGAGCTGGATGGAATGTTGAAGGACCAGAGACAAACCATCTTGAATTGTCTCCAAACTCGCAACAGCCGTGGGCTGCCCACCGCTTGGACTAACAGCCTTGTGACTGGTTTTGTTGAGTACGAATAGACCCCCATCTCCCTCCAACACCAAGTCGGAGAATGATGTCGGGGAGCCTGGGAGCCGGCCCTACAGCAGAAGTAGACCAAAGAGAGATATGCATGGTAATCCTTTACCTTCAGGAAACTTGATGAAGAAGGGCTTAGCTTGGGGCCAGGAACAAACAAGATGAGCTACCTATTTCCTGATGCAATGGGATGTCTCATCAACAGCTCTTGAAGGAACACAGGCTCAAGCATTGGGGATTAATGCATGCTGCTCAGGAAGAGCTGCTTTCGACCGGGCGGTGGTCAAACATCCTTTGTTATCTCCACAAATTCCTTGTTATAGAATAGCCACTGCGGTGTATGGTCCCCTTCCCCAAGGAACAGTAGGAATAATTCGGGAAGAAAGCAGTTTAATGTCTCAAGGATTTATTGTACACCCAGGAATTATAGATGAAAGATTACCAGGGTGAAAGTAAAATTATGGTATATGTAAAAAGGACTATGCAAAGAGAAGCTGGTGATAGAATTGCTCAGTTGTTATTACTCCCATGTTTAAAGTCAAAGCAGCTCCTCTATGTAGGAGAGAAGGTTTTGGAAGTATGGGGGTAAAAGGTATTTGGCAAACAGTCATCAATGATGGAAGGCCTAAACTGAAAATAAAACCAAATGAGGTTGATATTGAAAGGGTTATTGGATTCTGGTGCCGATGTATCTATAATTTCAAAACAAGAATCCTGGATCCAAACTGGCCTTTAAAAGAATTTGTAGGCATTGGTACCTTATCTTAGGTAAAACAGAGTGTAGAGTGGATTAGATGTATAGGGCCTGAAGGACAAATAGGGATGTTAAAAGCCTATGTAGCTGATATAGCCATGAATTTATGGGGGAGAGATTTGTTGCAACAACGAGGAGCTCAAATGAATATTCCTACAATTTCAGAAGCAGCTTGTAAATGACGTTTAAAATGGGGTATGTTCCTGGAAAAGGCATTGGAAAAAGTTATCAAGGAAAATCACAGACTATACAGGTTGTCCAACAAGATAAAACAGGAATTGGCTATCCAAATTTAGAGTAGGGGTCATGGCTGGTAAACCAACTGCTCTGCCTTTACAACGGCTAACTAATGAGCCTGTATGGGTGGAGTGATATTTTATTGGCTGCTTCTGATACAAATATCTTAGAAAAAAAATGTTTAAAGTGATACAGAAAATTTTACCCTGTTGAGGATTACAAATTTCTCCTTAAAAAAATACTAATACCTAAGGAGATTCTCTTAGTTATTTATTATTTAAATTAAGTAATCAGAGAATTCAGCAGCAAAAGGTACAGATTAGAAGAGATCAGTTCCACACTTGTTTGCTTGTTTGTTTGTTTTTTGAGACTGGGTTTCTCTGTGTAGCTTTGGCTCCTTTCCTGGAACTCACTCTGTAGCCCAGGCTGGCCTCAAACTCACAGAGATCCGCCTGCCTCTGCCTCCCCACTGCTGGGATTAAAGGCGTGCGCCATTTTTTTTTTCTCTGCCCAGCTTTTTTTTTTCAGTTCCACACTCTTAACAATATTAAAAAATTATTGGTTGATATTAACTGGTTGCAGGCTACCATTGGATTGTCTAGTTAAGAATTAAGTAACTTGTTTCAAATTTTTCAAGATAGCTCAGATTTAAACAGTCCAAGACATTTAACAGCTGAGGTGGAAGGGAATTAGCCCAAGTAGAACAAAACCCACAAAATGCCTATGTGGGTCGATTAGATCTCACAACTGAATGTATTTTCAGAATTGTACCTTTCAGTCATTCCCCTACTAGACTCATTATGAGAGGGCGATAATATTTGGAATAGATTTTTCTAGCTCACAAGCAAAGTAAAAAGTTAAAGACCTGTATAAAAGGGGTTTCTGAATTAATCATAAAGGGAAGAATAAGACTTCGTCAATTGTCAGGAAAGGATCCAGCTGAGACTGTAGTACCCTATGCTAATGCTGAAATTTTGCAATTGTTGGTGATTAATGACAGTTGGCAAAGGGCTCACAGAGATTTCCTAGGAGAAATTAACAACAAAATTAATAAAAATAAGGAACTTCAATGTATAAAAGGAACTGAATGGATTCTTCCCTGCACAGTGAGAAGAGCACCTGGAGCTCTTACATTTTATCCTGATGCAAATAAATTAGGAACAGCTGGTTATAAAGCAGGAAGCATCAGTAAAGTAATTCAAAGCCCATATGATTCGGTTCAAAAATCAGCTAGACAGCCCCCACCGAATCTGTTTGCCGTCCCTTCCCTTCTGCCTTTGAGTTTTGTCAGGACATCTGGGGAACTTGTGACTCACAGCAAGAGACTGTGGCCTTTTCTACGGAAAGTGATGACTGGAGGCATGAGCAGCTGTGACCTGGAATGGATCCCAACACTGCCTGAGGCCAACCAGGCCCAGCTGCTGATCCTGCAAAACCCAACAACTTGGAGATGTTGGTGAGACTACCCTACTAAACAACCCGCTCAGCTGAGATCCATTCGGGAGAGGATTCAGAATCCTACAGTCTGCAGTCTGAGGAAACAAGATCCGCTGAGGAGTTGACGAATGAGCAAAACGTTGACCTGAGAACACAAAAGAAGGCGCCGCCAGCCACCGACCCAGATTACCAGAATCATAAGCCTACCCTACACCGACCGGGAACAGGTAAGACCCCATCTCCAGACCGGCAGATCAGGTCCCTAGCCCCTAGGCCCTACCCATCGGAGTCCCAGGACCAAACAGCTACCTTTTCCTGCTCCCCCACAACCAAAAACAAAACAAAAAACAAAACAAAAAAAACCTACGAACCTAACAACCACTGAAACCATAAGTACACCCTGGCACCAACTGGAACAACTGCCTCTGAGACAGAACCACTAACACTGATTGGACTTAGCTGCTCCCAAAGAAACAGAGCCCAACAGCACCGATTTAACCAAGAACTCGTAGTGGACCAAGACTAACAATTAGAACAAGAGAGGCACCTTCAACACAGACCGCCGCTACACTGAGCAGAGAAGAGATGAGTAGACGCCAGTGCAAAAATACAGGCAACAACATAAAGACCTATACTGGCAACATCAGAATGTAGTGATTCTACACCTGCAAGACGTGAGCATACCAAGGCAGAAGAAGCAGAAGAAATCAATCCTAAAAATGACTTTAAGAAGATGATAGAGGCCCTTAAGAGAAAATGAAAAACTCCCTTAAAGAGTGCTGCGCCTGCACGGTAATTGGGCCCGAAACCTGGGGAGGGAAGTCCAGATGAACACAGCACACACCAGTCAAGTTGCAAACATCAGGACCCTTTTATTCTTTCTTCCCCATCTTATATACCCTTTCAGGAGAAACAAACAAAATTGTTTATCAGCACCCAGGGTCAAGGAATGGTCAGCATGCCCCAGGAAGCCACAGCTGCCAAACCACGAGATATACCAAACAGCAAAACATCTGCAGAACAGCCTGACCTCAGCGCACTCAGAACAGGGGAGGTGGGGGCAATCTTAGAGGGGTCAGAGCCATTCTGATCCCAACAAAAGAGGAAATAAAAAATTTCCTTAAAGAAATGGAAGAAAAAAACAAACAAAAAATTGGAAGAAATCAAAGAAAGCCAAGAAAAAGTAATTAAACAGATGAAGGAAACAATTCAAGATTTGAAAATTGAAATTGAGACAATAAAGAAGACACAAACTGAGGGGATGCTGGAAATAGAAATCCTGACTAAATGAACAGGAACTACAGATGCAAGCATAACCAACTGAATGCAAGAGATGGAACAGAGAATCTCTGACACTGAAGACACAATAGAGAAAATAGATTCCTCAGTCAAAGAAAACATTAAAGACAAAAAAGTCGTAATACAAAACGTTCCAAGAAAATTTTGGACACCATGAAAAGACCAAACCTAAGAATAATAGGGATAGAAGAAGAATACCAACTCAAAGGCACAGACAATATATTCAACAAAATCATAGAAGAAAACTTTCCTAACCTAAAGAAAGAAATACCTACGAAGACACAAGAAGCTTACAGAACACTGAATAGGCTGGATCCAAGAAAAAAAAAGTCCCCTTGCCACATAATCAAAATACTAAACATACAGAACAAAGACAAAGTATTAAGAGGCGCAAAGGAAAAAGACCAAGTAACATATAAAGGCAGACCCATCAGAATAACACCTGACTACTCAATAGAGACTATGAAAACTAGAAGGTCCTGGACAAATGTTATGCAGACACTAAGAGACCATGGATGCCAACCCAGACTATTATACCCAGAAAAACTCTCAATCACCATAGGCGGAGTAAAAACAAATATTCCATGATAAAACCAGATTTAAACAATACCTATCCACAAATCCAGCCTACAGAAAGCACTAGAAGGAAAAATCCAACTTAAAGAAGCTAAACACACCCATGAAAACTCAGGCAATAGATAATCCCACAACAACAAATACCAAAGAAGGAAAACACAACACTACCACAAAAAAAAAAAAAATAACAGGAATTAACAATCACTGATCATTAATATCCATCAATATCAATGCGTCTCAACTCACCTATAAAAAGACACAGACTAAGAGAATGGATAAGAAAACAGGATCCATCCTTCTGCTGCATACAAGAAATATACTTTAACTTCAAAGACAGACACTACCTCCGAGTAAAAGGCTGGGAAAAGGCTTTCCAAGCAAATGGACCTAAGAAGCAAGCTGGTGTAGCATATCTAATATCTAATAAAACAGACTTCAAACTAAAATCAAATCGAAAGAGATCAGTATGGACATTACATATTTATCACAGGGAAAAATCCACCAAGATGAAGTCTCTATTCTGAACATTTATGCCTCAAAATACAAAGGCACCCACATTCATAAAAAGAAACATTACTAAAGCTTAAATCGCACATGAAACCCCACACATTAGTAGTGGGAGATTTCAAACACACCACTCTCACCAAAAGACAGATCTACCAGACTGAAACTTAACAAAGTAATAAAGGACCTAAGAGATGTTATGACTCAAACGGACTTAATAGATTATCTACAGAACATTCCATCCTAGCACCAAAGAATATACCTTCTTCTCAGCACCCCATGGAACCTTCTCAAATGTTGACCATATGCTTGTCACAAAACAAATCTCAACAGATTACAAAAAATTGGAATAACCTCCTGTATCTTATCGGACCACGATGCCTTAAAGTTAGATTTCAACAACAAAAATTATAGAAAGCCTACACTCTCATGGAAACTGAATAATGCCCACCTGAAACACCAATCGGTCAAGAAGAAAGAAATAAAGAAAAATGAAAGATTTCCTAGAATTCAATGAAAATGAAAGTACAAGAACATACCCAAACTTATGGGATACCATGAAAGCAGTGCTAAGAGGAAAAGCCATAGCTCTAATGCACACATAAAGAAGATGGAGAAATCTCATACCAATGACTTACACACAACTGAAAAGCTCTAGAACAAAAAGAAAACAAACTCACCCAAAGAGAAATAACACCAGAATACGAAGAAATGGCGGGCTGAATCAATGAATAGGAGAATCCAGGGAAGAACTGGAAAGCCAGCCTGGAAAGGCGAGCAGCCCCATAACTCAATGAAAAAAAAGATTTGTTTTTGAAAGGAAGATCAACAAGATAGACACATGTACCCCACTCAGCTTCCAAACCTTAAGAAGCCGAAAACAGTCCTATTTCACAAGCTTCCATGAAAGACGCCAGTGGATGAGGAAAAGCCACACCAAAGATTAAACAGAACCAGTAATGCATGAACCGAACTGCAGACTGGCAAATCGAGCCGAGGGTTAGAGAAGAACATGGAAACGAGAGCAGTGATCTAAAAAACAGGCGAAGGAAGAAAAAGGATTCCAAGGGCAAATCAGCCGGTCGATATTCCCAAAACTAAAATTGGAAAAATCTGGGAGAAATTCGGACTCAATGAAGTATGTTTTTCTGTAGGGAATAGCCAAGACCACAGGCATCAAAGTTAAAAATCACCGCAGATAAGACTTAATGACTCCTCTAAAAGTGTCCTAAGCAAAAGCCTAACGCAGCCTAACGCAGCCGAAAATAGAAATTACACTGGGGAAATAGTTTTGTGGTTGTGTG